>NC_132931.1:5020129-5760259 GCF_047675955.1 Chlorocebus sabaeus | reverse complement strand
AAATTGCAGGCATGAGCCACCATTCCTGGCCTAAGAGGATTCTTTATGCTCTCAGTAACACCAGCATTTTCCCCTTGGGGAACCAAAGTAGCTCATGAAAACGCCCGTCTGTGTGGCATCAGCACCCACACTGACCACATCACGTTCACACACATCTCCAAAATATGATAATCACCACTGGAGTCTCACTTATTAAAAGGCCAAGTGTAGATTTCATACTTCTGAAGACAGGCAGAAACAGAGACATGAACATGAAAAAAACATTTTGTTTTTTTTCCCAAATTCAAACAACACGGCCAAAAGATGAGATCCTCCTTGAGAACAATGAACTTTTTAATACTGAGTATTCTGCAAGGATGAATGATTGCTTCATTATACAAGCAAGCAGTATTTACCTTTTGGCCCGGTGCAGTGGTTTATGCCTGTAATCCCAGCACTTTGCAGGGCAGAGGTAGGCAGATCGTTTGAGCCCAGGAGTTCAAGACCATCCTGGGCAACAAGACAAAACCCCATCCCTACAAAAACATACAAAAAATTAGTCAGGTGTGGTGGCATGTGCTGGAGTCCCAGCTGCCCGGGAAGCCGAGGTGGGAGGATTACCCAAACCAGGAAGGCAGAGGCTGCAGTGAGCCATGATCACACCACTGCACTCCAGCCTGGGTGACAGAGTGAGACCCTATCTCAAAAATGAATAAATAGGCCAGGCACGGTGGCTCACACTTATAATCCCAGCACTTTGGGAGGCCGAGGCAGGCGGATCACAAGGTCAGGAGATCAAGACCATCCTGGCTAACATGGTGAAACCCTGTCTCTGCTGAAAATACAAAGACAAAATTAGCCAGGTGTGGTGGTAGGTGCCTGTAATCCCAGCTACTCAGGAGGTTGAGGCAGGAGAATGGCGTGAACCTGGGAGGTGGAGCTTGCAGTGAGTTGAGGCTGCACCACTGCGCTCCAGCCTGGGTGACAGTGAGACTCCGTCTCAATAAATAAATAAATAAATAATAAACAAATGAAATGTTAAAAGCAAGCAGAATTTACCTTTTTATGGATTTTCATAGAATGGTGTGTGCACATTTATCATTAGTTCCTAATGAATTGCAAGAATTGAGCCCTTGGGAGCTAAAAGGGTGCTCCATGGTAATCCAGCCTCAATGAACTCTCTCCGGTGTTGGCTGCGGACTGGTTGGTATAAAGGATAAAGCTAGCAAAGATTGGCCACTGGGGCAGATGTGGCAGCCCCTGTGGTTCTTTCCAGCCACAATGGCCACAGCAGGAACCACTCTGGCTCTCAGACTCTCCAGATTCAGCCTAGTCCACTCGGCTACAGAATGCTGAGGGCACTATTCACGTGCTTTCCTGGCCAAAGAAAGGATGCTCCATGCTCATGGGACTGGCACTCACATGGACTATACTGTGAAGGGTTCCTCTTGCAGTCCTGCAAACCAAGCAGTGGTCCCAACAGGGAGATGAACATCAGTGCTGGAGGAGACTTGGAGATCACCTAGCTCCTTACCTGTTCATAGTCCTTTATAGTCCTCAAAAAGTTCATAGTCCTCAAAAAGATTGCCTCGTTATTACAAAGATACCAGAGCTTCTATGACCTGGATCCTGTTTCTCTCTCTCTCTAGGCTCATTGTTTGCCACTCTTTGCATATATTGGACATTTTTGCAATGTCCTCAGTGTGCCAGGTTATTTTTAAAAACCACAGGGCCTTTGCCTATGCACTGTCAGTTGCTTAGAATGCCCTCGTCCTCTTGTTATAGGACCACCAGGTTCGTATGCCTGCTATGCAGTGACACACCAATACACTGAGACAGCAAGAGTTTGCACTAGAGAAAGTTTAATGATTGCAGGGCAGCCAAGCGAGGAGACAGGAGGAACCCTCAAATCTGTCTCTCCAAAGAGTTCTGAGTTGGGATTTTGTGGGGGTTTTTTTTGTTTTTTTTTTTTTGAGACAGTCTTGCTCTGTTGCCCAGGCTGGAGTGCAGTGGCATGATTTTGGCTCCCTGCAACCTCCGCTTCCTGGGTTCAAGCAACTCTCTGCCTCAACCTCCCAAGTAACTTGGATTACAGGTGTGCGCCACCACACCCAGCTAATTTTTGTATTTTTAGTAGAGACGGGGTTTCACTGGGTTGGGATTTAAAAAGGGGATCCTGGAGGCAAGGGGCTGGAAAATTAGGGTCATTGACTGGTCAGGGAAAGGGAGATAAAATCATCAAGATGTGGCAACTGCATTCTTTGGTGAGTCAGCTCCTCTTGGAATCCTTCAGACCAGTGGATGTCAGTAGTTTCACTGGTAGCCAGGACCTGAAAGACTACCTCAAAGGAAAAGCTTAACACTTCACAATGCGTACATTGTTATCTACAAAGCAGTTAAGGGGAACTATAATCTCGTGACAGGGTCTACGTGGTTCCACGACAAGAGGCACCAAACAGCTGTGAACAAGCAAGCTGGAGAGCAAGCAAGGTGACCTCATGATGAACGCTGAATGTGCTGCAAGCTTGATTTGTCTTCATTTCCCCCCTACTCTTCTTCCCTGATTAATTTCATAAAGTTTATAGGGACAGTATCATTCTCACCTCCTGAGAATCTCCTACTTCTCCTTCAGGAATCAACCATGCTATCAACAACCAGGCCCTTATACCCTGACTCAGCTGGCTTAAAGAATAGCAAAGATGTATTATTTCACAAAACAGGAAATCTCAAGACAAGAGGGTTCTTCAGTGGGTACATTTAGCTGCTCAAAAATGTCATCAAAAATGGTATTTCCATCTTTCTGCTCCATCATCCTCTGCCTGTCTTTTTTTTTTTTTTTTTTTTTTTTTTTTGAGACAGAGTCTTGCTCTGTTGCCCGGGCTGGAGTGCAATGGCCGGATCTCAGCTCACTGCAACCTCTGCCTCCCGGGTTTACGCCATTCTCCTGCCTCAGCCTCGTAAGTGACTGGGACTACAGGCGCCCGCCACCACGCCCGGCTAATTTTTTATATTTTTTAGTAGAGACAGGGTTTCACCGTGTTAGCCAGGTTGGTCTCGATCTCCTGACCTCGTGATCCGCCCGTCTCGGCCTCCCAAAGTGCTGGGATTACAGGCTTGAGCCACCGCGCCCGGCCATCCTCTGCCTGTCTTATCAGTTCCCGCAGTGTCCATGGATAGCTGCCACAAGTCTAGACAAAACTTGTGGTCACAGTAGTTTCCAGAGGAAGAAAGGCTCTATTTCAGCCTGTGTGCCTCTCTTTAGGAGTGAGGAAACATTTCTCAGAATCCTTCATTGGACTTTCTCTCAATTCTCAGTGACCAGCATTGTGTAACAAACCTATGCCTAAATCAATCACTAGCAAGAGAGGGATTACTGTGATAGGATTAGTAAAACAGGGATTACAGAAACTGGATGAAGTCCACTAGAAAAGACGATGATTTGAGGCTGACAACCGACACTATTTTCTGCACTCTCCACCCACCGTTGTTGCGTTCGGTGACCATGTGCGACCACGTCTCTCTATTTCTCTGTCACAAACCTGACCCCTCTATATTATAATTGACCATTTGCCTGTGTGTTAACCCTATAATCTTTGAGATTTCTAAAGCCGGACGTGATGGCTTATTCACCATTATATCCTAGAACCTAGTAGATGCTTGGGGCTTCAGAATGAATGAATGGATGAAAATGAGAATAGCGCACGGCTGGTCGCATAGGTAAACAATAACCCTCTAATGTAGGCATTATTTTTCCCATTCTGTCAGAAGTGTTTGAACCACAGTGACTCCATCTTGAATAACAGTCTGGATAAAATGAGGCGGAGACCTGCTGGGCTGCACTCCCAGGAGGTTAGGTATTCTTAGTCATAGGATGAGCGAGGAGGTCAGCACAAGATACAGGTCATCACAAAGACCCTATTGATAAAACAGGATACAATGAAGAAGCTGCCCCAAACCCAACAAATCCCAGATGGCGACGAAAGTGGACTCTGGTCATCCTCACTGCTCATTATACACTAATTATAATGTATTAGCCTGCTAAAAGACACTTCCACCAGCACCATGACAGTTTAGAAAGCCATGGTAAGAATCCAAAGTTACGCTGTATAGTCCAAAAGCGGGGGGAACCCTCCGTTCTGGGGAATTCCTGCCCCTTTTCTGGAAAACTCATGAATAATCCACCCCTTCTTTAGCATATGATCAAGAAATAACCATAAAAATAGCCAACCAGCAGCCTTATGAATAGTCATTCTTTTATTGCTTTACTTTCTTAATAAACCTGCTTTTACTTTACCCTGTGAACTTGCCTCAGATTCTTTCTTGTATGAGGTCCAAGAACCCTCTCTTGGGGTCTGGATCAGAACCCCTTTCCAGTCACAATTCCACGCCAGGACAAACTCTCTTCCAGAAAGAACAAAAGACTTCTTCATCCTCATATGCAAAGGAGCAGAGCCAGAACTTAACTTCAGAGTTTCTGACTCCACGTTGAACGTTGGATCCAACAGAAATGAGAGAAAGAGGCCAGAGTATTAAAGAACAGCACAGAGTAGCAATGCTTTTATAAAATAATTCTGTTAACACGCACCAGCACTGTTTAAAATGTTGGTTATAGACACACAGAGATAATCCGAAGACTCTTTTTTTCCACCTGACTCAAATCTGACTCTGCCTTTAGCTTTTTTCATCCTAGAAACATTTATATAACAAATGGATCCCAATCTTTTGAGGATTCAGTTTGCAATCCTCGACAAATGAAGGACCCTGAAGAATCAATTATTTTTACTTATCTCTCAGGCTGGAGGGGAGGGAGCCCTATATTTCTGGAACTTTGGCTTTGAAACCTCTTGAAAGCATTACAGAAAAGGCAAGGGAATTAGACAATAAGGATTCTTTCAAAACAGTAGGATTTAAAGGATCTTATTACCTACTTCATAATCTTACCTTAAGGCTATAGAAAGTATTAATTGGAGCAAAGACGTCCAAATGGGAGCGGCAACTGTAAGTCATCTATATTATTGAAGTCTGTCTTTTATCTCTTTAATTTGTTACATTGCCTCACCCTTGGCAACTCTTTCAGATAAACCTATCCAACTCCTGACTCCCTGGAGTTATGGGTATTTTTTTTTCTTCTGAGCACAGAGAAGGAAAAAAAAATATTAAAAAGAGCTAGGCCAAGTGAATCAATGGCACTTCAAATCCCATTTCCTGCCTTGATCAGTGGTTGATCCCTTTGGAGGAAAGTGGGATGGAGAACAGAGCAGGCAGCCTCCAGGCAACTGGAAAAACTCACTCCAAGTATCTCTAGAGGAAGCTTGCACATGGCCTGCATCCCAAGCACCCAATTCTTACAAGCAATAATATCCCCTTTTCTGTACAGATAGTGTGAAATGCTTTAAAATAAGTTGGAACGGCTGACAGCCCCTCTGATAAATGAAAACAAGATGTACTAATCAGATCCTGTTGTTCCTCTGTGGCTGGGCCAGAAAACCACCTTCATCGCTCTCATACATGTCTGTAGTAAGATCGGAAATACTTATTTTTTTATTTGAAGTAATAATCTTTGGCCAAAAATGCTATAATCCCATAGAAAATGCAGAGGGAAAAGCATCTTCAATCTTCCAAAAGGGGACAAAAAGCAAAATCCACTCCTGTTATACAAAAATTGTTCTCGGTAAAATTGCCTCTCCCTGTTTGCTAAAGGTTTCTGAGTGTATTCACCTAGTGTATAAATCTTTTTTTTCTTTCTTTTTTTTTAATAAATGCTACCTTTTTGAGAGCAATCTAAGTTGCTAAAACATTTCTCCAGTTGAAGTCCTTGAATCGACTGGCTCAGGGGCTTGTTAAAAATGCAGATTCTGGGGTGCCACTCTCAGATCTACTGGCTGCAAATCTCTGAGGGATAGGGCCAGATGTTGGAAATGTCTCAGCCTCTTTGGGAAGTTCCTATGCATGCAAAAATTTGAAAACCACTGGCATGATAAATGAATTCATGGGCTTTGGAGCCAGAATAAAACAGGATTTGAATCTGACACTACCTTCCCAGTTGAATAAACAAGGGAAATCAGCTGCCATGAAGAAAGCGGATGCATTTAAGCCTTGTTGATTTAATTAGGTAAACAAAAGTTCTAGATGAATATCAGTGGTTCTAGGATGTCAGTTTCACAAATATTTTACAGATTATAGTCAACCAATTTTATTTAATAAAGAGAGACTAGCCCTTTTAGGGAAACGCTGTGTTCCATGTAACTGACTTACATAATTTTTGTACCCATCTTTCTCAACTCCTGTCATTTCACCATAAGTTGTGAGTTAGGCATGCCCTTTTGATTCTCACAGGTCCTGGCTATATCTGCATGTTAGACACTACAGAATAATTGCTGTCAGTAAAAGATGGCTTGAATTCCAACAGTCAACCTCTGATATTTTGACAGATTCTAAACTTAGAAATAGCCAAAGAGTTGACCCAAGAAAGCCTGGGATCTGGGTACTGGGTGTTTTGACTGGTAAGAATTTCAATCTTTATTTTTAGTCTAGTTGACACTCAGCAGAACCAAGGCCCCCGTATCTAGTGAAATTGGGTTAAGGAGTGGATTTTTGTATTTCTTAAAATTACACTGATTGCAATAATAGAAAAAAATGTGGGTGAGCTTAAGGAAATAATGATGGTGATGATGATAATGGTGGTGATGATGTGATGAAGATGATGGTGGTGATAATGGTGATGACAATTATTGTGGTGATGGTGATGATGGTGGTGATGTTGGTGATGGTGATGATGATGACGATGGTGATGATGACAGTGATGATGATGGTGATGGTGATGATGATGATAATGGTAATGATGGCAATGATGGTGATGATGATAATGATGATGGTGATGATGGTAACAGAGAGATTTCAAAGAATCCAATGACAAGCTGAACAAGCAAACCAATAGAAAGACGGGAAGCCGCAGACGCTCTTGAGTTTTCATCAAGAAGAGTTAATAGATCTTTGTTCTTGAACCTTGATTTTACTTGACTTTGCTCCCAACATCCGTGAAACAGAGAGAGAGAGACTCTAATTGACCCCCTAAAGTCACTTCTCCCTTTGACCAACATGCCATGGCCTGGAGAGAAGTGTCTTTCCTCCCATGGAAGTGTCATGGTGTCTTGGAGATCCATCCCTGAGAGTGGGGTGGCCAATTCCCAAAACAACCATCCAAGGCAATCTCATTGTCATTTACCATGGTCAAAAAATAAAAATAAAGTGCGATGGAACGCAAACTCCCAACGCAAACTCCCAACAGGCTGGTAGCTTGTTGAGGACAGGATCTATGCCCAATTCATCTTTCTGATACTGCTCATAAGGACTCAGTGGTTGAGAGCAATGGTTTTGAACCTGCTTACCTATTTCAGTTTAAATGGTCATTCCTCTTACATGTTATCTGACTTTGGGCACATCTCTTAACTCTCAAGTACTGTTTACTCATCTTTAAAATAAAGATAGCCCTAGTATGTAACTCCAAAATTTTTGCAAGGATGAAATGTGAACATCAGTATCCTCTTAACATAGCACCAGCAAAGTACAGGATTTCACTCTCTCACAAGCACTAGTGGGCAACCTTTCAACCACAGCCCAGACAGGAAGGTACGAACATCATTAACTGACAGCAGAAAGACTATGTTTTTCAACCTGAACCTGTTGGATTATCTTTTTAAATCTAAAAGAAACACCCTAAAGATGGTCCAGAGCTTTCAAAGATGTCCCTTAGCAGTGAGGTGTGCTCCATGATGAACCAATCCCAACTCGTCCAATTTAGCCACCATGGGAGATCTTCTTGGTATCTTCCTTGTTATCTCAGAATAGCCACCTTCACGCTGTGCTTCCACTATAGAAATTATTCAAATTCTTACGTGGTATAACCAAGTGAGAAATTAGTGGGAGTCTTGCCCTCCTTCTCACCTAATCTCCAGTCTCTTTCCCTCAGGGCAAGGAATAGAAACAGGGTTTGGGTTTCCAGTAGGGGTGGAAACCTATGTCCATGCCTTCATAGTGCCTGGAGTAGTCAGGACCCAGGTAGGGCATGGCTGCAAGGAGGCTCATGGATGCTTGGGGCTGTAGCCTTGGGACCATCAGCAACACTCCTGCTACCAAGCCTGTCTTTGGAAGAAGACTAAAGGACATTACTGGGAAGTGCTGGGCATTGCTCCAAAGGCATCATAGCTACCCCCATGGGGCATGGCATCCCACCCTGATCTTTCTGGGACTATGTAAACCTTTGTCTTCTTGTACAATCCAATGGGGGGAAAACTCCAAATATCAGACTTCTCAATGACCTTGACCAATTGGGGTTGTGGAGTGTGGTATCTCTTGGACCTCCATGACAATGGAATAATGCCTCCTGATACATACTGGGACCATCTGACCTCTTGCCCCCTCCCTATCATGGGCTTCATTGCTCCCCTCTTAGTTGGGGCAGTTCGTTCAGCCTTCCAACCACAGAAAGCCAATGGGGCCTGGGCACTAGAAAGAACCAGTGAGGCCTGGGTCTGTAAGGCCAAGAACCAGAGAAGCCAGGAGAGACCTTCAAAAAGGGGCTAGCTGCAGAGAAGACAGGCAGAGAGTTAAAGGGGGGTCCAGGTGAGATCCACAATAACCAGCCAGGAAGGAGCTGGAACACCAGCGTCACAACACAGCTCCAAACCAAGATCCTAATAATTTTATGAGTAACTGCTACTTTTGCAATGATCTAGATGTTGTGCTAAGCACATGATATACATGAATCTCACCCAATTGCCCCAACGACCCTGACAAATAGCATTAAGAACCCTTGCCCAAGATTACCCAATGGGTAAAGAAACAGCTCACTTGCCTCTTGAAGCAACAAACCCTCAGCGCCTCCCTGTGCCCCATTAGAGCTGCTCCAGGGCTTGGGAAGATCTGACCCTGAAAGAGAAGAATAGAACTGTGGCTGGGGTGAGGATGGCATGGGTTAAGGACCAGACCACTCTGGTGGTCTTTTCCATTCCTTCTTAAGGATGATGGAAGAGACAAACAGACCTGACTCAAAATACAGTTGGTTTTCATTATTCACAGTAATAATGTTCCCTAAAGTCACCACCAACAGTGAATCAGTGACTACTGAACCATTGTTCCTAGCAGAAGTGCAGCGTTAGGTTCCTGCAAGCGTCTGATCACATTTGCATCAATCAATCAATATACAACCTTGTTTACATGGGTTTCCGTAGAACAATACATATCTATTTTTCATATCTATTATTGATTCATAATGTTAAATTCACAGCCAACAGCACTATAATTCATGCCTGAATGAAGCTTATGTAATACATGTATTTTCTCCATAAGACACGTCACAAAACCTTCTGCTTAGGGACACCAGAGAGGTCTTCAGCACGACGTTTGGGTGGTGCATTTTAAACAGCAAAATAACCAACAAAAGCCCAAAAAATGGGAAAATGTGGCACGAAGATCACAGAAAAGATGCTTATTTACAGAATGAGCTGGAACAAGGAGGCAGAGTCACCTTCTTTGGCCTCAGCCGGGCATGTGTCCTTCGGGCAACTCAGTATTTTCAAAGTTCTGTGCCTGTCTGAGAATGACCATGAAAGAGCTGCAGGATTTGAGGGTTACAAATAAAGTTTATGGAGTAAGGAAATCCACAAGGTCAAAATTCCTGAATGGCAAGGAGTGACTGTAGCTTCTTCATTAGCTGTATAGCCTCTGATGAGACGAACACCCAAGTCTGTTCCCTCACCTGTAAAATGAGGATAATACCAACCTGTTCTCAGGGTTGCAGTGGCTGTAACGGTGACAGTGCAAAAAACCAGGTAGTGGTAGTTTTATGAAATGGGCTCAGACAGCATTCCTTTCCTTCTCTCTTTACCCAGGCACATGCATTAATTAACTATCTCAAGTCAGGAATGGTAGCCCATTCCTGTAATCCCAATTCTTTGGGAGGTCGAGGTGGGAGGTTCCCTTGAGGGCAGGAATTTGAGACCAGCCTGGACAATGTAGCGAGACCCCATCTCTACAAAAAATTTTTAAAATAGCCATGCTTGGTGGCATGCACCTGGGAAGGCTGAAGTGGGAGGATCCTTTGAGCCCAGGAGTTTGAGGCTGCAGTGTGCTATTATTGTGCCATTGCATTCCAGCAGGGGTACAGAGAAATACCTTGTCTCTATAAACAATAATAGTAATAAATTATCTCAAATCCCAACAACTCTTAAGGAGCCTCTGCAAGGTTAAGTGAGTGCTCAAAGTCCCACAACTTGAAAGCATCCAACCCAAAAAAATTAGGAAAAAGGACTGGGCGCAGTGGCTCATGCCTATAATCCCAGCACTTTGGGAAGCTGAGGCGGGCAGATCACAAGGTCAGGAGTTCGAGACCATCCTGGCCAACATGGTGAAACCCTGTCTCTACAAAAAATACAAAAATTAGCTGGACGTGATGGTACGTGCCTGTAGTCCCGGCTACTTGGGAGGCTGGGGCAGGAGAATCTCTTGATCCACCTGGGAGGCAGAGGTTGCAGTGAGCTGAGATCACGCCACTGTACTCTAGCCTGGGTGACAGAGATTGCATCTCAAAAAAAAAAAAAAGGAAAAATAACCAATTTCAATTTCTGTCAACCCACTGCTAAAATAACTGCTATATGCATAGACTTGGCTGTTCGTATTCTTTTTCTTTTCTTTCTTTTCCTCAATTCCTCTTCTCTCAGCCCAAGGAGACTGGCTTCATGAAGGAAGCAAAGGAGACGATTAGTCTAGACCTGGCCAACACCGTCACACAGCGAGCCTGCCTGTGGCAAGTTCATGAGTCAAGCACAGGCATTGAATCCCAGCATGTCAGAGCATCCACGGCATCTTCATCTTTCAGCTTCTCCCAGGCCATTCACTCACCATATAGACAAATATCTGCATTTTTACAGATAAAATGAATGCAGGAGGAGCTATTTCCAAAGACGGATGACTGTCCTTTTTCCTTCAGCAAAGTTTAAAAAGGTAAAAATTATCATATTATGGGCACGGTGGTCATGGAGAGAAAATGAGGCCACCGCTCAACAGGGGGAATTGCTCTCTTTGCACGGGAATGTTTTAGCATTAAATTAACTCTCCTATCTCCCGCCTGCTAATAACAAAGCCTTCACCTCCTGGTTTGGCAGAGGATCTGAAATTTGCATTTAGATGGAGCTGTTGTAAAGATGGCCCGGCACAGGAGCCTCCCTCCCTTATTTACAATAGCAGCTGTGTGATAAAATTATTATCACATAAGTGGTTGTTTGGCTGGTTTTAATAGGGCTGGAAGCAGAATGGAAAAGGCTGTCATCTGAATTAGTCAGTGAAAGGAAAGGATCATTTCTCCGCATGGTGAGAGAGCTCTGTGGCCTCCTTGACAACAGTGAGGTATGCTATCTCCCTCCGGTCCCCCAGAGCAAGGCAAGCAGGAGAGCTGGATGCTGGCAGAAAAGGCAGTGGTGGAGCCTGCTGCTGCTTTCCGGATTTCGTGTTACAGTTTGCAGATCATTGGAAGTAGACAGAACATGAGTTATTGCCCCCATTTTTCAGATGAGGAAACTGAGACCTGTGAGGGGAGAGTACAGTGGTTCTCCCTTGGCCATGCCTAGAAAATGGCCAGAATTTGGATGAAATGCTAAACCCAACATAATACACTGTTATCTACCACCAACGTCTACCCTTATCCTTACCCTCCATTTACCGTTGCAAATTCATGTTGAGTACTTAGGATAAAAAAAAAAGAACAGTGAAGCGGCAAACGAAAGAGCTAACATTGATTCCGATTTCTGCAACCAATTATGTGACCTTAGGTTGGTCCCTCTTCCTGTTTTTTCCTTTAGCCTCAAAGCTTTTACCCATGAAAGTTAAGGATTTGGACAAATGTATTGAGAAGAAAAGCTTGCCTCTCTTGTCTGAGCATTCCAGCTCATTTTAACATCGCATATGTGCCTCTTGTGTGAACTGTCTGAGCAAATGTGCTGCAGCTGTTGCAGGTGTCAAGAAAATTAGTCTGTTTCCAGCGCTAGCTCAGTGATTTTCAGACTTTAGCTACCTTCACAACCACCTGGAGGGCTTGTTAAAACAGAGTTTGCAGGGCCCTATCCCCCGAGATTCTGATTCAGTAAGTTCACGGTGTGGCCCAAGAATTTGCATTTTTAGTAGGTTCTCCGGTGACACTGCTGCTATCAGTCCAGAGATGACACTTGGAGAACTACTTCCCTAAAGATAAGAAAACTCATCCAATGCAGGACTCTGACCCCTCCCTTTTTGTGCCATAAATAGAGCTTTGTCCTTTCCCACTTTTTTTTTTTAATTTGTTTAGAGACTACGTCTCGCTCTGTAACCCAAAGTGGAGTGCAGTGGCGTGATCACGGCTGACTGCAGCCTGGACCTCCTAGGCTCAAGCGATCCTTCCTCCTCAGCCTCCCAAGTAGTTGGTACTACAGGTGTGCACCATCACTTCTGGCTCCTTTTTCTTCTGTGTGTGTGTGTGTTTTGTGTGTGTGTGTGTGTGTGTGTGTGTGTGCGCGCGCGCACAGGGAGTCTCACTATGTTGCCCAGCCTGGTCTGGAACTCCTTCTGGCTTCAAGTGATCTTCCCATCTCAGCCTCCCAAAGCACTGGATCTGGCCCCTTTCCCAACTGTGTCTGCCCACCTGTGATGACATCAAATGGTACAAGCCCAACAAATGAGGTATCTCTCCATCCAAGTGCTTTTATTGACTGGGGGAACAATAACCACCATAACTGACCAAACTAACCTCCCAGCAAGAGGGTGTGATCTTGAAATAAGCCAATGGAAAAAATCCCTATTTTGCAGGAGCTGTAAAACCAAGTCACACAAGGTCTTTGGATGGTTAGTCCAGTGATATGCATCGGTTGTATGTCCTGTAATCAATAGATGTGTAACTTCCCCTTAACTAGGGATAGATACAAAGGTAGACAGAGAGATGGACATCAACTAAAGGAATCCAGAAGAGGTGCACCCAAGGAGACCCAGAAAGCCAGATAAAGGAAGCCCTGCCTTCACCACATATTATATTGTCCCTGTAGGCCTAGAAGGTGGCCATCATAGTTGCTTTCTGTCTCATTTCTTGCAGACTGGGATCCATCTGCTCATCCCAGCCTGTGAGGGGGTTATTGGAAAGCAAATTCCATGTACCTGTGGCTGGGCCCCAGGAACTTCCAACAGGTTAAGATAATAAAATTGTCTCCAAGGCTTCTTACAGGAATTAAAATTCCTGTGACCGAGTGTTGCAGCATTTAAGGCAGGTTATCTATCATGTCGCAGATGACAAAGTTATCATCAGTAAAAGTTAGTTGCTTAACAAAAAAGCCAGAAAACATGGTTGGCTTAAGGAGACTGTGGTTCCAACCATGAACCCCAGAAAAACCAAGGACAAGAGGAATGAGGTGTGTGGCCGCATCAGCTCTTTTATTTATTTTATTTTATTTTTTGAGATGGAGTCTTGCTTTGTCGCCCAGGCTGGAGTGCAGTGGCATGATCTCAGCTCACTGCAACCTCCATTTCCCAGGTTTAAGCAATTCTCTTGCCTCAGCCTCCTGAGTAGCTGGGACTACAAGTGAGCACCACCATGCCCAGCTAATTGTTTTTTGTACTTTTAGTAGAGAGGAGGTTTCACCATGTGGACCAGGCTGGTCTTGAACTCCTGCCTGTCAGCTCTTTTAGAATCTAGTTTTTCCTAGCCAGGGACAGATGCTTATACCCGAGCAGTAAAGCTGGAAAAACTCGCTATCATCCACACTAAAAAACAGACAGAGAGAAAAGAAGACCAGGATGTTCAAAACAGATTCTCCCCAATCTGTATTCTTTGATCTGAGAGTGGTATGCACCCATTCTGTGAACACACACACACACACACAGAGGATCCTTCAACTCACTGTACATCTACCTCCATGCCCTGTTGCTGCCCAAAAACTCAGGAGGGCAAGAGTCCTCCTTATTGATGAAAGAAGAAAGAGAAAGCAGAATGGCAACTCATGACCACTGAGTGTCCTCATGGGCTGGACGCTTGACTTTCTTTTTTCTTTTCTTTTCTTTTCTTTTTTTTTTTTTTTTTGAGACAGGGTCTCACTCTGTCACCCAGGCTGGAGTCTAGTGGTACAATCATAGCTCACTGCAGCCTCGAACTCCTGGGCTCAAGCAATCCTCCCATCTCAGCCTTCTGAGGAGTAGCTGGGACCACAGATGAGTGCCACCATGCCCAGCTAATTTTTTAAAATTTTTGTAGAGATAGAGTCTCACTATGTTGTCCAAGCTGGTCTTGAACTCCTTATCTGAAGTGATCCTCCTGTTTTGGCCCCTTGAGTTGCTGGGATCACAGGCATGAGTCACTAAACCCAGTCACATGCATTGTATAATCCTTTCTATGGATTTTTTTCTGAGTCCATTTGGCTACAGTGAAATTACGTTTCCAAGAATTCCCTTCCCTGCATAGTTCTGGGTTAGCATGGACCCAGGAAACATTCTACATGAGATTCAGAAGGTGGACCTAAAGTAGCAGCCATGTTTCTTATTTGCTTAGGTGATTGGCACTGGGTACCAGGCACAGTGTCTGCTCAGGTACTCTGTCCCTCATCTCTGGCACACCTGGCTGGCATGATGAGGGAACTTGCCAGTCACTTGGCTTGTGAATGATGAAACTGGAATCCTGATACGGCTTGGATCTGTGTCTCCACCAAATCACATGTCAAACTGTAATCCCCAATGTTGGATGTGGAGCCTGGTGAGAGGTGAAGGAATCATGGAGGTGAATTTCTGATGAATAGTTTTGCACCATATTCTTGGTACTGTTCTTGTGATAGTGAGTGAGTTGTCACGAGACCTGGTTGTTTAAAAGTGTGTGGCATGTCCCCCGCCTGCCCCTGCCACCGCCTTCCTGCTCCTGTCATGTAAGATTCCTCACTCCTTGTTTTTCTTCTGCCATGATTGGAAGCTTCCTGAGGACTCCCCAGACACAGAAGCCACTATGCTTTCTGTACACCCTGCAGAACCATGAGCCAATTAAACCTATTTTCTTTATAAATTACCCAGTTTCAGGTGTTTCTTTACAGCAATGTGAGACTAGACTAATATAAATCCCAACCTTGGGATGCAACTAACCAGGAAGCCTGGTAATCTAAACTCAAATAGGGGCAGGGGTGGAAATGAACCATCCTTAACCTGAAAAGACAACTTTTCCTCTGTAATTTGTCTTTTTAAATAAAATAGACATTCAGAAACATGTATGAGAACTTTAATTCATCATCGACTATGTATAAAGAATTGCTTCTCCTGGCCGGGTGCAGTGGCTCATGCCTATAATCCCAGCACTTTGGCAGGCCAAGGCAGGAAGATCACTGCAGGCCAGGAGTTTGAGACCAGCCTTGGCAACATAGAGAGACACCATCTTTCAAAAAAAAAAAAAATTAACCAGGTGTGTGTCTGTTCTTGCATTGCTATAAAGAAATACCTGGGACTGAGCAATTTATAAAGAAAAGAGTTTTAATTGGCTCACAATTCTGCAGATTATATAGCAAGCATAGTGGCTTCTGGGGAGACCTCAGGAAACTTTCAGTCATGACGGAAGGGGAGGGGGAAGCAGGCACGTCTTACACAGCTGGAGCAGGAGGAAGAGAAGAGAGAGGGGAGGTGTTACACAGTTTTAAACAACCAGATCTCATGAGAATTCACTTACTATACAGTACCAAGGGGGGATGGTGATAAACCATTCATGAGAACTCTGCCCCTAGGATCCAATCACCTCCCACTAGGCCCCAAGTCCAACACTGGGGATTACAATTTGACATGAGATTTGGGCAGAGACACAGATCCAAAACAAATTGCCAGCCATGGTGGCTCAGATCTGTATTCTCAGTGACTCCAGAGGCTGAGACAGGAGAGTTGCTTGAGCCCAGGAGTTCAAGACCAGTCTGAGTAACAAAGCAAGACCCTGTCTCTAAAAAAAATTTAAAAAATTACTTAGGCGTGGTGGTGCACACCTGTAGTCCCAGCTCCTCAGCAGACCGAGGTTGGAGGATCTCTTAATCCCAGGAGTCAGAGGCTGCAGTGAGCTATGATTGCATCGCTGCATACTTCAGCCTCGGCAAGAGAGTGAGACTCTGTCTCTCAAAAAGAAAAGAAAAAGAAAAAAATAAGAATTGCTGCTCCTTCTCCTTCAGCTGAGTCTTTGGCATTCATTAAAGCATCCAACCTTACCAGCACCCAAAAAACACAAGAGGTCAGCAGAGGTCCCTGGGCAAATGAGTGAGGCCAAATGCCTGGGTTCTGATGGAAGAAGCAAGGGTTGAAAGATTGCCACCTGCTTCTGTTGCTTCACCTCTAGTCCCTGCTGTGGGGTAATGACCCCTGAGAGAGAAGAGGGAAGGCTGGACAGAGTGCAGAGGGGGAAATGTAGATGAAAAGAAATCAGAAGGCTTTTTCTTTCATGTTTCAAGTACCAAATTATGCTTGACATTTGAATTTTCCCCAAGGCTCACTTCCATAAAATCATGCCAAATTACCCTGAAAGGGTTAGAGCTTCCCAGAGAGACTTCTGACTGTAATCAAACAGGTTTCCTTCATGGTTTCCTTCATGAATGTAGACATTCTGAAAGGGTCTGGGGGAGAAGAGGGCAGAAGGGCCGGCGAGGGAAAGCTAGCGGAAGAACGGCAGGCGTGGAAGGTGCATTTCTGAGCAGAGACTCATCGTGAACCAGAGCATAGGAACGGCTCTTTCAGTTGCAGACATCCCAATGAGCTAGAAGGCTATGGAGAGGCCGGGACATTCTGGCGCACAGGGACGTGTAATAATACTCATATTGGCTAACATTTATGGAGGTTTATTGCAAGCCGGGCGCTGTGCTGAGAACATTACTCATTTGAACTTCACAACAGCCATAGAAAAGCAGGTGCTATTATTATTATCCTCGGTTTGCAGATGTGAAAGCTGAGACCAGGAAAGATGAAGTCATTTATCCAGGTCTTTTAAATGCCAAAGCCCAAGCTGCAGTCAACTATGGTGCTGCCTGAATGAACAGGTACAGTGTCATTGCAATGGGAAGAGGAAAGCTGAGACATGATGCCAAAATATCACTGGATATTTTTATAAATTGTTTGATTGAATCAACCAAATCACCTAGTTCCTTTTTTTTTTTTTAAGTGACTTGCTGGCCTTTTTTTTTTTTTTTTTTTTTTTTGAGGCGGAATCTTGTTCTGTTGCTAGAAAGTAGTGGCAAAATCTCAGCTCACTGCAACCTCCGCCTCCCAGGTTCAAGTGATTCTCCTGCCTCAGCCTCCTGAGTAGCTGGGACCACAGGCCTACACCACCATGCTCAGCTAATGTTTGTATTTTTAGTAGAGACAGGGTTTCACCATCTTGGCCAGGATGGTCTGGATCTCATGACCTTGTAATCCACCTGCCTCGGCCTCCCAAAGTGCTGAGACTACAGACGTGAGCCACCACACCCGGTCTTGCTGGCATTTTAAAAAAATTTTTCAGCTTTTATTTTAGATTCAGGGGGTACCTGTGCAGGTTTGTTACATTGGGTATATTGCATGATGCTGAGATTTGGGGTATGAATGATTCCATCACCCAGGTAGCGAGCATAGTACCAAATAGGTAGTTTTTCAGCCTTTTCCCCTCTTCCTCTCCCTCTCCTCTACTAGTCCCCAATGTCTATTGTTCCCATTTTTATGTCCATGTGTAGCCAATGTTTAACTTCCTGCTTATAAGTGAGAACATGCAATATTTGATTTTCCGTTTTGCATTAATTCACCTAGGATAATAGCTTTCAGCTTCATCCATCTTGCTGCAAAAGACATGATTTCGTCCTTTTTTATGGCTGTGCAGTATTCCATGGAAATCATCCAGTTTCAAGGGCCTCATCTAGACTAGCTTATATTCACTAGATAATCAGAAAACACTAATTTCACATGGCATTCACCTTCTGGACATGCCAATATCAGTGCTTGATAGGAGTGGATGCCAAGTTGGAAAAGAATCTCCAAGACAAATACGAGTTCCCTGTTGCAAGAAGCCTTGGCCTTTCCAAAAAGATCCCATCACTTCCTCAAAAAATCAAAAGTAGAACTACTATAGGATCCAGCGATATTTCTTCTGGGTATGCATATGAAGGAAACGAAGTTAGTATCTCAAAGAGATCTCTGCACCTACCTGTTTATTGTTGCATTATTTACAATAGACAAGATATGGAAGTAACCTAAGTGTCCGTCAATGGATGAATGGATACAATCATGGTCTTAGATATACAATGGAATACCATTCATCCATGAGTGAAATCTGCCATTTGTGACACGATGAGTCTGGAGGGCATTATACTAAGTGAAATAAGCCAGACACAAAAAGACAAACACTGCCTGATCACACTGATATGTGGAATGCAAAAAAGTCAAACTCATAGAAGCCAAGAAGTGGAACAGTGGTTGCCAGGGGCTAGGGTATGGGGGAAAATGGGAAGATGTTGGTCAAAGAGTACAAACTTTCAGTTAAAAGGTGAACAAGTTCTGAGGACCTAATATATAGCTTGGGTGGTGATGAATGTGTTCATTAATTTGATTGTAGTATTCATAACACAATTTATGCATATAAGAAATCATTGGCCAGGTATGGTGGCTCATGCCCCTAATTCCAGCACTTTGGGAAGCCGAGGCGGGCAGATCACCTGGGGTTGAGAGTTCGAGACCAGCCTGACCAACATGGAGAAACCCCATCTCTACTAAAACTATAAAATTAGCTGGGGGTGTTGGCAGATGCCTGTAATCCCAGCTACTGGGGAGGTTGAGGCAGGAGAATTGCTTGAACCCAGGAGGCGGAGGTTACAGTGAGCCAAGATCGCACTGTTGCACTCCAGCCTGAGCAACAAAAGGAAACTCTGTCTTTAAGAAGAGAAAAGAAAATCCTCACATTGTACACCTCGAATATATTCTGTAAGGGAAGAAGGGAAGCTTCTCTCTCAGCCTTGGACGGTTCACTGAAAAATCAACTCACAATTAGGTAGACTAATAAGAAAAAAAAAGCATACACATTTATTTAACCATGCGCGTGAGTCACAGGATGATAATCCAGTTTCCCAATGGGGCTCCAACACTTACAGAACTGAAACCACTTTTGAAAAATTACGACTGAGACAGTAAAAGACATCTAACCTAACCAACTCCATTTTGCCTCTAGCCTCCAAGCTGTCCTTGTTCACTCTTGGGTGTAAGCTGAACTAATTTTGAAAGGAACTTAGTTTACAGTTTGAAACAAAGACAATAACAGCCCTTTCCCAAAAACAAATCTCCTTCTTACCTGGGGACTAGACTGCCTTTGTAGGACTGAGAAATGAGCCACAAGATTAGAAATTACGGTTTAGGCGTCATACAGCTAGAGGCTACAAGATTCTGACCCTTCATGAACTGCTCCTAAGATCAGCGCTGGAGATATTTTGCAGACCCTGCGTCTGATGGGTTAGCTGGCACCACCCAGATCAATTAACTGGATCATCTGATCTTGCGGCCCCCGCCCAGGAACTGACTCAGCACAGGAAGACAGCTTTGACTCCCTAAGAGTTCATCGCTGACCAATCAGCACTCCCGGCTCACTGGCTTCCCCCGATCCACTAAACACTCCTTAAAAACTCTAATCCCCGGAGTTTTTGGGGAGACTGATTTAAGTAATAACAAAACTCTGGTCTCCCACACAGCCGGCTCTGCATGAATTACTCTTTCTCTGTTGCAATTCCTATCTTTATAATTCGCCTCTGTCTAGGCAGCAGGCAAGGTGAACCCACTGGGCAGTTACAGAACCTCCGTTCGAAAGGGTTATTCTGTTGAGGGGCATTAAACGATTAATTAATCATTAAATATTATAACAGATGAGGAATATAGGTAATTCTGTTGAGCGGCATGAAATGATTACCAAGATAAAAATGAATGAGTGTTTGGGAGAATGAATGGAAGTTGGGAAGAGAGATTGACTTGTAAATGGTTCTCTTTGGAAGCTGAATGAACCAGGGAGACAGGCATTATTTTGTAAAATGGTGAGGCCAGGTCTGGCTACATTCTTCCTTTCCTTTCCTGAAATGGATAATGAGATAGCAGAGAAGAGAAGGATAAAGCCATTGTTCTTCTTGGTGGGCCCATCTGATCTTTATGAAGATAAGGGAAAAGTCTTTTCCAAGTCCTGTGGATTTCGAAGGAGTTTTCAAAATTTTCATTACACCAGAAAGCCATGTTTGGGGGTGAAATTCTCAATGCTCCTTCAATTTGATCCTTGTCATTTTTAAAGAGATTCTATCACAACAGGTCGTTGGGGGTCTCAGTCTCAGAAGCTGAGCCTGTTTCCTTGCAAACCCCTTGCTGGCTTTGCCCACAGCTGTGATTCACACTCTTGTTCCTACCGTATTTTGTTTCTGTGCTCTTAAAGCAGTGAACTTGCCTCCCTGTCCAGGGACACCACCTTAATTGAGGTCACCATCATTCTCTCACCTGGATTATTTCTAAAACCCTCTAACAGTTTTCCACTCCAACTCTTGGCCTCTCCATGTTTCTGCCAGTGATCTTTCTACAAGCGGAGCTGCTGGTGTCATTGCCTGGTTAAAGCCCTGCAGAACTTCCCGTTCTTCCCAAGCCTTAGCCCAGGCTCCTCACCAGCTGGGCAAAGACCTCCTGGCTTTGTTCATTCCGGGTATGTGTCTCCCCAAGCCTTGTGCTCCATCCACCGTGAGTCATTAGCATTTCTACAAATGCACTGTAATTTCTTCAGCCACTAATTTCTTCAGCCACTGGACCTTGTGTATTCCATCCTCCTATCTTCTGCCAGATCAAAGTGCCACAATGGGAGGAAACGAGTTCTAAGTGTAAAAAGCAACGTAGAAGTTCCTCTTCAAAGACTTTCCTCCCCATCTAATTAGGAATAAATAGTAACTTCTCTTAGAAAGCGAAATTTATTCAAAGACCTGTGCTAACATTCTTAAATATCTGCTAGCCGTAATAAAGAAATCAATGTACTTTATATTCTTAGCTCTCACAATTTAGCCCTAAATATTTGCCCTGGCATGCCTATACTGGTCCAGGTAAGCATTAGGTCATATAGCCTGTTCCTCTTCCTTATTTGAAGGTGTTTTTACCTTTCTCAGCATTCCACAAGTTACTTCCTCTTTCCTTTGTTCTCCTCTGCCTTTGCCTGTTTTAAAAAGTTCTAAGTTGCTAGCCAATCAGGACAAACACAGAATGTGAGGTCCCGTTCCAACCAACGGAAACTGGTAACAGCAGTAGGGTGGACGCGTCAGGTTATAAATGACTGTCTCCTTTGTTCGGTGTCCTCACGTTGCAAAACTGCTGGTGAGGGTACCTTTTCTGCAGAAAGTAAAAATGGCCTTGCTGAGGAAATTAAATTTGGGTTCAAGTGCTATTTCTTTATGGCACCAAGGAGCAATCATTTCTAACATAAGCAAACTCATGTTCGTTCCCCAGCTCCCAAATCTGCATGTAGACACAAGACCAACTTATTTATTTATTGTGTTAAGAGACAGGATCTCACTATATTGTCCAGGCTGCACTCAAACTCCCAGGTTCAAGTGATCCTCCTCCTGCCTCAGCCTCTTAAGAAGTTGGAGCCACAGGTGCATGACGTCATGCCCTGCTAATCAACTTATTTATCTGAGCAATAAAATATGTGAAACAACTGCCTCTACCTTATGACTGCATAGGAGTTTCAGATACATGTGGCTATCGAAGTCCACAGGGTCACAAACACGTGGAAACAGCTAGCTATCCAAGGGTAAAGTTCACTACCAGGAAACTGTTCACTAACAACACGGAAACCACAGTTACAGTTGAAAGAAATGCTAATGTTGAGTCGCAAGTTGTGGCACTCTGGAACAGTTAACCTAGAATATATTTTATTCATTACCCAACTTTTGCTTCATTCACCCTTTGTGGGGTTTTTTTTCCTGTTTTTATCTGTAAACTTAGCTCAACCTCACTGAAACTGCCTTTGCAAAAATTGTATCAGTTAGAAGGTCTGGTCTGGCCAACCCTCACCTTGCCTTTGGCCTTCAAGCTGCTCTTAATCATTCTTGGATTTAGACCAAGCTAACTTTGGGAGACATTGAGTTTATAGTTTAAATGCTAATAGCCCTTGCCCCAGACTCAACCACTTTCATAAAGCCAGTGAGAGACCACCAGGCTAGGAAGATGAGTGGAGCCTGATTCCTGCTAAAGTATAGACATAAACGATTGCCAGCCATTATTCCAGAGGTCACAAGCTATGCAACCTCCCCAGTTACTCCTGCAGATAACGTCACTATTGCAGAACCTAAGATTGGCCTTTTGAGATATCTTCTCAGATTTTTTGCATTTCTGACTATAGATGGCCCCATCTGGACCCACCAACTCCAACCGCTCCTGTGTCCCCTCCAAGAAGTGACTCCGTATGTAGGAGGACCATTTCCTACACCCCTATGATGACACCTCCACCCAATCAACAGCAAGCACCCATTGCCTAGTCACCCCCAACCTTTCCCCCAAACTACCTTGGAAAAACCATAGCCCCCAAATGCTCAGAAAGATGGATTTTAGCAATAACTCGATTTTTGACATGGAGTAGCTGGGCTTGCGTCAATTAAACTCTTTCTTTCCTGCAATGCTATTGTCAGAGGCATTTGAACCAGAGCAACTCCATCTTGAATAGAAGCTGGATAACATGAGGCTGTGACCTACTGGGCTGCATTCCCAGACAACTAAGGCATTCTAGGTCACAGGATGAGACAGGAGGTTGGCACAAGATACAGGTCACAAAGACCTTGCTGATAAAACAGGTTGCAGTAAAGAAGCTGGCTAAAACCCACCGAAACCAAGATGGCCACAAGAGTAACCTCTGGTCGTTTTTGCTGCTACACTCCCATCAGAGTCATGATAGCTTACAAATGCCGTGGCAACATCAGTAAGTTACCCCATATGGTCTAAAAGGGGGAGGCATGAATAATCCATCCCTTGCTTAGCATATTATCAAGAAATAACCATACAAATGGGCAATCAGCAGCCCTCAGGACTGCTCTGTCTATGGAGTAGCCATTCTTTTATTCCTTTACTTTCCTAATAAACTTGCTTTCACTCTACAGACTTGCCCTGAGTTCTTTTTTTGCATGAGATCCAAGAACCCTCTCTTGGTGTCTGGATTGGTGCCCCTTTGCTGTAGCATTTTGGCTCAGGGATCAAGCAGCCTCTTCCTAAACCCCATCTTCAAAAGCACCAGCTTAAAAAAAAAATGAAAGCAAGATGTGTTTTCTTACATCTAATTTCCTAAAACCTAAATGGCAAGTCAGGAAACAGTGAGGATCTTAAGACATCCTCGACTGTTGGACCTGGAAAGAAGCCCAGAGAGGATTGACGAGGCGGGTGTGAGGCCCTTCCTGGGAAGTGAGAAGCACCCACTCGCCAGCTTCTCTCTGGAGCTCCAGCTTCTCCTCAGGTGGCAGGCAGCTCAGAACTCACTCTCCATCTGTGTGTGTCCAGAGCTTTCCTGGGTCTCGTCATGGGTCTCTGACTTTGCCAACTCATAGTGACATAGTGGCACGTAGGCCCAGGGCACCAACCCTGGTGAAATGCATTCAGATGTTCAGGGGAAGCATGTCTTAGCTTCAAGGAAACACAGAGAGTTCTTTATGCTCATGCTTGAAATGTTCACACAATTAAAATGCTTATGAAGAGATACATGCAGCTTGCATTGAAACATTAGAGATGGCTTTACCCTGGTTCTTTTCTTTTTTCTTTTTTAAATTTACATATATTTTTTATTTTTTATAGAGATCTGGTCTCCCTACATTGCCCAGGCTGGTCTCAAACTCCTGGGCTCAAGGGATCCTCCTGCCTTAGCCTCCCAAAGAGCTAGGATTACAGGCGTGAGCCACCACACCTGGTCCTACCCCGGTTCTTTTCTTTCTTTATTTATTTTTATTTTTAATTTGAGACAGAGTCTTGCTCTGTCACTCAGGCTAGAGTGCAGTGCTGCAGTCATAGCTCACTGCAGGCTTAGACTACTGGGCTCAAGGGATCCTCCTGCCTTGGCCTCCCAAAGTGCTAGGATTATAGGTATGAGCCACTGTACCTGGCCCCACCCTGGTCCTTTTTTAATTCTTTTCTTTTCCTTCTTTCTTCTTTCTTTCTTTCTTTTTTTTTTTTTTTTTTTGAGATGGGGTCTTTCTCTGTTGCCTAGGATGGAGTGCAGTGGTGTGATCATAGCTCACTGCACCCTCAAACTCCTGGGCTCAAGATATCCTCCCTCTTCAGCTTCCCAAATAGAAGGACTAAAGACAGCCATCACTATGCTGGGCTAATTTTTATTTTTTGTAGAGATGTGTTGGTTATGTTGCCCATGATGGTCTCAAACTCCTGGTCTCAAGCCATCCTCCCTCCTTGACTTCCCAAAGTGCTGGTTTTATAGATGTGAGCCACCATGCCCAGCCATGGCTCTTCATTAAAAAAAAAAGAAAAGAAGCCATGCAGATATGCCTCTCAGATCTCTTTCCAAGAATGAATTTGGGCCAGGCGCAGTGGCTCACACTTGTAATCCCAGCACTTTGGGAGGCCGAGGCAGGCAGATCACGAGGCCAAGAGATGGAGACCATCCTGGCCAGCATGGCAAACCCCGTCTTTACTAAAAATACAAAAATTAGCTGGGCGTGGTGGTGCATGCCTGTAATCCCAGCCACTCAGGAGACTGAGGCAGGAGAATCACTTGAACCCAGGAGGCGGAGGTTGTAGTGAGCCAAGATCGCACCACCACTGCACTCCAGCCTGGCCACGGAGCGAGACTCTGGCTCCAAAAAAAAAAAAAAAAAAAAAGAATGAATGAATTTGCCATTTAACTACAAAGACATTCTGACTGCAGCAGTTGAGCTGAGGCCACATACAGTGGCCTCATGAGTCTTCCCATACAGTGCCCAGTCAGTGACTGAGCTTGGAAAGGGCACCACGGCTTGGCCAGTCCCACACAACATGGGACACCTCTCTGGGATGTCTCTCTGCACTAGAGGTCCCCACTCAGCTTGCTTAGATATTCTCATAGTACCACCATCTCAGACTCTTGCTACTCCATCTCCCTTTCTTCCCCTTCTCCTTTCACAGGTACCAGGCTTGTACAATGATCTCAGGGCATTCCCTGCCCTGACAAAAACTTTTCTTGGTCAAACCTCAGTTAGGCCTTCGAATGTTCTGCTAGGCCTATCTGCGCACTTTCTTACACAATCCAGTTTTAGCAAGAACCCTGCTAAGTCAGTTTAGCAAGAACCCCCCTGACATAGTTTGGATATTTGTCCCCTCCAAATCTCATGTTGAAATGTGATACCCAGTGTTGAAGGTGAGGCCTAATGGGAGGTGTTTTGGTCATGGGGGTTGGATCCCTGATGAACCTCTTTGTGCTGTCCCAGCAGCAATGAGCGAATTCTCACTCTGCCAGTTCCTGCGAGTTCTGATTGTTAAAAAGAACCTGGCACCTCCTCTCCTCTCTCTTCCTTTCTCTCTCACCATGTACTGCTAGGGTTGGCTCTCCTTCACCTTCTGCCATGAGTGGAAGATTCCTGAGGCCCTCACCAGAAGCAGATGCTGGCTCCACGCTTCTTGTACACTCTGTGATAAGCTATGATGTTTGTACCACTGCATTCCAGCCTGGGAAACTCCAGCCTACAAAACTGTGAGCCAAATAAACCTCTTTTCTTTATAAATTATCCAGCCTCAATATTTCTTTGTAGCAACACAAACAGACTAAGACACCTTCCATCCTTGATATCTGATAATCCTTGATATGTGACCAGGTTTCTTATCCTCCACCATCCCTCAGGTGTGTCTGATCCTCCTGTCCTGTCTTCAGCAAAACTCCTGTTAGATCAGTTTAGCCAAAACTCCCTTTACCCCTGATGTCTTCTCTTAGTGAGTTTCCATCTACTAACTCACACCTTGCTCCGTGGCTATAAATGTCCACCTGCCCCTACTGGATTTGGAGTTGAGCCCAGTCCCTCTCTTCCATTGCAAGTCCCTGTTGTGGTGGTCTTCATTGCAGGGGACACCATGGTGCCAATTGTTCAGAGTTGAATGATAGCCAGGAAACAGGTGAATGTCCAGCCCTATTGCGATGGTCCTAAATAAAGTCTTTCTTATCATGCTTTAACAAGTAACATGGAATAATTTTTCTTTAACAACCCATACCATAATGGTCTGAAGACTTCACTGCCTCCTTCTCCTATTCCTATTTACCTTTCACATCACAGGTAAAGCTCTTGCATTTCTTTGTTTGTTTTTTGTTTGTTTGTTTGTTTGTTTGAGATGGGGTCTCACTCTGTCACCCAGGCTAGAGTGCAGTGGTATGATCTCAGCTCACTGCAAGCTCCGCCTCCCAGGTTCACGCCATTCTCCTGCCTCAGTCTCCCAAGTAGCTGGGATTACAGATGTGTGCCATCACCTCTGGCTAATTTTTGTATTTTTAGTAGAGATAGGGTTTCTCCATGTTGGTCAGTCTGGTCTCAAACTCCCGGCCTCAAGTGATCCACCTGCCTCAGCATCCCAAAGTGCTGGGATTATAGGCATGAGCCACCATGCCCGACCCAAAGCTCTTGCATTTCTAAATACATCTTGGCACCTGCTTCCCAGAGGACCTGAGCCAATACAGTATCATTCTACAGATTAGGATACTGAGATACAGAGAGACTAAAGAACATGCCATAGCTTGCCATTCAAGATAATAAAGAACAGATAGGATTTATATCTTGAGAGATGAATATCATGGTCTAACGCACAACAGCTCCCTCCTTGCTAGAGGATGAATTCTTTAAGATTCTAGATAAAGATGGTGGATACTGGACCTGGTGTAGTTTGGGCTGAAGAGACATGAAAATCAGAAATATTCAGGCCAGTGCCAGAAATCCACAAGCAGGCAGAAGGCCCAGTCTGTCACCCTGGGATGAGAGAGTCAGTACAGGCATTAGGAGATCACTGGGACTCATTGGGCAAGGAATGGTCTGAAAATTCTCATCCGTAGCGACAGTCTACAAATAAGAAGTAGGAAATAGCAAAATAAGAAAACAGTATTCTTCTAACTGGAAATACTGGCCAGAGTCTTTCTCATCTCATCTCAGGCTGCTTTTGAGAGGCATCCTGCCTGAGCCTGTTCCTACCCCATGACAAAACAAAGGCAAACCTGACAGATGGGACCTGAGAAAAGCCAATTTTCCTCTACCTTAATCCCTTCCAGTTAGAGCAGCAGGATTCAAAAGCACAATGTAGATTACCATTGCTAGGAAGACATTTCTTGGTCGTTTTCCAAGTTGGAGGAATGCTCAGACAAGTGTATCATTTATAGGCTCCTGGACCGTGCAGAGCAGAAAACAGAGACTGGCTTTATTCTTTAAAGAATCTTCAATGTTTCCCAATGTTTCAGAGTATGGTGTGCCCTTCTGATATGATTTGGCTGTGTCCCCACCCAAATCTTATCTTGAATTGTAACTCCCATAATTCCCACATGTTGTGGGAGGGACCCAGGGGGAGGTAATTGAGTCATGGGGGCAGTTACTGCCACACAGTTATCAGTAGTGAATAAGTCTCATGAGATCTGAGAGTTTTATAAGGGATTTCCCCGTTTTGCTTGACTCTCATTCTCCCTTGCCTGCCGCCATGTAAGATGTGCCTTTCACCTACCACTATGATGGTGAGGCCTCCCCAGCCACGTGGAACTGTGAGTCCATTAAACCTGTTTTTCTTAATAAATTACCCAGTTTCGGTTATGCCTTTATCAGCAGTGTGAAAATGGACTAATATACCTTTCTATCATCAAATCCAAAAGACCTTCTCCCCCAAATAGTTGCAATTATACTTTTCAATTTATTTTGGAGGAAGTGAATAACAACTGCTATAAAAAGATACAATCAATGAGGCAATTCCTTAAAATAAAAATGTATGTTATTAATCTCAACATTTTCAAATATTAGAAAATTAATCACACATAGATGTACAAGATGTCTTACCTATTTGGTTCATAAGGCAAGCCTTTTCTAAATGTAATCTTTACACACGTGGTGTCAAGTCCAATCCTGAGAACTGCCATTTGATAGAAGGGTTCTGATATTCCCCTGTTTCCAAGTTCTTTTCACTCTGCCACATTGGCACAATGTAATGTTTTTAACACCTTTCTGATCTCATGTGTAGAAAGAAATAGAATTTCTATTGCCTTAAATTATGTTCTCTGAATTCCTTTTATTTTCTCTCTTCTTTCTTTCTTTTTTTTTTTTTTTTTTTTTTTCATTTTGAGACAGGGTTTTACTCTGTCACCTAGGCTGGAGTGCAGTAGCATCATGGCTCACTGCAGCCTCAATCTCCTGGCCTCAAGGTATCCTCCTGTCTTGGCCTCCTGGGTAGCTGGGAATACAGGTGCACATCAACACACCCAGCTAATTTTTGTGTGTGTGTTTTGTAGAGATGGGGTCTTATTACATTGCCCAGGTGGTCTCAAACTCCTGGCCTCAAGGAATCCTCCCACTTTGACCTCCCAAAGTGCCAGGATTGCAGGAGAAAGACACCATGCCTGATCAACATCGTCTAAAGTCTAAATCAGAAAGTGGTCAATTTCCAAAGAGGAAACAATTCCAAAGCCTCCCCATCAATCTCTCCTACTACCCAAGCTGTGCTGGCTGCCTGCTGCTGAGTGCCTTTCTCTGTCTGTGTTTCCACGGAGCTCAGACTTCTGTGTAAGCCCCAGTGTGAGCTCCCAAAGGCTAGCAACAGTGACCTGTTTCGCTACATACCCTTAGTGTCTAGCGCAGAATAAGAACTCAATAAATGCATCTTGACTGTGAAATAAATAAGTCTGAGGAATAAAGTCAAGAGAAACTTTCCATGGAAGGGGACAAACATACAGTGTTCCAAGGGGACAAACGTGTGGAGTAAATCTTAGACATTAATTAAAGAAACCAAGTAAGAAACTCCTGCAGTTTGCTAAGACAGAAACCAGGAGACCAAGCAAAAGAATCCAGTACCGGCTAGGCACGGTGGCTCATGCCTGTAACTCCAGCATTTTGGGAGGCCGAAGTGGGAAGATCACCTGAGGTGGGGAGTTCGAGACCAGCCTGACCAACATGGAGAAACCCCATCTCTACTAAAAATACAAAATTAGCTGGCGTGGTGGTGCATGCCTAAAATCCCAGCTACTCAAGAAGCTGAGGCAGGAGAATCACTTGAACCCGGGAGGCAGAGGTTGCCGTAAGCCGAGATCACGCCATTGCACTAGGAGACAAGAGTGAAACTCTGTCTCAAAAAAAAAAAAAAAAAAAAAAAAATCCAGTCCCTGGCTCTGTGAATTGATCAAGTGACAGTAAGACAAGAACCCAATCTCACTGTGGTCAAAACCGCAGCAGATTTTGTTCTACATACAACAGCGGCACCAATTTTTAAAAAATGATTTCCAAACCCCCTGCAATACTGGGCTATGCCTACCAAATGCCAAGCAATAAATAACAAAATAGAGGGGGAGAAACATCAAACAAATGGGTGTTTGAGCACCATATAGAAAAAGTAATTAGATCCAGCCATATCCATCCGTGCATCGAGACACACCAACCTGTCCTGTGCTTTCATTCTGAGCAGAGGATGCTGATAAATTGCCAGGTTCTCAAGCTCTTTAAAGTCTGTTTTTAAACTCAAAGGTCTGACATTTTAAAACATGGATGTTGTGGGTTTTACGCATCATGGCCTGGTGTGTTTGTCGTGCACCAATTCCAGACACATCAGCAATCCCCCACAAAAGGTAAAAGTGGAAGGGATGGTTTTCTAGCCAAATGATTCCGCATTCATGTCCTTGCCTTTGGATTGGATATACCCTTTGCTGGAGGGTTTGGGGAAGGTGAAGCCACATGATCCCCTGTTTAGGAGGACACAGAGGCACCTGGGCTGCCACCTGGTCCCTGAAAAAAACATGGCGGCTGGGGTTCACTTCTCTTTACATTGTCGTCTTGTCTTCCTGGGAACTGAGTCCTAGGTGGGGGACTCTGGGCCCCCAGCAAAACAGAAGCTACAGTTCTCTCAAGACTAGTTGTCATGAGGAAAGATGTTCACTTTCAATGCCACAAAGAGATTTCATGGGGATTACAATTAAAAGATTCCATCCAGTGTGGATCTGCTTCCCTTTAGCTGTAAAGCTTCCATGCCCACTCTAACTGACACGCAAATTCGAGTGACTGTAACTTTATAGAAATAGAGCAGCCAGTTACACTGATAATAAAAATAGCTGACATTTACTGGGCACTTACCAACTACTGAATTCCTTCCACAATCTCTCAGCTACATGTAGTCCAGAAAACAGAGCCCGTGTCAAGGAGTGTGATCATGGGAATTAAATAAAGGGAAACTATATAGGAAGATGTGGAAACAGGGAGATGAGCTGTCCCGGAGACTAGAGACAGCAAGAAGATGCTGCTCCCTCCGACTTTTTCATTCAACCCCTCCAGCCACACTCACAGTAACTCAGGCCAATGGTAATATTGCCAGCTATGATCTTTTTGCAGTTTGCTGTTCATTACCTTCATAGTCCTGGCTGCCCCTTCTCCATCTGGAGAAATTCCACTCATTTGGGTTCCCCATCTCCTGCTTTCTTACATTGACTTAGTTTGTTTTCTGTCTGTGCTACCAAAATTCCCAGAGTTAAAATTCAGCATGCGGTCTTCCCACCAGAATAGAAGCTCCTTGAAGGTAAGTGCCTTGAATAAGTTATCTCTGGTTCCTTGAAGAGTGTTGCTTTGTTCAAATCAGGTGCTCAGTAAATACTACTTGAATGAATTGATGAACTATTGGCTATGGTATGTGACTTTACTGCTTATTTTAGATGTAGAAAAAAACATTCCTCTGAAACATTTTTTAAGCTCCAAAGCAATGCATAATTACAGGCTAATAAAAATTTAAATGATTGCAATAATGCCATATTAAATAATTTTTCTTCTTTGTGCCTTTCATCTATTTATTTTATTTTATCTTATTTTATTTTGAGGAGTCTCACTCTGTCACCCAGGCTAGAGTGCAGTGGCATGATCTCAGCTCACTGCAACCTCCGCCTCCCGGGTTCAAGCAATTCTACTGCCTCAGCCTCCTGAGTAACTGGGACTTCAGATGCACACCGCCACACTCAGCTGATTTTTTGTCTTTTAGTAGAGACAGGATTTCGCCGTGTTGCCCAGGCTGGTCTCAAACTCCTGAGCTCAGGCAGTCTGCCCACCTTGGCCTCCCAGAGTGCTAGGATTACAGGCGTAAGCCACGGCACCCGGCCTCTCTTCCTCTTTAGGGTGTGAGAAGATGCAACTCAACAACTACTTAATATATCAAATTTCTCCTTGGTATTCTTTTTCTTACCTTTGCTAATATCCTGGCTATTCATCCACATAAATTTATTTGAAAATTCCAGAATTCACTGAAATAAGCTAACAGCAAATAACCAGATAATAATGGCTGTTAGTAGTCATTGAAAGAGAAACTATATTTTTGGGGGTACTATTTGAAACTACTATTTGGCTTTTTGGGTTGTTTTAAATTTTTTTAGTTTTTTAGAGAATGGTCTCACTATGTTGCCCAGGCTGGTCTCAAACTCCTGGGCTCAAGTGATCTTTCTGCCTCAGCTTCCCAAAGTGCTGGGATTACAGACATGAGCCACCATGCCCACAAAAGGAAGCCATTGTTAAGCCAGTTTTAGTTCAGATTTTGTTGGGTTTCCTTGTTGTTTGAGGAGGCGGTCTGTACATATGTATGACCTCTATAATTATTCTCAAATGCAATTACATTTCCAAAGGGAAATTCTTCTCTAGCTTCAGCATCTGGACCAGCAAGTTCATGGAACACTGGGTGAGAAGGTCAAGAACTGGTTTCCATCACACTGATGACTGTGCAGCGAACATATGTTCCAAAATGTTAATTGTAGCAGGATTAGAGCTAAGCATTTTTTGTGTGTTTGTCTAAATTTTCCACTTTGCATGTTGTACTATCTTGATTGCAGATTTGATCATAGATTATACTACAGATACAGTATCCATTAGTGTATTATAGATACACTATGTACATAGATTTGGTTACAGATTTTACTGTACTATGGGTTATACTATGTATTTTGTAATTTAAAACATTCTTTGTAACCGGGTGCAGTGACTCATGCCTGAAACCCAGCACCTTGGGAGGCCAAGGTGGGAGGATTGCTTGAGACCAGGAGGTAGAGGCTGCAGTGAGTTATGATCATGCCACTGCACTCCAACCTGGGCAACAGAGTGAGACCCTGTCTCAAAAAAGAGAAATTAAAATTAAAATTAAATAAAAATTATTTGTCAAATGAAGAATTACACTTAAAAACATCATTTTTCTTTTTGTCTGAAGCAAGCGTTTTTCAAGTGTAGGTAAGAAAGACAAACCAGAGTCAAAACATAAAATAAATCCAGGACTGAATCTTAAACAAACACGCAGACCCCCAGAGACCGTGCATGTGCTCTGAGTAGACCATATATTTGACTCTAAGGTTTCAGCAGCCAAGTGAAAAAAAGGATACCTGAGTAGTTCCACAGCTCCAACCATCAGACAGAAACAGACCAATTATCCCAGAGAGGTATAGTATTTCTTGACTCTGGGCCCAGACAGAAACTTATCTTATAAACTCTCAGAAGAAGGCAGATTCTGCTAGGAGCAAGTTGCATTGTTCAAATCGGCTGAGCTTACAGGCCAAGTTGCTCAGACATCATCTCACCATTGTGCCTCTTGGGTTTGCCAAATCAAGGCCTAGTTGCTACAGGGGCCACCTTCTCCATCACTTGTACCCCACCCTGTTTTGCTGCTGTCTTTATGCTGACACTTGATCCTCCTCCTGGCTCTCTCCTGCCCAGTCCTCCCAGTTCCATCCAACGTTTAGCTACTTTCCCAGCTCCACGTGGTAGATTTGTTTCTCTGAACTCAGTGGAGCCTTTTCTCATCATAGTAGCAGCTCTGAAAACAACCAGCCTTCAAACTGCTGTACCTGTTTATGGCCTTCATGCTGGCTCACCCTAGGCGTGGCCCTGCTCCCTCTGCCCTCTTGACCTTCTAACCTGTCACCCATGGGTGAAATCAGAGAAAGCAAACAGCTACTGCCCGGCATAAGCAGACAGCATCTAGACCAGTGCCCCTCACAGCTGGTGTCAGTCCAAAATTGCTTGTTATTGGCCCACAAAGCAAAGAGCAGAAACTAATGGCAAGCATGTCAAACTGTGATGGCATTGCCAGCACAGCCGAGTGCAGAAACACCGGACTTGTCTTACTGTGCGAGGTATTGACAATTTCAGGTATGGCTGACTCAAGGTGAGTCACGTGTGGGCTGAGCTACCTCCCAGTTGTATCCGGGAGGACCACTTATCAGTGACTGATGGATTGGAGGTCCTTTTCCAAGTTGGCTTGGGAAACGTCACCTAGAGCCCTGCAATCACAGACAATCTCTTGTCTCACCATAATAGCTCTATTAATTATTGCCTTCTCATTGCTCTCCAGGCATTGTGCTAGACAAATTGCATATGTCCTCTCATGTAATTACACCAACTCTCCAAGATAAATGCTGTTGAAAACCCCACTTCATGATTAACACAATGGAGTCCCAGGGAAGTGCCGTAGGTTACCCTAGATCTTGCAGATGGCAATGTTGGTGAATCAGGTATTCAGACCCAAGAGTGTGTTTGAATCCAAAACTCATGCATTTACTATGGTCCTTCACAGAGAGGCACAGCGGCATCTGCCCAATATATGGAATTGGCAGGAAACCCCAGGCTGTTTTCTCCTAATGGGGAGGAATTGTGGGGTAGCTGTCGCCCCCACCTTCTCCACCTTAGCTCTTAACAGTTAGAGACTGTTATTCCTGATTTTAAAACAATTGTTCCCATGGCAACACCCTAGCAGTTTCTCTTAGCAACCATGGCTATCTTTCACAATTTTAACAAAGTTGGTTCCAATTGAAAATTGCATTTAGAAAGAATTGGCAGAGGCAAAACTGAAATGACCAGTTAACCAGCACTTAACTTTTTATACCTCTTAAGAAATTCATAGCGAAGTTTGAAAACAACTAGAAAGCAGTTCTGCCAACCTGTATGAGGCATGAAAAGGGAAAAGTCCAGGCTTGCAGAGTCCGGGAGAGTTTTAAATCTAAAATGCAATAGTATGGAAGCTTTAAAATGTGAATTGACAAAAGATTCACGAAAAGAGCATATTTAAGGTAGGTTTGTTCATTTGTTTGTTTTAAGACGGAGTCTCTCTCTGTTGCCCAGGCTGGAGCGCAGTGGCGTGATCTTGGCTCACTGCAAGCTCTGCCTCCTGGGTTCAAGCGATTCTCCCGCCTCAGTCTCCCAAGTAGCTGGGATTACAGGGCACCTGCCAACACGCCGGGCTCATTTTTTGTACTTTTAGTAGAGATGGGGTTTCATCGTATTGGCCAGGCTGGTCTCAAACTCCTGACCTCAGGTGCTCTACCCACCTAGGCCTCCCAAAGTGCTGGGTTTACAGGTGTGAACCACCGTGCCCAGCCAATTGTGCTGGTTTTCTATTGCTGTTGTGACAAATTGTCACAATTTAGTGGCTTAAAAAAATACCAGTTTATCATACAATTCTGTAGATCGAAAGTCTGCCTTGCAACTCACTGGGCTAAGATCAAGGTGTTGGCAGGGTGCAGTGATTTCTGGAAGCTCTCAGGAGGAGTCCTTTTTCTTGTCTTTTCGAGTTTCTAGAAGTAGCCAGCTTTCCTTACCTCACGGCCCCCACCTCCCTCTTCAAAGCAAGCAATGTTTAGCTGAGTCCTCAAACTGCCACCTCTTTGATAGCTCATCTGATTCCCTCTTCTATTGTCAAGGATAATCTATTTTATTTTATTTTTTATTTTTATTTATTTATTTATTTATTTATTTATTTATTTTTTAATTTATTTTTTTGAGACGGAGTCTCGCTCTGTTGCCCAGGCTGGAGTGCAGTGGCACGATCTCGGCTCACTGCAGGCTCGGCCTCCCAGGTTCACACCCTTCTCCTGCCTCAGCCTCCTGAGTAGCTGGGACTACAGGCGCAAGCCACCACGCCTGGCTAATTTTTTTTTGTATTTTTAGTAGAGACGGGGTTTCACCGTGTTAGCCAGGATGATCTCGATCTCCTGACCTCATGATCCACCCGCCTCCGCCTCCTAAAGTGCTGGGATTACAGGCGTGAGCCACCAGGCCCGGCCTAATCTCTCTATTTTAAAGGCAGCTATTGGCAGTCTGAAACCCATCTGTACTCTTAATTCCTCTTGGCCACGTAACCTATCATAGTCCCAAGTTCCAGCAGATGTTAAGATGGGGTTTTTTTGTGTGTTTTTGTTTTTGTTTTTGTTTTTGAGATAGAGTCTTGCTTTGTCACCTAGGCTGCGGTGCAGTGGTGCGAACTCAGCTCCCTGCACCCTCTGCCTCATGGGTTCAAGTGATTCTTCTGCCTCAGCCTCCCAAGTAGCTGGGACTACAGGCACCTGCCACCACGCCTGGCTAATTTTTGTACTTTTAGTAGAGATGGGGTTTTTCCATGTTGGCCAGGCTGGCCTCGAACTCCTGACCTCAGGCAATCCACCTGCCTTGACCTCCCAAAGTGCTGAGATTACAGGTGTGAGCCACCGTGCGTGGCCAATGTGCAATTACTTTTAATGGCAAAAACCGTAATTCCTTTTGCACCAACCTAATAGAATATGTCTGTCTTGGTGGAGCTGTTATTCCCCTGACCACAGTAGATACAGCAGCATAGGCAGATTGTTCCAATGAGGAAGATAATAGTGAGGTTTCTCCTATCATTTCTCCAGCTCATGTCCAGGAGCATAGCATGTCATCACCCTGAGGTACCATGTCTATTTGGTGTCTTCGTTTTGCCTGTTCTGGCTATTGGCTAAAGTCCATCCTCATGAAGAAAAACAAACAAACGTATGACCCGGAATCTTTTCCCCAATCTTTGCCCCAATTTAGTGCAGAGGAGGGTCTGTAGAATAAGGTTCAGCCACGTGAGGGATTGTTACAAGGAGACGGGGGGTTCTGATGTTAGGGAGACTGGCCTAGACAATCACATTCTTGTGGAAGAACAAGGATGCACTTGTCTGCCAGTGTGGGATGAGCCTGGGTGGATCACAATGGACTCAGAGCTGCTGATGTTTAACTGAAGAAAAGGGAGATGGAGGCCAAACAAAACAAAGGGCAGCTTTCTCCAAGAAGTGCCAACCTTCTCTATAACACTGCCCCAATTATTCCACAAAGACATTTATATAGAAGGACAGGAAACAAATCCCCGCGGTAATCATTTTATTGGCCCAAAGCCATCACTTACCAGGGAAATGGCTTCCAATGCTGGTTCCTTAAAGAATGAACAAGCACATCCTTGAATCCTGTGGCCAGCTATCTATGGGAACACCCTGGAGGGCATGATGAGAAAAAGAACCCTTATGAGCCTCATGCCCTAGCTGGAGAGGAGAGAAATGCACTCCCCAACAAAGTGAATTTACAATTGCAGACACGCTCTGTCATAGGCCAAATAATTGTGAGCTCCTTTCTTTTTCTTTTCTTTTCTTTCTTTCTCTTTCTTTTTCTTTTTTTTTTTTTTTTTTTCCTTTTTTGAGATGGAGTCTCCTGCTGCCCAGGCTGGAGTGCAGCAGCACCATCTCAGCTCACTGCAACCTCCACCTCCTGGGTTCTGCCTCAAGCTATTCAGTCTCAGCCTCCCGAGTAGCTGGGATTACAGGCACCTGTCATCACGCCGGCTAATTTTTGTCTTTTTAGTAGAGACCGGTTTCACCATGTTGGCCGGGCTGGTCTTGAACTCCTGACCTCAAGTGATCCACTCACCTTGGCCTCCCAAATTTTTTTTGTTGTTTTTCATTTTATTTTATTTTTGAGACAGAGTTTACTCTGTCACCCAGGCCAGGGCACAGTAATATAGATCACAGCTCACTGCAGCCTTGAACTCCTGGGCTCAAGCCATCTTCCTGCCTTAGACTCCCTGGTAGCTGGGACTACAGGCATGTGCCATCAAGCTGGGCTAATTTTTAAATATTTTTGTTAGAGATGGGGGTCTCACTGTATTGCCCATGCTGGAGTGCAATGGTACAATCAGAGCTCACTGCAGGCTTAAACTCCTGAGCTCAAGCCATCTTCCTGCCTCAGCCTCCCAAGTAGCTGGGACCAGAGGCATGTGCCATCAAACTGGGCTAATTTTTAAATATTTTTATTAGAAATGGCGATCTCACTATATTACCTATGCTGGAGTGCAATGGTATGATCATAGTTCACTGCAGCCTTGAACTCCTGGGCAGAAGCAATCCTGCCTCAGCCTCCCAGTGTGAAATGCTTTTTAAAAAGCTAGAGGAGTTTGGAAGAAGGCAGGGGTCCCTGTGGCCTGGGGAGAGAGGGAGAGAGGTCAGCAGAGATGGGTGAGAAAGCAGTAACGCATTGGGGGTAGGCTCGGCACTCACCAGCTGGGTGACTCTGGACAAGTGACTTAACTTCGTGTGCCTCAGTTTCCCTCTCTGTGGAAAGGCAAGGATGTTAGGACTCGGGTGATAGCTGTGAAGCAAGCCCTGTGCACAGTACCAGGAACATGTCAAGCATACTCCATGTCAGCTCCTAAGCTGCCGTTGTCACTCTGAGGACACTGAAGTCTTTGTGGAAAGAATGGCCTTGAAGCTAGAACTTAAAGGGTTGGCCAGGCAGGGATGAAAGCAAAGGTCATGACAAGGCATGAGACGTATTTAGGCTCAAGAACAGCCCAGCTGGCATATGTGGAAGAGCCTCAGAGCTTCTGTTAAACAAGGAGGCTGGGGTCAGATTTTACAGTGGTCCTAACGGCTGCCTAAAAATCCCCCAGAGAGTCTCCAAATGAATGGGATCAAAAGAGAGACCGCAGGCCATTTGCAGCTTGCAGGGATATTCTGGAATGTGCTGTTTTCTAGAAACAGGTCAGAGATCCTGGGTCCAAATCATGCCTTGACGACCCTCTGAGCCTATTTCCTCATTTTTAATAGAAGGGTGACAGTCACCTTCCTCCAAGAGAAGTGAGGAGCAAATAAGGGAATGACTTTGAAGTGCTCAGCACAGCGTCTGGGTACAGTAAGTGCTCAAAAGGTATTGCTATTACTATTCCAAAGAATGCATCTCATCTTGCTAGTGGTTTTCCAAACGTGTTTCTGATGGTTTTAGCAGATAAACATTTTTTTCTTAAAGAAACCTCATATGGTAAAAGAGGCAGGGCTGGTGGACTTAAGGGTTCAAAACCCAGAATCCTTTTTTCTTAGGCCTCTTGCTCCTCTGTGTTAAAAGAAAAAACTTAGCCAAATTAAATGCAACAGAGTTTAGTTGAGCAAAGAATGATTCAGGAATCAGGCAGCATCTCAAGCCAGAGTAGGCTGATAGAGGCTGCAATGCAGCCACGTGGTGGGAGATTTATGGACAGAAAAGGGAAAGTGATGTACAGAAAACAGAAGTGAGGTACAGAAACAGCTGGATTGGTTACAGCTTGGCGTTTGCCTTATTTGAACACCATTTGAGCCATCGGCTGCATTTGATTGGCCAAAACTCATTGATTGGCACAAGAGTAAGTTATAGTCTGTTTACACCTCCATCTAGGTGATAGTTCACTATGTACAGAGAAACTTTTAGGCCAAACTTAAAATATGTAAGGAGGCAGCTTTGGGCTAAACCTAACAAAACAAAACAATATTCTAAGCACCCCCTAGCTGACTGAACAGACCCCTTCTGGGCCAAGGGGACTGCAGAGAAACCTGAAAAACTGAATCCCCAGCCATGATGGGCAGATTGGACACAATTCATTACACCCCCTCCCTTTGGAGTTTAGGTAAAACTGTCCTGCATTAACATTAAAATAGAGATCATAAGACTGACAAAATGGACTCTTTATGGCAATAAGATACCAAATTCCAACTTGATTCTGGTATAGTATCACAGACCCTGAAGGAAATAAAACTATTTTACCCCAAAATATATTTCTTTGACATATTTTGAAATAGCCATGCAGAGCTGTCTTTGGTGGGGGAAATTTGCATTTGTAGAGAATCTCCATTAATGCAACCAAGTCTTTCCTGGGTCTAGGAGACATTAACTAAAATCCTGACACCTTTTTAAGTAAAAAAAATAGACATTTACCATCCATTCTCTCCAAAGCCTGCTACCTGGAGGCTTCATCTACATAGCAAGAACCTTGATCTCCACAACCTCCCTTATCTTAATGCAAACATTTCTTTCCACCGACTTCAAGACTTCAGATAAATCGTAACTCATCAAACAATATCTTGGAATCTACCTATAACCTCAAGCCTCTGCTTAGATGTTCTGCCTTTTCAGGCCTGAACCAATGTAAATTTTCCCTGTGTTGATTTATGTATTTTCCTGTAACTTCTATCTCCCTAAAATGTATAAAACAAAAGTGTAACACAACTGCCTTGGGCACACATTCTCAGGACCTTTTGAGACTGTTCCCTGGAGCCATGGTCACTCATATTGGCTCAGAATAAACCTCTTTAAATATTTCGTGGAGTTTAGATTATCCATCAACAACCTCAAGGAGCCTCCCTGGAGAAGGGTCTTTCAGTGGTCTTCCAACCTGGTCTAGTTCCTCCACTGTGGAGGCTCTCAGAGGAGGATGACTTGGCTAGAGCCACATCTTGTAGCCTCTTCACCTGGGACTAAGTCTGGTTTCTGAACCACCAGTTCAACAAACAGCCACTTCACTAAGTCAGTTCGATGAAAATCACTGCACTTTACATTAGTCATCAAATGACTAATATCTGAGTTTTCCAAATCATCAATAACTTGCTATTTAAACTCGATTAGGTTTGCCACAATTCATGTTGGACCCATGGACAGAAATGTGGGGAGCCTGCACTCAGTCCAGATACCTATAGTGACCCAGTGGGTTCGTTTGCCTGCTGCCCAGATGAAGCCAATTTGTCAAGATAGGAGAATTGCAATAGAGAAAGAGTTTAATTCATGCAGAGGGGGCTGAACAGAAGACTGGAGTTTTATTATTACTCAAATCAGTTGCCTTCAAAATTTGGAGACTAGGGTTTCTCAAAGATAGTTTGGTGGGCAGGGGACCAGTGAGTGGGGCATGCTGATTGGTTGGGCAGAGATGAAATCATAGGCAGTCAAAGCTGTCCTCTTGCACTGAATCGATTCCTGGGTGGGAGCCGCAGTACTGGTTGGTGAGTCCGGGTGGAGCCATTAGTCACCAGAAATGCAAAAACCTGAAAAGTCATCTCAAAAGGCCAATCTTAGTTTCTGCAATAGTGATGTTATCTGCAGGAATAATTGGGCAAGTTGTAATATCTTGTGATTTCTGGAGTAATGACTGGTAATCACCTAACTGTACTTATACCTTAGAGAATTGAGGCCCTTCTCATCCTCCTAACTTAGTGGCCTTTCATTAGTTTTACAATGGCAGTTTAGTTTGGGGAAAGGGCTATTTTATAAACTATAAACTAAGTTTATCCCAAAGTTAGCTTGGCCCATGCCCAGGAATGAGCAAAGATGGCCAACCTGTGAGACTAGAAGCAAGATGAAGTCAGCCATGTCGGATTTTGCTTACTGTCATAATTTTACAAAGATGGTTTCATACCTTCACATCCTCAGCATATCCCTTGGGTCTCCCTCTCACTGCCCCTAGTCCCACCCATTCTACCATTAGTGTCCCCATCCCTCAGTATCTTCCTCTACCATGAAAGTGCTGGGCTCCTCATTCTCTCCTCCAGCTCTATACTCTCCATTTACCCTGCCCCAGCCTGTGATACTGTGATATAATCAAAAATAGATATTTGGTCTTTGTCTTTGGTTCTTGGCACAGATCTTCTAAAACCCTTAGGATTTTCTGAGTGATGAGGCTGGGAGGAGCAACTTTTGTTATTCTTAGCAAGCCCTTCAATCGTACCTGAGTTTATGCTAATGAGGTGACTGTCAGATCATGGGAGCTGGTTGTCAGAGAAACCACCTATGTGATTGGAAGATTGGAACTTTTAGCCCCACTCCCCGATATTCCCCCAAATCATCATTAACTTGCTATCGGAAGTGGAGAATGTCTGGAGATTGAGTTCAATCACCAATGGCCAATAACTTAAGCAACCATGCCCACATAATGAAACTGTTACAGGACCACCAGATTCTGATGCACACTGCACAATAACAGATCAATACACTGAGACAGAAGGGTTTGCAGCAGAGAAAGAGTTTAATGATCACGGGGAAGCCAATGAGAAGATGGGAGGAACTTTCAAATCCATCTCTCCAAGGAGTTCTGGGCTGGTAATTTTGAGGGGACCATGGCAGGCAAGAGGCTGGAAAATTGGTGTCATTGACTGGTTGAGGAAAGGGGGATGAAATCATCAGGAAGTGGAAACCGCATTCTTTGGTGAGTCAGTTCCTTGTGGGATCCTTCAGATCAGCTGATATCAGTAGTTTCATTGGTATGCAGGATCTGAAGGAATATCTCAGAGGGAAAACGCAATGTTTCAGAATGCTTACGTTGTTATCTATAGAGCTGTTAAGAAGAGCTATAATCTGGTGACAGGGTCTGTGTGATTCTGGGGCAAGAGTCACCAAGCAATTATGAGGAAGCAGGTCAGAGAGCAAGGTGACCTAATGATGAATGCCAAAGGTGCTACCAACTTGGTTTATTTTCACTTGTACCCCTGTCTTCTTTCCTGATTAATGTTATAAAATGTATAGGGATGGTTTCAGAACTTCCATAAAAAACCTCAATGAACAGGATTCAGACAGCTTCTGGGCTGGTGAACTCATTGTGGTGCTGGAGGGTGGTGTGCCCAGACAGGGTATCGAAGCTCTGCAAACCTTCCCCATACCTTCCTCTGTGCACCTCTGCATCTGCCTGTTTATTGATATCCTTAATAATCAACCATTATATGTAAGTAAAGTGTTTTCCTAAAGTCCGTGAGCCTTTATAGCAAAGTTTCAAAACTGAGGAGAGGGCTGTAGGACCTCAATTTGTAGCCAGGTCAGATTGGAGATCCATTACTTGCCATTGGCATCTGAAGTAGGGGTAATCTTGTGGGACTGAGCCCTTAACCAATGGCGTCTGCACTAACTAAAGGTAGTCAGTGTCAGAATTCAATTAACTATAGGATACCAGTTGGTGTCTGGAGAGTTGGAGGCTTGGTTGGTATGGGAGGGAAAATCTACACATTTGGTGTCAGATGTATGTGCAGAGGTCGGGTGTGGTGGCTCACGCCCGTAATCCCAGCACTTTGGGAGGTCGAGGCAGGTGGATCACCTGAGGCCAGGAGTTCGAGACCAGCCTGGCCAACATGATGAAACCCCATTTCTACTAAAAGTACAAAAATTAGCCAGGCATAGTGGAGCACACCTGTAATCCCAGCTATTTGGGAAGCTGAGGCAGGAGAATCACTTGAACCTGGGAGGTGGAGGTGGCAGGAAGCCAAGATCATGCCACTAAACTCCAGTCTGGGCAACAGAGTGAGATTCTATCTCAAACGAACAAACAAGCAAACAAAAAAAAAAAAAAAAAAAAAAAAAAGAAGAAGAAAAGAAAAGAAAAGAAAAAGAGAAAAGGAAGAAGAAGAAACGTATGCAAAGAAAAAGCTTTCTTTGGAAGCATTGTCTCTGCTTACTCTCTGCTTTCTGCTCTTTAGTGACTTCCTTACTGGATCAGCAGCCAGGCTGTGTTCTCAGCTAACCATATTCTCTGTCTTCCTCTATCAGAGGATCCCCTCTCTGATCCTGGCTCACTAAGCTCCAGCCATGGGGAGGTAGGATGAAGGCAAGACGAATGGTCCTTAAAAGCTTATTCTGAAGGCAAAATGAATGCTGATCACCTAAAATGTCACTGAAATGTTCTAAAGCGTTAGAAAGAAAAAAAAAAACTTTTGGCCAGGTATGGTGGCTCACACCTGTAATTCCAGCACTTTGGGAGGCTGAGGAGGGCAGATCACCTGAGGTCAGGAGTTCGAGACCAACCTGGCCAACATGGTGAAATCCCATCTCTACTAAAAAATACAAAAATTAGCTGGGCTTGGTGGCAGGTGCCTGTAATCCCAGCTACTCAGGAGGCTGAAGCAGAGAACTGCTTGAACCAGGGAGGCGGAGGTGCAGTGAACTAAGATCATACCACTGTACTCCAGCCTGGGTGGCAGAGCAAGACTCTGTCTCAAAAAAAAAATTATCTAAGGACTGTGAGCCCCTTTAAATGATCAGGCCCAGAGCTGCATTTAAAATATAACAGCAATCACTGCCACATCACACTGCCCCTTGTGCTAAATAATTACTTCTTAAAGCCACTTGCTCTGTGGTCTCTGAACTAACTCATGCCTACTAGCCACACAATGTGGTAAACTAGACACTATAAAACTTACCCTATAGTTCAACAATATATAGCTCATCAGGAATCAATGTTCTTTCTGTAAACCGATGAGAATTCCTGTTAAACAGCTTTTGTAATCACCCCCTCTCCTGAATTGTCCTTTTATCTCTAAAGATTTGAGTCTCTCTTTTGTTCACTGGAACACTCCCCCAGGCAAATTGGAAGTGTGTCCCGGGCTGCAGTCCCTAAACTTGGCCCAAATAAACTCACTATATTCATTTTCCATTAGCATCTTCCTTTAGGTGGATATAATGTTAAAAAAAAAAATCATTTTGGCCTGGCGCAGTGACTCACTCTTGTAATCCCAGCACTTTGGGAGGCCGAGGTGGGGGCATCACAAGGTCAGGAGATCGAGACCATCGTGGCTAACATGGTGAAACCCCGTCTCTACTAAAAGTACAAAAAACTAGCCGGGCGTGGTGGCGGGAGCCTGTCGTCCCAGCTACTCGGGAGGCTGAGGCAGGAGAATGGCATGAACCCAGGAGGCAGAGCTTGCAGTGAGCTGAGATCATACCAAAGCACTCCAGCCTGGGCGACAGAGTGAGACTCCGTCTCAAAAAAAAAGAAAAGAAAAAGAAAAAAAAAAAACATTTTATCCAATAGTTTAAAATAAATACTATTTTTTTGTAAATTTAATAAATACTTTACATTTATTTGGCAAGTTGACCATATAGTGACTCACCCGACAGCAAATTGGTTATGGAAAACTGACCCAGAACTGGAACTCAGACCCTAGATTTCTAATCCAACTTACTTTCTTTGAAATATTTCTCAGCATTTCATTGTAAGCCAAGTATGCCTTTCATAGGATGGTTACATTTGGTTTCTCTTCTCTCTTTATTTTTGGCAACTTTTTTCCCCAAAAATTAAAAAAAAAAATTTCACTCTCCCAATTTTTTGCAAACTTGCTTTCTTTTTAAAAATGCAGTGTATTTAAGATGTTAATGGCCTCATTTTAATTTGCATATATTCTTGTTAACGATGAAATCTACTTAATGTGAGTTGAAACTAAAAGCCTGTCAGGGTAATTCACAAACATTTAAAAACTCTGTAGCAATTCTAGGAGGATTCCCTGTGATTATTCTTAAGGACTTTCAATGGATTTATTAAGTAGGCCTTGGTATTAACAGAAATAGCAAACAAATTAAAATTGGACTCTCGGTAACAATTGGGAGAAATGAATATTCACACACTTCAGCATGAAATTGAATCTAGTTGTCCTGGTGCCTCTTGCTCATTCAAGGAGAACATCTTTATTGAAGAACCATCATGTTAAGTGTCACTTAAGACTAGTATGGAGTCACCTGACTTCAGTACATTTCTTTCAGAAATGCGCAAGAGGACAACATCTATCAAATTTAAAATAATGCAGCAGGGCGTGGTGGCTCACTCCTGTAATCCCAGCACTTTGGGAGGCCAAAGCAAGCAGATCACCTGAGGTCAGGAGTTCGAAACTAGCCTGGCCAACATGGTGAAATCCCATCTCTACTAAAAATGCAAAAAAAATTAGCCAAGTATGGGGGCGTGCACCTGTAATCCCAGCTACTCGGAGGCTGAGGTAGGAGAATCGCTTGAACCCGGAAGGCAGAGGTTCAGTGAGCCAAGATGGCACCACTGTACTTCAGTCTGGGCAATAGAGCAAGACTCTGTCTCAAAAAAAAAATAAAATAACAAAATAAATAAAATAACACAACCCTTGTTTGCCATTGATGTTACCAGCAATCTCTGTTTGGAGTGTGTAGCACATTTTCATGTGGGCAATGTAATTTACAGGAATATACATTTTATTGTAATTCCAGCCCAGGAGACATCTCAAAATCCATTCTCAGGCCTTTGAGACTGTCCTGACGATCCATGAGTAATGTCTAAATGATCCCCCCATTTCCACAGTGGATTACAACTTCAAGAACAGTGCCTATCACTGTAAGGATAAATCCCTCTTCAGGTTTAATCTCTTTGAGAATTCAGTTTGTAGCAAAAGAAAAACACTTCCTTATGTATTTATGCATTAAAAAAATAAGACTGAAAGTGGAGCTTTAATAAGTGATCTCATTTAATCTTAACAATCTTTGGCAGTGGGTATCATAATCTCCACTCAGAGATGAGGGATCTGAAAGCTCAGAGAGGAAAAGTGATATTTCTAAGTCCACACAGCTAATGAAAGAGAGACAGGCATTACATTTGTCTCCAGGCTCTAAGACAATAATCAATAAGCTAAAGCAACAAACACGCATCACTCATCATATACAGAGACCCTTGCTGATTGGAATTTCTGGGGGGAAATGGGAGCTACACTGACTGACATTGATTTGACACCTCATCTATTACCTGAATCATTTCAAGTATTCTCTAATATATCGCCTTCCCTAAACCATCTTATTCACCCTTGGTGCCACATCAATCTCTATGAAACGTTCATGTCACACCCCTGCCTAAAATCCCTTAAAAGAATCCCAGCCATCCTTAAGAATAAAGTCAGTTGTCCCAACAGGACGTCCAAAGCCATTTGAAATCTACCCCCAGCCTCACACCCTTCCTACTCCTAAACCCCCTAGCGTTCTGCCAGGTCTGGTTTCTTCTACCTGAGGTGGTCTTTCACCCAAGGCCAACTCAACAGTTCTCTCTGCAAAACACCCAAGGCCAACTCACAGCTCTCTCTGCAAAGAACTGAAGGCCAACTCACAACACCCAAGGCCAACTCACAGTTCTGTCCATGAAGCTTTCCCCGATATCTCACTCATGGTCTCAGGCAGAATGTGTCCTCCCTCTCCTGAGTGACCACCTGTTATAGCATAGTCACACTGCTTTATAACCAGGTCTATTGTCCATCTCTCCAACAGCACCCTGAGCTTCCAGCTAAATAAATCAATAATTTAATTCATTTTTAGCATGTATGAGTATGCTCTCTTCCTACCAACCCATAACCCACTTGTTTCTTGGTATGCTAGAACAGAGGTCAATAAACTACACTCCATGTGCCAAATCTGTCCTGATGCCTGTTTTTGCAAAGTATTTTGTGTTGGAACACAGCCATGCTTACCTGTTTACATATTGTCTATGGCTGTTTTGCACCACAAGCCCAGAATTGGATAATTGCACGGAAACTACAGAGCCTGAAAACCTGAATGTATTTATGATGTAGATCTTTACAGAAAAAGTTTACCAATCTCTGTGGTGGAAATAACGTCAAGAATTAAAGTAAATATGTAGCACTCTTGAGTGGAGGAAAATAAAGACAAAATGGAGGTACTGGAGACTTGAGCTCTAATCTACGTTCTGGCACAGGCTTACTCTTTTATATTGGATAAATCATTTTCCCTATCTGGATCTCTGTTTCCCCATCTGTAAGGTAAGAAAGTTAGATGAGACCAGCGGTTTTTAAACTTTGTTTTGTTTTGTTTTTAGCCCAGAATTTTTTCCCCAAAAGTAGACTATGGCAAGCTCTATGCGTAAAGCAGATAAAGAAAGAGCTATTCTGATAAGGGACGGATGGGAGATGTATTAATCTGTTCTCAAGCTGCTAATGAAGACATACCCGAGACTGGGCAATTTATAAAGGAAAAAGGTTTAATGGACTCACAGTTCCCCATGGCTGGGAGGCCTCCCAATCATGGCTGAAGGCGAATTAGGAGCAAAGTCATGTCTTACATGGCAGCAGGCAAAAGAGCTTGTGCAGGGGAATTCCCCTTTATAAAACTATCAGATCTCGTGAGACTTATTCACTGTCATGAGAACAGCACAGGAAAAACCTGTCCCTATGATTCAATTACCTCCTGCTGGGTCCCTCCCATGACATGTGGGAATTATGGGAGCTACAATTCAAGATGAGATTTGGGTGGGGACACAGCCAAACCATATCAAGAGGCATGGGCCCTGCCCCACCATCTCTCACTCTGTTCCTTGCTTCGCAGGGGATCTTGGAGGAGTCCTTTAGATTCCCCGACAGTTTCAAGTATAAAGGCCACTGATCTAATCCCTTTCTCTGGTTCCTTCCACAGCATGGCCCACGTTTCTGTCTAAAGCACCATGTAAACTTCCAAGATTCAAAACCATCCAAAATCAAATCCATCTTTTAGAATGACCGATCGACCTGGAAAAAGTTAAATATTATCAGACATTTCCCCCATGTATTCACAGGAGAGCCTAAAGTATAGCAGAAGGTTGCTGGAATGAACTGGCGCTTTCTGTGATCTATCCTGAGCGTTTTAAAACACAAACACAGTGTGTCAGATTCTGGGAGATGTACAACATGAGGGACTGTCACTCCAGTGACGGAGCGCTCCTGGGAACAGTGCTGCTTCAAAAAGCATCAGGCAAGCAATGACATTGTGAGTTATTTGTTGCCAGAGCAGGGAATATTTTGAGTGACTCAGGAGTGCATTGGGGCAGCATCAAAGAAGATTTGGGTCCCTAGGTGGGAGGCTTCCAAAAAACAACAGCTGGTCAGAGGTCCTCAGCGTTTCATACTCTGGGCCAGGAGTCATGGCCTTTGGACAGTCTTCCCTTTGACACCCTGTGTGCCTGTGACAAGTTCCCTGGGTTCTCTGGGGTCTGGTTTCGTTGTCTGTAAAATGATTAGGTTGTACTAGATAATGAATGAACACTTACTGTGCATGAGGCTCTGTGCCTAGGGGCTTTGCAGACAATAAGTCAGTTGATACTTATACACTCTACACATAGAGTCTCCATTTTATGAAAAATGTAGATGCTAAGTCTCAGAGACATTGAGTTACCCAGAATCACACAGCTAGTTAATAGGACAGCAAGGCTTTAAACTAGCTATAGAAAGAGACTTTCAAAATGATTAAGGTATGGCTCTTTATTTTATTTTATTTTGTATTTTATTATTATTATTTTTTTGAGACAGAGTCTTGCTCTGTCTCCCAGGCTGGAGTGCAGTGACTATGATCTCAACTCACTGCAAGCTCTGCCTCCCGGGTTCACACCGTTCTCCTGCTTCAGCCTCCCAAGTAGCTGGGACTACAGGTGCCGGCCACCACACCCGGCTAATTTTTTTTTTAGTTTTAGTAGAGACGGGGTTTCACCATATTAGCAAGGGTGGTCTCGATCTCCTGACCTCGCAATCTGCTCACCTTAGCCTCCCAAAGTGAGGTATGGCTCTTAAGTCAAATAGCTTCTGTTTACATCTTGGTTCTGCCTCTGACAGGGTATGACACTAGTCAATTTGTTTCAATGCTTTAAGTTCAATTTCTTTATCTATAAAATGGGTATGATGGCACTGCCTCTACTTACTTCATAGAGTTGTTTGCAATCTACCCCCCTCATAGATGAGACAGTTTTCATAAAACACGTGGTAGATTCTGAGTCATAATTAAGGGTAACTATTATTGTCAACTGGCTAAATCCAAAACCCATGTTATTAGCCACTCTGTAAAAACCAGGCTTTCCCCTAATCTTTACTCTGTTAGAATTCCTGTCAATGTCAACGATGACCTATATCAGACCAAAGCCAGTGGTTGTCTTTTTTGTTTTTTTTTTTTTTCTTTTTTTGTCTTCATCATATCCCTTAATCCGTCAGTAGCATTTAACAGTGCTGAGCACCTCTCCTTGAAACATTTTCGTCTCTAGGCTTTGGGACATCACATTTTCCTGGTTTTTCTCCTATCTGCTCCTTTGCTAGGTTCTTCTCCTTCCCTAGACTCCTAAAAGTAGGCAATCCCAAGGTTCTATTCTGATGCCCTTCTTTTCCCCATCAGTACTCTTTTCGTACATCATATGTTTTGCCTTACAACTTCCAGTGAACTAACTCTCAAATTTCTTTCCCCACCTTGAACTTGCCTCTGAGCTTCAGACGTCCTAATGTGAAAACATGAATGACTCAAAGGTTTTTCAAATGTAACACATCCCAGGCAGAATGACTGGCTTCCTCTCTGTGCATATTGCTCTCTTCTTTCCAACTCTCATCCATAAATAGCACCACCATTTACCCAGTTACTCAGGCCACAAACCTAGGTGTCATCTCCTATTTCACACTCCATTTCAAATTCATCAATAAGTTATTTCTGCTCTGTACTTTTTTTTTTTTTTTTTTTTTTTTTTTTTTTTTTTTTTTGAAGACAGGGTCTCACTCTATTGCCCAGGCTGGAGTGCAATGGTGTGATCATAGTAGCCTTGAACTCCCAGGCTTAAGTGACCCTCCTGAGTAGCTGGAACTACAGGTATGTGCCATCATGACCGCCTAATTATTTTATATTTTTGCAGAGATAGGGTCTCGCCTTGTTGCCCAGGCTACTCTCAAATTTCTGGGCTCAAGCAATCCTCCTACCTAGGCCTCCCAAAGTGCTGGGATTTACAGGCATGAGACATCATACTCAGCCTGTAAAATATATATTGACTCTAAAATGTGTATTGACTCTGACATTTTTCGCCATGCTCACTGCTACAACCCTAGTACAAGTCACTATCCCCTACTGCCTGGATGACTCTAGCAGTCGACTCCCAACCCGGCTATGCCTACTTTTAAGTATTTAAATACAATTTTGTTTGTTTCCAAAAAGTGTACTGGATTTTAACCTAAGTTTCTTTAAGGGCTCAAGAACCCTTGAGTCGATATAGTTAAGCTGCCACTTTATTTTTCTGTTGGGTTTTTTTTTTTTTTTTTGAGATGGAGTCTCTCTCTGTTGCCCAGGCTAGAGTGCAGTGATGCCATCTCAGTTCACCACAACCTCCGCCTCCTGGGTTCATGTGATTCTCCTGCTTCAGCCTCCTGAGTAACTGGGACTACAGGCATGCACCACCATGCCTGGCTAATTTTTGTATTTTTAGTAGAGATGGGGTTTCACTATGTTGGCCAGGCTGGTCTTGAACTCCTGACCTCATGATCCATCCACCTCGGCCTCCTGAAGTGTGGGGATTACAGGCGTGAGCCACTGTGCCCGGCCACTTTATTTTTCTATATTAAAAATGGAACAAGTCATGAATGAGGTGACTTTGTCACTTTTTTTTCAAACTAGAGGATAATTTGAGTTCAGCTGCGATTCCATCTACCTCCTCCTCACTCTGCCTTAACTGCCTGAACTTAATGAACCAAGTTACATGTTGAGCTTTCCTAGATTTGTTGCCATTTGGCTGGTCCTAAATGATGCAGTCATGATAGGCCATGATAGAGGCTGTGGCCCAGAAAAAAATATGAGTGAATTGTATTTAAGCAAAAACTAAGTCAAGACAAAGAAATGGACCCAAGTGGAAGCAGAGCCAACAAAACATCATGTCCAATGAGGTATGACAAACTCAATTCTTTTTTTTTTTTTTTTTTTTTGAGAGAGAGTCTTGCTCTGTCACCCAGACTGGAGTGCAATGATGCAATCTCAACTTACTGTAACCTCTGCCTCCTGGGTTCAAGCAAGCAACTCTCAGGCCTCAGCCTCTGGAATAGCTGGGACTACAGGTGCATGCCACCACACCCAGCTAATTTTTATATTTTTTAGTAGAGACAGGTTTCACTATGTTGGCCAGACTGGTCTCGAACTCCTGGCCTCAAGTGATTCACCTGCCTGGGCCTTCCAAAGTGCTGGGATTACAGGCATGAGCCACTGCTCCCAGCCAACAGACTCAATTCTAAACTAAGAGAATGTGAAGAACCAGGGGTCCTATCAGAAAGGCTGGGAGCATAATGATTCTGGACTTTCAGCAGCAGGTGATTCTCTGTGTTGATGCTCATTCAACAGGTATGTTTAGGATTTACTATAGTTCTTTTGAAATGAAACTGAACTTAAAATATCTGAGATAGGTCTCAACCAATTTAGAAAGTTTATTCTGCCAAAGTTAAGGACACATCCATGACAAAGCCTCAGGAGCTCCTGATGATATGTGCCCAAGGTGGTCTGGGTATAATTTGCTTGTATACATTTTAGGGGGACATGAGACATCAATAAATATGTGTAAGATGTATATTTGTTCAGTATGGTAAGGCAAGACAACTTGAATTGGGGGCTTCCCGGTTATAGGTAGGTAAGAGACAAAAGGCTGCATTCTTCTGAGTCCTTGATCAGCCTTTCCCTGAATACACACCATTTAATCTGACTCAGTGAATCTACATTTTTACATAAACAATAGGACAGAGGAAGCAATCAGATATGTGCTTGTCCCAGGTGAGCAGAGGGATGACTTTCTGTTCTGCTCCTGTGAAGATAAGTTATTAGTTACATTGCCAGGATGAAATTCAACAGAACTGTTTTAGGGTAAAGATCTCACCCTAGAGGTAAGATTACCCTTCAGGGTCCCAAAGAATTTCCTTGTGGGCAAATTGTGAGGGAGGTATGTAGCTCTTCTATCCTTTTAGTTATCTTATTTAGGAATTAAAATGGGAGTCAGGTTTGCCTGATGTAGTTCCCACCTTGACTTTTCTCTCATCTTAGTGATTTAGAGGTCCTGAGATTTGTTTTCATTTCAAAAAACCATTTTCATCTCTAGTTGAAACAAGAGTATGTATATTGCAGAATCAAGCCATATCAGGCTGAGAGAAGATAAGTATCAAACCACATCAAAGATCTCATTTTGAGGCCCAGATCTCTAGTTGATCTGTGAATTATTTTTTAATACATCTCATAAAAACATAGCCAAACCTATGCAATGACTGTTGCAAAAGCTAACTGGTTTAAATTTCTTTACTTTTGTCTGCAGTTGCATCAATTCAGTTATATATCACTGATCACATTGGGATCCCTTACTCTATTTCTGAGATTAACAAAAATAAAAGGCAAATATTTATTTATATTAAAGCATAATTTTCAAAAATGTTAAGTCACAATTCATGCAAATATAAAAGTAAAAACTTGTCAATGATTTTCTTTTTCTATTCACTAATTGCTGAGGGCACCAGTAAGATGTTACAAGTGGTTCAAAGAACATTCATGGAACAGGGTCTTTATAGGTAACTTAATAAAGGGCTGTTAGGATAAAACTTCTGGACTAGATACAAAACTCTTTAATGTCCAGTAGAGCAATAAACTGTAAACCTCAGATTTACATATTCCATCAGACAGAAATTATTTACATCTCTCCTGGACAAAACTCTATAAAAGTTATGTAACTTCACTAAGCCTGAGGGATTTAATCAATTGTAAACAGTGAGTTAACAAGATAAAGCCCTCTAAAATGGAATGTGCCTGTGTTTCTGAAGGACAGTAAAAGAGTATGTCATCCCCCTTTTGCCTATTTCAAAATTTTAGATAATTCACCAGTTTCTTTACCACACTTCTGGAATTATAAATAACCTATTGTAAAGTCTGGTATCAGTATGTTTGTCCTGATTATGTAGATATGTGTAAAAAGTGTTTATTAACCATGTATGTCTCATTATTTTTGCTCTGAAAATTGACAGTCCTATATAATATTGAGCAAGTTCTGTGCAGACATTTTCATAAAGAATCTTGGATTGGACTTTTGAAAGCCTGTATTATTTGCTCTTCTATCCTAAGGCTAGGAAACCAAGCACAAGACACTCTCCACCAGATTTTACCTGGTAGTATATGTACCTATATTTAAGAATGAATTCTCCTTTTCTTGGGGTCCCCCCAATTTGCAAAGGTCTCTGGCGTAGAAGGAGGTGAGCTTCTCTACCAACTGTGACACTGGAATGCTGCAAACCAGATATCAAGCTAGTGTCCTTAGGAGGAATTTGTAGGCATTAGCTCCACATGAATTGTCAGTAATTGTATTAGTCAGGGTTCTCCAGAAAAACAGAACCCATAGGATATATTATAAGGAATCGGCTCACATGATTAAGGAGGCTGAGAAAGCCCACCATTTGCTATCTGCAAGCTGGAGACCAAGGAAAATGTGGTGTTCTAATTTAGTCTGAGCTCAAAGTCCTGAGAACTAGGGGAGCTGATGATATAAATCCCAGCAAGCAGAAGAATATCAATGTCCAAGTTCAAGCAGGCAGTCAGGAGCATAAGGTGCAAATTCCTTCTTCCTCCACAGTTTTATCTACTTAGGCCCTCAAAGGATTGCATGATGTCTACCTACAGTGGGAAGGAACATCCAGTTGAATGGAAATACCTTCCCAGTTACATCTAGAAATAATGTTTAATCTGGGCACTGCCTGGGACAGTCACGTTGACACAAAAAATTAACCTGTACAGTAATTTTCCTTAATAATGGGCTTGTCATACTTAGCTATTAGATGAGAAATCTTCTCAAATATGGGACTTCAGGTCTGGCCTTAACTGCACAATGGACTTGTCCAATTATATTTTGGTTAAAAAAAGAGGACAGATTCTTATGAACCTGTGAAAAAACTATATTGAAATAAAAAATGAGACAGTAAAGTTATTTATTTCTGAATTCAGGAGGATCTGGAGAGAATCAGGTACCTTTAAAAGTTTCACTACAGTTTAAAAGGAGAAGTTACTAAATTGAGGGTTACAGAAGAAGAAAGGGAGAAGACCTCTCACATTTTATATGTCCATAAGAATATAGAGCATTAAAAAAGATTAACAATATTCCAAATGATATAGTTTGGATATTTGTCCCCTTCAAATCTGATGTTGCAATTTGGTTCCCAGTGTTGAAGGTGGTGCCTGATGGGTGGTGCTTGGGTCCTGGGGGTAGTTCTCTCATGAATGGGTTGGTTCCATCCTCAAAGTAATGAGAGAGTTCTCACTCTATTAGCTCCCTCAAGAGTTGATTGTTGAAAAGATCCTGACACTTCTTCCCCTCTCTCTCTTGCTTCCTTCCTCTTACCATGTGGTGCCAGCTCTCCTCTGTCCCCCGCCTTCATTGGATACTTCCTGGAGTCCTCAACAGAAGCGCATGCTGGCACTATGCTTCTTGTATAGCCTGCAGAACTGTGGGTCAAATAAACTTCTTTTCTTTATAAACTATCCAGCCTCAGAAATCTCTTTATTGCAACACAAATGGACTAATTGACTAATACATCTCTTTATTGCAACACAAATGGACACCAACAAATAACCAGAATTAACTTTCCCTCACCTTCTCCCAGGTGAACAGAGGGATGACTTTCTGTTCTGCTCCTGTGAAGATAAGCCATTAGTTTACATTGCCAGGATGAGATTCAACAGAACTGTTTTAGGGTAAAGATCTTACCCTAAATGTAAGATTACCCTTGAGGGCCCCAAGGAATTTCCTTGTGGGCAAATTGTGAGGGAGGTATGTAGCTAATCAATTAATCAATTCAGTCCTACATAATTAATTCTCATTCTGCTGGGTTTGGGGAGCCATCTGATTTCATGATGTAGACTAAAAAGAATTACTGAAATGCCGACTCTGTCTACTGATGCAAATTGAAAGTTGTTTAAGCTCTGTCAGCTCAGAAGCTGGTACCCAAGAGTTTATTCTTAGACATAACAATAGTTTAGAGTAGTTGGTGCTGATGGGATTATAGGAAACATTACCCTTTGGCATACTGAGTATTGTACGCTGAAGGAAAGATCACTCTGACCTTCTCCTTTTCTGACCTTCTCCCCTGAGGCCATAAAAATAATTCTCTGACCCACCTCCCCTGAAAGTAAGCCATAAGAACTTTATTCCCGAGGAGTCTTACTCTTTACTCAGGAAAAATGGGATGTCGTAAAGTGACACAGAAAAGAATCTGAACAAACAGGCCTTGCTAATTTCCCGTCCCCCTGCCACCAAGTTTACTACCATTACATCATACACCTTTTTGTCTAATCATGCTTCTCCACAGTTACATGCTTCTTTCATCATCCTTAACATAAAAAATACAGTTTCCGCTGGGTCTCTAGGTCTTTATTTCTGAAGGCTCCCGGGTCATGTAAAACAAAGGAAATACATTTGTTATGCTTTTCTCTTATTAATCTGTCTTTTGTTATAGGAGTGTCAGGCACGAACGCTGAGATTGGTGAGAAAAAGACATTACTTTTCCTACCCTTCAGTGCCATCCTTTTCCAAGAGGATCTGAGGCTGACCTTCCTGTTGTAGATGAATTCTAGCCTGTGGGACCTACAGGCTAACAAACCGGAAACTTATTTTATTATGAAACTGAATGTCTGTGGTTCATTTGTAAAATAATCAATAATATCAGAAAGAAGAAGAAAATTTTATATTGCAGTAGAGTGCATGACTACTCCATCAGAGTTTGATCACTGTTCTCCCTGAGGGTGAGAACCTATTATACTAACCTGTGGATAGCATGGTAATGACCAGTCTCCAGAGGCATTTCTGGAACATGTACAATTTCTGAAATGCTTAAATTAATAACATTTCAACTAAAGAAGCCTAACCTAGGAAAAACTGAACATCTCTTTTGCTTTGACAATTTTTCCCGTGGAGCTATTATAATAATGCTGAGTTAATTTGGAGATACGAAGAAAAATGAAAGAAAAAACTAGTTGTTTCTGGCGTATGTGTTTTTATAAGGTGAAACAGCAATCATTATGATAATCAGGGGACCCCTTGAAAATCTAAAATACTGTTTTAGGTGTATGAAATATTCTGAAAAAGTTGTTTTATTTTTCTTAATTTTGGATCCAAATTTGGGCAAAATCAAAAGAGTTATCAAAGCCGGTTTGGTCACGTAATTAACAGAGAATCAGGAATGCCTCAGGAAAACTAATTGGTTGTGTAGTTCATTAAAGTGACAATAAAATATTATAAAATGTTTTAAAGGCAACATGACTGTAAGAAATCTGAGCTTGTTTACAGTGACGATCTTTTATTCTTTGTTGTTATTTTTAAATAATCAAAGATGTGACAAAGTCAACATAAAGACCAGAAAATTATTTTAGTGAGACACAGACCCTACTATCTAGGCGAGAAGAACTGTAAACACAATTTATCATTTTAACAGAGAGAAAGCCAAATTCGAGTTTTGAGTTAAAATAACTGTTAGCAAAAAAGGTTTCATGAGTTTTTTTTTTTTCTTTTTTTACATAATCTTGTGAAAAAGTCCATCAAATTCAGTAAACTTTGCCAGAATGTTAACACATTTTGTATCTTCTTTTCAGACTCTGGTGTTATGAACCCAAACGAATAAATTTCATTTCCTTCAAATCCTCTGTATCCTGTTGTACATACTTACTAAGCCCTTGTATTCTGGAACAAATACCTTTCAGGACAAATCAACTCTATTTTTCTTGAAAAACAAAATCTAATCCCATCATCTCGCATATGTTCTTGTATTTCTTTATCACTATAGCTCCTTATATAGCTTTGAAAACCAATATTATTTTATTGAGGTATAATTTACATATAGTTAAATTCACCCTTTTTTAGTGGACAGTCCTGGAGTTTGGGCATATGCATTCAATCAGATAACCACCACCACAATGAAGGCATAAAACATTCTTTAGGCTACAACTTCAAAATTCCCTAATTCAGCGGTTTCCAACCTTTTTGGCACCAGGAACCAGTTTGTGGAAGACAATTTTTCCACAAAACAGGAGTTGGGGGATGGTTTGGGGATGATTCAAGCGCATTCCGTTTCTTGTGCACTTTAGTTCTATTATTATTACATTATAATACACAAAGAAATAATTATACAACTCACCATCATGTAGAATCAGTAGGACCCCTGAGATTGTTTTCCCACAAATAGACCATCCCATCTGGGGATGATGGGAGACAGTGACAGATCATCAGACATTAGATTCTCATAAGAAGTGTGCAACCTAGATCCCTCGCATGCGCTGTTCACAGTAGGGTTCGTGGTTCTAAGAGAATCTAATGCCTCTGCTGATCTGACAAGAGGCAGAGCTCAGGCAGTAATGTGAGTGATGGGGTGCGGCTGTAAATACAGATGAACCTTCACTCTCACCTGCTGTTCACCTCCGGCTGTGCAGCCAGCCCAGTTCCTAGCATGCCATAGACCAATACCAGTCCACAGCCTCAGGTGTGGGGACCCCTCCCCTAATTGCCTTTTTTCAATCACCTCTTTACCCCACTCCCAGACCTTGCAACCACTGATCTGTTTTCTACCCCATATTGGTCTGTTCTTGTGTTACTATAAAGAAATGCCTGAGACTGGGTCATTTATAAAGAAAGGTGGTGTTATTTGGCTCACAGTTCTGAAGGCTGCAGGCTGTACAGAAAGCATGGTGCTGGCATTTGGAAGCTACAATCGTGGCAGAAGGGAAGGGGAACTGGTGTATCACTTGGTGAGAGCAGGAGCGAGAGAGAGAGGGGAAGCACCACACACTTTTAAACAACCAGATCTCACCAGAACTCACTCACTATCATGAGGACAGCACCAGCACATCCATGAGGGATGAGGGATCCACCCCCATGACCAAAACACCTCTCACCAGGTCCCACCTCCAACACTGCAGATTACATTTCATCATAAGATTTGGAGGGAACACACATCCAAACTTTATCATTCTGCCCCTGGCCCCTCACATCTCATGTTCTTCTTTCATTATAAAATGCAATCATCCCTTCTCAATAGTTCCCCAAAGTCTTAACTTGTTCCAGCCCCAACTCAAAAGTCACAAGTCCCAAGTCCAAAGTCTCATCATCAGAGACTCGAGGCAAGTTCCTTCTCCTTGTGAGTCTGTATTTACTCTTAAGTTATAATGAGTTATTTACGCCTAAGACACAAACAGTAGTGCAGGCATTGAGTAAAACATTGCCATTCCAAAAGAAAGAAACTGGCCAAAAGGAAAGGGACAATAAGCATGCAAGTCTGAAACCCAGCAGGGCAGTCATTCAATCTTAAAGCTCCAAAATAATCTCCTTTGAATCCATGTCTTGCATCCAGGGCAGTGGTGCAAGGAGTGGGCTCCCAAGGCCTTGGGCAGCTCTGCGCCTGTGGCTTTGAAGAGTATAGGCCCTGTGGCTGCTGTCATGAGTTGAAGCTGAGTGCCTGCAGCTTTTCCAGTTGCAAGGTGCAAGCTGCTGCTGGGTCTACTACTCTGGGGTCTGGAGGGCAGCAGGTCCCTTCCCGCAGCTCCACTAGGCAGTGCCCCAGTGAGGATTCTACAGGGGTCTCCAACACCACATTTTCCCTTGGCACTACCAGAGTAGAGGTTCTCTGCGAAGACTCTGCCTCTGCAGCAGGCTTCTGCCTCAGCACCTAGGCTTTTCCAGAAACACTCTGAAATCTAGGTAGATGCTGCCAAGCCTCCTTCTCTCTTGCATTCTATGTGCCCAAAGGCTTAATACCATGTGGAAGCCACCAAGGCTTATGGCTAATGTCCTCTGGAGCAGCAGCCTGAGTTGTACCTGGGGCCATTTGAGCCACAGTTATACCTGGGGCAGCCGAGATGTGGGAGCAATGGCCTGAGGCTGAGCAGGGCAGCAGCATCCCAAACCTGGCCCCTCAAACAGACTGGCCTGGCTGTCTGTTTCTCAGCTGCATCCCTGAGGCCTGGCCCCTCCAACACTTCTGCAATGCCTATGGGGCCTTTTTCCCATTGGAAATTAGTATTTGGCTCCTTTTTAGTCATGCGAGTCTCTCTAGCAAGTGGTTGCTCCGCAGCCTGTTTGGATTCTTTCTCTACCGCATGGCCAACCTGCAACTTTTTCAACCTTTGATGTTCTACTTCCCTTTTAAATACAAGTTCCAACTTTAAATCATTTCTTTGCTGTCATATCTGATCTTAGGCTCTTACAAGAAGTCAAGTCATCTGTTGCATGCTTTGATGCTTAGAAATTTCCTCTGCCAGGTACCTTTTAAGTCATGACCCCGAAATTCAAACTTCTACAGATCCCTAGGATATGAACACAATGCAGCCAAGTTCTTTGCTAGAGCATAATAGGGCTGACCTTTATTCCAGTTCCCCATAACTTCTTCATTTCCATCTCAGACCTCATCAGCCTAGCCTTCACTGTACATATTTCTATTAGTATTTCGGTAACAACCATTTAACAAGTCTCTAAGAAGTTCCAAACTTTCCCTCATTTTCCTGTCTTCTTTTGAGCCTCCAAACTCTTCCAACCTATGCCTGTTTCCTAGTTTCAAAGCCACTTCCACATTTTTGGGTATCTTTATAGCAACACCCTGCTCCCAGTACCAACTTTCTGTTTGTTCATTTTTGCATTGCTATAAAGGAATACCTAAGGCTGGATAATTCATAAAGAAAAGAGGTTGAATTGCCTCATGGTTCTGCAGGCAGTGTAAGCGTGGTGCTGGCCTCTGCTCGGCTTCTGGTAAGGCCTCAGGGAGTTTTTACTCATGGCAGAAGGCAAAACAGGAGCGGGCATGTCACATGGTGAGAGTGGGAGCAAAAGAGAGAGTGAGGAGGTGCCATGCCGTTTAAAACAACCAGATCTCATGACAACTCACTTACCACCAGAGGATGATGTGAAACCATTCATGAGGAATCCATCCCCTTGATCCAGTCACCTTCCACCAGGCCCCACTTCCAACACTGGGAATCACATTTCAAAGTGAGATTTGGAGAGGACAGATATCCAAACCATATTATGTCCCTCTAGTATTGACTATTCTATAATGTCATCTAAAAAGAATTGTACAATATATAGCCTTTTGAGTCTGGCTCCCATCACTTGATATAATACATATGAGATTCTTTTGTCTAGTTGAGTGTCAATAGATGGTTCCTTTCTTTTGCTGAGTAGTATTCCATTGTAGGGATGTACATGCTTTTTTATCAATTCGCACATTGAAGAACATTTGGATTGTTTCCATTTTTGAGCAATTATGAATGAAGACTCTGTAGACATTTCTGGATAGGCTTTTGTACAAATATATTTCCATTTCACTTCGGCATATCTAGAAATGAGGTTGCTGTGTCTTATGGTAAGTTAGTGTTTTACTGCCAAACTATCTCCAGTGTGATCGTACTAGTTTGCATCATCACTAGCAACATATGAAGGTTCCAGATGCTTCACATCCTCACAGGCACTTGGTATTGTTAGATTTTTGTTAGTGGTGGTGGTGGTGGTGGTAGTGGTGGTGGTGGTGGTTTTTAGCTATTCCAGTAAGTATATAGTGATATCTTATTATGGTTTTAATTTATATTTCCTCAATGAATAATGTGATGAGCATATTTTCATAAGCTTATTTGCATTCCTCCCCCTTTAATTTTAGACACAGGGCCTTGCTCTATAACCCATGCCAGAGTGCAGTTGCACAACCATAGTTCACTGTAATCTTGAGCTCCTAAGCTCAAGCAATTCTCCCACCTCAGTCTCCCAAAGTGCTGGAAATACAGGCTTGAGTCACCACACCTGGCACTTGCACTCCGTATGCCTTCTTTAGTAAAATTTCCTCTCAAATCTTGTAACTGTTTTGTAATTGAGCTGTTTGTTTTCCTTTGTTGAGTTTCGGGAGTTCTTTATGTATTCTAGATGCGAGACCTTTATCTAATATGTGTTTTACAAGCATTTTTTGCCAATCTGTGGCTTGTCTTTTCATTCTTTTAATACTGTCTTTTGAAAGCAAGAGTCTTTAATTCTGATAAAGTATAATTTATCTTTTTTTTCCCTCTTCTAGGCATTGTGGTTTCAGTGTCATATCTAAGAAATTATTGCCTCACTCAAGATGACAAAATTATTCCATGTTTTCTTCTAGAAGTTTTGTAGTTTGGTCTTTACATGTAGTTTTATAATCTATTTTTGTGTATGGTATAAGGTATGAATTACAATTCATTCTTTTGCATGTGGATATCCAACTGTTCTAGCATTTATTGGAAGTACTATAATTCATTATTGTCCTTGCATCTTTCTGCAAAATCAACCGGTCATATACGTCAGAGTCTACACCTGGACCTGCTATTCAGTTCCATTGATCTACAGGTCTATTCTTTTGCCAATACCACACTATTTTGATTAGTGAAGACTTATAAGATGTTGAAATTAGGTAGGGCAAGTCCTCCTACTTGGTTCCTTTTAAAAAATGTTTTAACTATTCTATATTTATTTCCTTTTTTTATATCAATTTTAGAATCAGTGTGACAATTTCTACAGAAATCCCACTGAGATTTGATTGGCATTCCATTGAATTTATAGATCAGCTTGGGAAGAATTAACATCTTGACATATTGAGTCCTCCAATCCATGAATATATCTCCATTTATTTAGAACTTATTTTACTGATCATTTTTGTGCAGTTGTCAGCATACAGATGTTGCAAATAATTTAGTAGATTTATATCTAAATAGCTCACTGTTTTGGTCCCATTATCAATGGTACTAGGTTTTTAAGTTTTCATTTCCAAATGTTCATGGCATATATATGTGCAATACATACATATAGCATATGTGTATATATGCAATACATATATATAACATATGTGTATATATGCAATACATACATATAACAGTTGATTTTTATATATTGACCATATATATTCTGTTCTATCTTTCTTTCTTTCTTTTCTTAAGACATAGTCTTGCTCTGTTGCCCAGGCTGGAGTGCAGTAGCACAATCTTGGCTCACTACAACCTCCCTGTCCCGGATTCATTCAATCAATTCTCCTGCCTCAGCCTCCCGAGTAACTGGAATTACGGGTGTGTGCCACCACACCTGGCTAATTTTTATATTTTTAGTAGAGACGGGGTTTCACCGTATTGGCCAGGCTGGTCTCAAACTCCTGACCTCATGATCCACCTGCCTCAGCCCCCCAAAGTGCTAGGATTATAGGCATGAGCCACCGTGCCCAGCCTGTATTCCATTATTTCTAAACTTACTTATCAGTTCTAACACTCTCTTTGCATGTTCTTTGGGCTCTTCTAGGTAGACACCCGTGCCATCTGAGAGTAGTGATACATTTCTTTCCAATCCACATAGCTTTTATTTCTTTTTGTTGCTTTTTTTCCTTACTGGGCTGACCAGGACATCCAGGATAATGTCAAATAGAAGTGGTAGAACATCCACCGCAAAACTAATCATAACTTTTAGCCAGAATAAATCACTTCTTTTTCACAGAGAAAACTGGAAAGAAAGTAGTTGAAAACACACTGTCATACACAAACATTTTACTAGACTACCAAAATTCATGAATACACATAACAGAATTTCCTTTTTTAAAAATTTTATTTTACTTTAAGTTCTGGGATACATGTGCAGAACGTGCAGGTTTGTTACCTAGGTATACATGTGCCATTGTGACTTGCTGCACCCGTCAACCCATCATCTAGATTTTAAACCCCACATGCATTAGGTATTTGTCCTAATGCTCTCCTTCCCCTTGCCCCTTGCTCCCCAACAGGCCCTGTTGTGTGATGTTCCCCTCCCTGTGTCCATGTGTTCTCATTGTTCAACTCCCACTCATGAGTGAGAACACGCAATGTTTGGTTTTCTGTTCCTGTGTTAGTTTGCTGAGAATGATGGTTTCCAGCTGCATCCATGTCCCTCCAAAGGACAGGAACTCATTTTTTTTTATGGCTGCATAGTATTCCATAGTATTCCACATTTTCTTTATCCAGTCTATCATTGATGGGCGTTTGGGTTGGTTCCAAGTTGATATTATAAATAGTGCTGCATTAAACATACGTGTGCCTGTGTCTTTATAGTAGAATGATTTATAATCTTTTGGGTATATACCCAGTAATGGGATGGCTGGGTCAAATGATACTTCTGGTTGTAGATCCTTGAGGTCTCACCACAGTGACTTCCACAATGGTTGAACTAACTTACACTCCCACCAACAGCGTAAAAGCGTTCCGATTTCTCCACAGCTTCACCAGCATCTTATAACAGAATTTTCTGTAACACCACACTTCTTCTCACCTTCTAATGTAGTAAAATGAACAAGTTTCCTTAATAGTAACAAGTTCCCAAACGTATAGCCACTCCATAGCATATAAAAATAATAAGTCAAGTATAGTGTTTTAATCAATGTTTCATTATTCATTCTTTTTCAGAAATTACCTGGGTTATCAATAATTATCAATTAATCAACTCAATTTAATATGAACTCAAGGGTTCAAATTACCTGAGGATGTTGGAAATTACCTACTAACAAAGCTAACATACTACAAGGCATACATACTGCTATAAAAACATTTTTCAGAATTATTCAATTTAGCTGAAATTTACGTTTTTCATAATCTCTAATGCTATGTAAGAATATTAGTTTATTTGAATGAATATGAAACCAATATGAAAAAGATGGGAATTTTATGAGCAATGAAACCAAAATCTTCACACTAATAAACTCAAATGGAAAGACATACAGCAGTTACTTATGTTTTAAACCAAAATTATTGACCCAGTTTTTCCAAAGATTTACCTTAACTATGTGAACTTGAATTCTTATGTTAATATTTCTAAGCTAACATTTTTAGTAAGAGGAATTTTTTTAAACCTTGCATTTTAAAGTGGTAGTTTCCTTATTTTCTGTAAATTTGAGAAATATGAGATTTATATAAATATCAACTTCTGAAAACTCATCAGATCACTGCTCCTTTAAGATATTTAATAATACAATCTGGAGGTAATAAAACATTTCATATTTGTACAATGAGATATCAAGGGGGTTTCTGAATTACAGGCACATAGCTCTCCAGACACAGAAAGCTCATAGCTTCAGTCTCAAGTTAAAAATAATCCCAGAAACATCTAAAAAAAAAAAAAAAAATCACTGGTTTAGATCTCAAAGGGCTGTCCTTCTAGGGAACATAAAATTCGTAATTGATTCGTGCTCACAAATAGACAAACATACAAACAATAAAAAAAGACTATCAAACCAGAATCTCTGTCTCACCCAGCAGAGAATAGACCTGTTTTCCACCTATGGGAGATCACCAAATAGTTAGACCATAAAACCAAATCCCCAATTATTACTAACACCTATTAGATTAACAAACCAAGAACAAAACAAAAATACAAAATCTGTAGACATGAAAAAAAAAAAAGAATCCGGAGAAATAGAGAACTGGCAAAGTTAGAACTCTTATTACCACCTGGGATTCTCTCTTGGTGTGAGCTTAAGCTGCCCATAAAATGCATTTTCTTCTGTCACCCAGGCTGGAGTGCAGTGGCGCGATCTCGGCTCACTGCAACCTCTGCCTCCTGGGTTCAAGCGATTCTACTGCCTCAGCCTCCTGAGTAGCTGGGATTACATGTATGTCCCACCATGCCCGGCTAATTTTTGTGGTTTTTTTTTTTTTTTTTTTTTTTTTGAGACAGAGTCTCGCTCTGTCGCCCAGGCTGGAGTGCAGTGACCAGATCTCAGCTCACGGCAAGCTCCGCCTCCCGGGTTTATGCCATTCTCCTGCCTTAGCCTCCCGAGTAGCTGGGACTACAGGCGCCCGCCACCTCACCCGGCTAGTTTTTTGTATTTTTTAGTAGAGACGGGGTTTCCTCATGTTGGCCTGGCTGGTCTTGAACTCCTGACCTCAGGTGATCCGCCCACCTCAGCCTCCCAAAGTGCTGGGATTACAGGCAAGTGAGCCACCGAGCTGGTCAAAATGCATTTCTTAAGCAAAACAGTTTAATTGTCTCCTTCAGGTTAGTCCCCTTGGGCATCTCTGTAGAACAAACCACAGAAAGCACAATTTCCAAAAAGATAAAATTTTGACTCTCATGTAAATATAAAATAAGTACATATCAGAAGTTTTATTCAATTCATTTATTAATGAGGGAAACAGTAATACGTTAAGACTGGTTCAAAGAACATTTAAAAAGCTAGGTATTTAAAGACAATTTATGGCTCACACCTGTAATCCCAGCACTTTGGGAGGCTAAAGTGGGAAGAGTTCTTGAGGCCAGGAGTTGGAAATTAGCCTGGGCAACATAGTGAGACCCCATCTCTACAAAAAATAAAACATTAGCTGGGCATGGTGGCCTATGCCCATAGTCCCAACTACTGGGGAGGCTCAGGGGGGAGAATTGCTTGATCCCAGGAGGTCGAGGCTGCCGTGAGCCACAATCATGCCACTGCACACTAGCCTGGGCAACAGAGCGAGACCCTACCCCAAAACAAATAAATAACAAAGACAATTTACCAAAGAGATATTAGGATATGATGTATGGATTAGATACAAAACCACTTAAAGTTCAACAGGGCAATAAACTGTAACCTTTGCGGTTATCAGTTCTATCAGAGACAAATTACTTTTATCTCTATTGGGCAAAACTCTTCAAGTTAACATGTCATCTCACATTATCTGGACCTGTAACACATAGTAAGCAAACAACTGAATAAAATATATTCCCCTTGTTTGGGTGGGTCTGGATCAGTATATGACATTGAAAGCACATGCCACTCACCAATTTGTCTTATTTCCAAGGTCTAGATCATTTGTAAGTTTTTTGGGGGTTTTGGGTTTTGGTTTCTGGTTTTTGGTCCTTTTTAAGATGGTGTTTCACTCTTGTCACCCAGGCTGGAGTGCTGTGGCATGATCTTGACTCACTGTAACCTCCGCCCTTCCCAGGTTCAAGTGATTCTCAGCCTCCTGAGTAGCTGGGACTGTAGGTATGTATCACCATGCCCAGCTAATTTTTGTGTTTTTGGTAGAGACGGAGTTTCAGCATGTTGGCAAGGCCAGTCTCGAACTCCTAACCTCAAGTGATCCACCCACCTCGGCCTCCCAAAGTGCTCGGATTACAAGCGTGAGCCACAACACCTGGCCTTGGATCGTTTTTCCAAACAATAAAAAAATAAATAACGTCGTCCTCCATGGGAGATAAAAGCTTCACACCCTTGTACCCTTGTGCCCTTGGAGAGCAGAAATAGTAAAATCAGTTGGTCTTGATGGATGAAAAGGCATTCCCTTCCTCGTGCTCAAGACTACAAAGCTATTTCAGGTCAGGGCCAAGACTAGCACCTCAGATTTCAACTCCCGCCATGCTACGGGCGTTCTTTGAAACACCGTTTTCTATAAAAGGTCTGGATTCTTTAAAGACAGGATCAAGGCAGTTCAAATTAATAAAATAGATATGGAGTGTTCACTAACACACAGGCACCTGTTAGAGAAAACGGACACCTCTGGGGAAGTCACAGGAGAGTACCACTTTCTGAGAGGGTGGATAGATATTCAACGTTTGACCTTCACAACAGTGAAATGCCCTGTGCAGCTCCCTCTCCCTGATCACCCCCTCCAGTGTCTCTTTTTGAAATGGCTCCTTCCACAGACACTGTGGACCCCTGCCTGAAGGAGTTCTCACCTGGCCAGGTCCCGTCCTGTCTGGTGACTCAGGAAGGCCACCAGTGAGGAACAGACTTGGCTCTGAAAACAAGACTTACGGATTGTTTGACTCTTCATTTCTCCCCACTCCCGCTCTGCAGCGTGGCCAGAGGGTTAGCTTTGTGACTTCTGCTTCTTATGGTCCTCCCCAGTGACTTGGGGACTTTAATTTAAACTGCTCCCTGCTCAAAAACAAAATAAAGAAGGCCAGGTGTGGTGGCTCATGCCTGCAATCCCAGCACTTTGGGAGGCAGAGGCGGGTGGACTGCTTGAGGTCAGGAGTTCAAGGACATCCAGACCAACCTGGTGAAACCCTGTCTCTTACTAAAAATACAAAAATTAGTTGGGCATGATGGCAGGCACCTGTAATCCCAGCTACTCAGGAGGCTGAGGCAGGAGAATCACTTGAAGCCAGGAGGCGGAGGCTGCAGTGAGCCGAGATCACACAACCGCACTCCAGCCTGGGCGACAGAGACTACACCTCAAAAAATAATAATAATAAATAAAGAGCCAGTTGCGATGACTCATGCCTTAATTCCAGCACTTTGGGAGGCCAAGGCAGGAGAATCACTGGAGCTCAGGAGTTCAAAACCAGCCTCGGCAACATAGCAAGACCTTGTCTGTACTAAAAATAAAAAATATTATATAAGTAAATAAAATAACAAAAAATAAATAAATAAATAAAGGTGATCAAGAAGCTATGATACAACTCATTTGGGTTCCCACCTCCTAGGACAATATTTTGCAAACTGCTGGAATATATATTGTTTAACCGTTATACAGAAAAATAAAGCATAGGGACATGGAATCGTATAACCACTTGGTGACTTCTTACAAGGTGAACATCCTTATAACCCCCACCCAAGCCAAGAACTAGAACTTGGCCCAGCTAGTCCAGAAATCCACTTCCTTTCTCCAAAAGTTACCAGCTAAATCACAGTTTAAGTGGAGCAGAGTCAAACATATCAGCGGGCATCAAACGGAGCCAACAATGGTTGTAATCTGGCATTTTTCATCCATACTAACTTGTATGTTAATGTGTGCCTGTGTGTGTATTTGTTCACATGTTACCGAGTCACAATTTCTCACTGTTGGTCACAATCAAAAAAGTTTAATAGGCCGGGTGCGGTGGCTCATGCCTGTAACCCCAACACTTTGGGAGGCCAAGGCAGGTGGAACATGAGGTAAGGAGTTCAAGACCAGCCTGGCCAACATGGCAAAACCCCGTCTCTAACTAAAAATACAAAAATTAGCCAGGCGTGGTAGCGTGCACCTGTAGTCCCAGCTACTTGGGGGCTGAGACAGGAGAATTGCTTGAACCTGGGAGGCAGAGGTTGCAGTGAGCTGAGATTGCGCCACTGCACTCTAGCCTGGGTGGCAGAGTGAGACTCCATCTTAAGAAAAAAAAAAAAAATTTAATAGCCACTGCACCAAACTGAATCGTGGGGGAGGGGAAATGGGAGAAAACTCCGTGATTTTGTTTGTTCCCTAAAAATGGGCAGACTCAGGCTGACTGTCCCATGTTTCCCACTTTGTAATGACTACAGCAGCTTCCCTTCTCACCTATCAGAACATTTTAGAAAACATAAAATATTTTTGAAGAAGATGAAATATCTGTCTATATTATGCAAAAAAATGAATATGGACTATTATAAAGAAAGCAATTAATCCACACTTAAAACTAATTGCCTAACCCAGTGGGTCTTTAAATTATTCATTAGTGCTATTTAAAAATAATTGCAGTTTATGAGGAAAACCCATTATGAATTTCTTTTAAGAACTAAAAAGAAAGGGTTTCCATTTTTATTATTTACCAACTGCTTAGGGCTCTTGAAACCAGACCCATTTTTAGACCAGCTTAATACGCTCATTATCCTGCTGCTCCAATCAAATCATCTTTAACATTAATCACATCAACATTTCATGAGGTTCTCTGTAATGGATTCTGAACTCACAGAGAGGACAAAGGTATTGTCCAAAAAGAACATAACCAGCTACACAGGAGGTTGAGACGGGAGGATCACCTGAGCCTGGAAGGTCCAAGCTGCAGTGAACTGCAGTCATGTCATTGCACTCCAACCTGGACAACAGAGCAAGACTCTGTATCGAAAAAAAAAAAAAAAAAAGAAACGTATGTTGAAAAAGAAAAAAAAAAATAAGACTTTCAGAGAACAAAGCAAGAACCCACTACCAAAATGTAAGAATTTCCTCAGATTAACATCATGCTTGTTCCTCCATTTCCAACTGAGTAACCTGCGATTTCCTCTGAGTTTTGCTCAAATTAGTTAAGACTTCTGAATTATCTTGCTGCTACATTCATTTACTTCATGCCACCAGAAACCAAAACTGAAAAAAAGAAAATAAATAAAAGACACATGGACAAGTTCACATGAAATAGGACAGAAGGGTTCACAACCAAATTTATCAGAACCAAAGCCCATGTGATTTTATTTTTTTTTTATTTGTTTATTTTTAGAAATGGGGTCTTGCTCTGTTGCCCAAGCTGGAGTGCAGGAACACAATCATACCTTACTGCAGCCTGGAACTCCTGGGCCCAAGTGGTCCTCCTACCTCAGCCTCCCAAATAGTGGGGACTATACGGGGGCACCACCATGCCTGGCAAATTTTTAAATGTTTGTAGAGTAGGGATCTTGCTGTGTTGTCAAGGTTTAGGCTTCAACTCATGGGCTCAAGCAATTCTGCTGCCTTGGACTTCCAAATTGCTGGGACTACAAGTCTGCACCAACATGCTGGGCTAATGTAAAGCTCGTGTCGCCTTCTTTGTTTCTCTACTTTTTTTTTTTTTTTTTTTTTCTGGAGACAGAGTCTCACTTTGTCATGTAGGCTAAAGCGCAGTAGCCTGATCTCAGCTCACTGCAACCTTCACATCCTGGGTTCAAGTGATTCTCCCGCCTCAGCCTCCCAAGTAGCTGGGACTACAGGCGTGTGCCACCATGCCCCGCTAATTTTTGTATTCTTATTAGAGACAGGGTTTCACCATGTTGGCCAGGCTGGTCTCGAACTCCTGGCCTCAAGGGATTAACCCGCCTTGGCCTCCCAAAGTACTGGGATTATAAGCGTGAGCCACCATGCACAGCCACTTTATCTACTTCTTTGGTTTCTTCAAAGAATACTCAGAATCGTAGCCATGAAATGGTAGAACCTAAAAGGACTTCTGTCTAGTTTAGCGGTTTTCTACTTTCGCGGTTTTCAAACTGTGTCCACAGGCACGCAGGAGCTCCCCAGTGTGACTGAATTGATGAACTGGCAGGCTTGGGGTCCCCAGCTCCACCTCAATGCCTATCCCCAAGTCTCCATCACCAGAGCCTACTTTGAACCTTTTTAAGATTTCATTTGGGCTGGGTGCGGTGGCTCACACCTGTAATCCTAGCCACTCGGGAGGCAGAGGCAGGAGAATCGCTTGAACCAGGGAGGCAGAGGTTGCAGTGAGCCGAGAATGTGCCACTGCACTCCAGCCTGGGCGACAGAGTGAGACTTTATCTCAAATGAAAAAAAAAAAAAAAAAAAAGATTTCATTTGAAAAAGGCATTCTTCCCCTAAAAACAAAATTCAAAATTTACTCTCATGATGTAGATAAGAACACCAAGGCTTTACCCTCTAACTCTAGGGTGGAACCTTATTAGCTGACACCAATAGACTGTGTCCCCTACCTCTGACCACAGCAATTGGTTCTGTGATGGGGACCGCACTCAGTTGAGGCCAGGAAAGCAAACAGATGTTGGCTGAAACTACTGAGAAAAGTCATCTCTCTTCAGCTGACTCTGATCTTTCTTTTAAATCTTTCCCTTAACCCTCCCCCACAAATCTTTGCTAAAAATCTTTTCTAATTGATTGATCACAGATTTTTTTGCATCAGTTTTGTTTTTTTACATATAGCATCAGAGTATCATTTACGCTTTTTATTTAATTTTTTAATTTTTAAAATTTATATTTATTCATTTTGGGGGGGGAGGTGGGGGGAGGGGCAAGAGCTCCCTCTGTCATTCAGGCTGGAGTGCAGTGAGTGGAATGATCTTAGCTCCCTGCAGCCTCCAGCTCCTGGGCTCAAGCAATCCCCCTGCCTCAGCCTCCCCGGTAGCTAGGACTATAGACATGTGCCGCCATGCCTAGCTAATTCTTTCAATTTAATTTTTTGTAGAGATGGGGGTCTTGCTACATCTTCAGGTTGATGTCAGACTCCTGCACTCCGGCAATACACCCATCTCCACACCTCAGCTTCCCAAAGTGCTAGGATTACAGGCCTGAGTCATCCCACCTGGCCAAAATATTATTTGTCTTGAGGTGTTTTTGGCAGCTCTCCTCTCAAATTTTGCATCTCAGACAAGTGCCTCAATCCCCTAGGCTTAGTCCCTGCCCTGTGGGGATGTGGAGCCTACAGTTGCCACACCTTTTTTTTTTTTTTTCACTTTGAGTAGACACTTTGGAGTTGATATGGAACCACCACATAGAGCTTTCAGAGGAAGTCGTCATTACAGAAGACCAAGAGAAACCAGGTCCTAGTTATTTGAGCTACTGGATCAAGCCTTGCCTGAAGCTGCCATACAACTTGACAATTTACAAGAATTGGTGAATTCTCTTTACTCTGTAAGCCAACTTGAATTGTTTTATTTGATCTATAACCAAACTAATGCAAACTGACACAATGGCCAGTTACACGGGGTTAGCCCTTGAATGTAGTGTTGCTTTCAGCCTGTGGTCAATTAAACAGAGCCAATATATCCTTGATGGCTATAGTCAACTTTCAACAGTTTTCACTGTAGAGTAAAATTTTATTCTATTATTTTTTAGGGCCCTTTTATGCACCAGGCACTGTGATAAACACTCCATATATATTTTATGAAATATTGAACTCCCATCAAAAAATATATATATCAACTGGGCCAAGCACAGTGGCTCATGCCTGTAATCCTAACACTTTAGGAGGTGGAGGTGGGCTCATGGCTTGAGCTCAGGAGTTACAGACCAGCCTGGACACCATGGGGAAACCCTGCCTCTACAAACAAACAAACAAACAAACAAACAAAAATTAACCAGGTATGGTGGTGCACACCTGTGGTCCCAGCTACTTGGGAGGCTGAGGTGAGAGAATCACCTGAACCCAGGAGGTTGAGGCTGTAGTAAGCCACAATCACACTACTGCACTTCAGCCTGGGGATTGGAGTTACACCCTGTATCAAGAAAGAGAAAAAAAGATGTCAGCTAGTAGTATCATTACCCACATTTTAGAGGAAGGGAAATGAATGAAGAAAGAAAAGAACAACATGTACAAGGTCACTTGAGCAGTTACAGAGCAGGAATTCACAGCCAAAATTGTCTGAACCAAAAACAAAGTCTGTGTTCTTAGTGACTCACACAATCTGGTCTCAAGATTTTAGCTATAGACCAGGTGCAGTGGCTCACACCTGTAATCCCAGCACTTTGGAAGGCCGAGGTGGGCGGATCACTTGAGGTCAGAAGTTCAAGACCAGCCTGGCCTACATGGTGAAACCCCATTCCTACTAAAAATACAAAAATTAGCTGGGCATGGAGACATGCACCTGTAATCTCAGTTACTTGGGAGGCTGAGGCAGGACAATCACTTGAACCTGGGAGGTGGAGGCTGCAGTGAGCTGAGATCACACCACTGCACTCCAGCCTGGGTGACAAAGTGAGACTCCATCTCAAAAGAAAAGAAAGGCTGGGCGCAGTGGCTCACACCTGTAATCCCAGAACTTTGGGAGGCCGAGGTGGGTAGATCACGAGGTCAGGAGATCGAGACCATCCTGGCTAACACGGTGAAACCCCGTCTGTACTCAAAATACAAAAAAATTGGCTGGGTGTGGTGGCAGGAGCCTGTAGTCCCAGCTACTCGGGAGGCCGAGGCAGGAGAATGGCGTGAACCCGGAAGGCAGAGCTTGCAGTGAGCCGAGATGGTGCCACTGCACTCCACCCTGGGCAACAGAGCAAGACTCCATCTCAGAAAAAAAAAAGAAAAGAAAAGAAAAAGAAATTAGTTATCGATAGAAGAGAATACCTGCTATATGATAGATGCTCAATAGGTATCTGAGGAATGAATGAGTGAGTGAATGAATGAATGAAGTCTATTAATTAATTGAAAGGTGAAGTGTTAGGCATTTTGATATGCATTCATTTCATTTGCATTGACCTCTCTCTATAAATAGGGTGCAAAAACGCAGCCTCTTTAGGTTAAGTTTCAGTTAATACAGGTGTTTCTATTAAAGGACATGGTTCTCAGGGGTGCACATTACCAACATGGTTGAATACAAATTTTTGAAAAAAAAAACCAAAAAGACCACACAGATAGAATAATAGCTATCCATCTGAAAAAGTCCCATGGTAAATCAGGTCTCCTGACTTCAAAGGGCTTGGGAAGGAATCAAACCAGGTCAAGGACTTGAAAATGTTTTGCAAAATAGAAGGCAATCCACAACTGATTATTAGTATGCTTTTAGATTTATTGTCTTCATTCAAAGACTTACCATACAAAAAGCCTACGTTGAATGCTAAATTTCTTTTCCTCTAAGACCTGCAGCGATCGCTTGATGAGTATGTCTGTAAGACAAAATCAATACGATGTTAAGCCATAAATTTATCCGACAAAGGTAAATATCACAGTACAGAGTTCTAGGTTTTTAGCATTCTTACCCAAAGCAATAAATAAACAGACTCCTCCCAAAGTAAAGATGGAAATGTCATTATTCAGTCTCTTCATGTTAGATTTGCCCAGAAATTGAAATATTGTTAGCAAACACAGATTTAAATTTTGTGCTCCAATGAATTGGTAGATCTCTTAGTTTATTGTTTTGATTTCTCTACATTCTACCACAGGGAAATTATGCAGAATCTTAGAGTACATGAAAAGAATACTGATAATTATGGAATTTGCTGCTTAGCTTCAAGATAATTTCAGGAAACTCTTCTGACCTATTGGCATGGTGGCCCGTGTGTGGTTGTATAGCCGCTGTTCTTAAGACCTGTGATCTGGTGGATGTTCTCAGTGTGTCTGAAACTCTGCAATGCCAAGCTAATTATTCAATTCAGCAAACAAAGTCAGCCCAGACAGTTTAGCCTACGGGGCTGGTTGTTTAACAGATTTAAGTCATCCTATAGTCCAAGACTGGGGGTCACAACACAGTCTGCTCCCAATCCCACTGGCAGGACCAAAGTGCCTGGAAAGCTTCATCAAATGGAAACCCCAGGGGTCCACCCCAGATCTGTAGGATAAGGATAGGAATCAGGGCATCTCTATTTAAATAAGCCCTTCAGGTGCCTCTCTTGCACGGCCAGGTGAAGAAAACACTTCTATGTTCATAACAGCACAGAATCCGGTAGGGACCAAGATGATTCCGTCCTTTGTTTTGTCCGCATGATGCTCTACGTAACTGCTTTCATTTTATATTTTGTTTATTTTTTACAAAACCCGTCGGACCCCCTGGCTGCTATAATGCCACAGAGCGACAGGCTCAGAGGCTTTGCTTCAATCTGGAAAAACGAGCATGCTTAGGATCTGAGAGAATTGTATGTATCACAGAGTCTTAGAGCGTGTCTGTTTCAGGCAGCTCCTCTGCACTCCCTGTAGTTCTTCCCCACTGAGGTTCAAAGTTGTCTCTCTGTTAAAAATAATAACCCTTCAATTTTAGGAAGACAGTAAATCTCTCAGTGAAAGGTTAAACACCTCTTTCCACCTGACCATCCAGACCAAAAAAAAAAAAAAAAAACTAATGGAGGGCAATGGAAAAGTATACAGTTCTATAAAAATAGAACTACCGTTTGATCCAGCAATCTCACTACTGGGTATCTACCCAGAGGAAAAGAAGTCATTATACAAAAAAAGATATTTGCACACGCATGTTTATAGCCGCACAATTCGCAGCTGCAAAAATGTGGAACCAGCCCAAATGCCCATCAATCAACAAGTGGATAAAGAAACTGATACATATATATATATGTATAATATACATATGTATGTATATTATATGTATTATAATATGTATGTATTATAATGTATTATATGTATGTATAATAATATATGTGTATGTATGATATATATGTATAAATGATGGAATATTACTCAGTCATTAAAAGGAATGAGTTAATAACATTCACAGCAACTTGGACAGAATTGGATACTATTATTCTAATGGGAATAACTCAGAAATGGAAAATCAAATATTGTATGTTCTCACTCATACGTGGGAGCTAAGCTATGAGGATGCAAAGGCATAAGAATGATACAATGGACTTTGGGGACTTTTAAGGAAAGGGTAAGAAGGGGGTGAGGGATAAAAGACTACAAATTGGGTGCAGTGTATACTGTTCAGGTGATGAGCGCACCAAAACCTCACAAATCACCACTGAAGAACTTACTCATGTAACTAAATACCACCTGTTTCTCAATAACCTATGGAAATAATTAAAAAAAAAAAAAAAAAAAAAAAAGAACGTGCACACTCTTTTAATCCTGCACTTACTAGCTGGTAGATTTTGGGCCCATGATGAAAATTAAATAAAATAATCCACATAAAATATATGCACTAGATAAACAGTAGCTATTATGATCATCAGTATTACTAAGTGATGTTTTCTGGGACTCTGAACACTCTTCATGTGGTCGGATCTACCATTTTCTTACAGCAAGTGTGAATATACCTTCAGATATGATTTGGCCAGAGAAGAGCTAAATTAACATATTATGTGGGGTTTTTTAAATTTATTTTTGTTTTTCTTTATTTTATTTTTGTTTAAGATTGTGGAGGTTGGCCGGGCGCCATGGCTCACGCCTGTAACCCCAGCACTTTGGGAGGCCGAGGCAGTCAAATCACAAGGTCAGGAGATCGAGACCATCCTGGCCAACATGGCGAAACCCCATCTCTACTAAAAATACAAAAAATTAGCCAGGTGTGGTGGCGCACGCCTGTAATCCCAGCTAGGTGGGAGTCTGAGGCAGGAGAATCACTTGAACCTGGGAGGTGGAGGTTGCAGTGAGCCGAGATCATGCCATTGCACTCCAACCTGGGCAACAGAGCAAGACTCTATCTAAAAAAAAGAAAAAAAAAATTGGGGAGGTCATACTCTCAAAAGTATACTACTTTTCTCTAGTAAAGCAACACCTGGAATTTTGAGATTATTTCTAGACACCCCACTTCATGTATGTATGTATGAGTTTATTTATTTATTTTTGAGAAAGGGTCTCACTCTGTGGCCCAGACTGGAGGACTGCAGTGGCACAATCAAGACTCCCTACAGCCTTGACCTCCCAGGCTCAAGGGACCCTCCTGCCTCAGTCCCCAAGTAGCTGGGACTGCAGGTATATATCACCACGCCTGGCTAATTTTTGTAGTTTTTTTTTTTTTTTTTTTTTGTAGCAATGGGTTTTTCTCCATGTTGCCCAGGCTGCTCTAGAACTCCTAGACTCAAGCAATTCACCTGACCTCGGCCTCCCGAAGTGTTGGGATTACAGGCGTGAGCCACCATGCCTGGCCAACACCCTACTTGAAGAAGAATGCAAGGAACCTTCGAGAAAAGTGAGCAGGGAAGTTCTGAAAACCAACACAATATCATATGAGAAATTGTTTTAGAATCTGGGGTTCTCATGGTTCTTATGGCCGAATGGGGTCGCTCATGTGCATAATCCCAGAATTTTGGGAGACTGAGGCAGAAGGATCATTTGAAGTCAGGAGTTGGAGACCAGCCTGCAGTGTTTCTACAAAAAAGGAAAAAAAGAAAAGAAAGAAACAGGCATTCTCAGCTAGGAAAAGAAAAGTCATAGGCGAAGGTAAGACAGTGGTCTTCAGATATCTGAACAGCTGTTGCACTGATGTAGAATATGACTTACGGAGATGGCCTCAAGTAACGTAATTAGAACAAAGGCACTGGAGATGAACTATAAGATCTCCCAGCACTAATGATCTAAGGTGATTGGAGTCCAGGACTTTCCTGAACTGAGCACTCTGCTTCTACTCAGACTGACAAGAAATGTGTGTTAATTTTTAAACAGTCATAGTACAGTGCTGTTCTTTCTGAATATTCAAATGTGGCTCGGACTCTTGCTGGAAATGGGTAGCCTGCAAATTGGAGAGGAACTGCTGTAATTCACGTGAGAAAAACAACCCCAAAGAAAACGACACACGAGTAGCAACAAGCCGGCTGCCTCAGTAAATTATTTAAAGGGGTCTAAAAAGCACCATTTTCAGGCATCAGGCTCCGCACAGTCTGCTGAGAGCTTTTACCCTGCATATCATGATTATCAGTAAGATGCAGGGGCGATCCACACACAAATGGCCCCGGATGCTCCACAAACCCCTGGTCCACAAACTGAAATCCAGTCCAGGGCAAAGCAGGGATTTTCCTTACTCCAAAAAGCAGACATGCCGGGCGCAGTGGCTCATGCCGTAATCCCAGCAAGATGGGAGGCTGAGGCAGGAGGATCCCTGGAGGCTGGGAGTTCAAGACTGGACCAGGAGCCCAGGTTTGACTGGCTTTTTGGCCACCATTGCCTAATAGCACTCCTTCAGACATTTGGCTGCCTCAGGAGGAGGAGAAGCAGGTTGGAGTTTCAGTGCCACCTCTGGCACTTTTACCCAGACCAGCCTGGGCAACATAGTGAGACACCATCTTTACAAAAAAAAAAAAGAAAAATACAAAAAGCAGACAACTGTTTAACTAACAGCAACTCAACTTTTTATTAAACTTGATTTTCGTGATGCATGATGCAGTAGATTGGGAACCCTGAAATCTCTAAGCTTATTCCATAGATATAAAACAATTTGTGTTTTGCTTGGTACTAATGCCACTGCATTAAAACACAGCTTTTCTGAGGAAAGCAAAGTCTAACAAAATATTTTTTATCTCATACTCCAAAAATAAACAAGTGGGTTCATGTATTTACAAGGAATGTAAAAGAATTTACACATAAATTTATGACTCTGTGACTGATTTTTCTTTTTCTTTTTTTTTTTTTTTGAGACGGAGTCTCACTCACTCTGTCACCCAGGCTGGAGTGCAATGGCGCGATCTTGACTCACTGCAACCAATGCCTCCTGGGTTCAAGCAATTCTCCTGCCTCAATCACCCAAGTAGCTGGGATTAAAGGTGCATGCCACCACGCCCGACCAATTTTTCTGTTTTTAGGAGAGATGGAGTTTTGCCATGTTGTCCAACGGAGTCGGGAACTCCTGACCTCAAATGATTCTGCCCATCCCGGCCTCCTAAAGTGCTGGGATTACAGGCGTGAGTCACTGCACCTGGCCTCATTTCATTTATTTTCTAATCGCAAACCATTTGGGGGAGTGCCCTTTTTCTGGAGGAAAATAGTGGGCCGCAGAGGCGTTACACTCCTTGCCTGAATCACGCAATAAAAGTGGCAGAGGTGGCACTGAAACTCCAACCTGCTTCCCCTCCTCCTGAGGCAGCCAAATATCTAAAGGAGTGCTATTAGGCAGTAGTGGCCAAAATGCCAATCAAACCTGGGCCAAACCAAGGCAACAGAATAAACTCGAGGAAGGTAGCACGTTAAGAACCAGGCTGGACATGGTGGCCCACACCTGTAATCTCAATGCTTTGGGAGGCTGAGGCTGGAGGTTCACTTGAGGCCAGGAGTTTGAGACCAGCCTAGGCAACATAATGAGACCCAATCTCTACAAAAATAAAACGATTAGCCAGGTGTAGTATCACTCACCTGAAATTCCAACTACTTGGGAAACTGAAGTGGGAGGATCCCTTGAGGCCAGGAGTTGGAAACCGCAGTGAGCTATGATCGTGCCACTGCACTTCAGCCCGGGCAACAGAGTGAGACCTTGTCTCCATAGGAAAGAAAAAAAGAGCTAAGATTAGATGGAATAGTGCCAATACTGAAAACACCAAAATTAAGGCGTAAGCTGTGATAAAGGCTGTTTGGAAAATCAGTGATGCTCCAGGTACTAATCAGAGCATTAATCTTGGCATTTGCAGAGTTAACCTTGGTTTCCCAATCTTGTGCATAACCTGGAAGGTCCACAGCAAGGTCACCAATTAGACCCCCACACAGAGGGGTAGCCCCACCAGTTTGCACAACTCCTAGGAGCATGATTGACATAGACTGCAGTATGGGTAGTACCTTCCCGAGTCATATGGTGCGATAGACCTGTAGGAGTGGTTGGCATATTAACAGATGCCATAGTTAATGAACAGACTAGCTCACTTCCTAGCGTCTGTATCTCAATGTGGACTTGTTGCTTTCTCTATTTAATCCAAATATGCCACGGTGCTTGCAATGTATGAGGTATCTCATATCTTTTTTTTTTGCTTTTGAGATTGGATCTTGCTCCATTGCCCAGGCAAGAGTACAGTGCCGCGACCATGGCTCACTGTGCCCTTGACCTCCTGGGCTCAAGCAATCCTCCCACCTCAGCCTCCCAGAGAGTACCTGGGACTACAGGCACACACCACCATGCCCAGTTAGTTTGTTAAATTTTTTGTAGAGATGAGGTTTCCATGTGTTGCCCAGGCTGGTCTCAAACTACTGAGCTCAAGCAATTCCCCGACTTCAACCTCCAAAAGCACAGGCATGAGCCACCACGCTGGGCCCTCGTGTCTTTCCAGGGGGAAAAAAAAAAAGACCCCATTTACAATTGCAAATATGAATAATAGGAATAAAAAGAAAGTGAAGTGTTAGATAAATCCAAGGGTAAAATATCAAATTTGGTAATTGCTTGAAGCCACCAAATACTCCATAAGGAATCAAGGGAGAGTAATTTCCGAAACTGTTCAATGAGTGTTTCAGCAAGAATTTATTTTAATTGCTTCATAAATTGCTTTAATCCTATATTTAGGGAATCATTCGGGGCCTGAAAGGGTCACTTAAAATTTTCACTTATGCTTAACTAAATTTTATGGAGAAAATTACATGTTTTAATAGTATTCACAGAATTGTGGGCCTGCAAAGGTCTCAAGATTTGTCCTTCTAAAATAGCAAAGGTCTGTGACTCAGTATCATTTAATTTTCGCAAGAGCCCCATGAAGGAACTATAATTATTCTCACATTACAGACGAGGCAGCTGACCCTCCAGGAGTTGGAATTATTTGCCAAGTAAGCAATTCGAAGGAAAGATCCTGCCTTCTTCACCTTTCCATTCCTGGGGTCTGGCAGAGGACAGATATCCCAGATGCTACTTCAGGGCTTCTCAAAGTCTGCTCTCTGGCTGGGTGTTGTGGTTCACGCCTAGAATTTCAGGTCTTTGGGAGGCTGAGGCAGGAGGATTGCTTGAGCCCAGGAGTTTGAGACCAGCCTGGGCAATGTAGCCAGACCTTATCTCTAAAAAAATATATATATATATTTTTTTTAATTGTTGTCCCCTGACTAGCCGCATCACCATTACCTGGGAACTTACTAGAAAGGCAAATTCTCGGGCTCACTCCAGACCTCCTGATTCAGACATTCTGGGTACAAGAGGACGTATTTGGTTTTTTTTTTTCTTTTTCTTTTTCTTTTCCTTTTTTTTTTTTTTTTTTTTTTTTGAGATGGAGTCTCACTCTGTCACCCAGGCTGGAGTGCAGTGGCACAATCTCTGCTCACTGCAACCTCAACCTGCCTCAGCCTCCTGAGTAGCTGGGACTACAGGTGCCCACCACCACACCTGGCTAATTTTCATATTTTCAGTAGACACATGGTTTGTCTCTACTGTTGACCAGGCTGGGCTTGAACTCCTGACCTCAGATGATCTGCTTGCCTCCGTCTCCCAAAGTGCTGGGATTGCAGGTGTGAGCCACTGTGCTCAGCCTTGTTTTTTCTTGTTGTTGTTGTTGTTGTTTTAAACAGAGTCTCGCTCTGTTGCACAGCCTGAAGGGCAGTAGTGCAATCGTACCTCACTACAACCTCAAACTCCCAGGCTCAAGTGATTTCTCAGCCTCCCTGAGTAGCTGGGACTACAGGTGTGCACCACCACACCTAGCTAATTTATTGTATTTTATTTTTTGTAGAGCTAGGGTCTCACTAGATTGCCCAGGCTGGTTTCAAACTCCTGGCCTCATTGGCTAGCCATAAGTAGAAAGCTGAAACTGGATCCTTTCCTTACTCCTTATACGAAAATTAATTCAAGATGGATTAGAGACTTAAATGTTAGACCTAATACCATAAAAATCCTAGAGGAAAACCTAGGTAGTACCATTCAGGACATAGGCATGGGCAAAGACTTCATGTCTAAAACACCAAAAGCAACGGCAGCAAAAGCCAAAACTGACAAATGGGATCTCATTAAACTAAAGAGCTTCTGCACAGCAAAAGAAACTACCATCAGAGTGAACAGGCAACCTACAGAATGGGAGAAAATTTTTGCAATCTACTCATCTAACAAAGGGCTAATATCCAGAACCTACAAAGAACTCAAACAAATTTACAAGAAAAAAACAAACAACCCCATCAAAAAGTGGGCAAAGGATATGAACAGACATTTCTCAAAAGAAGACATTCATACAGCCAACAGACACATGAAAAAATGCTCATCATCACTGGCCATCAGAGAAATGCAAATCAAAACCACAATGAGATACCATCTCACACCAGTTAGAATGGCGATCATTCAAAAGTCAGGAAACAACAGGTGCTGGAGAGGATGTGGAGAAATAGGAACACTTTTACACTGTTGGTGGGATTGTAAACTAGTTCAACCATTATGGAAAACAGCATGGCGATTCCTCAAGGATCTAGAACTAGATGTACCATATGACCCAGCCATCCCATTACTAGGTATATACCCAAAGGATTATAAATTATGCTGCTATAAAGACACATGCACACGTATGTTTATTGCAGCACTATTCACAATAGCAAAGACTTGGAATCAACCCAAATGTCCATCAGTGACAGATTGGATTAAGAAAATGTGGCACATATACACCATGGAATACTATGCAGTCATAAAAAAGGATGAGTTTGTGTCCTTTGTAGGGACATGGATGCAGCTGGAAACCATCATTCTTAGCAAACTATCACAAGAACAGAAAACCAAACACCACATGTTCTCACTCATAGGCGGGAACTGAACAATGAGATCACTTGGACTCGGGAAGGGGAACATCACACACCGGGGCCTATCATGGGGAGGGGGGAGGGGGGAGGGATTGCATTGGGAGTTATACCTGATGTAAATGACGAGTTGATGGGTGCAGCACACCAACATGGCACAAGTATACATATGTAGCAAACCTGTACGTTGTGCACATGTACCCTACAACTTGAAGTTTAATAATAATAAATAAATTAAAAAAAAAAAAAAAATCCTCCCATCTCAGCCTCCCAAGTAGCCAAGACTACAAATGCATGCTATCATAACTGACTAATTTTTTATTCTTTTGAGTTTTTTGTAAAGACAAGAGTCTTACTCTGTTGCACAGGCTGGTCTCTAACTCCTGGCCTCAAATGAACCTCCCATCTCAGCCTCTCAAAGCTCTGAGATTGCAGGTGTGAACCATCTCACCCAGTCAACAAGATATGTTTTAACAAGCCCTCCAGGAGACTGATGCATACAAAATTTAGTTTTAGTAATGCATACTAGATTTAATGGTGTACACTAAAGTATACAGGAACCCGTGTGTTAAATGAATGTTGAATGTAGATCATGAAAGTAGGAAGAGGTAGATTCAGGATTCTTGGAGCCCAGAAGCCAAAGTCAAAAGGAAGGTCTAGGAAAGTAACGTCCCAGCTATGGACTGACCTTTAATGGAGTCTCCTCATGGCTCAGTTTTTAAAGGAGCTGTTTGTCCTCAAGCCACTGTATGCCCGGATCTGTACACCTCTGAGTGCCACGCCATGCCTCTCTGTCAACAGTGTGTATGGAATCTTGGTCTCTCTCCTGCAATGAATATAATTAGTTAAGTTTCTATTTTGCTTCCTTCCTCCAAAACCCCTCATAGCAAGGGCCACCTGAGGAAAGAAAATTTCATCTTGCATAAAACCAGATTTATCTTCATTCTTTGCCCAACAATACAATGAAAGCCCAAATGATTTTTCCACATTTGGTAGCACTTAGAAGCTTTTCATCAGTGCAAGAATAAAGAGGAGAACTATTTTCCTCATTTCTGTTTACTGCAGTGATACAGCTGAAAGAAAACAATTTGAATCTATAAACCACTGAGATGTTTTTGATTTAAAACAAGCACCAAAGTCTCAGTCGTTTATCCAGAATCACAGCCTCCCTGAGATGAAAGGAGCCTAGGAGACCATCAAGTCGGTGCAACCTGATTTGCAAGGGTACTAGCTATCGTTTCTTTTAAAGAGTTATGTACATGGGTTTTTCGTTTGTTTGTTTGTTTGTTTTATTTTTGAGAAAGAGTCTCATTCTGTCACCCAGGCTGCAGTGGAGTGGTGCAATCATGGCTTACTGCAACCTCTGCCTCCCAGGTTCAAGCCATTCTCTTGCCTTAGCCTCCCGAGCCGCTGGAATTACAGGTGTGCACCACCACACCTGGCTAATTTTTTGTATTTTTAATAGTAGACAGGGTTACACAATGTTGGCCAGACTGGTCTCAAAACTCCTGACCTCAGGTGATCTGCCTGCCTCGGCCTCCCAAAGTGCTGGGATTACAGGCATGAGCCACTGTGCCAGGCCTGTTTGTTTGTTTGTGTTTGTTTGTTTGTTTTGAGACAGAGTCTCACTTTGTTGCCCAGGCTGGAGTGCAGTGGTACCATTTCAGCTCACTGCAACCTCCACCTCCCAGGTTCAAGCAATTCTCCTGCATCAGCCTCCCAAGTAGCTGAGATTACAGGTGTGTGCCACTATGCCAAGCTAATTTTTGTATTTTTAGTAGAGACAGCATTTTGCCATGTTGGCCAGGATAGTCTCGAACTCCTGACCTCAAGTGATTTGCCCGTCTCAGACTCCCAAAGTGCTGGGATTACAGGCGTGAGTCACCACACTTGGCCTGTATGTGTTTTAATATGTATTAGGATAAGGTATTACTTTCATACCAAACCCAGGATTTCTTGTATATCACTGCTTAGGATAATGCTATAGTCATTTGTAAAAAACAAAAGTGAGGTGACTTCAGAAAAAGTAAGTAAATAAGCAACAGCCAGGTGTCACGCAGATATGACAAAAATCATGAAAGTGATACATGAAGATTGGTCATTAGCTATCACTACTGTCAGGGTGCTGGCAGGAAAGAGAATTCACTCTCTCCCTCCCCACTTCCAATGGTTCAAGTGAAGAGACTTCAATGAAGGCAATATTTAGGGAGTTGTGGGCAAGGATAAGAAAACCAAACAAGATGGTGCAGCACCCAAAGACTTGCTAAAGGAGGGAGCTGTTACTACTCCTAAGGCTGAAGGGGCAAAAGAAGGAAATAGTGTGAGCAGAAAGCTGTAGAAGAGAGGTGGCCTGGTAAGAACCCAGGCAGAGCACTGGGGAGAAGGAGCAGGGAAGAAATCGCTCAGCCTCTCCTCCTGCCCTCCCAGCTTCCACCTGTTCTTCCCATTGGCCAAACCTAAGCAGAAAACAGAGACAAAGGAACCAGGCAAGCCCATTGATAGGAACGAGCCTCCAGCAGTGCACTGCTTACTGCCTTCCATTCTCCAAATCTAGCAGAAAGGTAGCTTGCAAGGGAGCCTGGGAAATGTAGTTTTCAAGGGCCAGTCCCTTGTTACCCAGACCAGAGCATGGGAAGGGTGGGAAGTAAACTGGAAAGCAAATAGTCAAAAGACCTTCACATTGCCCACTCTTGCTCATCCTTCAGTCTTCAGTGTACCTGTCACCTCCACAGGGAGGCCTTCCTCTGAAACTCTAGAGAAGTCATCCCAGTCCTCTATCACACCACCTCCTTGTTATTTTCCTGAATACTGTTTAACAGTGATAAATACATTTACTGTTGCCTTTTAAATTTTTCCCTGTGTCTCCCTGGCTGACACACTTCTCTATTGTAGAATACATACTCAATAAGTATTTATTGTAAGTAAAAGGAAGATAAAAAAGGAACAGGTACAAAAATGCATCTGAGGACAAAAAGTTCAATAGAAAATTTTATGCTCAAAGTATAAAAAATTCATCAAAGCATGATGCCACAGAGAATGAAAGACAAAAGCTAGCATTTTTGTTTTTTCCCATCTCAAGCCCAGTGAGGAGGATTTTGAACTATCCAATCTAAAGCTGCATCCAAATTCTGGTATTATTCTAAGGAAGGCAGTGAACAGTCTGAACACCTAAAAGTCCATGTTTCCACACACACAAAAAAAATATGAGAGAGTCGTTATTTTCCTCCACCTCCACTGCCAATATAAATTTTCTAAAAAATAAGAATTGAACTCAAGGAGATAGAGAGTAGAAGGATGACTGCCAGAGGTTGGGAAGGGTAGTGGGGAGGATGGGGGAAAGTAGGGATGGTTAATGGGCATAAAAATACAGATAGAATGAATAAGGTCTAGTATGTGATAGCACAACAGGTGACTACAGTCAACAATCATCTATTGTACATTTTAAAATAATCAAAGGAGCATCAGTGGAATGTTTGTAATACAAAGAAATGATAAATGCTTGAGATGATGGATACCCCATCTACCGTGATGTGATTATTAGACTCTGTATGCCTGTATCAAAATATCTCTTGTACCCTATAAATATGTATACACCTACTGTGTACTCATAACAAAGAAATATTAAAAATTAACAAAAAAGCATACTTTAAAAAACAAAATATGTACCCCAAGTTCTAGCCATTTGTCATCTGGTGTTTGAACATTCATCTTCTGGCTGGTTCTAGCACATGAAGGTTAGGTGCCACATTAGGGAGGTATCATCAGCAAGTACTTCATGTCCTAAGATCAAGGTCATTCTTGGCAGTATGTCCTGATTACGACTGAACAGCTGGAATGAGTAAGAGCTCACTTTTTTATTACTATTTCAAGCATTTTTGCATGACCTGAAAGCTATAATCAAAGGATAACTCCAGATGAATAAGCAAAATGTGTCCCTCATAGAGTTTAACGTAGTGTTATCCTATGTCCCAGCAATTCCACTCCTGGGTATATGCCCAAGAGAACTAAAAATGTTATGTCCACATAGAAATTTGTACACGAATGTTCATGACAGCCAAAAAGTGGAAATGGACACGAATGTCCATCAAACAATGAATAGATAAACAAAATGTGGTATATCTATACAATGGAATATTAGTCAGCCATAAAAAGGAATGAAATATTGGCATGTGCTACAACATAGATGAACCCTGAAAACATTATACTAAGTGAAAGAAGCCAGCCACAAAATGTTACATGTTATATAATTCCATTTCTATGAAAATGTAAATTGTACTTTTGATGATGAATTTTATGGTATGTGAATTATATTTCAACTTAAAAATCTTTAAGAAATAAACAACATGTATAACACATCTTTGGATTAATGCACTGAGCCAATTTCCATCATTCATAACATGATTTTTCATGATCTCCATCAATGAAGAGGATAGATGTTAACCTAGCAGTTCATAATATGGTCACTCAGTATACTGAGGCAAGGAACCCAAAGAGCTTATTATCATTTATTTGTAGTTCTTCTTGTAACAATGATTACTATGTATTGAGCAGAGACTATGATCCTGGGGCTGCTTTTTAAATCTCCCATGCTTAAAACACACTAAATTTTCACAAGAACTCTGATTAGCATGAGTATTGTTATCTCTATTTTGAAAATGAGGAAAAAATGACACAAGGAGGTTATACGTCCCAAATCATAGAGCCAGGACAGATCAAGGCGGAACAGAACCAGGTAAGTCTGGATCCAAGGTCTCTGCTTTTACCATCACACTGGACTGCCTTTCAATACAATATATGCTGCTACTATTATTATTCTACTAATGTTTTAAATTTGAAGAGTGCTTCACAGTTCACAGAATATTTTACCATAAATAAAGGAATACTTTATTGAATTCAATGTTGAAATAGCATCAAATTCAGATTCAACAGGCATTTATACACTCCCTAACTCATTTGAATGTTTTCCCTCACCTATAATTCCACATATACCACTCAAGACAATGAGTGTGCTCCACTGTTTTGAATAAAAGGAAGAATGGAAAAGGTGTTCATAGTAACACCCACTTCACTCCATCCTTTATTATTTTCAAAAATCTCCACATATATTATCATATTGGGTCTCTACAAAACTCACTGAAGTAGAAAAAAATAGAAACAATTATTCCTGTATTTCAGATGATCAAACCAAGGCTCCAAAAAGTTGAGACAGAACTTGAACGATGGTCTCCTGGCTTGTAATCTTCTACACAACGTGCCATCAGTTGGATCATTTGGGGGTGATATATTCAAAAGAATTGGGCCAAGTTGGCAAATGCTGGTTTTTGCGTGTGTGTGTGTGTGTTTTTAATCTCTATTGTAGAAGTCAGCATGACATTTTCCCCCATCTAGCAAGCACCAATGTCTATCAATAGCCTGCTTGAGTGCTAACTGTCATCATGTCCAGTGTTGAAGCAAAACATTGATGTGACTGGTTTTATGTACTATACACTCACAACCAAGGCGGGAAATGAAACCTGATTGTCCTGACACTCTTCTTTTTACTGGGGGAGTTGGAATGGCCATATTCATGGGGTGAATCACTGGACTGTCTCCCTTTATCCGGAAAACAGCACACTTAAGGCCAGTCACTCTGGGAGCTGCTCTCCTCCTCATTTGGAATTACAGGAAGGAAAGAGTTTTCAGATTTCTTGTGGGCAATCCCGTCTCAAAGATCATATTTCCCTTTGTGTTTTCACAGCCAGGAAATCCTTCCTCAAATCCAAGTAAATCCCTCTTTCTCTTCTCTAAGCCCTTGTCTTGTTCTGTTTTCTGTGAGCAGGGAGAACAGCTGGTTGTTTCCGGGAGAAGAAGTAACCCCTGAAAACGGCCCACTCCAGCAGGCTGTGGGATTCCACATATTTTAGCATCACACATCTGAGTGTTAATTACCTTAACGTGGCTCCCACATGGATGCTGATGGGTGCAAAGCCAAGCCGGCCAAGGTAAGCACTACTGGAAGAGAAAGCAGAAAGCAGGCTAAGGCCTCCCCCGGGGGTCCTAACCTCACAGCACAGATTCTCACACATGGCTCTTACCACTTCGCCCCCCACCCTAGTGCACTGCGCCCTCCCACTTCCCCATGCAGACACCCACGCAGGCACAGACACACAAACAGAAACCCTTGGGGTCTGCCCTTATCTCCACTTTCTCAGCTCTCCCCTGACCTATCGCACCCCACCCATGATCCATTTATTTTCTCTTGGGTGGTGGAATGTTCTGGCCTCCCTTAGTCCAAAACTAAAGCTTCTTGGTTACGACCACATTTCTTACTTATTCCCTTGCCCTTAGCCAGGGCTTCTCAGGACAGCTCTGCACAATAAATTCTTTCTCACGCAGTCCTTGGTATTTTTCCATGGTTTTGAATGACTGGGAGAAGCAGAGTCTGTATCACTCATTATTGATGAGAAGACCCAGCAAAGCTGGGGGAGTAAGAAACACAGAACAAGCCTTCCATGTAGGTTTGGTACACCATGACCAGGATGCAAAAGAAAGCCTGGAGAGCCAGCCTGGTCACTGTGGCTGTTTTCACAAAATCCGCCTTGAGTGGGAGGGCAATTATCTAGAGCTGGATCATAAATGTGATTACAGCTGGAGGTAAAAGAAGTAAAAGGAAATAAAAGAAAATCTCGGAGCTGACTTGTCATCAGCCTCTCACAGACCGACCCTCGGGCACAAGGATGTTGAACTGGCATTGGGTCACCAGATAGCACCAAATAGTTCTGTTGCATGTGTTAGCCAGGGCTGGATTCCCTATAGCATGTTGTTAAGAACTTGTGGCCAGGCACAGTGGCTCACGCCTGTAATCCCAGCTACATGTAATTTTCTCCATAAAATTTAGTGGATCACCTGAGGTCAGGAGTTCAAGACCAGCCTGACCAACATGGAGAAACCCTGTCTCTACTAAAAGTACAAAATTAGTTGGGTGTGGTGGCACATGCCTGTAATCCCAGCTACTCGGGAGGCTGAGGCGGGAGAATCACTTGAACCCAGGAGGCGGAGGTTGTGGTGAGCTGAGATTGTGCCATTGCACTCCAGCCAGGGCAATAAGAGCGAAAACTCCATCTCAGAAAGAAAGAAAGAAAGAAAGAAAGAAAGAAAGAAAGAAAGAAAGAAGGAAGAAAGGAAGGAAGGAAGGAAGGAAGGAAGGAAGGAAGGAAGGAAGGAAGGAAGGAAGGAAGGAAGGAGGGAAGGAAGGACGAACTTGTAGTACCAGTCAGGTGCAGTAGCTCACGCCTGTAATCATAATGCTTTGGGAGGCCTAGGCAGGATGATCTCTTGAGGCTAAGAGTTGGAGACCAGCTTGGGCAACATAGCAAGACCCTTTCTCACAAAAATAAAAATAAAATATTAGCTAGGTGTCGTGGTGCATGCCTGTCATCCCAGCTACTCAGAAGGCTGAGATATGGGAGGATCGCTGGACCCAGGAATTCGAGGCTGCTGGACCCAGGAATTCGAGGCTGCTGTGAGTTACAATTGTGCTACCGCACATCAGCCTGGACCACAGCACAAAACTCTGTCTCAACAAAATGTGATCATAATAATGTAAATATATAGTAAATATGTGAGCTAATTGTGTAATAAGTATAATGCTCTAATAGATAAAGACTGTAAGTACCAAAAGCTAGATCATTCAAAAAGCAGTCCAGTTAACCGGAGATAGTTCTGGGCTGTGGCTACTATTACCACTGGGGGGGCGAGGGTCTCTTGAGAACCTAAATTTATCCTGGTCCCCATGGTATTCTTGGATCCTTTGTGAATCTTTAAAAATCTCCACTCAGCTCCTTCTTCTGCAAATGAAACACCATTAATAGCACCAGTTCCGTCTCCAGGCCACGTCACCTGGTTCTTTGCACGCTCTCGATAAGGGGTCTAGAGCTAGAGACCCACAAAAAGGACTTCTAATAAGATTTCAGCCGTTGCGTAGAATAGAGGAGGCATCACCTTCCCATCTCGTACACACGAACTCTTAATGAACAGCGAATTCCCCAGTGGGCCACCAAAACCTTTCTGTATCACCAACTTGAGCAATTACTTACTGTTTCACAATTAAATTCACTCAGGAAAATAGAACCATTACTGTAAGGAGTAGCTAACCAGCAAAGGGTGAAACTGTGCTTTCAGCGATATGGAAGGCAATTCCCAATGATGTCAACAGAAAATTGCACATGAGTAACGGGGAGGCCAGATGCATCCCTGGGAGAGGCTCTGAAGTTTTACTGTCATAAAGGGAAATGGTAAAGTGCAGGAACAAAGCATGGCTGTGTAAAGCCATCATTTTCATGCAAACATGGACAGAGTTTCTGAATCAAGTTGACCAACACTAGACAGGTACAGCTTATTCCTCCATTCTTTTTAAATCAGTATATTAATAATTTGTGGGGAAATTTTTAAATATTAAAAATGAAGACTAAAGTTGAAATAAGGAATAAGAGCATTGTTTTCAGCTATCTAATAAAATGTCTAGTGTCTGGAATTAAAATCGAGCTGAGGGTGTCCTCCCACCCCCTCCTCCACACACGCACACGCTCTCAACATACCGTCAGAAAAGATTTCCATCATCAATTTCCATTCTGCCCACATTGGGAGGGAGAGAGAGAGTAGTCTCAGCTGCTCGGGAGGCTGAGGCAGGAGGATTGCTTGAGCCCAGGAGTTCGAGGCTGCAGTGAGCTATGATCACGCCACTGCACTCCAGCCTGGGCAACAGAATGAGAACCTGTCTCAAAACAAACAAGCAAAAAAACTTGCGGAATCCGAAAGTATCTTTTTATCTTCATCTTTATCCAAAATAAATAATCTTTTTGCAAAATGCTTCATTTTTCAGGGGTTTTTTTTTGTACATTGAGATTCTGTACATAAGAGACATGCAGTTAAATATGTTTTGAGTTAGTGAATACAGATCTTCAGCATGTTGAAAATCATGCAGAAAAATGCTTAAGGTCTAAAATGTGAAATCTACCATATGTTTATGTTAGAAGTTTCTTCTTTCTTTTTTTTTTTTTTTTTTTTTTTTTGAGATGGAGTCTCACTCTGCTGCCTAGGCTGGAGTACAGTGGCACAATCTCGGCTTACTACAAACTCCACCTCTTGGGTTCAAGCAATTCTCCTGTTTCAGCCTCCCAAGTAGCTGGTACTACAGGCACACACCACCACGCCCAGCTAATTTTTGTATTTTTGGTAGAGACAGGGTTTCACCATGTTGGACAGGCTGGTCTTGAACTCCTGACCTCAGGTGATCTGCCCGCCTCAGCCTCCCGAAGTGCTGGGAGCTGGCTGGTCTTGAGCTCCTGACCTCAGGTGATCTGCCCGCCTCTGCCTCCCAAAGTGCTGGGATTACAGGCATGAGCCACCACACCTGGCCTAGGTTACTGATAAGATGGAGAAGTAGCATATTGAAAGCAACAAGCACAGAGTACATCTTCAGAGTGTTGTCACTTCTTCAACAAGGAGGTAAAAGAAAATCTCAGAGCTGGCCTCGTCATCAGCCTCTCACAGACAGACCCTCAGGCACGAGGGCATTGAATTGGCATTGGATCACCAGATAGCACCAAACAGTTCTGTTGCACGTGCTGTCCAGGGCTGGATTCCCTATAGCACATTGTTAAGAACTTATAGTCCCTGCTGGGCATGGTCACTCACACCTATAATCCCTATGCTTTGGGAGGCTGAGGTGGGAGGACTGCAGAAGTTTGAGACTAGCCTGGGCAATATCGCAAGACCCCATCTTTACAAGAAATTTAAAAAATTAGCCAGGTGTGTTGGCATGTGCCTGTAGGCTTAGCTACTTGGGAGGCTAAGGTGGGAGGATCACTTAAGCCCCCAAGTTGGAGGCTGCAGTGAGCTATGATCACAGCACTGCACTCCAACTTGGGCAGCAGAGCAAGATGCTATCTCAAAAAACAAACAACAAGAACCTTGCAGTATCCAAAACGTATAAAAGTGATCACTTCTATGTCAAAACAATTCCTCTTTTCATTCATCTGGGTGAAATAAAGCCCCACTCTAGGTGTTTGCTTTACAAAGGCTGAGGATGGATTGCAAATACAGAGAAAAAAGACATTGCATCTTGCTTTGATTTTACTCCTATAAACTCACTGTATTAGTCTGTTTTCATGCTGCTGATAAAGATGTACCCAAGACTGGGTAAATTAGAAAGAAAAGGAGATTTAATGGACTCACAGTTCCACGTGGGTGGGGAGGCCTCACAATCAGGGCAGAAGGTGACAGGCACATCTTACATGGCAGCAGGCAAGAGAGAGAATGAGAGCCAAGCAAAAGCAGAAATCTCTTATAAAACCATCAGATCTTGTGAGACTTATTCACTACCAGGAGAACAGTATGGGGGAAACCGCCCCCATGATTCAATTATCTCTTACCCGGTCCCTCCCACAACACGTGGGAATTATAGTAGCTACAATTCAAGATGAGATTTGGTACTTTGGGAGGCCGAGGCAGGCAGATCACAAGGTCAGGAGATTGAGACCATCCTGGCTAACATGGTGAAACTCCATCGCTACTAAAAATACAAAAAATTAGCTGGGCATGGTGGCGGGCACCTGTAGTCTCAGCTACTTGGGAGGCTGAGGCAGGAGAATGGCATGAACCCAGGAGGCGGAGCTTGCAGTAAGCCAGGATCGTGTCACTGCACTTGAGCCTGGGCAACCAGCGAGACTCCATCTCAAAAAAAAAAAAATTAAAAAAACAATGAGATTTGGGTGGGGGCACAGCCAAACCATATCACTTACTATGCAATTGCTTGATCAATTCCATAAGAAGGAAGGATGTCAATGAGAAAGCAAGCACAAGAGAGCACAGAGTTATTTGAGAAAAGGTGGGAGGCTCAGGAGAATCATTCACTAGTTTCACCACAGAGTTGTTTGCTAGGAGGATAACAAACCAAACTAGGGTGATGCCTGTAGAAAGAATAATCACAACAATAAAAAATATTAATAGCTAAGACAGACAGTGCTTCCATGTGCAGATACTCAGCTAAACATTTTGCATGTGGAATCTTACTGCATCCTTTCAGTTATCCCATGTGAACTTTAACCTCCCAGCTTCCCTGTATGGTAGGAACTGTTGTTATTCTTATTTCACAGATGAGGAAATCAAGGTTAAATAATGTAGTAGAGGAGCTATAAAGTGACAGGATTCATTAGGAAGGGATGCAATTGGACAGGAACGATGAGGCATGGTCATTGGATGAGTAGGGAAATCTGGCCCAAACTCTTCGTCTAGGAGTCAAGGGGATAAGCCCACAAGGTCAACTAAGGCAGATGGCAGTAGGCAGGCACCAACGATTTCAGCAGGCAGGCAGAGCCCAAAGTTTGGAATATGACTGAAGGCTTGTGGTCCTTGTTAGTGAGCTCTAGTGAGGGCCACAGAAAACACGTTTGCTCAGCAAAGACTCTTTGATAGTTGCCACCAGATTTGAGTCTCATGACAACTCTGATATACAAATCCTGGGACAGAGGTTCAGAAAGCAACGTGCCTGAAACTGCATCACTGGGAATCGGTAGAGCATCATTACTCAAGTCTCCACTAAAGCACCAGGATGTGTCTGTTAAGCTCAGAGGTCTCCCAGAGCACATGGGCCTGCCTAACCCCCACCCTGGTTCACACTGTTCTTAAAATGTTCATGTTCTGATCACCTTGAACATAAACCACAGTCCCAGAGCCTGGCACAGAGGTCAGATGAATGTGTCAGTATTGAGGTTGCCCCACTGGTAATTTGTACTCAGGAGAGGGATGGCCGTATCTACAATAGCTGGACTAGTACTTCTAGTGAGTGACCTGTGGTGGGAGGAAAGAGCAGGTTCACCCAGGATCAAAGGAATCAGTCTAGAGGACAAGACAGCAGTCAAGTCATAAAACCAAAGGGAGTGAGCCAGGAGCACGCCAGGCCTGTGCCCAGTCACAAAAGACCATTGTAAATCAGTAAGTTGGAATGAAACAAAGACCCTTCAGTTGACCCAAGGCATCCATGAAAGGCCTCAACTGACCTGCAGCCTGGAATTGTGCTGTAAGCAATTTGCTAGCAAGAAGCTGCACTGTGGGTAGAAAGGAAGGAGCTCTGGGCCAGGCACTATGGCTCATGCCTATAATCCCAGCACTTTGGGTGGGCACAGAGGGTGGATCACTTGAGGTCAGGAGTTCGAGACCAGCCTGGCCAAAATGACAAAACCCCCTCTCTACTAAAAATGTAAAAATTAGCTGAGCATGGTGGTGCGTGCTGGTAACTCTAGCTACTCAGGGAGCTGAGGCATGAGAATTGCTGGAACCCGGGTGGCAGAGGTTGTAGTGAGCCGAGATGGCACCACTACACTCCAGCCTGGACAACAAAGCGAGACTCCATCTCAAAAATGGCAGGTAGGTAGGTAGGTAGGTAGGAAGGAAGGAAGGAAGGAAGGAAGGAAGGAAAGAAGGAAGGAAGGAGCTCCTTATAATGCCAGAAATCAGGGACACAAGTGGTTGCTCATGCCTGTAATCCCAGCCCTTTGGGAGGCTGAGGCAGGAGAATGGCTTGAGCCAGGAATTCAAGATCACCCTAGGCAACAAAGGGAGATCCCATCTGTACAAAATTTTCTCTAAAAATTAGCTGGATATGGGGGCATGTACCCGTAATCCCAACAACTTGGGGGACTAAGGAGGGAGGATCTACTTGAGTCCAGGAGTTCAAGGATACAGTAAGCTATGATTGTGCCACTGCTCTTCAGTCTGGGTGACAGAGCAAGACCCTTGTCTCTAAAAACTGAAAATAAATGCTCTCCTGGGTGTTCCAAATACTGAGATTGTAGATGACAAAACTGAGCCTCCCCGAACTCTTACCCATTTGGACAGTCAAGGTTCACTTTGGCATCTTTTTCCTCCGATACTATCACTACACTTAATCTTATTTGAATAATTCCAAGGCCTTATTCAAATATTCCTTTGTGACTTTTGGGAGGTGGTGGTTTATTTGTATTTCTTTATTTATTTTTACCCTTTTTTTAGGCTCAGGGGTATATGTGCAGGTTTCTTATAAAGTCAAATTCATGTCATGGGAGTTTGTTGTACAGATTGTTAAGCCTAGTACCCATTAGTTACTTTTCCTGATCCCCTCCCTCCTCTCACCTTCCACCCTCCCATGGGCCCAGTGTGTGTTGTTCCCCTCTATGTCCACGAGTTCTCGTCATTTAGCTCCCACTTACAAGTGAGAAAATGCAATATTAGGTGGTCTGTTCCTGCATTAGTTTGCTAAGAATAATGGCCTTTAGCTCCATCCCTGCAAAGCACATGATCTCATTCTTTTGTATAGCTGCATCGTATTCCATACTGTATATGGACCACATTTTCTTTATCCAGTCTACCACTGATGGGCATTTAGGTTGATTCCATGTCTTTGCTATTGTGAATAATGCTGTCATCCATCAATATCACTGATCCTTAGAGAAATGCAAATCAAAACCACAATGAGATACCATCTCACACCACTCAGATGGCTATTATTAAAAAGTCAAAAAATAACAGATGTTGGCGAGGGTGTGGAGAAAAGAGCATGCTTAGACACTGTTAGTGGGAGGGTGAATTAGCTCAACCATGTGGAAAGCAGCGTGGTGATTTTTCAAAGAACTAAAAACAGACCTACAGTTTGACCCAGCAATTCCATTAATGGGTATATACCCAAAGGAATACAAGTCGTTCTATCATAAAGACACGTGCACATGAATATTCCTTTTAATTTACTTCAACATCTTTTCCTGGGAGTCAGTCACTTTAAAACAGGTCCAAAGATCTGGAGCGCTGTGTTGGGAAAAGCTTCCTCCCAGCAGTATGTCCCCACACCGCCAGGGGCTTCCTGCCTCTGTCTCACCTGAGATACAGTTAGACGCCTCTTGTTGAACTGTCGGGATTAATTAACAGTTCACTTCCTAACCCTTTGACCAATTAGGAGAAGATCTTCATTCCAGCTCCTTTTTACTTGCTTGCTTCCGTTCTCTCTTTTTGGCTAAAAGAGAGATTAAGGTGTAACAACATTTCAGTGCCAATAAGTAGGAGAAAGCCCTTTGATTAATTTTTCTAAAGATAAGAAAGAAACACTCCTCTCAAACAAGGGAACAGAAAGGTTTTCCAGAGGTAGCAGCTGGAAAGGTGACAACTAAATTGGAAAACAGGCGCCCGCAGCAACTCCACTGCGCAGCCTGCAACTAGGTAGGTCCCTTTGAAGCCAGGTCTTCTGAAAGCATTGGTTTCTTTACAGGAACAGAATGTTTGAAAACCAAAATTAAACAAGGATTTTGACCATATGGTTAAGCGAAGTTTGTGATATTAGAATACAGAGCTTGGTTTAAAATGAGAAGAGAGCAACGACTGCTACCATAAACCTTGTTGGGGAATTAGAAATTTCCATTAATAAAAGTGTCTTTTTTAATAAAGAATGGACACATGCAATAAATGGATGCTCAATTTTCAAATAATTTGCCTCTTTTTAAAATGCACTTATTCAAATCGTACTTAACCTAATTTAATCATGTGTTGGTGTTTCAAAAGGCACTTCAGAATCTAGCATGGCTCAAGATCTTTACTCTGAGTTAGAATTCTAATTCCACAATAAATTTGTGCTTTTGTCTCTCCACAGTGCTTCTTCAATCCAGCAGCCAGAGTGGTCCTTCTGAAACGTGATAGCTTACAGCATTCTGGGCTCAAAAACCTCCAAAGGTCTCCCTTTATCAGTCAAAGCGAAGTCACATGTCCTGATTCTGACTTCCTGGGTTACTCAATCTCTCTCTCTCTCTCTCTCTCTCTCTCTCTCTCTCTCTCCCCTCTCACACCAGCCATTTTGAAATTTACAGTTGCTGAAAAAAACTCACCACCCATTGTACTTGCATCACTAGTCCTTCTGCAGAGAGACCTAAACACAAATATCCCCCTTATCAGTGAGGCCTTCTTTACCTACCCTACTTAAAACATCAAACTTCTCCCTGCAACACGCAAGTACATACATACACACATATGCATATGCATTCCTTATCTCCTTGGTCCTGCTTTGTTTCCTCCATAACATATACCAAACATTGTATTCTTTTACAGTTTATTCATTCCATGAATTCCCCCCACAAAGACAGGAGCTTTGTGTCCATCAGCTTTGTTAGTTGCTGAATTCTCCAGGACCTATGACAGTGCCTGGAACATGGTTGGTGCTACCAAAAACTTCTTGAATCGTGAATGAATATGCCTGGCACATTCCAGTTGCTTGGAAAACTCAAGTTCTAACTTACTTGTCCAGGCTGATTGACTCAGGGTCTGGAAATAGTCTGTCTGGCTCAGCTGAAAGGATAGACGGTTCTAGTCACCAAACAGCCACCAGGTAGCTGCATAAACTTCAGAGCCCAGTCTCTCTCCTGCTATAAGCATGAGCCACTTCAGATTTTATTTGTTTTACTCCTCACTCCTCCTTAAGATAATGAGTTCTGGTTGGGCACGGTGGCTGACACCTGTAATCCTAGCACTTGGGGAGGCCGAGGTGGGCAGATCGCTTGAGGTCAGGAGCCGACCTGGCCAACATGGTGAAACTCCATCTCTACTAAAAATACAAAAATTAGCTGGGCATGGTGGTGGGTGCCTGTAATCCCAGATACTCGGGAGGCTGATGCAGGAGAATCACTTGAACTCAGGAGGCAGAGGTTGCAGTGAGCCAAGATTGCAACACTGCATTACAATCCAGGTGACAGAAGAAGACTCTGTCTCAAAAAAAATAAATAAATAAAAATAAAAAATAAATAAAAAAAAAAGATAACGAGTTCTCTGGTGGCAAGAGTTGTATTATTCATATTCAACATACATTTGATAAATAGTTACCATGTATCAAGCACTAAGATACAGTGTTGACCCAAGCAGCTGCACACATTTGGGCAGGTTGATCCACTCACATAACATTGTGCAGTGCACAACTTGCACAGTGGTACTTAACAACCCTGTAATAATCATCAATCAATTACTAATTCCAATTGATCATACCTTCCAATGTCTCTCATATCCTTTTGCTGCACTGCTGGTGACCTAGTTTATGTCTAGTTAGTCTGATTAAATCAACTTCCTGGATGATTGTTTTACACTTCTGTGACAGCCATGAGAAGGTACCTTACAGACTTCCAACTACAATGAGTGTAATTGACCAAGGGCCTTGACTACCATGCCCTGAAATCCATTGCCCAGTCTGGGCTCCCCACCAGTGACAGAATGTGGCAGTGTTAGTTACTAAGGCAGGCCCCTTTTTAGGAGATGCACATTCCTCTGATGGCCGGCTGTGGCTGGAAAACAATTGACTGCCTTCCCAAACCTTCTTTAGACTACACAGAAGTCTAGGATGTTGCCACTTGACTTCCTTCCCTCTCTCCTTCACCCATGGTCAGGCTTGCATTGCTGTCTGATGGACCTCCCAACCATCCTCAGCTCCCTCCCCAGAAACTCACAAATTTTTTTTTCCGATAAAATCCTTCCATGCTTAATCCTGTCTTGGCTTCTGTTTCTTGGAGAACCTCAACCAATATACCTTCTTCCTAAACTCCCAACTCTAGCTTCCATTCCCTACAGCATGTCTTCTCAAAGGGAGTGAAAAATCAGATCCTGCTTCTCATTTTCTCAACATTCTTTGCTGAATATCGCCACTCCTAGGATAAAATCTAACCTGCTTCGTGTTACATGTGTATAGGAGGACCTTCATGCTCTAGTCTTTGTGGATTTTTCCAGCTTCCTCCCTGGCCTTTACTGCCTTGCATTTTATGCCTTGGCAGCTCCAAATGATCACAATTTGCAGAAGGGCCATGCTCCTCTAAGTCGCTTTATTTTCAGCAGGTTTTCCCCTCTTCCTGGAAAGTCACTCTATCTCAGCCTTCCACTGCCCTTACACACATGCGCATGAGCACACGCACACACACACACACACACATGCATGCATGCATTTGCATCCCATCTCTTTTCCAGTGGAGACCCAGCCCCAGTGGAGACCCAGCCCCAGTGGGGTTTGCCCCCATAGAGCTCTCTGCACACCTCTCAATCTGCCCCAGGTTCTTGTACCTGGAAAGCCTTTCCAGAATTCTTTACAGTACAGCATTTAGAGGCTTACTTTTCACTCTACTTCCAGACAAACTTATTGAAGGCAGCAACTATGAAGAGGACCCTAATGGACTATCTGCCCTGCCCCCCTTTCCTAAAAGCTTCTCCGCCATCCGGGTCCATGGAATAACTTTCCTGGGCCCTGGACAGTCATATTATTCAATGTGACGGGGCTCACCTCACCACAGTTGAGTGGACCAGTTTTAAGTATGTAACATTTGAGCCAGTTACAGTTTCCTCTCTAGGAATTTGGATTTCAAACCAAGAGAAAGTCAGGCTATCTTTGGGCAGCTGAATCTGTGATATCACCTCCCACCATTTTGCAAACAACAGAAAACAAAGCCAATAGACAGGAAGAAGCAGAGATGAAAGGTGGTTCTTGCAAATTAAGGGGCAGATAAAAAGAAAAAAAAATCTGAAGAAGAAGGAGGAGGAGGAGAAAAAAGTGGTTCTAATTCCTCACTACTTTCATCTTCTCCCTTGCTATGGTGAGGCAATCTAATATCCTTGTAAGAAACTTCTATTTCCTGTTAAGCTAGCTTGTAAAAGACAGGCCATCTTTTTCATCTCCATATCCAAAGTGCGTATAGATCCTCAACAAATATTTAGACTAGAATGAATAAAGGAAGGAAGGACTTAGCGAATGAGTGAGGAAGGAAGGAATTAGCGAATGAGTGAGCGGGAAGCTCGTGGTGGAGGGCAATGATGTGGTGTCCATCATCAATAGACCAGGGTACCTTGGCTGAAAGACATGTGAAAACAGTTTTCTGTGATAAGACAGTGGTGCTGGTATTAGGAGACCCAGAGAGAGGCTTAGGGTAAATATGATAATAACAGCAATCCATGCATGTGTGAGAGGAGAATCTGCAGTTAAATCTCATCAGTCAATACAGGCAGTCTCTGTCTGACTTGTGATGGTTCAACTTACAATTTTTCAGCTTATCCCCATCCTAAGTTGTAATCTCATCCTAAGTTGAGGAGCATTTGTAATAACTGCCAGCTCTGCCTGGATGTCCGTGAAGCCAGTCATGCTACCAGCTTGAAGGTGCTTGGACTACTGCACTGAGTCAATAAGCCCTGACTGACCGCAGGGTTTCCCAAAGAAGTATGTCCTGAATTTCTATGCCTTCAAATTCAGTAACATGGTCCTTCTGGGGATGAGTGCCTTAGCGCCAGAAGCGAACTGTACCTAAAGTTGGGAAATCTCCTCCTAGCCCTTAGGTGTACTTTGTGGTAATACATCAGCCCCATAATGTGAGTGATGTGCACAGTACATGAGGTACTACTTGCAAAGTACTTTGTGCAAACCCTGGCTCCTAACAGGTGCTCAGTGAAAAGTATATAACCCGTCTCAGTCTCATTTTCCTCTCTGAAGACTTAATTAAATTGGATCAGATGTTTCATAAGTTTTTTTTTTTTACATTCTAAATATCTTTTATCAGTCATAGCACGGTTTAGGGACATCACCTTGGGGCATTCTCCGTGTCACCCAATCAAGCCTGCACCCAAATGAAAACCTGCCAAGGAAACAAGCATCCCATGAGGACTGAAGGAGCAATATCAGGAATAGTGACAGGGATGGCAATGTTCTTTTGCAGAGTTCATGGTTGTTAGATGGTCTCAGAGGGTTCCCAGGATGCCTCTGCTGCTAATTAGGAAGAAGGCAGTGATAGGTCTTCTGGTCCCTGGGGCTCCTTCTTCATAATTTCTCAGGACTCCTACTTCTTTGTGAGTGATGCTCCATCCCATTAGTGCAGGATGCTCTCCTTATCTCTGATTGATGGAAATAAAGTAAGACAAAGGCAGCCAGAGGAGCCAGCAAGCCTGGGTCCCCAGGCAATGCCTCAAGTGCCTTCCCTGAGACGTGAAGGCTTATCACTGGAAATCTCTGAGTAGAATCTAGACACTCATGTGGAGCCCTGAACTTGGCCCGCCTGCCTTCCATCCATATTGATAAAGAGCCTCTCTATGTGCCAGGCATGTATAACCAGACACCAAACTATTAACAAGCAATTAATGCAACCCATAGATCTGCAGCTCATTGAAAGCACCTGACTCCACTTGACAAAGTCACAGAGGTGGAAATTTCTGGTCAGGGCCAAACAGTCTGCCTGAGCACTTGACCAAGGCCAGCCCATGTCTAACTTCAATTTCCCAGTCCATATCTCAGCTTCTTTTTTCCCTGCAGTTTCCATAAACAGAGGTTCCCAGATGCCTAGCATCTGAATAGGTAATAATTATGTGTTGGTTTTTCTCCATTTCCCCATCTAGATCCACTTTCTCCCTTCTTCCAGCTCCCATCTCAGTTTGTAGGAGACTGGCCACTTTGGACTTCATCAATAGGTCCTCTGGCTCCCTTGAGTTTGGACCAATAGGAAGCACCAGAAGGATATTGATGGTGTGAACAGCAAAAATCTGAGACTGGTCTCAGTTAATTTAGAAAGTCTATTTTGCCAAAGTTGAGGACACAAGCCTGTGACACAGCCTCAGGAAGTCCTGACATCATGTGCCCAAGATAGTCGGGGCACAACTTGGTTTTATACATTTTAGGGAGACATGAGACATCAATCAATACACGTAAGAAGTACATTGTTTCTGTCCAGAAAGGCAGGGACACGTCGAAGCAGGGAGGGGGCTTCTAGGTTACAGGTAGGTTTGAGATACATGGTTGCATTCTTTTGAGTTTCTGATAAACCTTTCCCAAGGAGGCAGTCAGAATAGACATCCATCTCAGTGAGCAGAAGGATGACTTTGAATAGAATGGGGGCAGATTTGCCCTGGGCAGATCCCAGCTTGAATTTTCCCTTTAGCTCAGTGATTTTGGGAGCCCCAAGATATTTTCCTTTCACAAAGGGCAGGAGGAGAGAGAAGGAGAGTATTCACCCCTAACGCCAGCTCCTTCCCTGGACTACAGTACAGTGAGGCTCTATTCTTCCCCCACAGAACCACACTCTTATGGAGTAGCTCTCCCTATGGCATTCTTCCTATAGCTCTTCCTTGTAGAGTTGATGAAACCACTCCCTTCCCTTGAGCCTTCAAGCCCAGGGATGGAATCAGCCCAGGGCACTTAACTACCTCGAATTGGCTCCGCTTAACTCAGCCCACCTCCCGGTAAATAGTCACTACACTCTCTTCAGCCTCTCCTTTGGAGTGCACCATCTGCCTCCTGCTGGGACCCTGCCTGAGACAGATGTTTACACAAATACTTTGAGACTAAAGGATTTAGATCAATCCCAGAATTATTTCCCTAGTGAGCACAATATTTTATGGAGGGTCTCATTTGTAGACTTAAGAAAGAATGGTATAAGTGAATATGTAAGAAATCCTTTTTCACTATCTTTTTCCCTCTAGGAGGATTTCAGAAAGCTTAAAATCCCCTGGAATTGGATCCTCCTGGATTTCTGGTTTGGAATCACTGCTCAGCAATTATTTAGTAACTGCACATCCCTCAGAACGAGGAATGAAAGATTCACCAAGACATCCAGAGCTCACTGCAATTTGGTACTGAGCTGCCCCTCCATTCTCTCCTTCCAGTCTGTGCCTCTATAATCACAGCCACCAGAGCACTTCCTCACCCCTAAGTTCATTCTGGTTCCTTCGACTGGCATGTCCTGCTCCTTCCAAATACATCCATCTCCCATTTCTCCCTTTATTGAAGTCCTAGTCGTTCCTCAAGTCTCAGTTCAAATCCTCGCTTCCCTCTCAGTCTTACCGGATTCCCTACTCCTTTGGACCATCAATTCAGCTCCTGTTCTTTCCCTTCTTTGAGTTCCCAGAATCATTCTATTTTTTAAATTAACAGTTAATAAAATTGGCTTTCTGGGGGCCATAAAATTCTGTAAATTTTAGCATGTGTATAAAATCATGTAAACACTACCATAAACAGGAAACAAACAATTCCATCAACCACAAAAACTTTCTCATGCTATCACTTTGGAGTCATGTATATATGTGTGTGTATACACATGTGTGTGTGTATATACATACATATATATTTATATAATATAATATTTTTGTCAGCAAAGCAAGTTGACACATAAAATTAGCCATCACAAGCATATAAATATTTATATGAATATATGTATGTATTTATATATACACTATCTATAAAGATAGACAGATAGATAGATAGATAGATAGATAGATAGATAGATAGATAGATTTATTGCAAGGAATTGGCTCACATGATTATGGAGGCTAACCAATCCCAAGATATTCAGGGTGAGTCAATGACCTGGAGACCCAGGAGAGAGGAAGATAAAGCCCAGTTCAAGTTTGAAGGCCCGAGACCCAGAACTGATCATGAGTTCGTGTCCAAAGGCCTACATGCTGAAGACTCAGGAAAAGCCTATGTTTCAGTTTGAGTTCAAAGGCAGGAAAAGATGATGTCTCCGGTTCAAGTAGTCAGGCAGGAGGAAGCCTCTCATACTCAGAGGAAGATCAGTCTTTTGTTCTATTCAGGTCTTCAGCTGATTGGATGAGGCCCACTCACCTTAGGGAGGATGATCTGCTTTACTCAGTCTACCAATTTAAACGTTAATTTCATCAATGTCAACACCCAGAATAATGTTCCACCAAATATCTGGGCAGCCTCTGGCCCAGGCAAGTTGACACATAAAATTAGCCATCACAAGCATATAAATGGGATCATAGAATATGTAAGCTGTTAAGAATGACTCCTTTCGCTTCATAAATGCATTTGTGATACATTCAAGTTATTGTGTGTATCAATAGTTTTGCTCTATGGAAACACCATTAAGAAAATACAAAGACAAGCTACAGACTGGGAGAAAATATTTGCAAATCACATAGCTCATAGTTCGTTCTGTTTTTTTTTTCTTTCTTTTGCAGAGTAGTATTCATTGTGGGGACTCACCACATAGTTTGTTTATTGATATCCATTCACTCATTGAATAGTATTTGTATCATTTCCAGCTTTGAAACGATGAATAGAGCTATTATAAACATTGGTGTATAGGTTTTTGTGTGAACATAAGTTTTAATGCCTCTAGGATAGCCTAGAAGTAGGATTATTGGGATCATTTAACTTTACAAGTAAATTTTATAAGAAACTGTCAAAATGTTTTCCACAATGTCTTGACTACTTTGTATTCCTACCAGCCATGCACAAGTGTTTCCGGTTGTTTCACATTGGAAGCACTGGCATTTTTAATAATGTCCTCTTTTGTTTTTCTCTGGGCTTTTTTTTTTTTTTTTTGGCATCCTAATGGTACATAGTCATATCTCATTGTGACTTTAATTGGCATTCCCCTAATGGCAAATGATTTTAAACATCTTATACTACACTAATTTGACTTCCATATATGGTCTTTGGTCTTTTTCTGTTCAAGTCTTTTACCCATTTTCTAATGAGGTTTGTTTATTTTCTTACTGTTGAGTTTCGAGAGCTGTTTTAACACTCCTGAGACAAATCATTTGTCAGCTATATGATTTATAAATATTTCCTCCCAGTTTGTGGCTTGTCTTTTTATTTTCTTCATGGTATTTTCATAGAGCAAAACTTTTAATGTTAATGAACTCAGGCTTTGCTTCCATGTGAAGAATTCTTGCCACTCAAGCGATGGGTGCACCACGATCTCACAAATCACCACTAAAGAACTTACTCATGTAATCAAAGCACATGTTTCCCAAAAACCTATAGATTAAAAAAAAAAAAAAACTTGAAAAATGAACTCTTGCCAAATCTCATGTTACAAAGATTTTCTCCCATATTTTTTCTAAAAGATTCATAGTTCTACCTTTTACTTTAAATTGATGACCTTCTATTTTGAGTTACTTTTTTGTATAAGGTGTACAATTTAGATTGAGATTCATGTTCTGCCATACAGATGTCCACTTGTCCCAAAATTATTTGTTGAGAAGCCTATGCGTGTTCACCGAATTGCCTATGAACAGATGCCAAAAATCAATTAACCATATTTGTGTGAATTTATTTCTGGAATCTTCATTATTTTCTATTGACCTATGCATTGATTCCTTCACTTTCTTGATTATTGTAGCCTTGTAGCAAGTCATTAAATTGAGTAGTGTGATTTCTTCCATTTCATTCTTCTTTTTTGACATTGTTTCAGTTGTTGTGTCTTTTTTTTTTTTTTGCCTTTCCACATAAATTTGAGAATAAGTTTGTCTATATGTACCAAAGAAAAACTTGCTTCAATTTTTATTGCAATTGCATTAAATGTATAGATCAGTGTGGGGAGAAGCTTGCCTGGTATGACTCTCCTTTTATTTAGATTTATTTTGATATCATTCATCACTGTTTTGCAATTTTTAGCATGCAGATTCTATACATGTTTTTTAAGCATATATCTAATATTTTCATTATTTGGAGCTATTGTAAATTGTACTTTTTGGTTACCAGTTGTCCATTGCTACTATGTAAGAAAGAATAAGACAGATTACTTTTTAATGTTGACCTTGTTCCCTCATTTATTAGTTCCAGGATGTTTCTTGTAGATGTCTTGGGATTTTCTATATACAAAATCAAGTCATTTGTAAATAGAGAAAGTTTTTAATATTTATTTCCCATCTGTATTCATTGTATTTCTTTTTCCTATCTCATTGAACTGACTGGGTCTTCTAGTATAATATTGTATTAGATTGGTGAAAGTGGACAACCTTGAATTGCTTTAATTCTTAGGGGAAAACATTTAGTCTTTCACCATTAAGTATGATGTAGGCTAACTTTTGTAGGTACCCTTTATCAGATTAAGGAAGTTCTCTCTTATTTTTAGTTTGCTGACAATTTTTACCATAAATAGAGGTTGAATTTTGTCAACATCTTTCTCTGTATTAATTGGTATCATGTGTTTTTTTCCTCTTTACACTAATATGGTGGATTACCTTGATAGATTCTGAGTATTGAACTAGCTTTGCATTCCAAGGAAAAACTCCACTTGATCATTATGTATTTCTCTTTTAATATATTACTAGATCTGATTCACTAATATTTTAGAAGGACTTTTACACCTGTACTCAGGAAGGATAATGGCTTAGAATGTTCTTGATTTACACTGTCTTTATCCGGTAATTTGGGCCTCATAAAACAAATTGACAAGTGTTCCCTTCTGTCTTTTTTCTGGAAGAGATTGTATCAAATTTGTGTTATTTCTTATGAAATAATTGGTAGTATTCAGCAGTGAAAGAAATCTTCTGATGCCAGAGATTTCTTTTTCAGGAGATTTTTAATCATGAATTCAATCTTTTTAATAATTAAAAGTTCTAGTTATCTCTTACATTTTGGTTGAGTGTTGCTAGTTTGTGATTTTTTTGAGGAATTGGTGCATTTTATCTAAGTTGTAGTGTTTACAGGTATATAGTTACCCAGAGTCTGCCCTTATTTATTCCTGATATTAATTTGTCTTCTCTATTTTCTTCTTTGTCAGTCCTGCTGGGTCCATAGCATCAGATGGTTCCTCTCACAGTTTCATGTTTCCACCTCACATTTTTGCACTATTACAGTGTTGTTTCCAAGTACTTTTTATGTGTTTTCCCTTCCCAAGTTTCTCGGGATCTAGAACAGAGACTCACACACTGAAGAGATGGCATTTTTTTTCTTTTAACTAAGAGAAGTACCCACAAGCTGGTTTGTAGGTCCTCTCCTCTCCAAAGGCAGTTCTGACTTCCTGAGCTAGACTTTTTTCTTTTTCTTTCAGTAGTTTTGGGGATACAGGTAGTTTTTGGTTACATGGATGAGTTATTTAGTAGTGAATTCTGAGATTTTTGTTCACCTGTCACCTGAGCAGTGTACATCATAACCAATATGTTGTCTTTTATCTCTCACCCTCTTCCCAACTTCCCCGTTCCAAGTCCTCAAAGTTCATTATATCACTCTGTATGTTTTTGTGTCCTCATAGCTTAGCTCCCACTCATAAGTGAGAATATATAGTATTTGGTGTTCCATTCCTGAGTTACTTCACTTAGAAAAATAGCCTCAGCTCCATTCAAGTTGCTGAGCTAGTTGTTGATAACACCTTGGTCTGTTGCAGCCACATTTACCTGGTGAGAAGCAGCAGCGCCCACTACTGGCTCCTAGGGGGAGCTCATCACACCTCTAGCACCACAGGCCGCCTCCTCTGGGCAGGAGTTCTCAAGTGCATTGGCCAAGCGCAAGGACGTTCACTGCATCATCAGCCTAGGGGTGTAGATTTTCCTTCTCTTTTGCCTTTGGTATTGCTTTGGGGTTTTTTTTCCCCCTCTTACTTCATTAAGTCTGGGGAGGAAAGTGGGGTTATAGAAAGCTTCTATTTAGGAATCACTCAGTCCTGTGGTTTCTGTGTGTCTATCTCTTTCTGGACTTTTTTGGGCCATCTCTCATGCTCACTCTCTCTCTCTCTCTCTTTCTCTCTGCAGAATGAGAGGTCTGTTCTGCTCTCAGCATTAGGGCAAATACTCTTCAATGATTTTCTACTGTTTCCTTAAATTGCCAGATCTTCAGTTGTAACAATGATAGAATATGGAGGCTCAAAACTTGAGTAGTACAAACTCAGAAGAAGAGTGGAAGAGGCGATCCAGTCTGCCATGGCTCTATGTCTTGAGTTTGTCTCAAAGTCAGAAAGAAAGACTCCATGTGATCCAGTCTACCTCTTTAGGAGACATGGAAAGTGTTTTGGAGCAAAAATTTCTTGGTATGAAAGAGTGTGTTTTTGCCTGGCTTTTAGCTCTATGTGTAAATTTCATTCAGGTACCTTGCACAGGGACTTGGGGGAAGCTGTGGCAGGGAAAGTTTTGGAAATCCAGCTGCTGAGCCCTCAGCCATCATTCTAGACTTACATGGGACTGTGGTTCAGCTGATAATCAAGAGGCCACTACAGTCGGGCACAGTGGCTCATGCCTGTAACCTCAGCACTTTGGGAAGCTGAGACAAGAGGATCCCTTGAGGTCAGAAGTTTGAGACCCCTGGGCAACATAGTGAGACCCCCCCCCATCTCAACAATTACAAAAAAAAAAAAACTATTCAGATGCCAGGCATGGTGGTGCACACCTGTAGTCCCAGCTACTCAGGAGGCTGAGGTAGGAGAATTGTTTGAGCCCAGGAGCTCAAGGCTGCAGTGAGCTATGATCATGCCATTGCACTCCAGCCTGGGCAACAGAGCAAGACTCTGTCTCAGAAAAAAAAAAAAGACCACCACACAGACTCTGTAGCCTTTCAAAAAAGACCATGATCCAGGTAACTCTGCAGCCAGAGGCATCCCTGATGACAGACTGGTTTGTCATCACACCATGGCTTGGTTCTTTGTCCTCACCCAAATCTCATCTCGAATTGTAATCCTCATGTGTCAAGGGAAGGACTAGTAGGAAGTGACTGGATCATGGAGGCAGTTTCCTCTATGCTGTTTTCATGATAGTGAGTGAGTTCTCATGAGATCTGATGGTTTATAAGTGTGGCACTTCCTCTCTCTCTCTGTCTCTCTCTCTCTCTGTCTCTCTGTCTCTCTCTCTCTTTCCCTGCCACCATGTAAGACATATCTTGCTTCCCTTTTGCTTTCCGCCATGATTGTAAGTTTCCTGAGGCCTTCCCAGCCATGTGGAACTGTGAGTCAATCAAATCTCCTTTCTTTATAAATTACCAAGTCTCAGGTAGTATCTTTATAACAGTATGAGAATAGACTAATACACAGCCCCTTTGGCATAATTAAAACTCAATTCTCTTCAACTAAAGACCAAATCAGCTGAAAATGTTTTAGGGGCTCCCAGCAGTTTACTCCATCTACTAAGTAGGCTTTCTGCTCATTGAGCCTATTCGATTTCTGTATAATGTCAAAATCTTCAGACCCTGGTGGATCTCTGACTCAGATCCCATCCTCCTCCATCTCACTAGCTTGTGCCAAAGCTTAAACCCATTCGTACAAGCCAACCACAAACACTTCAGTGATTCCCCCAAATCACATTAATTGCAAGAGCTGTCATAAAATGATCAACAGAATCCAAAAGCATCATTTGAAGTCACTTCTCATCATAAACTCCATTCAGTATTTTTGAAGGAGAGAAATTAAGTTGAAAGCGAAGAAAGAGTCTTAGAAAGCATCCCCACAGTGCCCTTTTTCAAAGACTTAATCAAGATTTATTAAGTTTTAATTACATGCGAAGCACATAACTAGATACTCTGATGAATACAAAGCAAGTATTAAGCATGGTCAACCTTGAGAGCAACAGCTCTGGTAGAAAGACAATTAGATTTCAGACCAGAGCTTAAAATCCGTATCTCTTACTTACTTACTATGTGATTCAGACTCTAGACTTGTGACAAGTTATTAAGAAATCTAGGGCTCAAAGAAGAACCAATGAAACTATAGCGATAACCCCCAGGGGTGTTTTGTGAGGAATAAAATTAAATAACCAGGTTGGGCATGGTGGCCCATGCCTATAAACACCAACACTGTGGGAGGCCGAGAACAGTGCTTGAGCCCAGGAGTTCAAGACCAGCCTGAGCAACCTAACAAGGTCCTATCTCTACAAAATTAAAAACAACAACAACAACAACAACAACAACAAAAACCCACTGTGGTGGCATGCACCTGTTATTCAAGCTACTTGGGAGCTGAGATGGGAGGATCTCACTTGAGCCCAGGCGTTTGAGGCTACAGTGAGCTATGACTGCACCACTGTACTCTAGCCTAGGCAACAGAGTGAAGACAATCTCTAAAATAAAATAAAACAAAACAACACAACTGGTGGGCACTTGGTCAATATCGGCTGGCCAAATGGTTACAAGGATGCATCTATGAGGTTACTATCTAGTTAGAACACCAAGAAAAATACAAATAAAATAATGAGAGAAGAACCATAAGTTATGCACTGGTGGTAATACAAACTGCATACTTACATTATGAGTGAAAGAAAGAAAAAAAAAAAAAAAGATCACTTGTGGAGTGAATTTGGCCAAGAAACACTTTGGGAAGGAAGGAAGATGTCTGTCAATCGGCCCTGGAAAAATGGGCATGCTTGGGATCAGCAGAGAGAGACAGCAGCAGGCAGTGGAAACCCTGTGAATTGAGCAAACCAGGACGGGTATGTACAGCTTCCAACATCCACATGTAAGCCTTCAGATGCCCTCACAAACCAAACAAAATGAAAACATTGTGCAAAAGCTACGTACTACTTGGCCTCCAGCTATGCCTTTCACTACTAAGCTCCATGCCCCATCACACCAGAAATGACACATACTCACGATTTCTAGGTTCAGTCTCTCTGCCAAAACCTCTCCAGGATTTCTGGCAGAGAAACAAGCCTTAAGATACAGTCAGCAGGTGTCTACATGAGGATGTCTTCCTTAAGCATGAGCTTCCTCATATCTCAATCGCTTATGTTCTCCGAAAGAAAAATTGTTTTTCTCTTCTTTGAAATAGATAAGATCAAGACTCCATGGAAGGTGATGGAGGGCGACGCAAAGACACTCCCTCAGGCTTCTGTAGACCCCAGAAAACACCCCCGTTAGCACATTTGTTGTAATGTTTGTTTACATGTGCGAGTACCACACTACTTAGGGTGGTGGGAGGATGTCAGACAAAATCTTGATACATTCTAGTCATCAAGCTAGAAAATCTATTTCCTTCAGCCTAGAAGAAATGTCTTATATTTGAAAGGGGAGCAGAAAAGATCAAACATTTTCAAGAGCAGATTCTCAACATTCTGCACCAGATAGCACGCTAGACACTCTGCGTATTACCTCCCTTGGTAATTGCAATGACTTGAGGACGTTGGTAAACGTCGCCTTAATTTACAAGTATTATTCCACTTACAGAGATGAGGTAACTTGCTGAAGATCACAAAGCTGGAAAATGGTAAAATTGGAATTTGAAGTTAGGCTTGTTTGGCTCAAAAGCCTCTTCTGAAAGCATTAAACATGAGGTGGATTAGGTGGCCTGAGAAGGTGGAAGTCACATTGCCCTGTCCCTCTTCCATCTGTGTCCATGGAAGTTAGAGTAGTGATTTGTAAGAAATGAAGGCAAATAAATAAATGAAAATTAGGTGCAAATGGAAAGGCAGAGAAGCGTGGAGGGAAAGAATTCGATACACACAAGAGATTGGGGACAGGGTTGTGGGATATCATTACTTAACGTCATTATAGTTCATTACAGATGCTTCACAGTCCTAAATTTTATATTTACTTGCAGCTTCTTCTTGAAACACAGTCTCTTTTTGATATGAGAGTCATGCTGACAAAACAAGATTGATTAAAGTTTCTAATTATCTGTCATCACAGCATGACCAGTGGCAAATGAAATGCATTTTCTTGTTTCTTCCAGCAAAGATAGAGAGTTCACTAATGCAAGACAGAAAGCTCTTCTGGTTCACTTCAGTACTCAGTAAAAACCTGCACAGCAAGGCAATAAGTCGAGTGGGTGAAATCACACAGCCTCTCAGCAATGCTGATTTTCCATTAAAAAAAAAAAAAAACAATTAGCCAGGGCTGAAAGTAAGGACTCCAGGACGAGTTGTCAATGCAGACATCTTATAGAATGATTATTATCTTCCTGACTTTAATTTTGGTCCCACATGCAACCAGGTTATATCTGCAACTCGTTATATCTTCATATGGTAGCCACTAAACAATCCTATTGAAATTCCATATGAGTAGATTATTTAGAGCAATGCTAGCTGCTGTAACAAATAAATCCTTAAATTATCAGTGGCTTCACACAAAAGACATGTATTTCTTGTTCAAGTAACAGTCCAGGGCAGGTATTCCTGATTGGCCAGCAGCCTTCCACGAGGTGATTCAGGGATCCAGGCTCTTTCTGTCTCGTGGTTGCCCCATCCTGTCAGGCCTCAGAGCCTTCTCAATCCAGCCAGTGTATGAGCCAAAAGAGGAAGAAGAAGGCACCACCACTTTTGAACCTCTTTAGTCTTTAAAAGGCACTTAACTTTTACTTTATGGACAAGAACAAGTCACCTAGATGGCAGAAAGACTGGACAAACATTTCCAAGTAAAACTCTCTCCCCTGGAACAGGACAGACTTTGGTGGGCAGTTAGTGATCCTGCTACTGTTGTTTCTTTCAGCCTCCAACATCCGTATTAACCTTTATTAATTTTTTTTCTTTTGAAACAGGGTGTCTCTCTGTTACCCCAGCTGTGGTGTAGTGGTGCTATCACAGCTCACTGCAGCCTCTGCCTCCCAGGCTCAAGTGATCCTTCCACCTCAGCCTCTGAGTAGCTGGGACTACAGGCACATACCATCACGCCTGGATTTTTAAATTTTTTGTAAAGACAGACTCTCGCTATGTTGCCCATACCGGTCTCAATCTCCTGGGCTCGAGGGATCCTCCTACTTGGTCCCCAGAAGTGCTGGGATTACAGGCATGAGCTACTGCACCCGGTTCATATGCATAGTTTTTTCTACACATCTCCTCCTTAAGAGAGACCACCCAAAGTCTCACCTGAAACTACATCTGTGCAAAGCATGGGAGCTCAGAAAGACAACAGCCATTTCCCCAGTTTTTATGAAGCACGTCAAGATATGATCAGTTGTACACATAAAAAACAAGAAATCATCTGCCCGCCATACATTTAATATACACAGTGGTGATAAAACGAGGACCAGAAAACCATAAAACAACAACAACAAAAAGCCCTCCCAGTCTTCTCTGTTGAGGAGGAATTCCACACACGCCAGTGACATCTTGTTTTCTGACCTCTTCCACCAGAGCGGCAGCCTTAGATCTATTCAGTCTGCCTTCCAAGTTATGCTAGACAATATTTTCCTTTCTTCCTCTTCTTTTTTTTTTTTTTTTTTTTTTTTGACCAAGTCTCGCTCTGTCACCAGGCTGGAGTGCAATGGCATGATCTGGGCTCCCTGCAATCTCCGCCTGCCGGGTTCAAGCGATTCTCCTGCCTCAGTCTCCCGAGTAGGGGGAATATAGGAATGCACCACCATGCCCAGCTAATTTTTGTATTTTTAGTAGAGACAGGGTTTCACCATGTCAGCCAGGATGGTCTCGATCTCTTGACCTCATGATCTGCCAGGCTCGGCCTCCCAAAGTGCTGGGATTACAGGTGTGAACTGCCATGCCCGGCCAACAATACTTTTTAAATTGACAAGTTATAATTGTATCTGTTTATGGGGTGAAATTGATGCTCGGATACATAGGCACAGCACAGAATGATTGAATCAAGCTAATTAACCTATCTACCACCTCAAACACTTATTATACGATCCCTCCTGTCTAACGGAACCTCTGTGTCCTTTGACCAATGCCTCTCCATTGCCCCCACCCCCAGCCTGTAGTAAGCACTGTGTTCTCTGCTTCAGTGAGTTCGATTGCTTTAGATTTCACCTATAAATGAGAACATGCACTATTTGTCTTTCTGTGTCTGGTTTGTTTCACTTACCATAATGTTCTCCAGGTTCATCCACATCAGACAATACTTTTTTGTTTATCTGTTGTGTAACATGGGCCTGTACCTTCTCAGTTTCTGATATCAGTATCCTCAAAGCCCACCACCCAAACACCAAACCAATATCACATGTTTTATGCTTTTTCTGATGGGAGCATCCTTCATCATGAAGGGGCTAAAAGTGAGAATCCTACTGAAAAAAAAAAAACCCTCCATTCTTTTACTCTCGGCGGAATTCAGAAAATGCCCCCAAATCAACATTAGAACAACATCATCCTAGGGATGTTACGTGTATTTGGCAGGCTAAGTTTAAAGATTTTTGTAGAGTTTTTTTTTTTTTTTTTAATTAACTTCTCAGAAACGAAGCTATGAAATATCACCTTCTTTCCTTCAATCTATGGTTTGATAATTTTACTTGTGTTCAAGGACTCTCTATAAATAAATGCGATCAATTGGGTAACAAATCTCTCAGGTTATATATGTTTGTATCATCCCTTCAAAGTAGCCTTATAAAGAGTCAATACTGGCTGGGCGCGGTGGCTCACGCCTGTAATCCCAGCACTTTGGGAGGCCAAGGCAGGCGGATCACGAGGTCAGGAGATCGAAACAATCCTGGCTAACACAGTGAAACCCCATCTCTACTAAAAATACAAAAAATTAGCCAGGCATGGTTGCATGCACCTGTAGTCCCAGCTACACGGGAGACTGAGGCAGGAGAATCGCTTGAAACTGGGAGGCAGAGGTAGCAGTGAGCCGAGATCGCACCACTGCACTCCAGCCTGGGCAACAAAGCGAGACTCTGTCTCAAAAAAAAAAAGTCAATATTTGCGTTCCTCCTTACAAACCATTTTCAGAGCCTTCAATACCTTCTTTTTGACCTTCTCCATTGTGCCAAGATTTTGTCAGTAGGCCATTTCCAAACATATAATTTATTTTCAAAGGTATCTATTATTAAGTCCGATTATTGAAATAAATGGTCGAGTACTACCACAGGGAGTCAAATACATGGGGTATATTTCAGCAGGAATACAGCAATAATTTGTGTATCAGGATCACAGGTGGAGTTTGGTAAATTGAAGCACCCCTAGGTGGGAATTGGGAGAGATAGACATGTATCGCTTTTCATATTGCGAAAGGTTTGAGGAATAATGTAACATATACTTGTGAACTCACCACCCAGTTTAAGAAAGGAAGTCTTGCACATACATTTGAAGCATCCCCCGCACCACCGGTGGCATTATCGACTCCCCAACAACCTACCCTCACCCAGTCACGATGTTCTTTCCCTGGATTTATGTCTTTTTATAGGTGTCTTTATGGTTCATTATACGTTGATCACATATGCATCAAAATGACCCATCACATTATTGTGCAAATTCTTGAATCATAAACAAATAATATGCTACATTCATTCCTGTACAACTTCCTTTTTTATTTGTCTTTTATTTGTAAGATTTCTCCATATTGATAAATATAACTCTAGTTCATCCATTTTTCATGTTCCTTTGGCGATCCACTATACAAATCCACCACAATTGACTTCTCTGTTCCCCTGCCATTGGACATTGAGCTTGTTTCTCATTTGTCAGAATCACATACATGTCTGCTGTGACCATTTTTGCAGCTGCTTCCTTTTGCATTTTTGAAGAGTTTTGCACGTGTTCTGCTTATCCAGCTAGGGTCAAGAACTGGTTTTCTAGTCCAGTGCTTTTCAAAACGTGGTCCCTGGACCAGAAGCATTGACATCTTCTTGGGAACGTTCCAGAAAAGCAAAGCACAAGATCCTACCCAAACTTAATCAGAAACTGGACTGGGTGGTGGGTTCCTGGGGGAGTGATTTGTGTGGTAACAAGCTTTCCAGTTTTTAACAAGATTCTGGGGCTCACAAACATTTAAATACTACTCTTCTAGTTTAGTAGGATAATATCCTTCAGGCTGGGCATGGTGGCTCACACCTGCAATCCCAGCACTTTGGAAGGCTGAGGCAGGTGGATCATTTGAAGTCAGGAGTTTGAGACCAACCTGGCCAACATGGTGAAACTCCGTCTCTACTAAAAATGCAAATATTAGCTGGGCACGGTGGCACATGCCTGTAATTCCAGCTACTTGGGAGGCTGAGACAGGACAATGGCTTAAACCCGAGAAGTGGAGGTTGCAGTGAGCTGAGATCATATCACTGCACTCCAGCCTGGGTAACAGAGTGAGACTCTATCTCAAAAAAAAAAAAAAAAAAAAAAAAAGAATAATGCCCTTCATTTTGCATGTCTTTTAACCCAAATCAAATCAATATTTCCAAAATGTTTTGCAATAGCTGCAACATTGGAAAAAATCCAGAAACTCCCATGGACTGCTTCAAAACACAGTACGCATTTTCATGAAATATACTAAGCTGTAAGAAAGAGCTTTGAAAATCACAAAGCATAATATGAACAAATAATAACCAACATGGTAAATTTATTTTAAAACACAGTTGTGTTGCATTATAAGTCACGACTCATGGATCTAAAGACAGCCAGAGAAAAGAAAAACACAGGGGCATAAAGTCATTTTAGTCAACTGTAAGTGTTAAGAAAACATTTGAGAACATCCCAGGCATTAAATATATTTCTGAATGAGTTTCAGTATCATCTCCCATATGGCATGGAATTGTTTTCCTCTGTTTTTCTATGTGTGTTCTTGCTTGCATTTTTGCTGTCTGGACTACTTAAGATTCTAGGCTCTTGAAACAAATGAACAAGCAAACAAATACAAAGTCGTATCTCAGGATGTGTTGGTCAAGCATGGCAGCCTTCTGGAGTAAAACAGAGCAGTGAGGGAACAGGGTAAACATTTTCCAACCCTAGGCACTGAGGAAAGGGTACCAGCCAGGTTAACAGCAGAAGGTCAGCAACAGGCACGGGGCAGTACCTAGGAACTTGGCAATTGCTCATCACAAGGCAAGAAAACATTCACTATCACAGGTCTTCGGTGTCATTGGAGAGCCCCAAGAGGTAAATAAGCAGGGCTTTAGGTCAGATACACAGAACTCTGTGTATCTGGAAAAATCCAAGAATCACCAAGAGTTTTCATCTGGGATAGGGTCTTGTCAAAGAGCAGAGAGGAAACAGTCAAGAATAAAAAGTGTCCCCATTTTTGTTGAGGGACTTAGGTTGCTAGAAGGACTGAGGATGAGAAACAGTGGAAGCTGAAGTCCAGGGAAAGGGGTAAAGGAAATCACACACAGGAACTCAGTCAGCAAAAACAGGGAAGGTGGTCAGGCTCATGCCTATAATCCCAGCAGTTTGGGAGGCCAAGGTGGGCAGATCGCCTGAGGTCAGGAGTTCGAGACCATCCTGGCCAACATGATGAAACCTGGTTTCTACTAAAAATACAAAAATTAGCCAAGCGTGGTAGAATAATGCCCTTCAGACTGGATGTAGTGGCTCACACCTGTAATCCCAGCACTTTGAGAGGCCAAGGCAGGCAGATCAATTGAGGTCAGGAGTTTGAGACCAGCCTGGCCAACATGGTAAAACTCCGTCTCTACTAAAAATGCAAATATTAGCCTACCACAGTGGCGTATGCCTGTAATCCCAGCTACTCTGGAGGCTGAGGCAGGAGAATCGCTTGAACCGGGGAGGTGGTGGTTGCAGTGAGCCAAGATCATGCCACTACACTCTAGCCTGGGCAACAAGAGCGAGACTTCATCTCAAAAAAAAAAAAAAAAAAAAAAAAAAAGGAAGGTGTGACCTAGGGATCATCCTGGAGCAGCCTTTTGGGGATCAGGGCTCCCTGAAGAATGACTCAAAAGCAAGTCCTTGGATGGAGAAATTGAGCCATGGATGTACTTTTGGTTTCAATCAAGCTAGGCTAGGAATATGTACAACTGAGAAGTGAACTAAGGATGTGTGAGGAACATCGCTAAGGCCAGAGGTACGGAGCTGGGAAGACAGATCTTGGGGAAATGAACAGAAAGTCCATAAAAGAAAGGAGAAGAAGAAACAAGTCCCGGCTGAGTTCCGTGGCTCATGCCTGTAATCCCAGCACTTTGGGAGGCTGAGGCGGGCAGATCACTTGAGGCCAGGAATTCAAGACCAGCCTGGCCAATGTGGCGAAACCCCGTCTCTACTAAAAATACAAAAATTAGCTGGGTGTGGTGGTGCGTGCCTGTAGTCCCAGCTACTCAGACGGCTGAGGCAGGAGAATCACTTGAACCCGGGAGGTAGAATTTGCAGCGAGCTGAGATTGTACCACTGCACTCCAGCCTGGGCGACAGAGCCAGACTCCATCTCAAAAAAAGAAAAGAAAACAAGTCCAGTGCTTGATCTGCTTGCCTATGCCTCTCTTTTCCCAAGGGATTTATTAATGAATGGTGCAATTCCCCATTCTTGAGGGAATGAGGCAGGTGCAGGAGGGGTGGGCTAACTGGCTTCCTGAACTCAGGTGGACACTGTGGGGAGGGTGACTGGAGTCAGAGAGCATGTATCCCAATTCCCGTCAAACTAGGGATGTCAGAGTCAGACCCAGGAGCATCATTTAGTTCACATTAAATCTTTTTTTGTTTGTTTGTTTTGAGACGGAGTCTCACTCCGTCATCCAGGCTGGAGTGCAGTGGCATGATCTCGGCTCACTGCCCTCCCCACCCCCGCCCCCCAATTTTTTGTATTTTTAGTTTTTTTGTATTTTTAGTAGGGATGGGGTTTCACCGTGTTGGCCAGGATGGTCTCGATCTCCTGACCTCGTGATCCACCCGCCTCAGCCTCCCAAAGTACTGGGACTACAGGTGCAAGCCACCCCTCCTGGCCCCCCGCCACCCTTCTTTTTTTTTTTTTTTTTTTTTTTAAAGAGACAAGGTCTCACTCTGTTGCACAGGCTGAAGTGCAGTGGTGTGATCACAGCCCACTGTAACCTCTAACTCCTGGACTCCAAGACTCAACTCCAACTCCTGGGCTCAAGCGATCCTCCCACCTCAGCCTCCTGAGCAGCTACTACTACAGGCACGCAGAACATCCAGCTAATTTCAAAAAAATGTTTTGTAGAGACGGGATCTCGCTATGTTGCCCAGGCTGGTCTCAAACTCCTGGGCTCAAGCGATCCATCCTCCTGCCTCAGCTTCCCAAGTAGCTGGGAGTACAGGCATGAGCCCCTGCACCTGGCCCATACTGAATCATTAAGCAAGGTGATTAGGGGGAAAAAATGGTGCCAAAAAAGATGGAGGAGAGGAGGGGGAATGGGTTAAGTATACTGGAGCGCCAGGAGGAAGAACAAGTCAGAAAGACAAGCTAAGGACATTCTGGATAAACCCCAGACAGCAGGGCCAGCACCCATAATGTGAAAGCTGAGTTCACTCAATGGAGCCAAACAGGATGGACGACACCCTCCTAAATTACATGCAATCAAAACAGAAGGAATAGGCTTGCTGATAAAAATCCTGGACTCAGAGAAATGAAGAGAATCAAGAGTCCTTATAAGAAGCCTTCTGCCCTCTGGGTAGACTGTGGCTCCAGGCAAGTAACCCAGACAGATATTGGACCTAGAAAATTGGATACTGCTGAGAAGTTTGACAAGGCTCAAAATGCCAGGGCTTCTTTTCACGGAGTCCTAAATAAACAAAGGTTTCACTCACAAAGCAGGCGCTCTCGCTTATTTGCAAGTCTAATTTATGCAAAACCACCAGTGGCCAGAGGTAGATTTTCTTACCCAACCCAAACCACTTTTCACTGCGACAACGCTAGAATCTTTGGACTGCTTTGTGTTTGTTGAACTGAAATGAACCCACAGTTGTGGCCAAATGTTTGTGGAGAGCTTTCCGAGTGCCAGGTCACGGGTTCAGTTGAGTGAGACCTAGTTCCTTCCACATCGAAAGAGAAAAATGCATTCAAACTCCTGTGGTTAATTACGTCAAGATTGGGGTCTTTTCTCTCCCTTACTCCTCACTTAAAAGGAGCTTCTGATTCTGGAATGATTTCACCAAAATGTCATACAGACATTTGAAATCAGAGCAATTGCAAAAGCACTATTTATTACTACATTGAAGTTTTATAGAATACTATTTGCTTAAAAACAAAACTGATCATTAAGTTAGACCCATTGTGGGCTGCATTTAGTACATGAAATACTAAGTGGACAGTTAAACAATGGTATTTTACCCTGAGCTCTCAGCTGGCTACTTTATATTCTTTTTCTCTAATCTGCTCCATCATACTCAGATTATCAGTGTGGATCCAGCAACGGGAACACATTTTGTTCTTGAATTAACAAAAAAATCGATTCAGTTCTGTCAATTCACGACATTTTTGTTTTGTTTTGTGTTAGAGACAGGGTCTTACTCTGTCGCCCAGGCTGGAGTGCAGTGGCACAATCATGGCTCACTGCAGCCTTGAACTCCTGAGCTCAAGCAATCCTCCTGCCTCAGCCTCCCAAGTAGCTGTCACTACAACCATGGGCCACCACACCCCTCTAATTTTTTTATTGTTTTTATTTTTATGGATATGAGATCGTGCTATATTGCCCAAGCTGGTCTCAAACTCCTGGCCTCAAGCAATCCTTCCACCTCAGCCTCCCAAAATGCTGGGATTGCAGGTGTGAGCCCCTGTGCCTGGCTACGACATTCTCTTTGGTGTAATTCTCTAAAAGCATGTTTAAATTAAACAGCTTTGCTATTTATCAGGCCGAATGTATGCCTGGTAACTGGCACCAAAGTATTTCCCACGTACATTGCCTGAGTCTCTTGCTGATAGGAAATTGTAGTAAGAACCAGGCCCACTGGGAGTGAAAGGCCATTGAACGGGAAGCGATGCCATACTTGTGCTGTCATTTGACTTATTAATAAAATAAGTACGTTGAAAACCACGTACAAATGACAAACACCCTGAGGTCGTATTTCCGTGCTTCCAAAGGTAGAATTACAATTTGGCTTCTCCTCTAACTCTGGAGAGAAATGTATGATATATGCGCAGGGGCAGCCCTGGGCAAATCTTGCCTGGCTGACCTCCAAGCAAGGCAAATAGAACCAAGGGTGGGCACAGAATCGTCTCCAGAGACTACTGTAACAGATTACCACACCATTCATTATCTCAACGTTCTGGAGGCCAGAGGTCCACAGTTAATACTCCCAAGGGACACCAATTCCTGTTCGGTGTTGGACATCGACCATGGGAAGCCTTGGGAGAATGGCCCTGTTTCAGGAACAGGAACTCTCCTGTTCCTAACCCAAAATCTCGGGTCTTCTCTTTGACCATTCCCCTTCCATACCAACTTCTCACTGCGTCTCAAACGTAGACACTGTGCATTAACCCACCTCGGTTCCTTTGCTCCTGCTTCCTGTAGAACGCCGTCTTCTCCAGTGAAAACCTCCCCACCCATCAAGGCTCAGGAGAATGGAGCCCCTTCTGACCCTCACGCAGCCAACGGCTTCCTCTGCTGACAGGCAGCACGTGGCTTATATACCCTCAGCACACACACATCCTGTGTTGGGCTGTGTGTATGCAAGAAATGCATCTCAAAATGTGCTCTTAGAACCAACAGCATCTGCATCTCCTGGGAGCTTGTTTAAGGGGCAGTTTCTCAGGTCCCACTCCAGACCTACTGGATCAGAGAGTCTGACAGTGGGGCCCAGTAATCTGGGTTTTAATCAGCCCTCCAGACTCAGTGGGGCACTCAGTTGAGAAATCACAAATGCAGGCTATGTCTATCCTACAGGCAGTGCTTGGTGCACAGAGAGAAATGATGTGTTAGATCAGATTACTCTGGTAGCTTTGAAAAAACTACTGCGTGGACTTTATTTGCCCCCTCTGGAGGCTCTGGGCAAGACCCATTCCTTGCTTCCTTCAGTTTCTGATAGGCACTGGCATTCCTTGGCTTGTGGCTGCATCATTCTGATCTCCACCTCCACCTTCACACTGTCTTTTCCTTTCTCTATGTTGTTTGTTTGTTTGTTTGTTTGTTTTTGAGACAGAGTCTCACTTTGTCACCCAGGCTGGAGCTCAGTGGCGTGATCTCGGCTCACTGCAACCTCTGCTTCCCAGGTTCAAGCAATTCTCCTGCCTCAGCCTCCTGAGTAGCTGGGATTACAGGCGTGTGTCACCACACTCGGCTAATTTTTGTATTTTTAGTAGAGATGGGGCTTCCCCGTGTTGGCCAGGCTGGTCTCAAAGTCCAGACCTCAGGTGATCTGTCCACCTCGGCCTCCCACAGTGCTGGGATTACAGGTGTGAGCCACCATGCCCGCCACGCCCCCAACCCCCGTATGTTGAATCTCACTCTGCCTCTCTCTTATAAGGACACTTGTGTCTGCATTTAGGCTGCACCCAGATAATCCAGGATCATGTCCCCTTCTCAAGACCTTTCCTTTAATGACATCTGCAAAGACCGTATTTCCAAGGAAGGTAACTGTTGCAGGTTCCAGAGATTAAGGCCTGAAGTCTGTGGGGGTGCCATTATTCTATCTACCTCACTAGGGTTCCCTCCATGAGATGAGGCTGATGATGGAACTTCACCAGAAATTAGACCCTCCTTGCTTGGCCTCTTCCGTTTTCCTATCCTGCATCCGCGCACCCCCCACCCCCCAATCAGTTTCTCCTGGGAGTACATCCTCAGAAAATTGCTTCCTTCTCTCAGAGTGTATTCTTGGACAACCTGACCTAAGATGAAATTATGGAAAAGGAAGGTAATACATTTGTACTGTACCGTATTGTTTTGTTTTGTTTTGTTTTTGGGTTTTTGTTTTTGTTTTGCTTTTGTTTTCATTTTGAGATGGAGTCTCGCTCTGTCCCCCAGGCCGGAGTGCAATGGCACAATCTCGGCTCACTGCAACCTCTGCCTCCCAGGTTCAAGCAATTCTCCTGCCTCAGCCTCCTGAGCAGCTGAGATTATAGGCACCTGACACCACCACCACACCCGGCAAATTTTTATATTTTTAGTAGAGATGGGGTTTTGTCATGTTGTCCAGGTTGGTCTCAAACTCCTGACCTCAGGTGATCTGCCTGCCTAGGCCTCTCAAAGTGCTGGGATTACAGACATAAGCCACCATGCCCGGCCTGTACTGTGTTGTTTTTAAGCTACCAGATTTATGGCAATTTGTTACAGCAGCAATTTGAAACTAATACCCACGGAGCATAACTTAGTCCACAGGGTTTGTTCTGCCTCAAGACATCGACAAAAGGAATCCTTGGGAGAATGTAAACTCCCAGGTACTTTTGGGGCTGGTGCCTCTGGATAAAGCCACGGTGGCCCCAGGATAATCTGCTGAAGAAGGTGGCAGGTGTGCACAGTTAGGAGGGAGGCTTGCGAAATCTAGAGAAAGCCACCGAGCCAGAAAAAGGAATCTTGGGAGAGAACACACAACATCAGCTACAGGTGCAGTGGATTCACACCCAGGACCCAGGTCTACCTCAGTCTATGAATATAGAAAATTCAGGACTCGGCCAGGTGCGGTGGCTCACGCCTGTAATCCCAGCACTTTGGGAGGCTGCGATGGGTGGATCACCTGAGGTCAGGAGTTCGAGACCATCCTGGTCAGCATGGTGAAATCCCCTCTCTAATAAAAATACAAAAATTAGCTAGGAGTGGTGGTGGGTGCCTGTAATTCCAGCTACTCAGGAGGCTGAGGTAGAAGAATCACTTGAACCCAGGAGACAGAGGTTGCAGTGAGTGGAGATTGTGCCATTACACTCTATCCTGGGTGACAAGAGTGATACTCTGTCTCAAAAAAAAGAAAAAAGAAAAAGAAAAAGAAAGAAAATTCAGGATTCCGGGACTCAGCAGCATGTATCCCTCTGCATCAAGACCTTCTACTCCAAGTATGTGGGTCCCTGCCTTATGACATAGTACTTGTCTCCCTAGACCCAGCACCTGGCTAGGTTCTTGCCATCTTTCCAGTTGACCCTGTTTCAGGAACAGGAATTGGTCAGGCTGCTACCTGTATTAGTTTTCTAGGACTGTTATAAGAAAGTGCCATAAAGTATGCTGCTTTAACAGTAGACATTTTTTGTCTCACAGTTCTGCAGGCTGGGAATCCAAGATCAAGGTGCTGGCAGGGTTAGTTCCTTCTGAGGGCTGTGAGGGAGGATCTGCTCCAGGCCTGTCCCTTAGTCGCTGGCGGCTTTGCAGGCAATCTTTGCTGTCTCTTGGCTTGTAGATCTCTACTCTCAGGATTTTCTCTCTGTGTGTGGTCTATGTTCAAATTTTCTCCTTTTTTTTTTTTTTAGAGATAGAGTCTAGCTCTGTCTCCCAGGTTGGAGTGCAATGGCAGGACAAGAGCTCACTGCAGCCTCCAACCCCTGGTTCTCAAATGATCCTCCCACGTCAGCCTCCTGAGTAGCTAGGCTACAGGCATGAGCCACCAGGCCTAGTGAACTCTTTAATCATTTTTTGTAGAGACAGTTTTTGCTTTGTTGACCAGCCTGGTCTTGAACTCCTGGCCTCAAGTGATCCTCCTCCTTTGGCCTCCCAAAGTTCTGGCCTCCCAAACTCCTGGCCTCAAACGATCCTCCCCCTTCGGCCTCCCAAAGTTACAGGTGCAAACATCCACTCCTAGCTCCTTTTTCTAGTAAGGACCCTGATCATATTATAGTATGATCATCTTAACTAAGGACGTTTACAATATACCTATTCCTAAATAAGGTCACATTTGGAGACACTGGGGGCCGGGACTTCAACACAGGAATTTTAGGGGGGTACAATTCAACTCAGAACAGTGCCCAAGGGCTCACTACCTTCTTGTAGACTTCTCTGATGCTATCTGCCTTGATTTCTATTCATTCCCAGCTCCTGGACACACTCTGTCTTGTTGACCAAGTGCAGCCTTGCCATTTGGTGCTGGGTAGACAAGAGGACTGCTTTGCTGGCTTGTCACCAACTATCACCTTACCCTTTGGATACTTTGTTTTGACTATTGACCTGGAAATCTTCCTAGCACTTAAAAGTTAGCAAGCTGGGCCGGGCATGGTGGCTCACGCCTGTAATCCCAGCACTTTGGGAGGCCAAGGCAGGTGGATCACAAGGTCAGGAGTTCAAGACCAGCCTGGCCAATATGCTGAAACCCTGTCTCTGCTAAAAAATACAAAAATTAGCTGGGCGTGGTGGCAGGTGACTGTAGTCCCAGTTACTCGGGAGACTGAGGCAGGAGAATTGCTTGAACCCGGCAGGCGGAGGTTGCAGTGAGCCCAGATTGCGCCACTGCACTCCAGCCTGGGAAACAGAGTGAGATTCCATCTCAAAATAATAATGATAATAATAATAATGAGTAAATAAATAAAAGTTACCAAGCTGGTATAGTAGTGGCATTCAATAAGGAGTCATTGAATGGATTAATTGATTAATCACCATCGAGCCGGTAGGATGTACTTTCTAGATTCCAATCTACACAGGCTGGTGGAGGTATTTTCATTTACTTAAGCCATGCTCAACTACATCTTCAGACACGACATTATCTATCAATGATGAATGACTAAGAATCCATACTTCTGTAACTCCTACACTACAGACTCAGGTTATATACATGGTGTGTCAAAGGAAAAGAAGCACATAGCTTTCTGATGAGTCAATAAAGGAAGGCCAGGCACAGTGTCTTATGTCTGTAATCCCGGCACTTTGGGAGACTGAGGCGGGAGGATCGCTTGAGGCCCAGAGTTTGAGACTAAGCTAGGCAACATAGCAAGACCCTGTCTCTACAAAAAATAAAAAAAATTAACAGTGCATGGTGGTGCGTGCCTGTAGTCCCAGCTACTTGGGACACTGGGGCAAGGAGATTGTTTGAACCCAGGAGTAAAATGTTGCAATGAGCTATGATCATGCCACTGCACTGCAGCCTCAGTGACAGAGCGAGACCCTGTCTCTTTGTGGCTTCAAAGGCGTAGAATGTAAATGCTATGGAACTTGAGGTACTGTTATTAGGTATAGCTTCCCTCAGGCATTCAGGTTGAGTTCAGCTCCATAGTTGTCTAGACGGGCATGACCATCTCCCCCTCCCACCTGCTTTCCACTTTTTGGGTGAAGATAAAAAGATTATTATCCATTTTTGAGGTATTGATGTATACCAAAGGCCATGAGCCAATCAAAGATAGGAAAGCTGAGTGCAATTTCATTTCCTCCTCTTCCATAAAGTTCACTATTTCATCTTATTTTTTAAATTAAATATTAAATATAGACATAAGAATGTTTACAACTTGAAGTTTAATAATAATAAATAAATTAAAAAAAAAAAAAAAGAATGTTTCCAACTTATGTCAAGGTTACAAAGAAAATCTCTGACAAATAGGAAGGTCCAAAAACCTAGATCTAAATAATTTCAGTGACTCAAAACTAATATTGTATTGAAGTCCATAGCTGATTTTCTCCATAAATCACTTACCTCAGGGGAAGGTACAAAAGACAGAAAATATCCCACACCTGCACACTTGATCTGGTGACCTTAAGTCAGTCCAAGTTTATATTCCATGAATTACAGCCAACAAGACACACCATTTCCTCCCAACAATTGTCTTAGATCCCTTTTGCTTTGTGCATACTTCCTGTCAGTTTTTACTCAGCTCCCACCCCCTTGAACCATATCTTCTACATTCAGCTTTGAATCCACACTTTGCATTTATTGACTGCTCATAAGAGATTTAACTGCAGCAAGGTTTTGGCTTGAACCCACCTCCCTAGAACTTTTCCTAAACTGTTTTCATGACTTCCAATATCTTTTGGGGAGTTAGCCAAAAATTTTTTGCTGAGACTGATGACAAGAAGGGTATTTCCTAAGTTGTCTTTCAGGATTTTTAGAGTTTGAAGTCTTATATTTAAATATTTAATCCATTTTGAGTTAATTTTTGTATATGGTAAAACATACGAGTCCAACTTTGTATGGTAAAACATACGAGTCCAACTTCAATCTTCTGCACATGGCTAGCCAGTTATCCCAGCACCGTTTGTCGAATAAGGAGCCTTTTCCCCATTGTTTGTTTTTGTCAGCCTTGTTGCAGATCACATGATGGTAGGTGTATGGCTTTATTTCTGAGTTTTCTATTCTGTTCCATTGGTCTAAGTGTCTGTTTTTGTACCAGTACCAAGCTGTTTTGGTTACTGTAGCTTTATAGTATAGTTTGAAGTCAGGTTGTGTGAGGTCCCTGGCTTTGTTCCTTTTGCTTAGGATTGCTTTGTCTATTCAGGCTCTTTTTTGGTTCCATATTAATTTTAGAACAGTTTTCTCTAATTCTCAGAAGAATGTCATTGGTAGTTTCATAAGAATAGCATTGATTCTGTAAATTCCTTTGGACAACATGGCCATTTTTACAAATTTAATTCTTCCAAATCATGAGCATGGAATGTTTTTCCCTCTATTTGTGTTGTCCCTGATTTCTTTCAACAGCATTTTGTAATTGTTGTTGTAGAGAGCTTTCACCCAAATATCTAAATCTTCAAATATCTAAAATTCCAAATAGCTGAATTCTTCTGTCTGTCATATCTACAAGACCCAGAGGACCTGACCCCCACCCTGGCTTCCTTAGCTCACATGGCAGCTAAGCCCAGCCCCACTTAAAAGGGGATTTAGAAAATACCACCTTCTAAAACTCACCTATTCAATCCACCTGTGGGTGGTTATTATTATTGTTTTATTTGAATGGGCATGGCTGTGCTCCAATCAAACTTTATTCACAAAGACAGTCAGTGGGCTAGATTTGACTCATGGGCCATAATTTGACAATCCATTTTTTTTAATAGCATTATTGTGTTTTTATTAATCCTTCACATATTTATTTTAAGATATGTAATGTACAGCATGAGTTATATGTAGCCTTTTGAAGAGTGACACAGGAAACAGTCAGGGGATGGGAGCAAGGGGAGGGAGAGTATTAGGACAAATACTTAATGCATGTGGGGCTTAAAACCTAGATGACGGGTTGATAGGTGCAGCAAACCACCATGGCACATATATACCTATGTAACAAATCTGCACGTTCTGCACACGTATCCCAGAAATTAAAGTAAAACAAAAAGATAGGGCGGTTATTTACAAAAAGAGTTATATAGCAAAACCCAATTGAGGGATAATTTAATCTTATCTTCCTAGGGGCAGGGGCTACTCAAATAAATGTAGACTGCAGTAAGTCCTCAATTAATGTCCTCAACAGGTTCTTGGAAACTGCGGCTTTAAGTGAAACAATATACAACAAAACCACTTTTACCACAGGCAAATTGATATAAACAAGAGTTCAGTTCCCTCGGCATGCCTCTGGTCACAAAAAACATCACCAAACTTCTAGACCCAAAATGCTGCTAGTATTAAACATTGAAAGAAGTGTGCGTTATAAATATAGTCAAGAAAGATTAGGCCTGGCATGGTGGCTCATGCCTGTAATCACAGCACTTTGGAAGACTGAGGCAAGTCAACCACTTGAGTCCAGGAGTCCGAGACCAGCCTGGGTAACATAGGGAGACCTCGTCTCTACCAAAAATACAAAAATTGGCCCATCTCGTAATCTGGTCTCAAAATAAATAAATAAATAAGTAAATAAATAGATAAATATGTAAAATAATTGATTAAGAGAAACAATTAATTGTTTATCCAATTTTTGGTGAATCAGTGAGTGACATAGTCCTCATGGTGGTGATAGATTAAGGAATAAATGTTTGCAAAGTGAGAATTGTAAGATACGCTTCCTGCCACCACGCGGTTCAATAGCCCTCACAAATGTGCCAGCCCCACTGAACTCTTGCGTATCACATCATTTATTGTCTAGCATTTGTGTGATTATCATATACTTCACAAAATTTTATTTGACAAGAATTTGTATTTATTTATTTCCTCACTCGCCAACCCACTCATTTCAGCTCAGGGTTGCAGGTGGTCAGAGCCTATCCTAGCATCTCGGGACACAAGGCAAGAACTAGCCTTGGCCAAGACACCATATTGCATCACAGAGTACACTCCTACACACACCCATCTTCATGCAGACTTGGAGAACGTAGACATGCCAGCTCACCTAACTCACACTTCCGTGGGATGTGGGAGAAAATCCAAGTACCTGAAGAAAACCCAGACAGGCAAGGGGAAAACATACAAACTCCACACAGACAATGGCCCCAGCCAGGAATCTGTTTGTTTGTTTGTTTTCTCATCACCGTTATAATAAAACAACATTGAACAAAACGACGTTATTCAAAGACCCACTGTGTATCACTTCTGAGTAGTAAGGAGAACATGTGTGGTCAACCAGGCAACAGTTCTCTTTCTTCGATGCTCTTCAAAAACATCCATGGTAAATGCTCCACTGTTAATAGGGCAGCTAGACATGCAAATGGGTTGCTGTCACACAGCATGGTAAAGGGGGTACCCACAAGGGGTTCAATCGGTTTCTGAGAAGAGGCACCTCATCTATCCCTGTGAAGACAGGATACAGAAGGACCAGGGAGCCCTTTCAGAGGAGGTGATAGCAAATCTGAGTCATAAAAGAGTAGATATTCTGTCTCTTGTGCCACTTTTTAAAATTTTCACCCAGTATGAGCTTTCCCTTCTGTGATGGATAATTTCATGTGTCAACTTGATTAAGCTTATGGCGCTCAGATGTTTGGTGGAATACCAGTCTAGATGTTGCTGTGAAGGGTTTTTTTGATGTGATTAACCCTCAATCCACCCATGGGTGGTTATTCACAATAAAGAGTTAAATCGCAGAATCCAATGGAGGGATATTTTAACTCTATCTTCCACAAAGGTGGGGGCACTCCAATAAATGTAAATATAGATTACAGTACATCCTCTTGGTAAACTCTGAATAAAGCAGATAATTGTCTCTAATGTGATGGGCCTCATCCAATCAGTTGAAGGCCTTACAGGCAAAGAATAAGGTTCCCTGAAGGAGAAGGGATTCTGTCCCAAGGCTGCAACATGGAAGCCCTGCCTGAGTTTCCCACCTGCTGCCCTGTGAAATTCAGCCTCAATTCTGCCATATCAACGCTCACCCAGATATTCAGCCTGCTGACCTCTCCTGTAGATTCTGGACTTGCCATTCCCACAATCACATAAGCTAATTTCTTAAAATAGATGACGTATGGATGAATGGATGGAGAGACAGATGATAGATAGATAGATAGATAGATAGATAGATAGATAGATAGATAGATGATAGAGGACATAGCTAGGGATATAGGGAGAAAGATAATAGAGATAGATGGAGAGATAAGTAGGGAGACAGAGATACAGACAGATAAGTAGGGAGATAGAGATACAGACACATGACAGAGAGATAGATTACAGAGATAGATGGATGATAGATAGATAGATAGATAGATAGATAATAGATAGATAGATAGGTAAGATAGGTAGGAAGATAGGGAGAGAGGTAATAGAGATTGATGGAGAGATAGAGAGATAACTAGGTAGATAGAGATATAGACACATGACAGAGAAATGTATAACAGAGATAGATAGATGATAGATAGACAGATATAGACACACAGAGAAAGAGAGAGAGGCTGGGCATGGTGGCTCTCACCTGTAATCCCAGCACTTTGGGAGGCCAAGGCAGGTGGATCACCTGAGGTCAGGAGTTCGAGACCAGCCTGACCAACACGGTGAAATCCTGTCTCTACAAAAAAAAAAAAAATACAAAAATTAGCTTAGCGTGGTGGCACATGCTTGTAATTCCAGCTACTTGGGAGGCTGAGGCAGGAGAATTGCTTGAACCTGGGAGGCAGAGGTTGCAGTGAGCCCAGATCGCACCATTGCACTCCAGCCTGGGTGACAAGAGAGGAACTCCATTTCAGAAAAAAAGAAACTCCGTTTCAGAAAAAAAAAAAGAAAAAGAGATAGATAGATAGATAGATAGATAGATAGATAGATAGATAGACTAGAGATAGATGATAGAGATGGGTAGGTAGATATACAAGTAGAGAGAGTGAGATGATAGATGATAGATAGATATAGATAGACAGATACATACATACATAAAATGAATGAATGAATGAATGAGAGGTAGATAGAAGATAGATAGATAGATAGATAGATAGATAGATAGATAGATAGATAGATGATGGATGGAAGATAGAGAGATAGATATAATAGATGATGGAAGATGATAGATAGATAGATAGATAGATAGATAGATAGATACATACATACATACATACATACATACATACATAGATTAGATACCTAGATATCCTATTCATTCTGGTTCTTTGAAGAGCCCTCATTACCCACACAATGGGTGGGTTTAATTGCTTGGTGGGTGACTGTCCAATGACCAAAACCAAGGAGAATTTCACAAGGGGATTTTGTAATATTACATGCACCACGTAAGGAGAACACTGGGGATAGTTCCCGAAGCTCCCCTAACAAAGGTGAACACAGGGCTTGTATTAGAAGGGTATATGTGTATTGTATACCATTCTATGGTATTGTATTAGAATGTATTCAATGACTCAGTCATTGAATGTTCGGGTGGAGTCAGAGCAGTGCAGACACAGTCACAATCATGCTTCTACACACATAGTACTTGTGGAAAATGGTGAGTAAGTTCCCCCCACCTCGGCGAGGTTTTCAGTACGACAATGAGGAGTGTTTCCCAAAGTTCATCTCCAACTCAGGCATCTCTGGATCCAACCAGGTTTTGGTTTTTTTTTCTGGAGCTGAACTTCTTCCTGCAACTTTTCGAAACAAGAAATCAAGGTGCAGCTTTTTCACAGTGTGGACCAGAAAACCCAGGAACTCTGAGTCCACCTAATACACCTCCTAAATCACAAATCTCTAGGGGGAGTGAGCTCTGATAGAGCTAATTCAGGACCAGAGACAGCAGCAACCACTCCATGAGACCTGGGTAGGGGGCGAGTGTGAACCTAAAAGTCAGGCCTTCCATGAGGTGGCTGCAACACCACCAAAAACCGGAGCTACTTCCCTGGCAGCTTAGACAGTCCTCTCCTGAAAGAGCAAGAAATTCCTGGGGCCAGTCCGTTGTGGGGATGCAGAGATGTGCTGCTAAGTGCCGGCACCCCGGGGAAGGTGCTCAGAGGAAGGTCCTCTGGGATCTCTATTCTCTTATTCAAGGGACTGGGCAAGCCACCAGGACTTGGAACGACAGTAGGCAAGAGACTCAGGAACAGGGCAAGGGTGGTGGGGAGAAGGAAGAGAATTTACAAAGGCTACAAGTGCAGCAAGAAAAAAATCCACTGCCAACAGGTGGGTCTCTGAATTCTCATGCATTCCCTCTGCTGTCCTCTGCCCCCAGATGGAATCTGAAACTCATGGTTCTAAAATTCTGTAGGTGATTCTCTCCATGCCTCATGGTACTCCACAAACTGGACGCTTGTTTGATGAGGGTTTACCTACACCGATCGAATGTTCCTGGTCTCAGGAGCTTGGTTCTCAAAAAGGAGCTGAGACAAACAGCTCCAAAACCCCAGAAGCAGCCCCCAGGACGCTTGAGAGTTGACTCAAACTTCCAGGAAACATGGTAATAAAGGGAAGGCAAAAACTGTTCTCAAAAGGAGCTCACAGAACAGAGAGGTGGGGACAGGGCGCAGTGGTTCTTAGGCCTGTAATCCCAGAGCTTTGGGAGACAAGGTGGGAAGATTGCATAAGCCCAGGAGTTTGAGGTCAGCCTGGACAACATAGCAATACCCCATTTCTTTCTTTCTTTTTTTTTTTTAAACAGTTAAAAATTAGCTGAGTGTGGTGGCACATGCTTGTAGTCCCAGCTACTCAGGAGGTTGAGGTAGAAGGATCACTTGAGCTTGGAATTTGGAGGCTGCAGTGAGCTCTCATGGCACCGCTGCACTCCAGCCTGAGCATCAGAGCAAGACCCTATCTCTATAAATACATGAATAAGTATATAAATATATAAAGAAAGAAATGAATGAAGATGAGTGATTGAGGTGGATGGAAAAGTCAGGAAAGTCTTCCTTAGTCATGCTTTGAAGAAAGGTTCCAATTTGGTAGCTGAGCACTGTGATAAAGGATACATCTTAAAGAATCAAAGTTTGTAGGGGAAGGACAGGAGCAGAGAGAAGACCCACCTGTGCTAGATAGATTGTGCAACTCAGGTCTGGAAGTTGAAGGGAAGGAAGGAAGGAAGGAGGGAAGGAAGGAAGGAAGGAAGGAAGGAAGGAAGGAAGGAAGGAAGGAAGGAAGGAAGGAAGGAAGGAAGGAAGGGATGGGAGGGGACGGGAGAGGAGGGGAGGGGAGGGAGGAAGGAAGGAAGGAAGGAAGGAAAGAAGGAAGGAAGGAAAAGAAAGAGAAGGAAGGAGAGAAAGAAAGAGAGAAAGAAGGAAAGAAGGAAAGAAGGAAGGAAGGAAGGAAGGAAGGAAGGAAGGAAGGAAGGAAGGAAGGAAGGAAGGAAGGAAGGTGGAAGGGAGGGAGGGAAGGAAGGAAGGAAAGGAAGGAAAGAAGAGAGGCAGGGAGGGAGAGAGGGAGGGGAGGAAAGAAAGAAGTACAAAGAAAGGCAAGTGAGGCTGTACCTTGGCTTTTGGCTTACCTATGAGCCCCACCCTAAAAGTGCAAGACACTCTACAGGCAGCATTTCTTCTGAAATTCTCCCTGACTCTGTCCTCATACCTGATTCTGGTCCTCTCAGAGCCAACCCTGCTGACTGTCCCAGGCTCCAGCCTCACTGTGACACTTGGCATGGTTGTCCCACCCCCAAGTCCCAGTTGTTCTTAATAAAAATCCTGGTTTGTCACACCGTTAATTGGCCTCTGTCGGCCTTGAAATGCCCCCTCTGGTTTGACTTGGCTCCTCAAACAGTCTCCCCTCAGTCCCGCCATGAGCAAGGAGCAGGCCTCCAGGTCACATCACCCCTCGCTGTGTCACTTTCTTCTCCACTCGACATTTTTCTGAGTCCCCATCATCAACAGTTGTCATTGCAGCTCCCATTTTAAATGCTCATTATTTGCCATTTTTAATAGAGATGCAAATCCAGATTATAAAAAGCACTTGTAAAAATAGAACATCTTTGCTTATAGAATAAAGCAGTTTGTGTGCACACGCACCCACACAAACACACAAAACCAACCATTCGTGAAACGCCTGTTTGCAAAATAAAGCCACATTCTCCAAGCTGTGAATCACACTGTCCCCAGAAAACAGTGCCACTTGGCTGTGACCGCGGGACAGGGTCAGTGAGTCAGGCTGCTACAAGCCAACTGAGGAATTGCAACCTTGTAGGATGCATTCAATGGTCATTTCTACCTGTCACTAATTTTCCTCTCTGGATGAGCAGCAGCTCTGTTAATCAGAAAAGACCTTGATGGATACAGCTTTCCTATCTCCAGATGCAGGTACACTGTGGGTAGCTTGCAGAGCATGACACGGGCACCAGCCTTGCCAGGCCGCTCGCCACTGCCTGCATGGGTCAGTAAATCTGATTACAGTGTTGCTTGGTCCAAAGTGTCTCGCTCTGGGTTTTTTTTTTTTCCCCCTCTCCCTAAAGAGTGGTGTGATTACTTTATGCCAAACCACTCAAGGATAATTCATACTGTCAGGAAACCCTGTGTCTGCCCATTATCCGACAGTTTTCGGCTCACCTCATATTCCAGAGTGGCATGACATAATGTAACACATTTTGAAATACTGTAAGGCAATAACCAAAGTAACACAGTTTGACATCTTGAATCTCAGAGGAGGTAGGCACACTCTGGCTACACCGTATTTCCACTTACCCAGTATCTGCTACTGATACTATTTGACTTTTTACAGCATTGTGTGTTTTTAAATGTAATTAGAAGAGTGAGGTGTTAGCATAAAAAAAAAATTCTCAGGCTTAAGAAGAACAGTCAGTGGCATATCCATCCTCAAATTGAGACCCCTCCAGTGGGACTCCGTGAGCCCACACATATGAAACACTGTAGATTTTAAAGAATCAGTGCACAGCCGGGCGCAGTGGCTCATGCCTGTAATCCCAGCACTTTGGGATTCCAAGGCAGCCAGGTCATGAGGTCAGGAGTTCGAGACCAGCCTGGCCAACAGGATGAAACCCCATCTCTACTAAAAATACAAAAATTAGCCAGGCATGCTGGCACATGCCTGTAATTCCAGCTACTCGGGAGTCTGAGGCAGGAGAACCACTTGAACCCAGGAGGGGGAGGTTGCAGTGAGTTGAGATGGTGCCATTGCATGCCAGCCTGGGTGATGGAGTGAGACTCTATCTAAAAAAAAAAAAAAAAGAATCAGTGCACACCCCATACGCCATATCACATGATGAGACACTGCCGTCTTATTTACAGGAACCTCAAAGCCCTGTGTACATCAAACCTATCCAACTGAACCACAGCTATTCACTGTGCACCTACTATGTGCAAGGCTTTAAAAGGAAATAGTTGGTAAGTGGATTGGAAATCAGGAGGGTCATGATGAGGTGCACCTGTCATCTTAGAGTAAATATGGAAAGTTTTCTGGATCAAGTACCAGACCTGCTTGCCCAATTGATTTGAATGTTCTTTACATGAGCCAAAAGGAAAGGTCTGGGCCAAGTGGAGAGTCTTGTGATGCTGTCTCAGCCTCAGCATCGCAAAGTTCCAAAACGCCAATAAAATCCACAACTCCAGCACTAAGGTCCAGACTTGGCACAGAGTCCATTCTAAAGAAAACAAGCAAATTCTTGCAAACAAAGAAACTCCTCATAGTCCTTCCTCCTTCTCAAATTATTACCCAATCCATCTTTTCTTTCACTGCAAACATTTTATTTTATTATTTTACTTTATTTTTTGAGATAGAGAATTGCTCTGTCCCTCAGGCTGGAGTGCAGCAGTGCAATCTTGGCTCACTGCAACCTCCGCCTCCTGGATTTAAGCAATTCTCACATTTAAGCCTCCTGAGTAGCTGGGATAACAGGTGTGTGCCACCAAGCCCGGCTAATTTTTTGTGTTTTTAGTAGAGATGAGGTTTCACCATGTTGGCCAGGCTGGTCTCGAACGCCTGATCTCAAACGATTTGCCCGCTTTGGCCTCCCAAAGTGCTGGGATTACAGGCATGAGCCGCCACACCCAGCCTCACTGCAAACATTTTAGAACAGCAGCTCCCGATGGCTGAATCCGTTTTCTTTCCTCGTGTGCTCATGCCAGCCCCCTGCAATTCAACTTCCCATCTCATCATTCCAGGGTGTCTCCAACTGCTTGGTCTTCCTCTCCCCTGCGCTTGAGCTCTGAGCTGCACCACACACATGGGGCACCTGTCCTTCCTAACACAGTCCCTTCTCACGGCCTGCCTTTCTTGCTTTCCTTCCCGTCTCTCAGATTGCTCATTCTTGGCCTCTGAGGCTTGTCCATTCTCTCATGAGTTTCTGTGCTTGGTTCTCTTCTCTTTTCACACCATATACAGTGATAAATGCATCTGTCTCCGCCTTGACATCAGCTGCTGCACTGGTAATTTATGACTCCCAAATCCTTACTTCTAACCCAAACCCCATTCCCAATTTCCAGGCTTGGAGTTCCAGTTACCTGCTGGGCAACCCTAGGTATGAGGCCTCTTCCTCTCCTTCCAATCAACATAAATGCTGGAGGCCTCCAATGTTCATTTTGAGGCTGGCCACACTCTTTCAGCTCTTCTGATTCGGTAACTGGTGACTTCTTTGAGAAACTTACATATGCCAAGCCCTTTCCCAGCTCCTGGTTTTTCAACTTTGAGTTCCCTCCTCCTGAAACGCCCCTCCCGCAAATCTTCACATCCTGGGTGGGGCACAGTGGCTCACATCTGTAGTCCCAGTACTTTGGGAAGCTGAGGCAGAAGGGTTGCTTGAGGCCAGAAGTTCAAGACCAGCATGGGCAACAGAGCAAGACCCTGACTCTACTAAAAAATAAAAAATAATACCCCAGCATGGTGGCGTGCACCTGTGGTCCCAGGTACTCGGGAGGTTGATGTGGGAGCATCAATCGAGCCCAGGAGCTATGATTGCACCACTGCACTCCAACCTGGACAACAGAATAAGACTCTGTCTCTTTAAAAAATTAATTTTAAAAAATTCACATCCTATCCTCAAATATCCCCTCCTCAGAAGGGCCTTCCCTGCTCAAAGCATCTGCAAATCCTTCATACTTACTCTATCTCATCACTTATCAAATGCAGCCATCATTTTATTTATTTACTTCTTCGTTGTCTCTCTCCATTGCTAGAAGGTAAACTGCGTGAGGGCAGGCACTTTGTCTTACGGACTGATTTATTTCCAGTACCTATTAGGGAATACTGAATGCTCCATAAATATTGCTAAAGGAATGACTACTTCTGACCCTCACAATTTAACTTCAGCACAGATTTTTTTCTTGGAACATCAAGTGGATATGCCTACTGCCTCGTGATGTCTCACAGAAAATCCAAACACATCACATCTAACCCCAGATCCTTGATTTTCTGTTGTTCCTCCTCTACCTTCAGGACAGTATTTGGATGGTGCTAGTTACTGGTTGTGCAGGATACAAATCCGGGAGTTGTTCTTGATTCCTCCCACTCATATCCAATTCATGATGAAGTGCTATGAGTACCGCCTCCAGAACAGAGCTCCAATCTTCTCTCCAGCCCAGCCCCATGCTACATTCCCGATATGGTTTGGCTGTGTCCTCAACCCAAAATCTCATCTTCAGTTGTAATCCGCATTATCCCCATGTGTCAAGGGAGAGACCCAGTGGAGGTGATTGGATCATGGGGCCGGTTTCCCCCATGCTGTTCTCGTGATAGTGAGTGAGTTCTCACGAGATCTGATGGTTTTATTGGCAGTTCCTCCTGCGTCATTCTCCCCACTGCCATCTTGTGAAGAAGGTGTATTTTTTTATTTTTAGTACAGACAGGGTTTCACCAGGTAGGCCAGGCTGGTCTCAAACTCCTGACCTCAGGCAATCCACCCCCATTGCCCTCCCAAAGTGCTGCAATGACAGGTGTGAGCCACCATGACCAGCCTCCAGTGGTAAATATTTCAAAGTAGCTGGAAGAGAGAATTTTGAATGTTCTCACCACAAAGAAAGGATAAATGTTTGAGATGATGGATATGCCAATTATCTTGATTTGATAATTACACAATATATACATGTATCAAAACATCACACTGTACCCCATAAATATGTGCAATTATCATGTGTCCATGAAAAATAAAATAAAACTTAAAAAAAAACAGAGGTATGATGTCACATCTCTTGAAAATCTTTCACTGTTCTCAATTGACTCAGGAATTGTTTGGCATGACTTTCAGAACTCTGAGATTCCAGCTATATTCTATATTTTCTGTCTTATCTCCAGGGAACAGTCCCCAACCTTTTTGGCCCCAGGGACAGGTTTTCTGGAAGACAATTTTTCCACAAGACGGGGTAGCAGGGAGACATGGTTTTGGGATGAAACTGTTCCACCTCAGATCATCAGGTATTAGATTCTCATAAGGAGTGTACAACGTAGATCCATTGTATGCACAGTTCACAATAGAGTTCACACTCCTATGAGAATCTAATGCCGCTGCTGATTGTGGCAGGTGGAGCTCAGGTGAGAATACACACCTGCCCGCGGCTCACCTTCCTGGTTCCTAACAGGCCACAGACTGGTAAAACCTGTGCCAACGGATGCTAGAGATTATTTCACTCCCATTCTACAGGAAACATATCATCCCCAATCATATTTATGTTGCCAATCTTTGTCTTTCCATCCCTTCAATCTAGAATTCTTTGCAACCCCTTTCCTGTCTACAAGACCCCAACTTATTTCCAAGTCCGTTGTCAATGTCGTCTTCCCATGAATTCAGTAAAAGTTAAGCATTTTTATCGAACCTTCAAATCAGTTATTGGATTTCCTTTATGTTTTGTAACACATGAGCAACTACATTGTCTCTTCTCTGAGCACTTACCATGTGCTAGCCTTTGTATATTCAGCCTTCACACACTCTATGTATTAGGCTGTTCTTGCATTGTTATAAAGAAATGCCTGAGATTGGGTAGTTTATGAATAAAAGAGGTTTAATTGGCTCTTGGTTCTGCAGGCTGTACAGGAAGCATGACACTGGTATCTGCTCAGCTTCTGAGGAGGCGTCTGAGAGCTTTTACTCATGGTGGAAAGGGAGGTGGGAGCAGACACATCACAGGGCAAAGGCAGAAGCAAGAGAAAGGGTTGCTGGGAGAAGTGTCAGCCATTGTTAAACGACCAGATCTTGTGAGAACTCACTCACTATCACAAGGACAGCGCCAAGGGGATGGTGCTAAACCATTCATGAGAAATCTGCTTCCATAATCCAATCACCTCCCACCAAGCTCCACTTCCCACACTGGGAATTGGGCTGGGACAAATATCCAAGCTATGTCACGCTGCAACATAGATACTGCTATTACCTCTACTTTTACAGAGCAAGAAACCAAATTTAATTAAAAGGGTTTAGACTTTCCTCAGGTCATACAGCAAACAGGAAATCTAGGAATCTAACCCAGATCGACCGACACCAGAGCCTGTTTTTATTTAAAACACTGTCTGGTACACCCTCAAAAGACAGAGGTCTCGTTTAATTTATCTTTAATGCTCCGTATCTAGGCTGCAGTCGGTGATCAATAAATGTCTGTTGATTGAAGGAGAGAGAGTAGAATATCATCAGACTTCCCCAAGGTTCACCAGGGAAACCACGAGACTCCTTTGTAATTTGGCTGAAGTAACTATTCAGTCAACATTGAATCAAATGTGAATTGAATTGAGTTACCCCAAGTAATAGAGCTAGATATGTCTCACGAATTGAAGACAGAGAACTCCCTTCTATATGAGTTTGCAACTCATCACTGTCAGAAAGACTGGGCAGGGAGAGCTGGGCTCAAGCCGGCATACACAGAAGAGTCTAAAAAATAATCAATTGAATTCAAACCTCCATACATCATGGATGTTTAGACCCAGAGAAGACCTGGGAGATCATCTGCTTCTCTTCTTTCACGTCACAGAAGAAGAAAATAAGGGCTAGTAGAGAATATAGCTCCAGCAAAATCACCCAGGTTGGTGGAACCACATCCCTTGCGGCCAGAATGCCTGCCAACATTATTCTCTTTCTTTCTATATATTGTTCATTGTTATTGCCTTGGGTACCAATTTAGAATTTTTACTTATTCTTTAATTAATGAATATACTGGGTTTCTTGTGGTTGTTATTGCTTTTTGGGGAGTCTTTCTGAGGCAGGGTCTCACTCGGTTACCCAGACTGCAGTGCAGCAGCACAATTGAGGCTCACCGCAGCCTCACCTGCCTAGGCTCAAGAGATCCCCCAACCTCAGCCTCCCAAATAGCTGTGATCACAGATGTGTGCCACCGCACCCAGCTTATTTCTTTATTATTTGAGGAGATCGGGTCTCCCTGTGTTGCCCAGGCATGTCTCAAATTCCTGGGCTCAAGCAATTCTCCTGCCTCTGCCTCCCAGACTGCTGGGATTACAGGCATGAGCCACCACACCCAGCCTTTACTGTTTTATTTTAAAGGATTGTCTGCTTAAATGTTCTGTTTCCATTTTTCACCCCCATAAAAGGGTAATTTATAGCATCAGCCACCAAATAAAAGCCATATGTCTATGAAACTTCCACTTTTAGATATGGAATGTGACCTTTCTAACCATCAGTCCAGCAAACGATTTTATAGACCCTCACGGTTGAGATAAATGAGACCAAGTCAAACCAATGGGGGACAAGGCAGGGGTCAGAAGGCAGGAGAACGGTGTTAAAATACTTAGGAGTCGCAGCGCTCTCAACTGCAATGCACAAAAAAACACCACTCAAATAATAAAGGGAATGCACGTCCGCTCTTGCAACCGAAAAGTCCACAGGGAAGGTTGGCATCAGGTAAGGCTTGTTCTGGTCACACATATAGTACATTCATGACTCAATTTCACCTGCTTTGCAACTGAGGTTGCCAAGGTGAAAAAAAAAAAAAATCATAGTTTTCCACCCTCAAGGAGCTCCCTGCCTATTGAGGGAGACAAATAGATTATAGCCATCTCCTAAATACAGTCATCTGGGTATGCTGAATCCACTTCCTCACCACCTATTCAGCCCTGAGCCCATGGTGAGTACATGCAGGCCACTTGAGAACATAGCAAGGGGTACTTCCCCAGCCCAGGCAGTCACTCAAACTCCTCCTCAGAGTGGCCAGGAGGTACTGTCTGCATCCTTAAAGAACTCAATACAATGAGTCTGGGAAGAAACATAAGCACAGGGGCAAAAAATAATTCTGGGTCACCATAGGAAATTATGGACTATTAAGTGGTGGCAGAGAGCAATTCAGAAAGAGAAAGGGAGGAGAAGAAGCAGCAGGAAGCCCCAGATCACAGAAAGCCTTTTATATAGGGTGGAGCGATGCCATAGACAGGAGGCATTGCCTTTAAGGACTCACAACAAAAGTAGATTTTGGGGTTGCTGGCATAGAGGACTGGCCAGCCTGAGCTACAGAGTATGGCCCTGTATTAAAAACAAAAAAACAAAGCCATGTCCATGATGGGGACAACAGTGGGGAGACAAAGGCCTTACAATAACGGGCTAAAAAGTGAACAAGAGTTGGAGAAGTAGAGCCAGGATACCCAGAAACTCCTTCCAGAAGTTTGATCATAGAAACAGGGGAAAGATTGGACAGAAACTAGAAATGAATATTGCAATGTAAAGGGGACAGAGAGTCAATCCTCTTCGTGGCTAGAATTAAGTGAAGTAAGTACTGGAAGAATAAGTCAGAAATTTTTTTGTAGGCCCAGAACTCTGGGAAAACCTTTCTCAGATGCCCAAGTAAGGGTTGCTAGTGTGCAAGCTATTGATCTACCAGGCCAACATGTTCTGGCCACGTGCAGTGAACCCTGTGACTGCAGTGTGCTTACTATATCACACTGGCTGGGCGTGGTGGTTCACGCCTATAATCCCAGCACTTTGGGAGGCCAAGAAGGGAGGATCACTTGAGGCCAGGAGTTTGAGACCAGCCTGGGCAACATAGCAAGATCCCATCTGTACAAATAATTTGTAAATTATCCCAGTGAGGTTGTGCACACCTGTGGTCCCGGCTACCCAGGAGGCTGAGGCAAAAGGATCACCTGAGCCCAGGAGGTCAAGGCTGCAATGAGTCATGATCATGCCACTGCACTTCAGCCTGGGTGACACAGCAAGACGCTGTCTCAAAAAAAAAAAAAAAAAAAAGCTTAAGAACTTCAAAGACATATTCTTACATTAGCTGAAGAACCAGCAGAATTCTCTACCCGGGGTCCACTGGAAAATTGCCCTAAGGCACCCACTGTACCGATTTAAATCCTCTTCTTTTTATGTTTTGTTTGTTTTGTTGTTTTATTTTGTTTTGTTCGATACAGGGTCTTACTCTATCGCCCAGGCTTGACTGCAGTGGTGCAATCAGGGCTCACTGCAGCCTTGACCTCCTGCCTCAGCCACTCAAGTAGCTGGGACTACAGGTGCACACCACCATGCCTGGCTAAGTTTTGTTTTGTTTTGTTTTTAAGTAAAGACAGGGTCTCGGTATGTTACCAGGCTGGTCTTGAACTCCTGGGCTCAAGCAATCCTCCTGCCCCAGCCTCCCAAAGTGTTGGAATTACAGGTGTGAGCCACCGCACCCCACCGAAATTCTCTTCTGGTTCATTTCAAAAGGTTTGAGTTATGTTCTATTCTTACGCGAATAGAGAAAAACAGTTACTCAAGTCCGTTTCTGGGTTCTGTGACTGAGATGAGGAGCCTGGCTGGGGATAACTATGTGACAGCTTACTATTTATTTTACCGCATTCTGACTCTTTTTAAAGAAAAAAAAACAAAAAACAAAACTAGTTGTTTGGCAAGTAAGCATAGGTTAGCCCAAATACTTAATTTAGGAAAATAAGCATCATACCAGTGTAAATGTATGTGGGACTACATGAATGCTACGACTCTCTTCAATGGTAGGAATTTTTGCAGATGTTTTCTTTTATCTGAAATGGGCAAATAGGACTTTTTCAGGCTTACAGAAAATGCAATGTGGGGCCAGGTGCGGTGGCTCAAGCCTGTAATCCCAGCACTTTTGGGGGCCGAGGTGGGCAGATCACCTGAAGTCAGGAGTTCAAGACCAGCCTGGCCAACATGGTGAAACCCCCTCTCTACTAAAAATACAAAAATTAGCTGGGCATGGTGGTGCACGCCTGTAGTCCCAGCTACTCAGGAGGCTTAGGCAGGAGAACTGCTTGAGCCCGGGAGGCAGAGGTTACAGCGAGCTGAGATCACGCCATTGCACTCCAGCCTGGGCGATAGAGAAAGACTTTATCTAAAAAAAAAAAGAAGCAATGGGCGGGGAGTTCCAGAAGGTACAGCAGCAGGCCCCATCATGCTGGTAACAGGGACTAGGGTTTCTTGACCCCTAATGGAATCTTCTCTCCTGTCCTCTGCTTTTTGTCTGTTGGAAGAGTGTTTTCTGATTATTTTCCATTAAATGCATCATTTACATTCACTCTCATGAGAGCACTTTTGAAGCATCTTCATTCTTTTACGCAATCACTTAGCATGGTTGCTCTGTGAAATCTGTGGTTTGGAAACCTTCATGCTGCCCCTAATCACATGCTTTTCAGTTCTCCTCTCCCCTTCCTTGAATTCCTAGGATGTGTGCACCTGATAATCAAGACTTATTCATTGGAAGTCTTCATTGCATTTGATGTGGATAATACAAATTTTACTCGTGAAATGCTACTCAGGGTCTCACTTATTGAATGAAGACGTTGATTTACTTACATTTTCAGAACACACACAATAGGCAGAGAATTAAAATAATGGACAACAACTCATAGAAAACAGGTGTGACTCTAAAACTTAAATGGTGCATTTCCCGGTCTTGGAGAAGCACTGGGAGAAGAATGTTTACCATACAATAACAGAGACAGCAAAAAATAAAATGAAACAAACAATACATTCACATTGAATGAGTGTGGCTTTCCAGCTGGGGCCCATTTCAGCATCTAGCAGCGCAACCAAAAATGAATAGACAAAGATGGCTAAACTGGGTTGGTGTTATCCCCCTAGACACCGGGAAGAAGATGGTAAGAGTGTAATTTGATTTCAGTAAAATATTTTCTAAACAAGTTCGGGGACCGTATCACCTGGGTTGACAAATTGAATACCAGGTCTGAAGTTTTCCTAATAAGGTAGATGCAGTGACTTCATAAGACGAACTCATCCATCAAATCCACACTTGAGGGCCGGGTGCGGTGGCTCACACCTGTAATCCCGGCATGTTGGGAGGCTGAGGTGGGCGGATCACCTGAGGTCACAAGTTCGAGACCAGCCTGGGCAACATGGTGAAATCCTGTCTCTACTAAAAATACAAGTGAGCCAGGAATGGCAGTGTGCACCTGTAATTCCAGCTACTCGGGAGGCTGAGGCAGGAGAATTGTTTGAACCTGAGAGGCAGAGGTTATAGTGAGCCAAGATCATGCCACTGTACTCCAGCCTGGGCAACAGAGCAGGACTTTGTTTTAAAAACAAACAAACAAACAAAACAAACAAACACAAAACAAATCTGCAACTGAGAAGGCAGCAACATTTAAGGGAAATACAAAAAAGCACCAGAGGCCAAGCCTTCAGACTAGCTCCTGATGTATGACAAGGGAGGGTTTAATCTGCTGACCTGCAATCCACAGGAGAACTTGAAAGTGAAATGGACTAATGTGTGTGGTTATTTCTTCTTTTCTTTTGTTTTGGTTTTTGTCTTTTAGAAACAGGATCTTGACATGTCACCCATGCTGGACTGCCATGGTACAATCATAGCTCACTGCAGCCTTGAACTTCTGGGCTCAAGTCATCCTCCTGCCTCAAACTCCCTAGTAGTAGCTGGGACTCAAGGCATGTACCACCACTCCTGACTTTTTTTCTGTAGATATGGGATCTTGCTATGCTGTCCAGGCTGACCTGGACGTCCTGGGCTCAAGGGATCCTTCTGCCTCAACCTCCCAAAGTGTTGAGATTATAGGCATGGTCTGCATGGTTATTTCTGCCATCCTGTGCCTACTCATGCTGTAACACTGAATTCGCTCCACTGGCCAGTTTTGGCTGAATGGCATCGTGTTTAAAGCACCTCTTTTCCTCCTATTCTAAGCTCTGAATTACACTCTGCCAAATTAGCCTGACTCCATACCCAGGGCATTTCTGGAGATGTCATTGCTTAGAGAAGGATCCATGTCACTTAAGAGAACTGAGAAGGGACCAAAAAACTGTCGTTTTTCTTGTCTTTTCTTTTTCTTTCTTTCTTTTTTTTTTTTTTTTTTTTTTAAGACAGAGTCTCACTCTGTTGCCCAGGCTACACTCTGTGCTACCAAGCTCACTACAACCTCCACCTCCTGGGTTCAAGTGATTCTCTTGCCTCAGTAGCCAGGATTACAGGCAAGCACCACCACACCAGGCTAATTTTTTTTTTTTTTTTTTAGTAGAGACAGGGATTCTCCATGTTGGCCGGGCTGGTCTCGAACTCCTGACCTAAGGTGATCCACCGACCTTGGTCTCCCAAACTGCTGGGATTACAGGCGTGAGCCACTGCGCCCAGTCAATAAACCAGAAAGCATTCATTCCATAAGCTGGGGTTTGAACTCAGGCCACTATTTGTGTATTTGTGTGAAGGAGCAGAGCTTTAGCAACTGAGCTAATGCACAGAGTCATTTTTGTTTTGGACACTGACCACCTGGAAAATCTAGGTAGGTAAGAGGAGAGAAGAACTGGAAAGCTTGTGTGACAGGAAAAAAAAAAAAAACAGGCCTTATAAACACGGATGATCAAGAAAGACACCTGTAGACCCTATTCACATCTTCCATTCATGATAGCTTCCTTCTTCCTTTAAAGTGTCCTGCGGGCCAGGCACAGTGACTTGGGCCTGTATCCCAGTGCTCTGGGAGGCCAAGGCAGGAGGTTCACTTGAGGCCAGGAGTTAGAGGCCAGCCTAGGCAACAGAGCGAGACCCTGTCTCTACAGAAAAATCTAAAACTTAGCCAGGCGTGGTGGTGCACGCCTGTAATCCCAACAACTTGGAAGGCTGAGGCAGAAGAATCGCTTGAGCCCAGGAGTTAGAGACCAGCCTGGGCAACAGAGCAAGACCCTGTCTCTACAAAAAAAAGTCTAAAAATTAGCCAGGTGGAGTGCTGCGTGCCTGTAGTCCCAGCAACTCAGAAGACGGAGGTGCGAGGATCACACGAGGCCTGGAGTTTGAGGCTGCAGTGAGCTATGACTGTGCCACCGAACTCCAGCCTGGGTCTGGCTCCAGACAGAGCAAGATCCCATTCTGCAACCCTGCCACCCCCCAAAAGGTGTCTGGCCATAGCTCCTCAGATTGTCTTTTATAGACAGTAAGAGCTGAAAGTTTGGAAAAAACCTTAGAGAAGTCATCTAGTCCAACTCTCCATTGAAGGCAGTGTCTACTATGGCCATGACTCTCAAATTTCATGAGAAACTTGTTCAAAATACATATGCCTGAATCTTTCCCAAAAATGTTCTGATTCAGTGGATCTAAGGCTGGACCCAAGAATCTTCATTATTAACAAGCTCCCAGATGACCCCGATGCTGGAAATCTGCAGGATGCACTTGGAGAAATGCTATATCCTAAGTTTCCATGTGACACCAACGCTTCAAAACCTCTAAGGCTGTGGTTTTCATGTCCAAGCAGGCAGCCAGCACTCAGGCAGAATCTATTATTAAAAAGGAGACCAAGGGGCTGAGCATGGTGGCTCATGCCTGTAGTCCCTGCACCTTGGGAGGCTGAGGCAGGCAGATCGTTTGAGCCAAGGAGTTCAAGGCCAGCCTGGGTAACATGGTAAAACCCTATCCCTACAAAAAATACAAAAATTAGATGGGCAAGGTAGTGCATACCTATAGTCCCAGCTACTCAGGAAGCTTAGGTGGGTGGATTGCTTGAACCCAGGAGGCGGAGGTTGCAATGAACTGAGATAGCACCCCTGCACCCCAGCCTGGGCAACAGAACAAGACCCTATCTCAAAAAAAAAAAAAAAAAAAAAAGTGAGACCAAGGCAGGAGGATTGCTTGAGCCCAGGAGTCTGAGACCAGCCTGGGCAACATAGCCAGACCCTACATCTACAAAACATAAAAAATTAGCAGGTTGTGCCTGTGGTCTCAGCTACTCAGGAGGCTAAGGCAGGAGGATCACTTGAGCCCAGGAGTTTGAGGCTTCAGTGAGTTATGATCCCACCACTGCACTCCAGCCTGGGCAACAGAGTGAGATCCTGTCTCAAAATAAATAAATAATTTTAAAGGACTTGCTTGTTCATTAGCCCACTGGTGCCAGCTCTACATTCCGGAGCTGCCTGCAGCAATTCTTCCTCCTAGAACGACCCTCAGAGATTGGAAGACCCCCGTTGGCCCTTCCCCCAGACATTTCCCTTTTCCTTTCAGTTTCTTTCAATGGTTCCCTTTCCTGATTTAGAATCAAGTTCAAATGCATGGAGCTGTGAGATCCACCATGACCTGACTGACTCACACCTGTCTCTGCCCAGCCCCATGGTTCCTCAGTGCTTGCTTCACACGTGAGATTTTCACAAAACCCAAGAGCGGTTGTCCATACACATTACTGCCGTAGGTTTCCATGTCTCAGCTCATGGTTTCTTAGTTTTGTTTTATTTTCGCTTTTTTTTTTTTTTTTTTAATGCAAAATGTGTTTCCCTGACTCCTCTTTTCTTCTCCATCATCTTCTTGAGGTGGTAGAACTTCAAGACTCACTCAGGCCGGGTGGCCTCTAAGAAACCTTCATCACACCAGAGATCAAACCCCATGCGATTTCTGTGTGCTTCGTTTCACCCCAGCCTTCCCCTACTGTGGCATCAATCACCATGTTATTCAAATTACCTGTATTCTAGCTGGGCATGATGACACTTACCTGTAGTCCCAGCTACTTGGGAGGACTAGGCAGGAGGATCACTTGAGTCCAGGAGTTCGAGACTAACCTAGGCAATATAGCAAGAACCTGTCTCTACCAAAAGATAAACAATTTGAGCACGTGGTGGCATGCATCTCTCTTCCCAGCTCCTCCGGAAGCCCAGGCAGTAGGATTGCTTGAGCCTCAAAGTTGAGACTGCAGTGAGCTATGATCACGTCACTGTACTCAAGCCTGGGTGACAAAGCAAGTCTCAAAAAAAAATATTATAAAAGATGCAAATAAATGAAACAGCCACATATAAAGATATAGGTCAGGGTATGGGAAAAGGGTGCAGAGCTCTGAAACCCTCTCTGGGCACACCACCCTCCCAGCATCTCAATGTGTCCTCCCACTCAAAAGCTCGCTGAGTCCCATCCTTTACAGTTTTTATGGAAGTTCCATGATGTAGGAACGACTGATTAAGTCACCTGCCATTAGAGATTCAATCTCCAGCCCCTCACCTCTCCCTGGAGGTCAGGGGGTGGGGCTGAAAGTTCCAGCCCTCTGACCCCATGGTTGGTTCCTCCGGCAACCATCTCCCTTCCTCCAGGAGTTACCTCATCAGCATAAACTCAAGTGTGGATGAAGGGAGCTTATTATGAATAACAAAAGATGCTCCTGTGTCAGATGGGAGTTTCGTTTTAAGTTCTTTGAGAAATCACCAAACTGCTTTCCACAACAGCTAAACGAATTTACACTCTCACTAGTAGTGTATAAGCATTCCCTTGTCTAGGCAACCTCGCCAGCATCTTTTATATTTTGACTTTTTAATAATAGCCGTCTTCACTGGTGTGAGATGGTATCTCATTGTGGTTTTGATTTGCATTTCTCTAATGATTCGTGATGTTGAGCATTTTTCCATGTTTGTTGGCCATGTGTATGTCTTCTTTCGGTAAGTGTCTATTCATGGCCTTTGCCCACTTTTTAATGGGGTTGTTTGTTTTTTCTTGTTAATATGTTTAGGTTTCTTATAGATTCTAGGTAATTGTCCTTGGTTGGATGCATAGTTTGCAAATATTTCCTCCTATTCTGTAGGTTTTCTGTTTACTCTGTTGATAGTTTGTTTTGCTGTGTAAAAGCACTTTGGTTTAATTAGGTTACATTTGTCAATTTTTGTTTTGGCTGCAATTGCTTTTGGTGAAAAACTACCTGTGCTTATTACCTGAGTGACAAAATAATCTGCACACCAAACCCCCGTGACACGCAATTTACCTATATAATAAGCCTGCACTTCAGGTCAACTGCAGAGAGCCACCCACTCTTGGTCACACCACAAAGGTGTAAACCAAAAATAGAATTCCTAGGCCCCAACCAACTGAGTGAACTCCTTTCTTGAACAAGGCGATCCGAAAAAAAAAAACAAAAAACTAAAAAACTAGTTCAGGCCATGACAGAAAGAGGGGTACATGTCTCAATATACCCCTTCCCTTTGGAGTTTAGGCACAACTAACCAGCGTTAACATTAAAATAGAGATCATAAGACCACAGAACAGACATTTTGTAGCAATAATGTCAGAGGCGTTTGAACCCGAGTGACCAGAATGATTTCATCTGGAACAGGGGCAGGAGAATGGCGTGAACCCGGGAGGCGGAGCTTGTAGTGAGCCGAGATCGCACCACTGCACTCTAGCCTGGGTGACAGAGCGGGACTCTGTCTCAAAAAAAAAAAAAAAGATCCTAAAAGAGGCATTTACCATTCATTCTCTCTGAAGCTTGTTACCTAGAGGCTTCATCTACATAAAATCCAACCTCCTTATCTTAACTTAAGCATTTATTTCTGCTAACTTCAACTCTTTAGGCAAAGCTAACTTCTTCAACCACTTGTCAATCAGAAAATCTTTAAATTTACCTAATGACATGTAAGCTCCACCTTCAAGATGGGCTGTGTTTCAGGGCTGAACCAATATATACTTTCTATGAAGATATTACTCAAAAGGCGTCCCAATCCAGACCCCAAGAGAAGGTTCTTAGACCTTGCACAAGAAAGAATTTGGGGCAAGTCCATAGAGTAAAATGAAAACAAGTTTATTAAGAAAGTAAAGGAATAAAAGATTGGTTACTCCATAGGCAGAGCAGCGGCATGGGCTGCCCTACTGAGTATACGTATGCTTACTTCTTGATTATATGCTAAACAAGGGATAGATTATTCATGAGTTTTCCAGGAAAGGAGTGGGCAGTTCCTGGAAATGAGGGTTCTTCCCCTTTTTAGCTATTATAGGGTAACTTCCGGGTGTTACCATAGCATTTGTAAACTGTGTTGGTGCTGGTGTGTCTCTCAGCATGCTAATGCATTCTAATTAACATACAATGAGCAGTGAGGATGATCAGACATCACTTTTGTGGCCGTTTTGGTTTTGGTCTGTTTGGTTTCTTTTTTTTTTTTTTTTTTCTTTTGAGATGGAGTTTCACTCTTGTTGCCCGGGGTGGAGTGCAATGTCACAATAGTAGCTCACCACAACCTCTGCCTCCCGGGTTCAAGCAATTCTCCTGCCTTAGCCTCCCGAGCAGCTGGGATTACAGGCATGTGCTACCATGCCCAGCTAATTTTGTGTTTTTAATAGAGACGGGGTTTCTCCATGTTGATCAGGCTGGTCTCAAGCTTCTGACTTCAGGTGATCTGCCTGTCTTGGCCTCCCAAAGTCTTGGGATTGCAGGCGTGAGCCACAATGCCCATTGGCTGGCTTCTTTACTGTTTTATCAGCAAGGTGTTCGTGACCTGTATCTTGTGCCAACCTCCTATCTCATCCTGTGACTAAGAATTCCTAACTTACTGGCAATGCAGCCCAGGAGGTTCCAGCCTTATTTTACCCAGCCCCTATTCAAGATGGAGTTGCTCTGGTTTAAACATCTCTAACATATTTTGACAAATTGGTTTACATCTTTACCTGTAACTTCTGTCTCCCTAAAATGCATAAAACCAAGCTGTCACCCCACCACCTTGGGCACATGTTCTCAAGACCTCCTGAGGCTGTGTCATGGGCCATGGGCACTCTTATTGGCTCAGAATAAACCTCTTCAAATGTTTGACAGAGTTTGGCTTTTGTTGTCAACAGCAGTAACCAACATCTAAGTCACATCCTGATCCTGAATGTGGTGGGAATTGAAAGGCTGGGATGTTTTTGCTCGTCTTGGGACACTCCAGGGGCTAATCCTGATCCAAGCTCCTGCTTCATTGGCTGAAGATTTGTGGATTCTGCTTCAGTTCCCCATCTTTCTCAGTTCAGTCCTGTTTCCTTCCTGCTTCCTTTCCCCATAAACATCCTACACCCCAACTTTTGTCTAAAATCTGCTCCCAGAAAGCCCAGCCTGTGATACCCCAGTCTCTTGACTACAAACCCACTGTTTACTTCCATAAGAATGACAGATACATATTTTTTGAAGCTTGAAAAACAAACCCTCGACACATCTATGCCTGAGGCAAAGCAGGACAGAAGATCACAGGGTTTCTGTTATGCCAAAATCTCTCCTAGGTAAACGCTGCGTGCAGGCATCTAAGCCCCTGGAGGTGCTTCAATTTATATTTCATGTGTAAGGAAGGCTGCGTGTGGAAGCCAGATCAAAACATTTATCCTCACTGTGTCTTGGAAAAAACATATTAGCTGGCTGTATACAGATACTGAAGAGAAACAGGAAAATGGAGGGAAACAACCACCACCACCAAAAAAAAAAAAAAATCTGTCGCTACTAGTTAAATAAAGAAGGCTGGTAGCAACAGATTTTTTGGAGAGCCAGGGCTGCAGGTTGCTACTGTAATATATTGTTATGCATTGCCACCAGAGCCCTTGTAAAGCAACCGCAGACCATGTCTGACATTGCCTTCGCTGACCTTTTCAATATTGCCCCAGAGCGTTGGAGCTGGTGTTTCTAGAAGAATTCAAATCGAATGTACTCAGGCAGAAAGGATTTGGCTGTGGGCAAACCCTATCAGTCTCTTCACGTTTCGCCTTGTCATTCTCATGTAAATTGCAATTCTTTATTAGCATGGCCAGTCTTCTACCCAGGTGCAAGATGCGCCCGTCTAAATGTTAGTGAGGCCACATCTGCCCGCTCAGAGCAGCAGGGCTCCCCGGAGACTGCCAGGGCCCCACTTGAAAGTACAATAGGAATGTGAAGTTCAAAAAGAAAGGGGAGCTGGGTATGGTGGTGCAGGCCTGAAGTCCCAGCTACCTGGAAGTCTGAGGTGAGGGGATCGCTGGAGCCCAGGAGGACGAAGCTGCAGTGAGCTATGATTGCGCCACTGCACTCCAGCCTGAGTGGCAAAGAGAGACCCCATCTCTAAAAAAGGAGAAGAAACAAAGGGGAGAGCAAACCTTGTCATTTAGTCAATCCTTTGATTTGTTTCTTTTTACTTATTTATTTATCATTTTGGAGACAGGCTCTCCCTCTGTTGCCCAGGCAGGACTGCAGCAATGCAATCATAGGTCACTGCAGCCTCAAACTCCTGGGCTCTTGCAATCCTCCTGCCTCAGCCTCCTGAGCAGCTGGGACTACAGGCATGTGCCACCACACCCAGTTAATTTTTTAAATTTTTTGTAGAGATGGGGGTCTCACTATATTGCCCAGGTTGGCCTTGAACTCCTGTGCTCAAGTGATTCTTCCACCTTGGCCTCCCAAAGTGCTGGGCACTGTGCCTGCCCTGCTTTTTTTTTTTTTTTTTCATTTGAGATAGAGTCTTGCTCTGTCGCCCAGGTTGGAGTGCAGTGACGCGATCTCAGCTAGCTGCAAGCTCCGCCTCCCGGGTTCACGCCATTCTCCTGCCTCAGCCTCCCGAGTAGCTGGGACTACAGGCACCCACCACCACGCCCGGCTAATTTTCTGTATTTTCAGTAGAGGCGGGATTTCACCGTGTTAGCCAGGATGGTCTCAATCTGCTGACCTCGTGATCCGCACGCCTCAGCCTCCCAAAGTGCTGGGATTACAGGCGTGAGCCACGGTGCCTAACCTCTTCATGTCTCACCACCACACAGTCATTGGCAGAGGAGACTCAGGGGAGAGCTGCCTTAGGAGACAGAGGGAGCCTTAGAGAGGTTTAGAGTGCAAGGTGGTAACACTGTGGATTATATAATCTTTCACTGCTTTCTCTGCTGCTAAGAGCATTACCAGGAGCACTAGGGAGGCCAGGTTGGTAGCAATCATTTAAGGCCCCATGGCTGCCCATGGTAGTTCTCCAAGGCCCCATAAGGACAGGCTCAGCGATCAGGATCTCCTGCCAAAGTGTTTCTCTTATTCCTATTCATTGCTTCCCTTCCTTGCACACAGCCACAGTTCTCAAAGTGTTATCTGCATAGCAGAAGCATCGGTAGCACCTGGGAAGCTGTCAGAAATGCAAACCCCCAGGCGCCATCCTAGATTTACTGAGTCAGACAGTCTGGGGTGGGGCCTAGCAAACCGAGTTTTGGCAAGTTTTTCAGATGATTCTGATCCACACCAAAGTGTAAAAGCTCCTGCTCTGATAGAAGCCTTTGTCTGCCTCTCTAGCCTAATCTGCATCTAACTCAGGGACTTTTAATCACTTGAGGGGAGAGTACTGTATTAGTCCATTTTCACACTGCTATAAAGATACTACCTGCAACTGGGTAATTTCAAACAAAAGGAGGTTTAATTGACTTACAGTTCCGCATGACTGGGAAGGCCTCAGGAAACTTACAATCATGGTGGAAGGTAAAGGGGAAAGCATAACACGTTTTACATGGCTATAGGAGCAAGAGTGGGGCAAGGGAACGGTCACACGCCTTTAAACCGTTAGCTTCATGAGAACTCATACTATCACGAGAACGGCATAGGGGAAATCCATCCACATGATCCAATTACCTGCCACCGGCTCCCTCCCTCGACACATGGGGATTACAATTTGAGATGACACAGAGCCATACTACCTCAGGGACAGTAGATTTATCTGACCACGGTCACCTCCTTAGAGGCATATCTAAGGAGGAGAAACTTGTGTGCCTGGGAAAGCAGTCAACAATTTAATGTTCCAGAAACATGGAGCCAATGAATTAGAAGAGAATAGACTGACTTCTCCAGTGGCTGAAGGTCAGTAATGTGGGGAAAACTAGAACTATCCCTTCCCTGGCATTTTTGGGGGCAGGTGAACCTCCCGGAGATGTAGCCATGCAAGTGAATCTAAGAACTGTGATGTTAGGCCAAACTCGGTGGCTCATACCTATAATCCCAACACTTTGGGAGGCTGTGACAGGAAGATCCCTTGAGGCCAGGAGTTCGAGGCCAGCCTGAAGAACAAAGGGAGTTCTTATCTCTACTAAAAATTAGTGAGGCATAGTGATGTACACCTGTAGTGCTAGGTACTTGGGAAACTGAAGCAGAAGGATCGCTTGAGCCCAGGATTTCGAGGCTACAGCGAGCTGTGATCGTACCACTGCACTCCAGCCTGGAGGACAGAGTGAGACTCCCCACTTGAAATAAAAGAGGAAGAACTGTGATGTTGAGAACCCAGGTCTGATTTCACATGGCACCTTCTCAGCTGGGCTATCAGTCCACATACAACAGGAAACTGGTCATTAGCGAGAGATGGAGAGCAGCACCCAGGCACTTACAGGATTAGATCAGGAGCCATCAGGCTGCACCCTGCACTGGGAGCAAGGACTTAATCCCAGCAAGCGGCAAAAAATACCTGGCAGGAGAACCGAGGCAGCAGCCCAGTATGGGGACAAGATACAGAGGAAGATGGTTCTCGACCCAGATAGCAAGTTGATGGCAGCACAGGCATCTCCAGCTGGCTAAGGTCTGACTTACGCATCCTGCCCCAGTTAAGGTTGGCTCAGGAGCTGGGGAGCCTCATTCTGACAGGAAAAGGATCAAAACAGCCTTGTGAGAAAGGCTAGAAAGACAAGGGCAGATGGATCCAATCCAAACTTACAGGTTTGAGAGTTTAAATAAATTCAAGGACTTTTTTCCCCTCAAGCAAGGGATCTGAGGAGTTCATTGAGGCAAATACAACAGACGCTCTGTGCAAAAAAAAAAAGAGCTTATAAAGAAGGCGGAAAAGGCTTCCATCACATCAAAAAGCTCTGAGAAAATAATATTTTGTCAAGTTAAGTGTAAAATAATCAAAAACATGTGGATAATGTCTCTAAAAATATACACAGCTCTGAAAATCAAGGTGGAGAAGAAGCTGATAAAATCTGTTTTGGTTTTGGCAGAATTCAATATGTTTAGGAGCGAGGTGCATCTCTTCAGGAAACAGGTTTTTCCTATTATTTTTCTTTCTCTCCACTCATAATCCTTGGGATTCAAGGAGTTTTAGAGGGAAAAGACCTTAAAAATCATCTCCTGGACTCCCTCATTTAACGCACACTGAGGCTTCAGAAGGTTCAGTTATATATAGAATTTCATAAATAAACAATGATAAACCTTAGATCACTGGAAAACTAGTGCTTAGACCAGAGATTATTTTACTAAATAGAATTTCCTCTCTTATCCTTGTCTTCAAGTGACACATCCAGGAGCCATTCAAGACCAAGTGATTCACATACTCCGTGGATCTTCTTGGGTGTATTCACTCCTTTTCACACTGCTATAAAGAAATACCTGAGACTTGGTAATTTATAAAGGAAAGAGATTTAATTGACTCACAGTTCCCTATGGCTGGAGAGGCCTCAGGAAACTTACTATCATGGTGGAAGGGGAAGCAGGCACGTCTTACGTGGCAGCAGGCAAGAGAGAACATGTGAAGGAGGAACTGTCAAACACTTATAAAACCATCAGAGCTCATGAGAATGAACTCTATCACAAGAACAGCATGTGGGAAACCTCCCTCATCATCCAATCACCTCCCATCAGGTCCCTTCTCAACACATGGGGATTATGGGGATTAAAAGTCAAGATAAGATTTGGTGGGGACACGGCCAAACCATATCATTGGATAAAGACAAATTTGATAGATACGTCCTGGTCTTGGGCCTTGCCAAACTTGGGAGCTAAGCCAGGAGAGGTGTCCCAGGTCTGCAGAGTTGTGCCTTCTCACTTATGTTAGTTTGTAATCCAAAAACCAAAGCGTATTAGTCCTTTCTTATATTGCTATAAAAAAATTACCCGAGACTGGGTAATTTAGGAAGAAAAGAGGTTTCATTGACTCACAGTTTCACAGGCTGTACAGGATGCATGGCTGGCAAAACTCAGGAAACTTACAGTCATGGTGGAAGGTGAAGGGGAAGCAAGCACATCTTACACGGCAGGAGCAGGAGGAAGAGAGAGAAGGGGGATGTGCTACACACATTTAAACAACCAGATCTCATAAGAGCTCACTCACTATCACAAGAACAGCAAGATAATTACTGGAAGAGATTGCCTAGAATGTAGCGCAAAGAGATGAGGAAAGGAACTTCGGTCTAATATACACCTAATCAAAGTTCCAATAGAAGAAAGTGTACAGAACACAGAAGAGAACATATTAAGAGAAGTAATCTCTGATAATTTTTTTAAAATAGTGGAAAATGTAAATCTTCAGATTTCGATACCACAAAAAACATAAAGCAGGAGCCATAAAAAGACCATTGTATTAGTCCATTCTCATGTTGCTATAAAGAACTACCCGAGACTGGGTAATTTGTGAAGAAAAGAGGTTTAACTGGCTCATGGTTCTGCATACTGTATAGGAAGAATGGCTGGGAGGCCTCAGGAAACTTACAATCATGGCAGAAGGCAAAGGGAAAGCAAGCACATTTGCACATGTCAGATCTGGAGAGAGAGCAAAGGGGAAGTGCTACATACTTTTAAACAACTAGATCTTGTGAGAACTCACTATCATGAAAACAGCAAGGGGGAAATTTGTCCCGGTGATCCAATCACCGCCCACCACGCCCCTCCTCCAACACTGGGGATTACAGTTCAACATAAGATTTGGATAGGGACACAGAGCCAAACCATATCACAAAGTCAAGGTGTGGGAGTGAGGATCATTAAAAAGTGACTGAGAAGCCCGGCAGTGAGATGCTAAGGTTCATCATTCATTGAGAGACATGTACATAATTACATAATGATAAAAGGGTCAATTTTCCAAGAAGACATAACACTTCCAAACACACATATGCCAAACAACAGAGCCTTAAAATATATCAATCAAAACTGATAGAGCTGAACAGAGAAATAGACCAATCCACAACTGGAGACTTCAACACTCTATTCTCAGCCATTGATGGAACTACTAAACAGAAAACCAGTATGAATACAGAAGAATTGAGTAACATGATCAACCAACAAGAGCTAATTGAAATATGTACAACACCCTACCCAATATCAGCAGAATCTGCATTTTTTTAATAAAGGGCCCATGTAACATTTACCAAGATTTGTGTTTAATGTGTGTGGTTACATTTAAGTCTATCACCTCCCATTTGTTTTCTACTTGTCCTTCTGTTCTTTGTGTCATTTATCATCTTTTATCTTCTTTATTTGCTTATAAGCTATAAGATACATTCTGGTCTTGGGCCTTGCCAAACTTGGGAGCTAAGCCAGGAGAGATGACCCTGCATCTCTGCAGGGTTGTGCCTTCTCACTTATCTTAGTTTGTGTTCTTTATTTTGGTGGATTTTTTCCATTTTTTTTTTTCAATTTCTCACAATTTACTCTCAAATGACATATTTCACACGTAAGAAACTTATAATGATATACTTTCATTTATCTCTTGATTTTGTGCTAATGATGCCATACCTTTTACTTATACCTATTTTATAAACCCCAAAATATTGCATTATTTTGGTTTAAATAGTTGATTATCTTTTAAGGATTTAAATAGTAAGAAAACTTCTTACATGATATGATAGTTACCAGTTCTGATGCTCTCCATTTCTTATGAAGATCCATATTTCAAACTGGTGTGATTTTCCTTCTGCCTGATGGACTTCCTTTAATATTTCTTATAGTGTGAATGTGCTGGTGATTAATTGTTTCAGCTCTGGTATCTCTGGAAGAACCTTTATTTCATCTTAGTTTGGAAAGATTTTCATTTGGTATAAAATTGTAGGTGAACAAGTTTTTCTTTCAGTACTTAAAAAATATTCCTCCATTATCTTCTCTCTTCCATTGTTTCTGATGAGAAATCTGATGTCATTCTTCTTTTTATTTCTTGATACATACATAGCATATCCTTTTGCTCCACCTGCTTTTAAGATATTTTATCAACAGATTGAATAATTTGATTATACTGCATCATGGTGTAGGGCTTTTGAATGTTTCTTGTGCTTAGGGTTCATTAAACTTCTTAGGTCTGTGGGAATATAATTTTCACCAAATTTGAAATGTATTTGATCATTATTTATTATAATTTTATCCCCTCCCTCTCTCTCCCCTAGAAGCTCCAATAATGCTTACATTAGGCTACTTGAAGTTGTCTCACAGTTTGCTGGTGTGCCGTTCATTTTTTTCTTTAATATTCTTTTTATGATTCATTTTGGTAAAAAGCAAAAGATTTACACAGTCTGAAGAGAAACCGGAGTCTGTGTGATTCATTTTGGATCATTTCTATTGTTGCGTCTTCAAGCTTGTGAGTCATTTTTTCTACCATGTCTAATTTTTGTTAATCCCATACGCTTTTTATGTCAGACATTATAGGTTTTACCTCTACGACTCTGATTTAGAATTGTTTATGTATTCAATGATTATGCTTAACCTTTTGAATACATGGAAGATATTCATAAAATATATTTTGATGTCCTTGTCTGCTCTCTTCATCATAGACTATATTGTCAGATTTCTTTGCATACCTGCCAGTCTTATACTGGATGGTGGACTATGTCAGTTTTTCCTTACTGGGTATTAGATTGTTTGAATTCCTGTGATATTTTTGAAATAACTGTATTATTAGGATTTTCATAACATTTTTGAGTCCGTGGTTGCAGTTAAATTATTTGGGAATAGTTTGATCTTTTGGGCCGATCTGAAGCCCTGTCCAATCCAGAGCAAATTATCTCCAAATACTGAGGCAAGACCTTGTTGAGTATTCTACCCAATGTCCCACGAATTATAAGTTTTTCCAGTCTGGCTGGTGGAAACAGGTGTTTTTCCTGATGCTATGTGAGCTCTGGGAACTGTTTTCTAATCTTTTTGCTTCCCTTGCATCCATGCAATCACCAGCATTTTGCTGGCACTTGAGGGAGCATCTTTGCAAATCTTCAGAGTTCTCTCTCCTTGTAGCTCTCTCCTCTCCAGTACTCTGCCTTATGAACTCCAGTCACCGTGGTCTCCCTGGACTCTCAGCTCCATCTTTTCAACTAAGAGAGTCTGCTGGGCTCTTTTTGAGTTCTGTCTCCCTGTGCCACAGCCTAGAAACTCAAGACAGTAAGCTGAGACTGTAGTAGGACTCACCTCATTTTTTTCTTGGGCAACATGGCACAACCCCATCTTTACAAAAAAAAAAAAAAAAAAAAATACAAACATTGGCCTGGTGGTGTGCACCTGTAGTGCCAGCTCCTTGAGAGGCTGAGATGGGAGGATCGCTTGAGCCCAGGAGGTTGAGGCTGCAGTGAGCGGTGATCATACCATTGCACTCCAGCCTGGGTGGCAGAGCAAGACCTCATCTCAAAAAAGAGATTGTTTTATACATTTTGTCAGAGTATTTTTTATTGTTTCTGGCAGGATGGAAAATCTCCTCTCAGTCATTTCATCTCGGGTGAAAGCAAAAGTCCTATAGGAGCTTAATCTGGAGCCAGAGCCCAGCCACAGGATCTCAGCAGAGGCCAAAGCTGGGGATTCATCATACAGCATCCAGCAGGAATGTTGTCTGTCTGGGTCCCACAGTCAGCAATCTCATTCGTCAATTTTAATCCCAGTGCTGGTCTCAAATGCACAACAATGCCTTCTCTTTGTACTCATACTGGCTAAACGGGGGAAAGGAAAGAGAAGTTCAAAGTGAGTTTTATTTAACACAGACTTTGTTGAATTTTTTTAAATTGAAAACAGCTCATTGACCCAATGTTTTTAAATTGCAATTTAAATTTAATTTATTTTGGCTGGGCACAGTGGCTCACGCCTATAATCTCAGCACTTTGGGAGGCTGAGGCAGGCAGATCACTTGAGGTCAGGAGTTTGAGACCAGCCTGACCAACATGGTGAAACCCTGTCTCCACTAAAAACACAAAATTAGTCAGACGTGGTGCTGCGTGCCTGTAATCCCAGGTACTCAGGAGGCTGAGGCGGGAGAATTGTTTGAGCCCAGGAGGCAGAGGTTGCAGTGAGCCGAGATTGCACCACTGTACTCCCAGTCTGGGCCACAGAGCCAGACTCTTTCTCAAAAATAAATAAATACATACCTATATTTAATTTGTTTTAAGTATGATGTAATAAAATCATAACATCATGGCTTTCAAAACAACTTTTAAAATAATGGTATTAAAAATCACTGCAACTCTGTAGCTCTTATAATTTATAAAGCAATTTCATATGCACTATCATTGTAAACTGTTTTCAACCTCTTTAGTACAGATACCTATACTAAGGCTTTTAATGGTTATTTGACCCCATATTTGTCAGCTACAGCTGAGACTCAAATTCAGATTATTATTTAACTCTGATGTACAATGTCTAAGTAATTATAGACTCTTAACTTCAAAAAGTTGATGTCATGGGGGGAAAAAGTTGGAGTCTGTTCTGAGTTAAAGGAGTCCAGAGAGACAAAAATAACAAAAATCAAAGCATTGCTCTTGATTCGATTCTGGTTCAAAAAACAAACCAAAATTACAAAAGACATTTAAGGATAAAATTTGAATATGGATGGGATTAGATCTTATCAGAGAATGGTCCTAAATGTCACAAGTGTGATCATGATAGTGTCATTTGCAGGGGAATGTTTTTATTCCTAGGACATAAGTAGGGAAAAATTTGGGGGTTAAATATCATAATCTTTACAACTTACAAGTGGTTTAGGATCAACTATATGTATACTCATACACGTATGTAAGTAAAGCAAATATGATAAAATGCTATCAACTGTTGAGTCTAAGCAGTGGGCGTACAGGCATTTAATGTATGATTCATTCAATCTTTCTGTATGTTTGAAAGTTTTAACAACAAAAAAGATAGGGGGTACCGGGTGCCGTGCATGCCTGTAATCCCAGCACTTTGGGAGGTTGAAGTGGGCAGATCACTTGAGGTCAGGAGTTCAAGACCAGCCTGGCCAACATGGTAAAACCCTGTCTCTACTAAAAATACAAAACTTAGCCAGGAGTGGTGGTGGGCATCTGCAATCCCAGCTACTCGAAAGGCTGAGGCAGAAGGAATGCTTGAACCTGGGAGGTTGAGGTTACAGTGAACTGAGACCGTACCACTGTACTCCAGCCTGAGTGACAGAGCAAAACTCCATTTCAAAAAAGAAAGAAGGAGAAGGAGGAGGAGGAGGAGGAGGAGAATGAGAAGGAGAAGGAGAAGGAGAAGGAGAAGAGGAAGAGGAAGAGGAAGAAGAAGAAGAAGAAGAAGAAGAAGAAGAAGAAGAAGAAGAAGAAGAAGAAGAAGAAGAAGAAGAAGGAGGAGGAGGAGGAGGAGGAGGAGGAGGAGGAGGAGGAGGAGGAGGAGGAGGAGGAGAAGAAGGAGAAGAAGAAGGAGGAGGAGGAGAAGGAGGAGGAGAAGGAGGAGGAGAAGAAGGAGGAGAAGAAGGAGGAGAAGAAGGAGGAGAAGAAGGAGGAGAAGAAGGAGGAGAAGGAGGAGAAGGAGGAGAAGGAGGAGAAGAAGAAGAAGAAGAAGAAGAAGAAGAAGAAGAAGAAGAAGAAGAAGAAGAAGAAGAAGAAGAAGAAGAAGAAGAGGAGGAGGAGGAGGAGGAGGAGGAGGAGGAGGAGGAGGAGGAGGGAGGGAGGGAGGGAATAACCACATTAGCTTCTAAAACAAAACAACAAAAAGAATCTGCAGATAGACAAGGGATGGCTGTAATGCTGTAACCCTATTCTTGCAGAAAATAAAGAATCCCAGGACTGGGAATTTTCCTTCCCGACATTGACCATGCATATAATCTTAGAGGCAGATAAGTAAAATGTGAAATGCATTACTTGAAACCAAAAACCTATTTGGATTAAAGTAGTGTGGAAGTGAGTAAGCTACAATTTATGCAAATATTTCAGAATGCTTTAGGCCCTCCTTGTTATAACTCAGACACTTTTTATCATAGAAACCTACTTCCCAATAGCCAGAAAAAGAAATTTTTAAGTAACAATCTTAACCTGACATCACGTGTTGAGATGTAGAGTCAGCTCTCATTATTCCCAGTAGTTTATGGTCTATAAAGTTTCTGCAAATGCTGAATTAGTAAATACTGAATCATGGCTTCTAGGGGAAATATGTACATATATAGATATATATTACACATCCCAGCACTTTGGGAGGCCGAGGTGGGTGGATCACCTGAGGTCAGGAGTTCAAGACCAGCCTGGCTAATATGGCAAAACCCCATCTCTACTAAAAAATACAAGAAAGGAAAAAATTAGCTGGGTGTCATGGCGGACGCCTGTAATCCCAGCTACTCGGGAGGCTGAGGCAGGTAGAATTGCTTGAATCTGGAAAGCAGAAGTTGCAGTGAGCCGAGATCATGCCACTGCACTCCAGCCTAGGCGACACGGAGAGACTCTGTCTCAGAAAAATTATATATATAAAATCTTAAATTCTTACAAACAATGAATCCCAGTGGATCCTCTTTTCTTTATTTTTACAAAGGAGAAAATGAGGTTTAGAAGTGCTCAATGACATGCCTGAGGCTACCCTCTCGTAAGTGTTAAATTTGGAATACAAACCTAGTTCATCTGGCCCCAGAATCAGAGCTTCTCTCCCTACACTTTGCTGTTCCACTTGCATCTTCTGGTCATCTCTGTGGGAGGCTAAAACAAGAGGAAAGAGCATTGCCTTGTTGCACCTCAGCTGGGAAAGTGTGCCTCAGGTGCCTCCGAATTTTTTTTTTTTTTAGACGGAGTCTCACTCTGTTGCCCAGGCGGGAGTGCAGTGGCGTGATCTCAGCTCACTGCAACCTCCGCCTCCCGGGTTCAAGTGATTCTTCCACCTCAGGATCCTGTGTAGCTGGGACTACAGGTGCATGCCACCATACCCAGCTAAGTTTTGTATTTTTAGTAGAGGTGAGGTTTCACCGTATTGGCCAGGCTGGCCTCAAATTCCTAACCTCGTGATCTGCCCGCCTTGGCCTCCTAAAGTGCTGGGATTACAGGCGTGAGCCACCGCGCCCAGGTGGTGCCTCAGGTTTTTAACTGCTTCACATGTATCTACAAATGACCATGAAAGTGCAGGAAGTATTGGTTTGGGGGACTACAAATACATTTTAGCAAGTTGGTAAATTTGCGAATTCAGAATCTGCACATAATGAGGGTTGACTGTAATTTACAATCTTTTTTGTTTGTTTGTTTTTGAGACAGGGTCTCGCTCTGCCACCCAGACTGGAATGCAGTGGCACGATCTTGACTCACTGCAGCCTTGACCTCCCAGGCTCAAGCAATCCTCCCTCCTCAGCCTCCCAAGTAGCATGCCACCATGCCTGGCTAATTTTTGTATTTTTTGTAGAGACAAGGCTTCGCCACATTGCCCAGGCTACAATCTTGAATCTTTCTATTAAATTGCAATGGATGGTATCCATGTGAAAGTTATTTTATTTATTTTTAGTTTTAGTCTTTAATTTTTTTTTTTTTTTTGAGACAAGATCTCACGCTGTCACCCAGGCTGGAGTGCAGTGGTGCAATTATAGCTTATCGGGGCCCCAACCTCCTGGGCTCAAGAGATCCTCTCTCCACAACCCCCCTACCCCCAGTAGCTGGGACTACAGGTATTCCCATAGCTGGGAATACAGTGAGCGGATAGACAAGGGATGGCTGTAATGCTATAACCCTATTCGTGCAGAAAATAAAGAATCCCAGGACTATGAATTTTCCTTCTAGACATTGGCCATAAACATAATCTTAGAGGCAGATAAGTAAAACGTGAAATGCATTTACTCGAAAACAAAAACCTATCTGGATTAAAGTAGTGTTGAAGTGAGTAAGCTACAATTTATGCAAATATATCAGAATGCTTAGGCCCTCCTTGTTATAACTCAGACATGTTGTCTGAGTTGTTTAGGCTGGTCTTGAACTCTGGGCCTCAAGTGATCCACCCACCTCAGCCTCCCAAAGCACTAGGATTACAGACATGAGTCACCATGACCATCCTAAATGTGTGTTTCTATGCTCAACAGTGCTCACCCCCCAAAGATGCTCAGTATATCTTTGATAAATAATTGAGCAAATGAATGTAAAGTTAATACTCTATACCCAATAATAGGCGGTGCTTTATGGATAGGACCATTTAGAACTAAGATAAAGAAGATCAGGCAAAGATTACTTCTAATTCTTTACCAGCTTTCGCTATCAAAATCAAAAATGAATAAGCCCTTTAGAAAAATGTTGGCTAAGCATAGTGGCTCACGCCTCTAATCCCAGCACTTTGGGAGGTTGAGGTGGATGGATCACCCGAGGTCAGGAGTTCAAGATCAGCCTGGCCAACAAAGCAAAACCCCGTCTCTACTAAAAAATACAAAAATAACTAGCCAGGGGTGGTGGTGCGCACCTGTAATCCCAACTACTCAGGAGGCTGAGGCAGGATACTTTCTTGAATCTGGGAAGTGGAGGTTGCAGTGAACCGAGATCACACCACTGCACTCCAGTCTGGGTGACAGAGTGAGATCTTGCCTGAAAAAAAAAAGAAAAGAAAAGAAAAGAAAAAAGAAAAAGAAAAATGCTAAAGCTCATGATATTGCTTTCAGACCGATGGGACAGGCTGAGTAAGAGTGCACATAGAACAGTTGCCAAGAAATTTCCAAATGACAAAATAGGTTACATACCTATGAAAGTGGTAAATCATTGTGTAACGATCAAGACAGATTTTCTCAGGTTGTGAATGGTGCTAGTTTCCAGTCTACAAAGGTGGGTATTAACCCAAAATAGCTAAGACAGATCTAAGTCAATTTAGAAAGTTTATTTTGTCTAGGTTAAGGATGCATCTGTGACACAGCCTCAGGAGGTCCTGATGACAAGTCCCCAGGGTGGTCAGGGGCAGAGCTTGGTTTTGAACATTTTAGGGAGACATGAGACATCAATCAATACATGCATGATGTACATTGGTTCGGTCCAGAGAGGCGGGACAACTCAAAGTGGGGAGGGGGCTTCCAGGTCATGTGTAAGGGACAAATGGTTGCATTCTTTTGAGTTCCTGATTAGTCTTTCCAAAGAAAACAATCAGATATGCATTTATCTCAGTGAGCAGAGGGGTTACTTTGAATAGAATGGGAGGTAGGTTTGTCCTAAGCAGATCCCAGCTTGACTTTTTCCCCTTAGCCTGATGATTTTGGGGTCCCAAGATTTATTTTTCTTTCACACAAGTATTACACAGACTGTAGCTTGTTACCGCGGTATATTAACTGTGAGGAAATGTGTTAACTGCAAGCTTTAGTGCTAGATTGTCCGTTCACACATCACATGATCCGTGAACGATTCTGCCACTCCTTTCAAAGCCCGTCACTGCACATCTGTTATTCGGTTCACACACAGACAGCAAAGTGTGTAGGCGTGTTGCCTGCCTATCTAATCCCAGTGTTCAATCCATGTGACATTTTACAAAAATGGAAAAGTGGAAAAGGGAGTTAGCCAGCAAAGATCAAAGTATAGCAAGGAAACAAAAAGTAATAATACTGGGAATGAAATTTGATGGTAAAATAAATGGAATTGTAAAAGTGATAGCTGACCATGGAAATGCTGGTCAGCTATACCTTAGACTCCCAATCAGAGAATTAGTGAAGGCGAGTTTATCAACATAAATGAAGAAGGATTTACAAAAAGAATGAAGGTGTCCCAGAGGAAGTGGCACCAGTGGTAAACAATATCGCATTAAAGGAACTGTCAGAGGTATTTCCCAACATTGAAAGCACAAAGAATAGAACGTTGAAAGCTGATTCAGTCTTACACAGCAGTATGACAGTTCACCAAAATGTTCACTCTGTGTTATAAGTTGTACAAACAGAAGAAGGCAAGCAGTGTCGAAACTACTCTTGATACATATATCGCAAAGAAATCAAGATTTTAGTTCCCTACATTTCATTCATTTAAAATTTCAGTTTACCAAATAAATATTCATTTTTATTTTTAAAAATTTCTATACATTTATAATTGACAGTAAGAAAGTTTTTAAAGTTCTGACTTTTAAAGTTCATGAAACAATCATAATTTTTCCCATTGATTCTTTGTTTTGTTTTGTTTTGTTTTGATATGGAGTCTTGCTCTGTCCCCCAGGTTGGAGTGCAGTGGCGCAGTCTCAGCTCACTGTAACCTCCACTTCCCAGGTTGAAGTGATTCTCCTGGTTCAGCCTCCCAAGTAGCTGGGACTACAGGCACATGCCACCACGCCAGGCTAATTTTTTTGTATTTTTAGTAGAGATGAGGTTTCACCATGTTTGCCAGGTTGGTCTCAAACTCCTGGCTTTAAGCCCTCCTCCTGCCTCGGCCTCTCAAAGTGCTGGGATTATAGGTATGAGCCACCACACTAACCAATACCCTTTAAGGGAGCATTTGGTTAGTCAAGAGAAAATCTAGATGAAAGAGGCAGGAACAGGAAGCATAAATTTCTCTTCATTGGTTAAATGTATTTTCCTTATTAAGGCATTCTGGCATAATATTTTTTTATTTTTTATTTTTATTTTTTAAGAGAACAGGGTCTTGCTCAGTGACCAAGGCTGGAGTGCAGTGATACAATCATAGCTCACCATGGCCTCCAACTCCTGGGCTCAAGTGATCCTCCTGCCTCAGCCTCCCAAGTAGCTGGGACTCCAGGCATGTGCCACCACACTGAGCTAATTTTTATTTATTTATTTATTTATTTATTTATATTTTTTGTAGAGCTGGGGGTCTCACTACCTTGCCCGGGCTGGTCTCAAACTCCTGGCTCCAAGTTGTCCTCCTGACTTGGCCTCCCAAAGCACTGAGATTACAAACGTGAGCCACCACATCTGTCCAAAATTATGTATATTTAGTGCTAAGACATTTGAAGATTTCACTTGGCAGGCTCAAAGAGTTTTTTACACATTGCTGAGGCAGCTGCAGATAGTATTAGTAGGCGTTGGCTCTAAGGAGAATGAAGCTTTCACAAAAGAACATTCAGCTGACACCAAGGAGAACTATAGCTTTGAAGGGAATTTTGGGGGTGATAGTTGGCCATTAAATTTTAGGAACAGCAATTCCTGCTGTTTATTTTGAAGTCATTTCCTGCCCTGTGCTATCATCTTCCTCTGTCCCCCAACCCAAAGTTCTCTGGTGAAGTCCCTTGTGGGTTGGTGGTGCTATGCAGTCGAAGGCGAGGCACCTCTGTTCACATTTGGTGTGAAATCATAAGAAAGATACAGCATTTGCAGACAGCCAGCGATGTGTTGGGGGCTTGGCAGTCAGAACCATCTAGCACACCCTGGGGAGGTTGGGGGAACACCAGATTCACTGTGAAGAAGCAGGATAGAGGTTGCATTTACATGATATGGTTAATACAGGAAGGTGTGACTTCAGAAGGCTGGAGAAACGAGACACTCAGGTTGCCGGCTGTGCTCCCTGCAGAACGTCTCCTAACTGAGATGGTTGCTGGCAGCCTGGGCCCCTTTTCAATGGTCTGAATGTCTATGCACCTGCCCTGCTTCTTACCAGATTCACACTAGCTTTGCAGCTTAAATATTCCACCTGCCACCCGCCAGGGCCAACTGCCTCTTTCCCGCCTGCTCAGGGAAATCAGCCCAGATCCCCTGCGGCAGCCACCACATGGGAAGACTGTCCTCAGTTTTTGGCTCAGGTGAGGACGCACTAATCTGTGTCTCCATCCCCAATCCACAGAATCCCCAAGGAGTTTAATCCACACCACAAAACCCGTGCATCCCAGGAAGAAGGCGACGTCTCTGAAAATCCCATGTCTTGTTTCTTATTTCCCAGTCTCTTAAAAAGCCCCTGATCCCCTGAATTCAGCTAAATCTCTCCTCCATCAGAAGATTTGTTCCCGGTGGCCTGTATTCCCAGCACTTTGGGAGGCCAAGAGGGGCAGATCACCTGAGGTCAGGAGTTCGAGACCAGCCTGGCCAACAAGGCAAAACCCCGTCTCTATTAAAAATACAAAAAAAAAAAAATTAGCTGGGCATGGTGGCACATGCCTGTAATCCCAGCTACTCAGGAGGCTGAGGCAGGAGAATCACTGGAACACAGGAGGCAGAGGTTGCAGTGAGCCAAGAGCTCACCACTGCACTCCAGCCTGTTCCACAGAGTGAGACTCTGTCTCAAAAAAAAGAAAAAAAAAAAGAAGATGTTTTCCCAACAGAACATAGAACAAGCAAATTATCTTGAAAGAGAAGCCCCAACATAGAGTACAGCAGTTTGAAAAGAGATGTTCATTCATTCATTCACTGAACAAAGGTTGCTGAGCTGCCACTATGCACAAAGTGTGGAAGACACGATATTGATTTTAAAAAAGATACACAAAATAAAGTCGCTGCTGCTCTTTGAAAGTGACTTGCAGAGGAGATTAGTCCAATTATCTTGCAGCTGATGTATGTACAAACTGCTCTCAGTGTCATGAAGGGAAGGAACTCACCTCTTTGAGAAATGTTTTTTTCTTTTTTTTAGAGACAGGGTCTCTCTCTGTCACCCAGGTTGGAGTGCAGCAGCAAGCTCATAGCTCATTGCAGCCTCAAACTCCTGGGCTCAAATGATCCTCCTCCCTTGGCCTCCTGAGTAGCTGGTACTATAGGCCCACACCACCACACCGGGCTAATATTTAAATTTTTTTTTTTTTTTATTTTTTAGACGGAGTCTTGCTCTGTCACCAGGTTGGAATGCAGTGGTGCCATCTTAGCTCACTGCAACCTCCACCACCCTTGTTCAAGTGAGTCCCCTGCCTCAGCCTACCAAGGAGCTGGGATTGCAGGTACGCACCACCATGCCTGGCTAATTTTTTGTACGTTAGTGGAGACGGGGTTTCATCATGTTGGCCAAGATTGTCTTGATCTCCTGACCTCATGATCCACCTGCCTCAGCCTCCCAAAGTGCTGGAATTACAGGAGTGAGCCACTGCACCTGGCCTAATTAAATTTTCTTGTAGAGATGGGGTGTAATTACGTTGCCCAGGCTGGCCTCAAACTCCCGGTCTCAAACAATCCTCCTGCCTTGGCCTCCGAAAGTGCTGGGATTAAGGCATGAGCTATCACACCTGGCCTTTGGAAGTTTTTAAGAGAAGAGTCTGGCCTGGCCTGGGCAGCCATGAACCACTTCCCTGATGGCATATAGTGTGGGAGAGATCTGGGGATCAGTAAGAGGAACCTAGGCCAAGAGGCAGAGATGGGAGAACAACATGCCTCGAGAAGGCAGGCAAGTACGTATGGATCGAGGGAATAGAGAAAATTGTGGGAGCCATAGGACTCCAGGGTGTGGAAAGCACGCAGTATGAGAGGCAAGACCACGTGCAGCCCCTACAGAGGCCACATACACAAGAAGAGACTTAGCACAGCCTTGCTCTGTAACCGAACCAGGGTTCAGCTGCTGACCACTTGAAAGTCTTACACAAGAGACAAGAATGTGTGGGAAGAAAAGCTGGTTTATTTGGAGACCAAGCAAAGCAAGAAGATGGTGGACTATCGTACCAAAGTACCATCTTAAGTCACAACCAGTTTTAGGCTCTTTTTATGCTAAGAGCAGGGGGACGGTGGGCGGCTAGGATCAAGACGTAATGAGCTTGCTTCGGCAGCACATTTACTAAAATTGGAACAGTACAGAGAAGAATAGCAAGGCCCCTGGGCAAAGATGACACGCAAGTTCCTGAAGCATTCCATATTTTTAAAAATAATTTAAATTTTAAAAGGAGGTAACCAACCACCACAGACATCCGGGCACTAGTGAGGGTCCAAGGAGGTTGGAAACTTCTTCGTCCTTGGTCAGGTCACAATGCTCATATAAATCTTACAACAAAACAGTGAGATGTTTACATACTTCTCTCTTCATCCCAGAGTTGGTTTTTAAAACTACATGATTGCTGTGTGTGCGTTATTATCCCAGTGTTCTAAAATTATCCTAGGCTACGTGCAGGAATGAGTGACGGTCCCTTAAACAAAAATGGAGTTAGTTAAGTTTGTTCTTTTGCCGTTTATCCGCTATAGTTCAAAGATGGCTTCCAATGAGATGAAGCTCCCGGTACTCACACCCTCATGCAATCGCTGTTTCTTAAGTCTCAACAGGGCTGTGACTCTGCATGGCTTCTGAAGTTGTCATAAGAAGTCTTGTGACTTCCTCTGGGAGATCTTGGAAAGTCTGCACTGGCCTGTAAGTGCTTTGCAGCTGGGTACCCCAGGTTAACATGAAAAGAGAGTGTTGCCCAGCTGACCCACATAGCTCTGCTACCCCCACTGAGACACCAGATATATCAGAGAAGAGTTGAACCTTCAGATGACCCCAGCTGTAATCAATATCTAAATGCAAAACTGTTTGAGAGATTCACAACAGCAAAGACATGGAATCAACCCAAATGCCCATCAATAATAGACTGGATAAAGAAAATGTTTAACACATATACCACGGAATACTGTGCAGCCATAAAAAGGAATGAGATCATGTCCTTTGTATGGACATGGATGGAGTTGGAGGCCGTTATCCTCAGCAAATTAATGCAGGAGCCGAAAACCGAATGCTGCATGTTCTTTCTCACTTACAAGTGGGAGCTGAATGATGAGAACACATGGACACACGGGGAGAACAGCACACACTGGGGCCCATCACAAGAGTGGGGGAAGGGAGAGCATCAGGAAGCATAGCTAATGCATGTGGGGCTTAACACCTAGGTGATGGGATGATCTGTGCGGCAAACCACCATGGCACACGTTTACCTATGTTTAACAAACCTGCACATCCTACACATGTACCCCTAAACCTAAAATAAAAGTTGAAGATTAAAAAAAAAATGTTGGAGAGACCCCAGGTGAAAACCATCCAGCTGAACCCAGTTCACCCACAGAACTGTAAGAGCCAAATAAATATCTTCTTTAAACCGCTACATTTTGTGCTGGTTTGTTCTGCAGAAGTAGACAAACAAAGTTCATGCCTGGAAGTCAGTGCTTCCAAGAAAAGAAAAAAAAAAAGAAAGAAGAAAGAAAGAAAAATAAAATATTAAAACAAGGCTCAAGACATACAAATATGCCAGTGGATCAACAGGGTTGCCCGTTTCACATCTTGAGTAACAAATGCTGCCCAGACAGGCTTGAAGGCACAGAGCCTGCTGGATGGAGTTTGGCTCCTGTCCACCTGTTGAATTTCTATAGTCTTTAATTTGTCTGAGTCGTGTGTTTTCCTGACTGACACCGATAGTTCAGTGTGTCCTTCTGGGCATAGTGCTATAAAATTGTAGCCTAGTTGATTAATAAAGTGTCCATTCCCCGCTTTCCTTCACTGCCATTTACAAGAAAACAGCGTGAGTGAGTGGCAGAATATAGCCCTGTCACGATCCTGCCTTCACAGAAATAAAGAAAAATGTGAAACTGTCAAATCTCAAGTGTTCTATATCCAAAGGAACATTACTGCATCCTCTCTGGCATCCCTCAACATCCCATCATGCTCCTATCAGTGAAAAAAAACAATAGCGTAATGTGCAGATGCTTCTTCTGAGTTTATTTTTATTTGGTTCAGTAATAACCAGGGTGATTTCTGAATGCCAATAAGACAGCTACACACAGTATTCCTGTCTTCCCATTCAGACAGAAATGTAGTTTATTCACCATGCCAGCCATGCTAAAATGCCCAGAAAGTTTCACATTGGTCTATGAAAGAATTCTAGTATCATTGACAGAGATATTAGGTGTTATCTAATCTACCTAGTGACCGGATTCATTGATTTCTTCATTCAAAAATTTGCTATTGAATGGCCACTATGAGTCAGGCACTGTGATTGATAATCTACATTTTTCTATTGTAGCAGGTAACTGTGGTCTGTAAACTAACAGTGAACACCTAAGCACCACCTCCACCCTGCTGCCCCAACCAACTGAACAAACTCTCTCGGCCAAAGGGACCCCAGAAAAACCTTCAAACTGAGTTCCCAGCCATGATGAGATGGTGGGGTCAGACATGCCTCATAATACGTGCCCTTTTGCAGTTTAGACACAGCTGACCAGCACTAATGTTAAAACAGAGACCACAAGACTGACAGAACAGACTCATAGTGGCAATAGGATACCAAATTCTAAACAGGATCTAAGGTCATGTCAGGCAAGGGTTAAGTCAGACACCCCTACGCTTTAAGAATGAACTACATTCTAACTGCCACAGGTTTTTATTTTTCTCTAGCAGCTGAACAAGCACTGACCTTGGGATAAGTATTATTCAAATAATTAGGTCACCTCCAAACACTAACTAACCGATCCCCGCTATTCCACCAGTCACAACTACAGCTTTGACTGGACAAGAGGCTGCTTTCTGTATCTTCTTCTGATAAGAAGACCACTAGCCATGGGCTGGTTCCAGCCGGTTTATAGAGGCTGCACACTTGAGTAGCTCCAGCTCTCGAAAAGCTGTTTTGACATTTAGAGGCTAACTGTAATACGTTTAAGTGTAAAGTCTTCACCACAACGTGAACATGGGTCCTGTGTTAGATGCATGTTTGTTCAATACAAATACATTAGGACCACTTTCATGAATATTCATAGCTCTTCCTTAACCTGTTGAATATGTATGTTTAGCCAACCTGTTCAGCATAAACTCCTGCCCCAGCTCTTCTTCCTCCTTTGACGTGCCTATCTCTGGTCTGGGCCAGAGGCTATGATTCCCAGCATATGGGATGGCCATCTTGCAGGATATAACCCTTTACAAGAAATAGAGTCTTACCTAAATTTATAAATTTGTGATTTTTTTTTTTTAAGCTCACAGGTCTTAGCCTACAGAGTTTTATTTACTTTGGAGTTCTGGCAGAGCTACTTCTGAGCCCAGGTTTGGGCACGTGATAGTCTGTGTGTTTCTACTGCCCAGTCTTCCAGAATGGTGTTGGTGCTTTTTTTGAAACTTAGTTATCCGGTTCTTTCTTCAATTCCAAGACATATTTTCTATTCTTTCAGTAAACTCTTTCTCTTAGTTGAAATTACCTGGAGTCCATTTTTGTGGCTTACAACTTAGCAACACCACCTGATACAGTTCTCCTTACAGCTGAGATGGCAAGGAGTTTTGTTTTCTCCTAAACTTCATCCAGTTTCAAATAAAATAGACAGCTCTATACGTGTGTGTCTTAACCACCTTAGGTGTTGGTGCCACGTCTATGCAATGGAAGAAATCAGTTTTGACCATGAAACCTTACGTCTTGAGTATCCGTTCTCTGCTAGGCCAGATGGGGAAGTCCAAGTTGAAAACGAAATGCGTGTGCACATCTAATCTGCCCTAATAGACTGTAAACTCCTTGCTGTAAGAGACTACGGCTTGTTCAATTTCGTATCCTTAAAAATGGTGATTCCTAAGCATTGATGCTTCAAGGGTAGTAGATGTGGTTTTTGAGGCTCATCAGAATATAGACAGTCATAAGATGGATGGAAGTCTTGGAAACAGACGACAGTATCTTGGGAAATTGGAAGGGATTTGTATTAGTTCGTTCTCACATTGCTATAAAGAAGTATCTGAGACTGGGTGATTTTTAAAGATAACAGGTTTAATTGGTTCACAGTCTGCAGGCTGTACAGAAAGCACAATGCTGTAATCTGTTCGGCTTCTGGGGAGGTCTCAGGAAACTTACAATCATGACAGGAGGCAAAGTGGGGAGCCAGCATTACACACGGCTGGGAGCAGGAGGGAGAGAGCGGGGGAGGTACCACACACTTTTAAAGAACCGGATCTCATGACAACTCATTATCACAATGACAGCATCAAGGGGGACGGTGTTAAACCATGGCAACCACCCCCACGATCCAGTCACCTCCCACCAGGCCCTACCTCCAACACGGGGGATTACAATTAGACATGAGATTTGGGCGGGGACGCAGATCCAAACCACATCAGGATTTAAAAACGAAACCCGGGGTAATATCAACATTTAAGATAAAGAAAGAGGTGGAAAGAAAAGCCAGCAACAGAAGCAGAGAAAGGAATCAGAGAAGTAAGAGCCAAGCGTGTTAGTACAGAAGTCAGTGGAGACTCAGGTTTTGAGAACCAGGCCTTGGTCAACAGCACCACGTGCTTCAGAGGGTCCAGGCCAACTGTGCACTAAGGAGAGTTCAAAGAACTCAGCAACAAAAAAGCCTCTCATGATTCCATTCCCAGCAGAGCGATGGGAACAAAAGCCAGCTTGCCCCGGTGGACAAGCAGAATCGGGTCGTGACGATGACCCCTTATTGTGGTGCTTAAAAGGAGGAAGAAAGAGGGGGCAATATTTTGTGTGGCAAAAATGAGATGGAGAGGAGCTCTGGCTGTTCTTTGTAAAGGCTCAAATAATTAAATGAATTATTGAATGAATTATTATCTTTCAAAAGAAATACCCTCACTAATAGTGAATACCCTGAACACCACTAACCCCCAAATTCCATTTTAAAATCATAAAAGTAATTGGCACTTGGATAGGACTTTGTAGTTGACAATGCATGGGTTAGCACTCTTTCTCTGTGGTGTTTAAGCAAAAATGATTTACTCAAAACCCCAAACCAAGAATAGTCTTATATGGAATCTCCAACAAACTAAGGCTCTAAAGCCCTCTCTTTGATCAGGGACTGAGAGCACTTGAAAAGAAAACCGTGTAATCCTCCCACTCTCCGCCTCAAAAAAAAAAAAAAAAAAAAGCAACAAGCACTGATGCAAATAGCAAATGCTTTGAACTGAAAATCACACAATGGTAGGGGAGCATCAAAAGTGCCCACATGAAGGTTTTCTCTAATGGAGACAAAGACAAAAAAAAAACCCACTTCCTATAGTATGTTCAATAGGGCTTAGAGCGTAAAGCCAATGTCATTTTCATGCTATCTGTACACCAAAAGTTTTACCCGTATAATAATGCATGTTTCTAGTTATTTTATTCCGTTTTTTAAATGCCTCTTAACATGACATGGTGAGATCACACATCTTTAGGTTAACACAATGAAGTAGTTCAGTGGCTCCATTCTATATTCCATCCTCTCTGCCCGATAGCCAGTCAGTTTCTTCAAGTAGACGAGACCTTGTCTACCCAGTTCACGTTATATTTCCATGTCATAGCACCATGCCTGACATGTCATAATTTTGCTCAATTAATGAATGCCTTAGCTAAGCCCTCATCATCTTTTGCCTGAGTGATTCTGTTCTCTAATGAATGCCTCTGCTTCCATTCTCCCTCCTGGTATCAGTTATCTATTGCCTAGTAGCAAATCATGACAAAATTCAAAGTCTCAAAACAATAATAATCCTTTCTTTTGCCCTTGAATGTGCAATTTGGGCAGAGCTGAGCAGGGTCAGCCTCTCTCTGTCCCATGTGGAATTCACTGAGAACGAAGGATCCACTCTCAAGATGGTGTAGCCCCGTGGCTGGTAGTTGACACCGACTGTCAGCTGGAAGCTCAGCCATGGCTTTCAGCTGGGGTCCTGAATTTCATTCCTTGTGGATCTTTCCACAAATGCTTGGGCATCCTCATGGCATGTTGGTGAGTTCCAAGAACAAACATACCAAGAGGCCTAGGAGGAAGCTGTGTTGGGTTCTGTGATCCGGCTTGGGGGTCTCACAGTATCATAAGTCTGCCCAGATCTACTCAATGGAAGGAATACCCAAGTCATATTTTAAGAAGAGCCTGTTGGATATCTGATATGGTTGCAGCCGTGTATATAATCTCCCTCATTCTTTTTAACCATCTCTTTCAATGCTCCTACGTGATTTTTTAAAATGCAAATCTAATTGTGGTTAAGTCTCAGCTTAAAAACATCCACTGGCGGCCGGGTACGGTGGCTCACACCTGTAATCCCAGCACTTTCGGAGGCCGAGGGGGGCAGATCACAAGGTCAGGAGATCGAGACCATCCTGGCTAACATGGTGAAACCCTGTCACTACTAAAAATACAAAAAAGATTAGCCAGGCGAGGTGGCGGGCACCTGTAGTCCCAGCTACTAGGGAGGCTGAGGCAGGAGAATGGCATGAACCCCGGAGGCAGAGCTTGCAGTGAGCTGAGATTGCACCACTGGATTCCAGCCTGGGGGACAGAGCAAGACTCTGTCTCAAAAAATAAAAAAAATAAAAAAATAAAAACTCCATTGTTCCTAAGAACAAATTCCAGGCCAAGCACAGTGGCTCATGCCTGCAATCTCAGCACTTTGGGAAGCTGAGGTGAGAGAGCCCAGGAGTTCAAGACCAGCCTGGACAACATAGTGAGACTTCAACTCTACAAAAAAAAATTTAAAAATTAGCCAGACATGGTGGTGCACACCTATAGTCCCAGAAACTTGGGAGGCTGAAGCAGAAGGATCATTTCATCCCAGGAGGTTGAGGCTGCAGTGAGCTATGATCCCCACTGCACTCCAGCCTGGGTGACACAGTGAGATCCCATCTCAAAAAAGTAAAAACAAATAATAACAACAACAAAGAATGGAGGACACACAAATCTTCCATGACATGGTACCTGCAGCCCCTGAGTTTTACCTCCCACATGGCCCCCCAGAGACACATCAGTTACACACTTCCCTCACATGTCCTTCCTGCTACCTCCAACTGTCATTTCAACTGTCTTATCAGGTGCACGCTCACTTGGAAAAGATGGGTGATCACCCTTATCCTCACTGTCCTTTCTCTATTGCCCTCTGAGGATCATCCAGAGAAGGCTTCCATTGGACTGAGTACTCTCCATTTTAAGTAATCATTTCTTTTTCTTTTCTTTTCTTTTTTTTTTTTTGAAACTAAATCTTGCTCTGTCACCCAGGATGGAGTGCAGGGGCATGATCTCAGCACACTGCAACCTCTATTTCCCGGGTTCAAGCCATTCTCCTGCCTCAGCCTCCCGAGTAGCTGGGATCACAGGCGTGCGTCACCACACCCGGCAAATTTTTGTATTTTTAGTAGAGACGGGGTTTCCTCATGTTGGCCAGGCTGCTCTTGAACTCCTGACCTAAAATGATCTTCCCGCCTTGCCCTCCCAAAGTGCTGGGATTACAGGCATGAGCCACTGCACCCGGCCAGTAACCATTTTTCAGGCCGCCTTTGAAAATGATCTTGTGGAGAGAACAAACATTGTTTTATTCGTGTATACATCCCAGAACCTCACCACAAATTAATTGTTATCACGGTGTTAAAGGAGAAAACTGAAATACAGAGAGTAAGTAACTTGCTCAATATCCCATAAATGTCAGAGCTAAGATTTGATTTGAAGTCTTTCTGGGTCTAAAGCCCTCACTCCCTGCAGAAAGGGACCGATGTGGTCTTCAATGTACTATTAAGGTAATAAAGTGGCATCATGGTATCTTCAGCTCTCAAAACTAACAAAAGAAATGTAAAAGACAAATTTAAAACCACCATAAAAATAGACAATAAGCAAAAAAACCAAAGGGCCACAAGGCTTATGTCAAAAAACCTTTTGGATGTTTTGTTGTTGTTGTTGCTGTTTGAGACAGCATCTTGTCTCCCAGGCTGGAGTGCAGTGGCATGATCAGAGCTCACTGAAGCCTCAACCCCCTGGGCTCAAGTGATCCTCCCACCTCAGCCTCCAAGTAGCTGAATCTACAGGCATGTGCCACCATGCCTCGTTAATTTAAAAAAACTTTGTAGAGGTTGGCGGAGGCGGGGGGGGGGTCTCACTATATTGCCCAGGCTGGTCTTGAATTCCTGGCCTCAAGTGATCCTCCTGCCTCGGTCTCCCAAAGTGCTGGGATTACAGGCATGAGCCAATACACCTGACGCATAATCCTTTTGTGAAAGTCTAGAAATAATGTCTAAGAATTAGTGCTTCTCATGGTCATCTTCTCCCCAAAACCAAAACAGAATAAAGATGGTCAATGGATAAAATCCTAAGATAGCTCATGAATATCTCAATTTCTAGAGAAGCGGGTAGAGGGTATGTGTGGGCAGTTGGGGTGAAAAGGTGTAGAAAATGCTTCAAAGACTGAAGCCCTCCCCCATAATCTCGGTGTCTCACTTTTGTTTTTCCCTGGTGGAGAGGAAAGCCAGAGAGCAATCGAGAATGATTACAATTGCGCAGAGCTAATTACCTTTAGCAATAACAGGGAGTTTGCAATGCAGTCATGAAAATAAATAAGACGTCCTGAGGGAAGGAGAGGCCTGGAAGGGAAAGAAACACACAGAGACTCAGTTCTGTCCCCCTCTTCCCACAGGTCAAAACATTGAGCCCCGAAGCTCCGGGTTTTGCCTTCTGTGTCTTCCACAGACGGGCATGGTGAAAAACAGCCCCTGGGGAGAGATGGGGGAAGTCAAGGAAGAGTCTCATTGAGACCCAACCTTGGTTCAAAGGGAAATTTTGGACTCTGCCTGGAATTGGGGAAATGGCCCGAAAGTGACCTTGGTGAGAGCGACAGGACAAGACTTTTTAACAAACTTGAGGAAGAGAGAGCAGAAAAACACCCACTTCCCATGATACCCCACATCCCCAGCCTGCTTACCTGCGTGAGCTCCCTCTCCCTCTCTCCCTTTCCCTCCCTCTCTCCCCTTTCCTTTCTTTCTCTGTCTCTCTCCCCTTTCTCTTTCTCCCTGTCCTTCTCTCTCTCCCTTTTTCTTTCTCTCTCTCTCCCTCTCTCTCTCCCTGTCTGTCTCTCTCTTTTTATCTTTATTTCTCCCTCTCTATCCCTTTCCCTCTTTCCTCCTTCTCTTCCTCTCCCCCTCTCTCCCTCTTTCACTTCCTCTCTGTCTCTCTCCCTCTCTTTCATCTCTCTCTCTGTTTTTCCTCCCTCTCTCCCTCTTTCTCTTCCTCTCTCTCTCATCTCTCTTTCTCTCCCTGTTTCCTCCCTTTTTCCCTCTTTCTCTTCCTCTCTGTCTCTCTCTCATCTCTATCTCTCTCTCATCTCTCTCCCTCTCCCTTTTTCCTCCCTCTCTCCCTCTTTCTCTTTGTCACTGTCTCTCTCTTATCTCTACTTCTTTCTTCCTCTTCCATCTCTTCCCTCCCTCTCTCCTTTCCTCCCTCTCTCCCTCCCTTCCTTTTTCTCCCTCTCCTTCCCTCTCTTTTCCACCCTTTCCTTGACCTCACACTCTGCAATCTCAGGCAAAGAGAAGATAAAAGGATACTAAGGTCAAGGAGACTTGACCCAGACTCTATTAGAACAATACCTGTAACCATGTTTAACATGAGCAAATAGGGAATAAAGTCTTAGCACTAGCACTTGTGCTAAATAACTAGTGAAGAATATATATCAAAGGAAGAAAAACAGCATGCAAAATACACGCAAAGACACTTTACACCTGGTGCAGTGACTGACGCCTGTAATCCCAACACTCTGGGGGGTCGAGGCGGGAGAATCGCTTGAGCCCAGGAGTTCCATACCAGCCGGGGCAACATAAGGAAACCCTCATTCCTACAAAAAATAGAAAAAAAATTAACCAGGCATGGTGGTGCATCCTTGAAGTCCCAGCTACTCAGGAGGCTGGGGAGGGAGGATTGCTTGAGCCCAGGAGGTTGAGGCTGGAGTGAGCCATGATTGTGCCACTGCACTCCAGCTTAGGTGACAGAGCGACACCCTCTCTCTAAAAAAAGACTCTCTTCAGATCTCCTGCTTTAGGATTGGATAGATATCCTGGGAAACATTTCACTATGAAACAAGTAGATGCTGGGTATCCCACAGCAAATATGGCTCTGAACGCACAGAAAATTTCACAAGAAATTGAAGAAGGTTTCCAGGGATTGAAATGAAATAGGAGCTGATGCCAGAGTGGTGAGTACAACCATGAGCCAAAGCTGCCCTGGGGTGCGTGTTGGTGTCCGTATTCTGGACTTGGGTTTTGACGGCTTGACTGGGAATAACAGACCAAGTTTTCCATACATCCATGGTGAAGCACTGGAACTGAGACTCCTCACATTAGTGAGGACCCCACAAGAGCTATGCCCATAATATGAAGCTGAGCTAGGGGAAAAAAAAAATCCTTCCTCAAGCAAAGGGGCCCAAAACACATGCAAACATGTTTGTCTTGGCCAAGACGGTGAGTAGAGGAGGTCTCCTCTGAGAATGTGTAATTAAGCCCTTTCCTTACGTGAGTGTGGGGTTGAATTTACTCTCTGATTGCTCCAGGAAAGCCCAGGGTAAGTGACTCGACTGAAGAGGCACCATGCTGATAGCAGTCCGGGCACCTAAGAGCAACCAACACAAATCCTGTTGTAGAGGAAATCATTCCTATCCCAGGCTCTTCAGGAATCTCAAATATAAAAGCCAATCACATATGAGCTCGCAATTAAAAATCATAAAAGACATGAGGACAAAAGTCACCTTCCTCAAGTCAATAAGATTAATATACAATAAAGTCTCAAGAACATTTAGCGTTAGAGTTATCAGTACAGACTATAAAATAACTGCATTAAAAATATTTAAATAGGCCAGGTGTGGTGGCTCACTCTTGTAATCCCAGCACTCTGGGAGGCCAAGGCAGGCAGATTGCTTGAGTCCAGGCGTTCGAGACCAGCCTGGGCAACATGGCAAAACTTTGTCTCTACCCAAAAAAAAAAAGGCAAAAATTTGCCAGGCATGGTGGTGGGCACCAGTAGACCCAGCTACTCGGGTGGAAGGATAGCTTGGGCCTGGGAGGTCAAGGCTGCAGTGAACTTTGATTGCATCCCTGCACTCCAGACTGGGCAACAGAGAGAGAGGCTATCTCAAAACAAAACAAATATATCAATATAAATAAATAAATAAAACATTTAATGAAATAAAATGTACCATAAAAAATTTAGAGGCTCCCAAAATAACCACTGTGGTATTTGTGGTATGGTGGTTAGCACAGCTTCCTTCCAAAATAACCATATAACTTGAAAAAAAGGTAGAACTTCTAAATGTGAAATGTAAAATAATTAAAATTCAGAATTCAATGTGGTTTAAAGAGCTGAACGAACACAACTGAAAAGAGAATTGACTAGGTATGGTGACACATGCCTGCAGTCCCAGCACTTTGGGAAGCGGATTGCTTGAGCTCAGGAGTTCAAGACCAGCCTGAGCAACATGGCAAAACTCTGTCTCTACAAAAAAATTCGCCAGGCATGAAGGTGCATGCCTGTAGTCCCAGCTACTTGGGAGGCTGAAGTAGAAGGATCACTTGACCCCGGGAGGTTGAGGCTTCAGTGAGCTGAGCTCACACCACTGCACTCCGGCCTGGGTGACAAAAAAAGAGAATTAACAAACTGAAAGGGATTACCCAGAATGTAGCACAAAGAGATGAGGAAAGAATAATTTGGTCTAATATACACCTAATCAAAGTTCCAAAACAAGAAAGTGTACAGAACACAGAAGAGAAAATATTAAAAGAAGTGATGGCTAAAAATTTTTTTTAAATAGTGGAAGATGTAAATCTTCAGATTTAGATACTACAACAAATCTAAAGCAGGAGCCATAAAGAGACCATTGTATTAGCCTGTTCTCGCATTGCTATAAAGAATTACCTGAGATTGGGTAATTTATGAAGAAAATAGGTTTAATTGGCTCATGGTTTTGCAGGCTGTATAGGAAGCATGGCTGGCAGGCCTCAGGAAACTTACAGTCATGGCAGAAGGTAAAGGAGAAGCAGGCACATCTTCACATGGCCAGAGAAGGAGGAAGAGGGAGAGAAGGGGCAGGTGCTACACACCAGTTCTCGTGAGAACTCACTCACCATCACGGGAACAGCAAGAGGGAAATACACTCCCCGTGATCCAATACCTCCCACCAGGCCCCTCCTCCAACATTGGGGATTATAATTTGACATGAGATTTGGTCAGGGACACAAATCCAAGCCATATCCACCATCCAAGATATGTCATAGTAAAATCACAGAACACCAAAGGTAAAGGAAAAAAAAAATCTTCAAAGTGGCCAGTGAGAAATGACAGAACACCTGCAAAACAATGCCAATTAAACCATCACCAGAAATCTTTAGCAACAACTATAAAATTCAGAAAATTATAGAATAATAACTTTAAAACACCAAGAGACTCTCATTTTTACTAATGTGTTAGCACTAAGTGAGTCTAAGAGCTTTAAATATAATTTTATAAAGATGGACATGAGAAGATAGCCCAACAAGAACTAAATTGGAATTTTTTTGTTACTGGTTCATCAAGATGGGGGCTTAGATTTAAAAATAAATATAAACATAATAGGATGTGCTATTTCTTACCCACCCTCCCCCACAATAAAAAAAAATTTAGAGAAAATATACCCAGCTAAACTATCATTCCATCCAAGATACAACATTAACCAATGACAAAGTCAAGAAATCCTGAAAACCTATGACCAAGAGGCCCTCACTAAGGAACTATCCAAAGAATATACTTCAGGAGAGGGGAGATGACCTAGAAGGAAAGTCCAAGATTCAAAAAAAATTGGGAACCAAGTAAAGCAATAATCACATCAGAAGATCTAAAGCAAGTGTTGACAAACTGTAGACCAAATCCAGTCCATTGCCTATTTTTGTAAATAAAACTTTCTTGAAACACAACCACTCTTATTTGTTTATGGTTTTATGGCTGTTTCTATAGTACAACAGCAGATTTGAGTAACTGTGACATAGACCCTTGTGGCCATAAAATCTGTCCCCACACAGTATGTAAGACAGAGGATAAGCTATTTGAAGTATTCTAAGGTCTATGATTGTTCAGAGAAAGAAATATTCTATTTAACTTTGGTCTTTAAGTTACTTAAGCATATCAAAATGTTAAGGGTACTGACTAAAAGAGTAGAATAGGTCAGGCGTGGTGGCTCACACCTGTAATCCCAGCACTTTGGGAGGCCAAGGTGGGCAGATCACTTGAGGCCAGGAGTTCGAGACCAGCCTGGCCAACATGGTGAAGCTATATCTCTACTAAAAATATAAAAAATTAGTCTGCAAGCCTGTAATCCCAGCTACTCGGGAGGCTGAGGCAGGAGAATCTCTTGAACTGGGAAGCTGGAGGTTGCGGTGAGCTGAGATTACACCACTGCACTCCAGCCTGGGCAAGAGAGCAAGACTCTGTCTCAAAAAAATGAATGAATAAATAAAATAAAAGAATAGGATAGACTGAAAACTTCCAAAACAATAGAGAGGACAATGAAACAAATACAATCAATCCAAAAGAAAACTGAAAAAGAAAATCCATAAAGCACAGAAAAGGCAGATCAAATAGAAAGTAGAAACTATAATGCAAGAAAGAAGATTAAATATATCAGGAAATGTAATGGAGTGACTAATATTTTCCAGTAAATAGAGAATGTCAGATTGAGTTTAAAAATACACACAGACACACATATATATATAAATACACACACACACACACATATATATATATACACACACTAGTATACAAATCAGAGTTTGAAAGACAAAAAAAAAATCTGGCGTAGTTTCTTGATATCAGAGAAAATAAAATTTAAAGCAAGCAAGTATTATTATGAATAAAGAGGATTGCTATCATGATCAAAGGTTTACCTTGCCAGGAAGGTAATTTTATATTTGTTCATGATTAGTAGCACAATCTCATTTATAAGATAAAAATTACAGAACTACATGAGAAATTGTCAAATCCATCAACAGAATGGAATAGAAAAACACACCTTTCCTAGGAATAAATAAAGTAAGCAGTAAATTACAGAACGGTTGAACTACACAATTAATAAGCTTGACCTTATGAATATGTGTATGTGCATCCCTGCCTCAAACAATTAGGGGAATCATATTCCTCTCAACCACTCATGAAACATTTATTAAACATGACTGCACTGTAAGTCAGAAAGTTCTTTAAATTTTTATAGGACTAACATCTAATAGACCACATTCACCAAAATTTAATGGTTAGAAATCAGCAATAAAAAGGTAACTAAAACCCATGCATTTAGACATTTCAAAAACATTCTTTAAAAAGATCTTTTTATTCTCAAAATCACATGCACACTGTAATCTGTGGGTCAAAGAGGAAATTACCATGGAAATGTTTCACTACTGAAGACTGAACCATAATAAAATCTTATACATTGTAAGTGTTAGTGTGCACTAAAGCAATACTCATAGGGAAATGTAGAATCCTAACTGCTTATATCAAAAAGATAAAGAGGAAAAATTAATGATCAAATCATGTAATGTAAGAAGTTAGTGACAGAACACAGAATAAACTTGAGGAAAGTAGCAGGAAGAAAATAACAAAGATAGAAATGGTGGCTCATGCCTGTAATCTCAGCACTTTGGGAGGCCGAGGTGGGCGAATCACGAGGTCAGGAGATCGAGACCATCTTGGCTAACACAGTGAAACCCCGTCTCTACTAAAAATACAAAAAAATTAGCCGGGCGTGGTGGCGGACGCCTGTAGTCCCAGCTACTCGGGAGGCTGAGGCAGGAGAATGGTGTGAACCCAGGAGATGGAGCTTGCAGTGGGCCAAGATCATGCCACTGCACTCCAGCCTGGGTGACAGAGTGAGACTCCCTCTCAAAAAAAAAAAAAAAAAAAAAAAAGGAAGATGAAAGGAATGAAGTCTAAAATAAAAATACAATAGAAAGAATTGTCAAAGCCAAAAATAACTTGTTGGGAAAGACACAGAAAGAAAAATGCTGCATGATTTCGCTTGCATGTGAAATCAAAACAAAAACAAAAACAAAAAAAAAACGACACTTGAATATATAGAAATAGAGAATAGAACAGTGGTTACCAGGACTAGGGGAGTGGGGAGATGGGGAGATGGAAGTCAAAATGTACAAAGTTACAGTTATACAGAATGAATAAGTGTGGAGAGCCGATATATAACATTAAAACTATAGTTAATAGTATTGCACTGTATACTGAAAATTTGCTAAGAAAGTAGATTTTAGGTACTTTCACCATGAAAAATAGCTAACTATGTGGGATGACAAATATTTTAATTTGTCTATAATAATCATTTTACTATGTACATGTATATGGAAGCATTTTGTACACCAGAAATATGTACAATAAAAATAAATAAATATTCCATTGAGAGCATTTTTTAAAAAGTGGGGGAAAGGCATAATACCATGATTTTAAAAGGCATAACTCAAAGCAAACAGGCTGAGCACGGTGGCTCATGCCTTTAATTCCAACATTTTAGGAGACCAAAGTGGGAGGATTGCTTGAGGCCAGGAGTTCAAGACGAGTCTGGGCAACATAGCAAAACCCCGTCTCTACAAAAAAAATATTTTTTTGAGATGGAGTCTCGTTCTGTCACCCAGGCTGGAGTGTGGTGGTGTGATCTCGGCTCACTGCAACCTCTGCCTCCTGAGTCCAAGTAAATTTCCTGCCTCGGCCTCCTGAGTAGATGGGATTACAAGTGCCTGCCACCAAGCCCAGCTAATTTTTGTATTTTTGGTAGAAATGGGATCTCACCATGTTGGCCAGGCTGGTCTCAAACTCCTGACCTCAAGTGAACCACCTGCCTCGGCCTCCCAAAGTGCTGGGAGTACAGGTGTGAGCCACCGCGCCCAGCCCTCTACAAAAATTTTAAAAATTAGTCAGGTGTGGTGGCACATGCCTGTAGTCCCAGCTACTCAGGAGGCTGAGGAGAGAGGATTGCTTGAGCCCACAGCTCAAGTCTGCAGTGAGCCATGATTGCACCATTCTACTCCAGCCTGGGAGACAGAGTGAGACCTTGTCTCTTAAAAAATATTTTTAATTAAAATAAATTTTAAAAGAGAACAGATTAAATAAAGATAAGAGAGATGATGTACATAATAAGAAAACCAGAAACATCCTAGTATCTAAAAATAGAAGAAGAAACGGACATTGCCTTGGGGGGAAAAGTTTATCCAGGTTACTCAAGAAGAAAGAGGAGACTTGAATGCTTCTGAAATAACTAAACAGATTGAATTTGTACTTTATCCAATAACAAAGAACAAACTCATAGATATGCCCCCAAAATAAGTAGACTTTTGGTTTTGTAAGTTTCTTTCTTTTATCCCTGTTCATCACTTACATTAAAGTTATTCGTAGCCTATAAAGCTAAGATCTGCAGCTACCAAATCTGATGACTGCTTGGAGATTCAGGCAAAACTGCATAGCCAGATACTCCAGACATCAAGAGAATCAGTCATTCAACCTCATAAACAGCATGTAAGTTCCCTTAAACATTGATGTTTAAGGAACTTCGAACCAACACTTTGGGAAAGTTGAGTTTCACATTAAAGACACGAAGAGTCAATGAGATGTTAAGCAACCCAGATAAGAAATTAAGATCTTCCATCCCCTGAGTTTTCCCAGGAAACCCAAGGTGAATCTAAAAAGTAGCCAAAATCTTTCTGGAGCAGATATTCAAAGCATCCCCGGCTATAGTTCTGTAGTTCTCTGAGCTACAGGTTTCAACCCTTACTTGGGCTAAAATTCCCCCTTTAATGTCTCCCAGGGCTCTGATGGTGAACCTTCAATTCCCACTTTGCTCCCCGCTCAAAAAGTTGCTTGCTTTTTGCCTTGGAAACCTGGAAAAAGTGAAGAGTAGGTGGTTTTAGAATGTCAGAACTGAAAACGGATGTCTAGCCTTGTAGGGAAGAGGGAGCCGGTAGGTACAGGAGACTGAGATCTCAAGATGGCTCTTCTAGCACACATCGAAGGAAAGGAGCTATGCCCAGTATCCAAGGGCACTTCTAAGATGCCACTTAATCCTGTTATGCCTAGCACTTATGGGCAGTGGACAAGATAGAAGGACAGGAACGCAATACAGCCATGATCTTTTCCTACCTAGCCCCACCCTGTGACCCCACCCTGTCCACATTTACCACAGGCTTATCATCGTCACTTGCTTCTGCAGTGAATGCAATTAAATGTCCATGCCCAATCCACTGGAAACTTGGAATGTGGCTTGTAGATGACCCACCTTCTCCTGCTATGATGGTGCCTGTTGAAGCCAGTATTGCACTCTATAACAGCCAGTGGGGAACTACGGAAAAGGCAAGGTTTGGAAGGACGAGGGACCTGAGCTTATATCCTGCATCGGGGGAGTCTCACATCTCACCATTCAGGATGTGTCTTAGCAAAACTTAATTTTAATGCACCATTACAGATGCTTTCATTGCAAACCCCAATCCCTGCAGATTTGCTATTGGCCCTGGATTCACAGCATTGCCTTGTTTCTTGGCTAAGACAGCCCTAGGCATGACATGAAGTTCCTGTGATCCTGGAAACCTCTGTTGCAAGGTGTCATTGCCTCTACAGACCTGGTACCACTGTATCAGGTATTACTGTCACTAGCAGGCATGGCCAAAGAGCATCTTGCCTCATACCTGTGCTCTCTTCCTCTGCCATTCTGGGGCTCCCACACTACTGTTGAAGTACAGGATGCCTTAGGACCCATTAAGTGCTTAGCCTCGAAATGCTGTACAAACTTTAAACAATGGAAGACAGATGTCAATAGATCAATTTTTTCATCCCTTTCCCTCTTGGCAACGTGGCCTCTCTGAACACAACCCAAGAAACTGAGACATCACCATGAACATTGTGCAAAGTCGGCAACACATTTCCTTATATTTGCCCTCCCTCCTTTGGGGCTTACTCCTGCTACCCTGGGATGGCACTCCCCAATAAAGTGTTGAGTTTTAAGCCCTGAAGCTTAAGACACTATTCTTTAAAAGTGAATTTTGGCTGGGAGCGGTGGTTCACACCTGTAATTCCAGTGCTTTGGGAGGTCAAGGCAGGAGGATCACTGGAGGCCAGGAGTTTGAGACCAGCCTGGGCAACATAGTGAGACACCATCTCTAAAAAAGTATATAAAAATTATTTGAGAAGGGTGGTACATGCCTGTAGTCCCAGCTACTCAGGAGGCTGGAGCAGGAGGACCACTTGAGACCAGGAGTTGGAGGATGCAGTTAGCTAGAATCACACCACTGCACTCCATCCTGAGTGACAGAACGAGACCCTAAAAAAAAGATGGGTTTTATCTTTGTCACTTTGTGCTGCCACCTTTAGAAACTGCCCTCCTAGTTTTATGGGCCATGAGCCCAAACTAACGCTGATCACTCACCCAGTACTCCAGCCCACCCCTTTCCCGGTCCCACCCTCACATTAAATCCATTAGAGAACTAAGCAGTAGATTATGTACAAAACAAAGACTCAGCTTCAACTTTTGCAAAAGAGCTTTCTACTTGAGCATTTCACAAATATACTTTTGTCCTGTAGCCAGAAAGGGAACACTGAAGAATCTGTTTTCAAGCAAATTCTGGTTCAACAAAATATGAGCTAAGGGGGAAGGAGGGGCGCCATTCTTCAAGCAGATTGTCATCACAAATTAAAGCATTTTAACACTCAAATATAATAGTTTATTTTCTGACAGCTGGGTGGCTTCCTTAGATTTTTATTGACAAGAAAAAAAATTGGTTGTATAAAATCAGGATGTTTGAAAGTAATTTCTCTAATCACACACAAGGGTGATATAAAACGGAGATATAACAGAAAATTAAAAATTTTGCTAGTTGACTAGGTATTATGTCACATCTCATGGTCCTGAATTGCTAGATTTCAAAAGAAGAAAAGCAAATGAAGTTACTATTTTTTTTTTTTTCTGGAAGACAGAGTCTTGCTCTGTCACCTAGGCTGGAGTGCAGTGCTGTGATCTTAGCTCACTGCAGCCTCAACCTCTGAGGCTCAAGTGATCCTCCCACCTCAGTCCCTCAAGTAGCTGGGATTACAGGCGTGAGCCACCACGCCCTACCAATTTTTGTATTTTTAGTAGAGATGCGGTTTCACCATGTTACCCAGGCTGGTCTCGAACTCCTGACATCAAGTGAACCTCCCGGCTCAGCCTCCCAGAGTGCTGGGATTGCAGGAGTGAGCCACGGTGCCCGGCCTAAAATAAAATATTTTTACATGAAATATTTTCTTTAATGATTAGAATTTTAATTAATAGACAGAAACACAGGAGGATATTATATAGCCCTAGTGGACATTCTCTTCTCTATCAAATGCTACCACCTCATGATTAGGAACAGAGAGGTCTTGAGATGTCTGTTGGTTCTTTAATAAACCACGAGACATGAGTTTTTCTTTTTATTTTCTTTCTTTCTTTCTTCTTTTTTTTTTTTTTGAAGTGGAATCTCACTCTGTTGCCCAGACTAGAGTACAGCGGCCCCATCGTAGCTCACTGCAGCCTCCAACTCCTGGGCTCAAGGGATCCTCCCAGCTCAGCCGCCTGAGTAGCTGGGACTAGAGGCATGCCAGCCACCATGCCTGGCTAATGTTTGTATTTTCTGTAGAGACAGACAGGGTCTTGCTGTATTGCCCAGGCTGGTCTCGAACTCCTGGGCTCAAGTGATCTAATTACCTTGGGGTTTCACTATGTTGCCCAGGCTGGATATGAGTTTTTCTATGGGAGCATTTAAGTCTTTTTCATAAACTCATTCTCCTTTCTCAATGATGCTAAATATACAGCACAAATATCAATACTAACGTGAAATTTGAAAGGAGACGTGTGCTTTATACAAGCAAATGTAGTCACTCATTGCTATTTATCCAACTTTTCAAACAGACAAAGATAAGCACGGAAGATTACAACTAAACAAGTGTGCTAAATGTGGTGCCTCATGTGAGATTCTGAGTAGGTGGAAGATAGGTAGATATCCTGCGTTCACTCAAAGGGACAAACAAAAACATTTATTGAACATGGCTGTCTCCCAGACACTGGACTTACTATTCTGTATACATTATTTCCTCTGACTCTGTAACAGTTAGGGTAACATTAGCTGCTGTAACAAATAAACTCCCCAAATCTCCGTGGATCATCACCCTCTCTAATTATCTACTGTAGATGTTCCTGGTCAATGCTTATATTTCTTTCACACAGTGAATCCAGGACTTGCTTTTTTTTTTCATCTGTGGGCTCCACCTCTATCTCCCAAGATCGTGGAGCCTTCTTTGGTTTTCTCCCAGTTGGTAGGCAAGAGAAGAAGACATGGAGGAGGCATCCAGTCATCTAACTGTGTTGGCTCACATGTACACAGATCACGCCTGTCACGTGGTAAGCCTAATTCCAGCCTCACCTGGATACAAGATGAGAACCAGCAAATGCATCACCTGGTTAGACGTCACCCAGAAACAACTGTACATTACATAAGGGGAAGTGCATGTTTTAGGGCAAAACTAGCCATCTCTGTAACAAATGCTCTCTCTCTCTCTTCCTCCCTCCTTTTCTCTCTCTCTCCCTCTCCTTTTATGTCTCTCTCCCCCTCTCTCTCTTTCCCTCTCTTCTGGTATCTCTCTCCCTCCTCCCTCTTCTTCTCTTTCTCTCTCTCTCTCTTTCCCTCTCCCTCCCTCCCTCTGTCTGTCTCTCAAACACATATACCCACAGCTGTGCACACACAAACAAACGTTATGAAGTTGGTGTATTTTCTTTTCCATTTTACTAATGACAAAATGCACCAAGAGAAGTCTTATATATCTTCTGAGGTCTCAGAGTAAATGGGTTGTGATAATAATCCCAGTCTGGGAGACTCTAAAATCCTGAATCTTTCTAATATATCATGTGATATATAACAAGAATTTGTACAGCTCCTTTGATAGAAAAGTGTTTAGGGCTTATTGGGAGCTGGCGTATGAAGTGACATGTCCTCCCTCAGTTCATATAAATAATGTATTTCTTACCATCTTACCAATCAATTTGGATTGAATTAGTGTGTACCCCAAAGGGCTTGAACAAATGACATATTTATTTATTTGCTTATGAGTTTTTTTCAGATTCATTTTAGAGAATAGCAAAATATTTAAATGACATGTATTTATTCACTTATGAGGTTTTTCTCAGGTTCATTTTAGAGAATAGCAAAATATTTTTATAGCATAATTTTTAACATGGCAAAAATTATTTTACAAGATAGATTGGTTTGGTTGTAATTTGAATGGAATACTTATATTCATAATGTTTTAAACAACTTTGATTTGGTTTATAGTTCACTAAAAATAAAAGAGATACTTGGAACTGGTTCTGCCTGGGTTCAGGAAATTAATGTGGTTAGTTCTGGTTTATCGTTCAGTGGCGTTCTGGTAAAAACAGAGTCTTATTTCAAGCAAAATAGATTGTTACATGTTTTTAAAAATATCTTTCACTGTAAAGTTGTTTCCTTGCACTTTGAGGCAGTAAATCTTTGGTAAGATGAATAGCCCTGGGCCAGGTGTGGTGGCTCATGCCTGTAATCCCAGCACTTTGGGAGACTAAGGCAGGAGAATCACTTGAGGCCAGGAGCTCGAGACAAGACTGGGCAAGATAGTGAGACCCTGTCTTACACAAAAATAAAAAATAAAAAAATTAGTTACACATGGTGGTGCTCGCCTGTAGACGTGGCTATTTGAGAGGCTGAGGCAGGAGGATGGCTTGAGCCCGGGAATTCAAGGCTGCAGTGAGCTATGATGGTGCCAGTACACTCCAGCCTGGGTGACAGAGCAAGACCCTGTCTCAAAAAAAAGACTGATGTTTCTGAGTTGAGGTTTCTAGACAGCCTCACCTGGAAAGTAAGCATGAACATCTTCCAGCTATTTGGATCAGCATAATGATCCAATCCAAAACTGAGTGACACAAAACAGCCATTGCATTATGCTCATGGAGTCTGTAGGCCTGAAATCTAAGAAGGACACTGGAGAACGGGTTGTCTCTGCTCTACAATGTTTGGGGCCTCAGCTAGAAAGCCTCAAAGGCTGTGAGTGACATGACAGCTGGAGGCTGAAACCATTTGAAGAAATCTGGGGGTTGATACTGATGAGGACCTCAGATGAATCTGTTGGCTGGGACATCACCATGTGACCTCCCCATGTGGCCTGGGTTTTCTCATTGTGTGGTGGCTGCATTCTAAGAGCAAATATCTCAAGAGGACAAAGCAGAAGTGAAGGACATTTTAATGACCTACTTGAGAAATCATATGGCATCATTTCCATCATCCTCTGTTGGTGGAGATGTTACAGGAAACAGCTCCCAATCCCAATCCCAAGACCCCAAGTGAGGGTTCTTGGATCTCGCACAAGAAAGAATTCAGGGTGAGTCCACAGTGCAAAGCAAAAACAAGTTTATTAAGAAAGTAGAAGAATGAAAGAATGGCAGACAGGCGCAGTGGCTCATGCCTGTAATCCCAGCACTTTGGGAGGCCGAGGCAGGTGGATCACCTGAGGTCAGGAGTTCAAGATCAGCCTGGCCAACATGGTAAAACCCCATCTCTACTAAAAATACAAAAAAATTAGCTTGGCATGGCGGCAGGTGCCTATAGTCCCAACTACTCGGGAGGCTGAGGTAGGAGAATGGCTTGAACCTGGGAGGCGGAGCTTGCAGTGAGCCGAGGTTGTGCCACTGCACTCCAGCCTGGGCGACACAGCAAGACTCCGTTTCAACCTGAGGTCTGCTGGTTGCCCATTATTATGGTTATTTCTTGATGTATGCTAAACAACGGGTGGATTTTTCATGCCTCCCTTTTTAGACCGTTTAGGGTAACTTCCTGACATTGTCATAGCATTTGTAAACTGTCATGGCACTGATGGGAGTGGGAGTGTAGCAACAAGGGTGACCAGAGGTCACTGTCGTTGCCATCTTGGTTTTGGTGGGTCTTAGCCAGCTTCTTTACTGCAAACTGTTTTATCAGCAAGGCTTTTATGACCTGTATCTGGAGCCGACTTCCTATTTCATTCTGTGACTCAGAATGCCTTAACTGTATAGGAATGCAGTCCAGTAGGTCTCAGCCTCATTTTACCCAGCTCCTATTCAAGATGGAGTTGCTCTGGTTCAGACGCCTCTGACAGAGGCAATTGCAAAGCTCTTCCTAGGCTCCAGGCCAGGGGACATGGAACAGATCGTTAGATGAAAGGGTTGTCAAGGTCACATGTCGGAAGAGGCTGTGGGATGGGAGAGATTGCTCTATCTTTGGAAAATACAGTCTACTATAGGGAATTCAGGTGATACAGTCAAGAAGGTGGCAGCTGCCTCTCCACTGTTTCTCTTAAGTTGCGGCTGTTCCCTGAATCACTGCCGGTGTGGCCATGCTTCTCCACCGTTCTTCCCCACGATGGAAGCCAGGCCAGACTATAATGCTTAATGGACTTCCAGAAAGGTTTGGAATTAACAAGAGAATGATAATGAGGACAAATTCCTTCTATAGACTAGCTGTAGCTGTTCTCAGATGCACAGACTTGGCTCCTGAAGAGTAGACCTCTCATTCCCAAGGTCCTGGAATGCCATCAGGTTGTAAGAGTCAGCCTCTCTCCCAACAGCAGCAATGCCCGGGAGGGCGTCTCCTCCACCCAACATCCAGGACATAGTTCTGTGAGGTGCAGGTAAAGTCTGTGGTCTCCCGCTCCAATCTGTCCTTCTCACCCCAAGCTGGTTGGCAGTGGAATACATCCCTTCGAGTTTAAGATCTTATTATTGGGCTTCCCCCAAAAACATCAGAACACTTGAGTATGATATTAGTCTATTTCTCAGAACATAGAGCGTTGAACACTGAGTTCACCAGGTATATGGCTTCCAAAGAATAGTCCAGGCTAGGTTTCAGCCATCTGTTCAGGCCCTTGGTATTCTCCTCCAGCAGAAAGGCAAGAACATGTCTTCCTCTGTCTTCCGGGTTAAGCTCACAATTTCCTGTGAGCAAATGCATGGGAATACATACACCCACAGCTTCCCAATATATAATCACACTTGACACTCCAAATTACCTATTGCAATAGGTATTCATGTTGCATACTAGGAAACAAAGGCTTAGCAGAAGTGAAGGGCCATGCTCAAATGTCTTAAACTAGGATTAATAGCTCAGCCTCTAACTCCCAGTTGTTCTCTCCCTTGGACTACATTGGCAGTGCAGATTCAGAAATTGTAATTTTGAGTCTCACGCATATGAGTCAATATTTCCTACTTGATATTAACTAATTCATCATTTCCTTTACAGGAGCCTTTGCCACGGGTTGTAGGTAGCTCCCCTATCTCCCTCCTCCTTCTCCAACCCTCCTTTTTGAGGCCATCAATTTATTTCCCATCATTATCGCTTGGGTTTTCAGTTTTCCATAAGTGATAGAACACCTTGTATCCCAAAGAGAAATGCCACTACTCTGCGAAGCCAGCCTTTGAGTCTCTTTTAAAAGAGAGTTCCTACAGTGTGGCAGATTTTAATGACCTCCATCTCTCATGCCTGCATTAGGTCACCTGAGCCTCGCTGCTCAAAATGATCTAACCACCTCATAATGCAGGCCGAGGCAGGCTCAGACTCACTGTGGGGCGCCCGGCCTAATTCATTATACCTCTCGAAGCCATAAATCACAGGATTCTCCCACCTTTTCTCCCTTCCCTCCTACCAAAAGGAGAGCTCACATGAAATCTATTTACGTGGAATGATTATTCAATTAATTTTTTCATTACATTTGCCAGAAAGCATTGCCAGGATTCCTAAAGCTGTCCTGTGTGTTTGCATTAATGATGACAGTGGTTCATGATACTTAATTTAGCAATCGTGACCCATTTGGAGGTCATGCCCTGCCATACGCAGACTGGAGACAGTGGAGGGGTGGCTTCCTGGTCAGGAACACATGAGTGCCTGACACGTATTTAGGAAAATCACAGAGGTATTAACGTCTCTGCAAGCTATCCCCTCTGCTTCATCCTCACTGTGGTGGCCTTAACACAAGCTTTGCCCCATGTCCTTTCTAACCTGGGTGATTATAAGAGCCCCCTAATTCCTTTCAGTGTCTGTTTGATCCCTTCCAACCCAAGGGGGAAGCTGAAGCAGGAGGATCTCTTGAGCCCAGGAGTTCAAGGCTGCGGTGAGCTCTGATAACACCACTGCACTCCAGCCTGGGGGTGCTGGAGTAAGACCCTGTCTCAGATAAATAAATAAAAGTGTACACCTGACTTTGCTGCTCGCTTTTCTCATACACATCAGTGGTACACAGTGGCCCAGGGAATAGAATCCAAGTTGCCGACTTGCCTTGCATGCAATACTCTTTGTGATCCAGCCATGACCCCCTCTGGCCTCAGTTCTCACTACCTACTCTCCCAAGACGAGATCCATGTTTCAACCTAACACCACTAAACCACCACAACTTCTCAGACACACAAGCCCTCCCTGGTGCCCACATTATTCCCTCTGCCTTGAAATGTCCTTTACCTTCTCGACCACCTGAAAAATGTGCTCCCCTTATTCAATACCCAGCTCAAATATCACTTCTTTGGAGATGATTGCTTACACCTTAAGAGAAGGTCTGGCAATCCTTCTCTGTGACCTCCAAGCACATTGCACATGCTGTAATCACAGCCCTTACCTTGTATTCTAATTACTTGCTTTCCTGTGAGTTACTTAAAGTCAGAGTTCTGGTCATCCTTTCTTCTTCTTCTTTTTTTTTTTCAGTAGAGGCAGGGTCTCACTCTGTTGCCCAGCTGGTGTGCAACAGTGTGATCATAGCTTACTGCAGCCTAGATGTCCTGGGCTCAAGGGATCCTTCCACTCTCAGCCTGCCAAGCAGCTGGGATTACCACCATGCCCAGCTAATTAAAAAAAAAAAAATCTTTTTTAGGGACGGGGTCTCACTATGTTATCCAGGTTAGTCTCAAACTCCTGGCCTCAAGTGATCCTCCTGCCTTGGCCTCTCAAAGCACTGGGATTACACACATGAGCCACCATGCCCGGCTGCTGCTCATTCTTTCTTGTACTCCTAATATGGGGACATTCAAATGAGTACATTTTTAAAAATACAGATTATTTGGAATTCACCTAGACCTGTGGAGAAGCCCAGGAACTGGTATTTTTAAGTTTCCAAAGCTGTTTTCTTTTGCTGCCAGCCTGGCAAAATCCACGAACCTTGAGTTTGGGAACAACCACCCTAGCACGTGGCCTGCCTTAGCCCAGATGTTTGATGATTGCTCCTTGAATGAATGAAGGAAAGTATATCTGTTGAGCAGGTGGGGTCACAGAGGAAGGTTATGCTGATGAAGGTGAGGAGAACAGCTGCTCTTTTCTTCCTTTGACCATTATAGGCCAATGCTGATCTAAGACAGATCCTAGTTCTACAAACCCATTTAAAAAGAAATGGATGATTGATGGGCATTTCGAGTGGATAAAGAAACTGTGAGATACGTGTATATATATGTGTATGTATGTATATATATGTGTGTGTGCATATATATACACATGTATATGATGGAATACTACTCAGTCATAATAAGGAATGAATTAATGGCATTCACAGCAACCTGGATGAGATTGGAGACTATTATTCTAAGTGAAGTAATTCGGGAATGAAAAACCAAACATCGTATGTTCTCACTCATAAGTGGGTGCTAAGCTATGAGGATGCAAAGGCGTAAGAATAACACAATGGACTTTGGGGTCTCAGAGGGGAAGAGTGGGAAGGGGATGAGGAATAAAAGACTACAAATCGGGTGCAGCATATACTGCTTGGGTGAAGGGTACACCAAATCTCACAGATCATCACTGAAAAACTTACTCATGTAACCAAATACCACCTGTTCCCCAATAACATATGGAAATAAAACATTTTTTAAAAAAAGAAATGGATGAGACATCAATTTGGGTCTCATTTAAGTGCACTTTGACTTCTAGGTTCCAAATACAGTGTATCCCTTCACCCTCGCATCTGCCGTTTCCTGTGGGTTCCTTCTCCTTAGCCCACACAGCCTCAGGATCTACTGCTGAAAGTCCAAGGATGCCTCTGGAAATCCCAGCCCTCGCTCCCTTTATCCAGGCACTGGGAGACCCTCCCAGATCCACTGACCCTCTGGGTTGTAAACCAACATTGTAAATGTCACCTCCTGTCCTACTGCGGCTGAAATTAAGATGCCTGGACTGCTTCTGCTTCCTTTCTGGAGGACTGACATCTCAGGGGGCTTGTTCATGGCTCCAGAATTGTCTCCCCCTCCTGGATTTACTTAGAGAAAGCAAGCTCATTCTGAAGCATTGAGTAACTGATTATAAGACTTTTGCTGGTCAGGCCTTCATCATTGATTTGCCAGTATCCTCACTGGATGGATACAAACCTTTCCCTATGAGGACCAGGGTGTGGAGTGGGGAATTTGTCTCTCCTTGCGGCTGTGGAAATGGCTGTTAAGTTCGCGTCAGAAACTGTGATGTCTTTGCGCAAAGAACTGGTCCTCCCTACCATGCAGGGTTGGGGCAACCTCTGCACATTGTTGACATAAGGTTCACAGAATTCGCTGTCTGCCGGGTACTGTCTCCTGGCTGCCTCCCAGGTCACTGAAATGCCCGCCACGCCACGGATACCGCCATAAGCTTCCTGACTTGGACACTTTACCTTCCTAGAAGTAACCAATATACTTTTAGGGTCTGAGCTCTTAGTTAAGTCATCATCACCCATCATGCCCCAGTAGAGAAAATTCCAGAGAAACCTAGAAAATTACAGGGAAATCAAAAAATATGAGAAAAGATGGGAAAAAACCTAACATTTGATGGTTTCTCTTCAGTGCCTGGGATGAAACTATATCCTTCTACTAAAGGTTTACAACTACCTCCTCACAAAGGTAGTATTCTCCCCGTTTATGGATAGGGAAACTGAGGCTCCTATGGGCTGGGTTACTTGCCTGATTTTGGATGTCCAGGCCATGGCTCTCTGACCCCCAAAGCCTTAATCTTTTCATTATTCAATCCTTTCTCTAAGTGAGTCCTTCCAGCGGGGCCTGAAGTAAAAGTCTGAGGTTTTGTGTACCTATTGGGCATTTTAATTTGGGGAAATCCTGTAAAGAAAGACACAGTGCTTGGCGTACACATTCCCAAGGTTTCGGCTGCATGAGACCTCAAGGTTCTAGAAGAGTGGGCTCCAGAGGCCTCAAAGGTCAAGACCCCATGCACTACTGAGCTCAAGAAGCTCAACCCTCTCTGATCCTCTGGGGAACACAGAGAGAGGCAATTGGCTAATTCATTTCTTTGGAAAGAGCCAGCTGTGAGAATTCAAAATTGAACACACATTTATTAAGAACATACACTGTGCAGGTGTTGAGCTATGGGACAGGATTGGGGGGAAAAATGAGAAAATTCAAAAGAATGATTAGATGAAGGTGTCTGTATTAGTTTGCTTTCACGCTGCTAATAAAGACATCCCTGAGACGGGGTAACTTATAAAGAAAAAGGAGGTTTAATGGACTCACAGTTCCACGTGGCTGGGGAGGCCTCACAATCATGGCGGAAGGCAGAAGGTGAAAGGCGCATCTCATCTGGTGGCAGACGAGAGAATGAGGACCAAGTGACAGGAATTTCCCCTTATAAAACCATCAGATCTCATGAGACTTATTCAATACCACAAGAACAGTTTGGGAGAAACTGGCCCCATGATTCAATTATCTCCCACTGGCTCCCTCCAATAACATACGGGAATTATGGGAGCTACAATTCAAGATGAGATTTGGGTGGGGACACAGCCAAACCATATCAATGTCTTCAAGGAGACAGAGGGAGGATAGACTCACAAAGGCATGAGTATAATAAGCCTGAGAGTCTCTGCATTCTGATAACCAGAAATGTGCTTAAAATGTGGGGGGTGAGTCCACAAGGGGCAATTCATCCTGGTGGGCAAAAGGGGTATAGGGAAAACAGGCACTTGAAGAATGAAGAGAATGTTCCCCCCATGGCCCCAGGCTGTGTGAGGGTAGCTGGCGGGATATGGGCCTCCAGAGTCGTCAATTCCCTCCCAACCACATAAAGGTGGCAGGTGATTATTTCATGTCCCCAGGCAGATTTATTTAACTTCCTTTTGGTAGAGACCTATAAATGTGATCATCGTCCCTCCTGTAAAGTTTTGCAGGCCCTTTTAAAAACTCCAGCTCTTAATTCACTTCATTGCCTACCAGAGACAGTGGAGTCTTCCACGGATACTTCACCGGGAGGAAGGAGGCGGGACTTTCATCAGCACCAGTCCTGTCTCCTCAGGGGCCTTCTCCTGTGCTTCCTTCCTGCTCCCCTCCCCTCTCCCTGCCTCCCCCTCCCCTCCCCCCCTCACTTCTCTTCCCCTCCCCTCCCCTCCCCTCACTTCCCCTCCCCTCCCCTCAACTCCCCTCCCCTCCTCTCCCCTCCCCTCCCTTCCCTCCCCTCCCCTCCTCTCCCCTCCCCTCCTCTCCCCTCCCCTCCTCTCCCCTCCCCTCCTCTCCCCTCCCCTCCCCTCCCCTCCCTTCCCCTCCCCTCCCCTCAACTCCCCTCCCCTCCTATACTCTCCTCTCCCCTCCCCTCCCCTCAACTCCCCTCCCCTCCCTTCCTCTCCCCTCCCTTCCCTCCCCTCCCCTCCTCTCCCCTCCCCTCCCTTCCCTCCCCTCCCCTCCTCTCCCCTTCTCTCCCCTCCTCTCCCCTCCCCTCCTCTCCCCTCCCCTCCTCTCCCCTCCCCTCCTCTCCCCTCACCTCCTCTCCCCTCCCCTCCCCTCCTCTCCCCTCTTCTCTACTAAAAATATAAAACTTAGCAGGGCATGGTGACATGGGCCTGTAATCCCAGCTACTCGGGAGGCTGAGGCAGGATAATTGCTTGAACCTGGGAGGCAGAGGTTGCAGTGAGCCCAGATTGTGCCACGGCACTCTGACCTGGGCAACAGAGCGACATTCTGTCTCAAAAAATAAACAATAAATTAATGTGTGATCTTTTGGAAAATTTGAAATATTCTAGAATGTATTTAAAGAAAAAAACTCACAACTTCACAATTCAGAGATAATCACTGTTAAAATGTTGGTAGATTTTCTTACACACATATACACATGATTTGCAATTTATTAGTTTCTCCTGCTATTTTCATCCACTAGTCATCATAAGAAGCGCATCTAGCACAGCCATGGACTCCTGTGAGGAGTCTTGGCCCAGAACAGTCACCGATTGGCCTTTATTCTTTGTTCTTGTATCCTATAAGTAGCAGCATAGAGAAGTCTGTAGGAATAAGATGCTTGGAACTTTGGGATTTGTGACGTTGTACACATTAGATTTTAAAATGTATAGGTTCTACGTTAGGATTCAGTTGGGAATCTCTTGGTTGTGACAGAAAATAGACTCAAAGTGCCTTAAGCAGAAGGGTTAAGGCGCTTCAGGAATGTATTGGTTCACACTACTAAAAATTCAGGGAGAAACAAATAATTGGACATGTTGGAATTCAGAGATTCAAACTATGCCACTAAGGCCTGGGCTTTCTCTACCTCAGCTCTGCTGCTGTGTGGTTTCCAGCTCTCCTTGGCTTTTTCTTCATGGTAGCAAGATGGCAGTGAGCTGCTGCAGCCTTTTCTTCATGACTTCACGGCTAGAAGTCATGAAGATTTGAAGAAAATTTCAAATCAAGTTCTAGCCAAAGTCCCGTATCATTGGGTTTGAAGCGGTCACCTGCTCATCTCTGAGCCAATCCCATGTCCCAGATGATATGGCTCTCTGATTGGCCAGACCTTTGGCACACGCCCTTTCCTGGAGCCAATGGGAGTAGTCTCTGCCTCCAAACTTAATGGGCTAAGAAGGGAAAGGTCCTCCCCTGCAAGGAAGTGGGGCACTATCACCAATGTCACAATCTTCTGATGGAATCAGTGTTAGTGACACAGTCCATTGCTGTGGTTGCTGCTACTATGTATGTAAAGGATTCCTGCTCACACCTCCAGGGGTGCTGATGCTGAGACATGAGTAGTAGGAGACAAGTACAACATGTGACTTTCTATATTTTGATGAAATCTGATACTTTGATTTTCTTCACATGCTTCAAAGAAGACTTATAGAGTGATGCCTGACCCTCTTACCCTCAGCCCTAAGTTTCAAAACCCAGGTTAAATACCTTGCTAAATTCCACCTGCTTTGTGATACTGAATGAAGTCCAGCCTCTGGTCCCATCATCTGGCACAGCCATGGGTTCCTGTAAGAAGTCTTGGCCCAGAATAGTCACTGATTGGCCATTGCTTAATTCTTCCTTTGTTCTTGTATCCTATTGGTAGCAGCAGAGATAAATCTGCAGGAATAAGATGCTTGGGTCTTTGGGGTGTGTGAGACTACACACATTAGATTTTTAAAATGTATAGGTTCTAAGACTTATCCAGATGTTAGTTTTCAATGTCTCGTTTGTCATTAGTTCACTGTGTTTGCGCGCTGCTTGTAACATTTTTGAAAAATTTGAAAACTTTCAGTAAATGTCTTGGCACTAAAAAAGTAATGATAAAAGAAAATGTATAAGTTCTAGATATGTAAGTGTCAGTGTCATGTAGAATACAGGAGGGCTCCCATCACAGCAATCAGAACAAAAGGAAAGGATGTTGGTGAACAAAAATAACAATGTGCACAGCAAGCATTTCCCCATGTCCTTAAACGTTCTCTGAAAGCATGATTTTAATGGCTGCATAATACACGATCGTGAAATGCGCCGTATTAACCAATCACTGTTGGAGGTTTTCTAGTCTTGTGTTTGTTTTGAACTATTATAATAAAATGCTATAAGAAACATCCTTACATATAAATCTTTAACTGCTTCTTTATTTTCTCAGAATAAATTCCCATCAGTGGAAGTATTTGCTAATAGCCTCAGAAAAGCATTAAATTACAGAATCACCCACTAGGTGTGACCTGGATCTCACCTGACCCTTATCGTTATGTAGAATGTGAATCTTGGCCATTCATTCAGACCGTCTTAATTTACGCATTCCCTTGCTATGTTAGCATGAGGAAAAGAGACTATTGGGATTAAAGGGAAATGTAAAGTAGATAACAGGCCACAAGTGATTTCTGCCATTCAGTCTTGGAAGAGTTAAAGTTAAATCAAAATAAGAAAGTGAAGTCAAAAGCTATACTTTGTTGAGTTGTATATGGAATGAAGTCGTGGCAACGTCCCTCTGGACTCCTTCTTGACATGAAACTGCTGTGAACAGTGTGATATTAGTAGAACCTTGGGTCTTGGGCAAGTTGACTGGAAAAATTCTTTTGTCCACCATTTAGTGTTTGTTAACGTCAACTAAATATGTTAAATAAAATTGACTTTTTTCTATCTAATCATTGAAGCTACACAGAGACAAAATTTAAACCAGTCATTCATTCCTTCAATAAACATTTCATAAGATATTTATTTGAAAGACATTATTCTAGATACTTGAGGCAACAGAGTCTGAAATGAAGAAAGTGAATCTGCTTTTTTTTTTTTTTTTTTTTTTTGAGACAGTTTTACTCTTGTTGCCCAGGTTGGAGTGCAATGGCACAATCTCAGCTCACTGCAGCCTCCGCCTCCCGAGTTCAAGCAATTCTCCTGCCTCAGCCTCCCGAGTAGCTGGGATTACAGACATGTGCCACCATCCCTGGCTAATTTCGTATTTTTACTAGAGATGGGGCTTCTCCATGTTGGCCAGGCTGGTCTCAAACTCCCAACCTCAGGTGATCCACCAGCCTCAGCCTCTCAAAGTGCTGGGATTACAGGTTTAAGCCACCATACCTGGCCTGAATCTATTTTCTAATACCTAAGTGAATTATTCTACACATAAAGGAAGAAATCGGAAATATGTACATTACCCTTACTGGGATGAAATGGTTCCTAGGTAAAAATAAGACCTAGTGGGAGTTAACTGATTTTATTTTATTAACTTATCCAGAGAAAGAATGTGTTAGACCAAAGGGAGATGTCATCACAGAACATAGAAAAGGGACTACGGGAGAGATTTATTTTGGCAAGGCCCATCAGAGCACTCTTCTGGTATCCTAAGAAGTCCACAGAAACATATGATTTGTTTGATTTCTCTGCAAACATCAATGCATTGGACTATCACTGCCTGATGATATTAAACTTTCAAAGCTGCCACCAAGGTCCCTTGCTCTGATCTCTCGTAATCCATGCAACCTTCTGATGATTCGGCTTTCTATGTAGTTTTCCTAGATGGAGAAAATGCGCAGATCAGGCAAATGCGAACGTCTTCTCCTCTTGTAAGTTGTATTTCTCATCGTAAATTAGTGAATTGACATTTTGATTTATATACATGAGATTCTTGTGAGCTGGGTTAATTTGCACCCTGAGAAATGACTCCACTTAATATGCTGAGAGAATCAAGCTTCTGAGCCCCTAAGGCTGAGGGTTAGAGTTACTAAAGTGGTACCGTCCTATATAGCCACTGATGTCCGACCAGCCTGCCTGATATGTGGACATTGCTCAACAAATGCTTCTTGACTTATATTGATTTGAATTGAATGGCTTTGATTTAATTAAGGTTAGGTGAGAGACAAGGGCAGGTTCATAGACTTGGGAAGTCACCAGTACAGATCAGATGAATCTATATGAATAGAGGAGATTGTACAGGAATCACAGAATTTGTTGAGGGGTGGAAAGGGGAGCTGATGGCAGTAACTTAGGGAATGCCCATTAGAAGGATATGGAGGCTGGGAGTGGTGGCTCACATCTTCAGTCCCAGCATTTTGGGAGGCCAAGGTGGGAGGACAACTTGAGCCCAGGAATGCGAGAACAGCCTGGGCAACATAGGAATACCCCATTTCTGTAAAAATTTTAAAAATTAGCCAGGTGTGATGGCATGTGTCTGTAGTCCCCCAGCTACTTGGGAGGCTGAGGTGGGAGGCTTGGAGGTGGAGGCTTCAGTGATATATGATCATACCACTACATTCCAGCCTGGTGACAGAGTGAGACCCTGTCTCAAAAAACAGTAGGGGGGATTTGGAAGAGGAAGACAGTTACTGGGGCATTTGAAGTTGAGTAAGAGGGGAATTCTTAGTGGGCTGAAGATAATATAATGAAACACCCCAAATTTTAGTATGTTCTTCTCCATCTCTACCCTGTCCACCAATTATCTACTGGCTTTAAAGATTATTTATATAACCCTACATTTTTAGCTCAAACCTTGACCTTTTTGCTGGGTTCCAAACTCCTATATCCAACAGACTATTTGCCATCTGTAATGAGATTTCCAGGAAGACTCCTTAACACACTTGAAACAGAGCTGTGCATGCTTCCCCTAAAAAGGGGAGGGATTATTTTCCTCTCCTAGTCTCCTCAGCTTAGTAAATACCACACCAGTTGTTCAAGCCAAAAACCAAGGCATCACCCTTGATTCTTCTATTTTCTCTACACACCCTGTCCACGCATCAAGTCCGTCACTATCAACTGTGACTCTATTTCCAAAATAGGTTGCATTCATAAACTTCCCTCCATCCACACTACTCTTAGTCAAACTGTCTATTTTCTGCATTCTAGAAGATCCTCCTGACTACATCTCTGGCACCCCTATTCTTTTATGAATGCACATTGGTTCACGGTGGTCCTCTAGAGCCTAAATACATGCAATGGTTTTCCGTTGTAACTAGGATAAGACACAAAGTAAGTCCTATCATCACCCAAAATTTCTGCATGAACTAGTCCCCAAGAGACCTACAACTCCACTTCCTACCACTGATGGCTACTACTACAAAGAGGAACCTCTTTCTTTCCTCAAGGGCTTGGCACTTGCTCTTCTCTCTGCCCCAGGGCCCTATCTCCAATCTTTGCAAGACCATTAATTGTGACTCAGATCCCACTTGCAATGGACTGAATGTCTGTGCCCCTCACCCCCAAACCTGTATGTTGAAATCCTAACCCGAAGTGTGATAATTTTAGGAAGTGGGGCCTTTAGAAGGTAAATTAGGTCATGAGAGGAAAGTCCTCATGAATGGGATGAGTGCCCTTATAAAAGAGACCCCAGGCTGGGTGCAGTGGCTCATGCCTGTATTCTCAGCACTTTGGGAGACTGAGGTGGGTGGATCACTTGAGGTCAGGAGTTTGAGACCAGCCTAGCCAACATGGTGAAATTCCATCTCTACTAAAAGTACAAAAATTAGCAGGGTGTGGTGGTGCACGCTTGTAATCTGAGCTACTTGGGAAGCTGAGGCAGGAGAATCACTTGAACCTGGGAGGTAGAGGTTGCAGTGAGCCGAGATCGCACCCCTGCTCTCCAGCCTGGGTGACAGAGAGAGACTCTGTCTCAAAAAAAAAAAAACAAAAGAGAGAGAGAGACCCCACAGAGCTCATGTGAGGATACGAGAAGCTGGTGATCTACAACCCAGAAGAGGGCCCTCACCAGACCCCAACCATGCTGGAACCCTGAGATCAGACTTTCAACCTTCAAAACTAAAAGAAATAAAGTTTTGTTGTTTATAAGCCACCCAGTCTATGGTACTTTCTGATAGCAGCCTACACTAACTAAGCCACCCCTCAGATATCTCCTCACTACCTCTAAGGACTTGATCAGATTATCCAGTCCCACCTAGAGCCACACTGTAACACACCACCTTGTTCCATTTCCTCCATGGTGCCTCTCTGTTAACTTGTTAATTGTCTTTCTTGCTCCGCCTCACCACCACACCTAATCTATGAGAGCAGGGACATTTTGTCCCCACCACTGCTTTCTCCAGAACCAGAAAGACTGCCTGGCACATAGTAGGTGCTCAGCAAACATTTATTCAATAAAAGATGAATAAATGTGTGGGAGGCTGATGCGGAAGGATCGCTTGACTCCAGGAGTTTGAGACCAAACTGGGCAATACAGCAAGACCCTGTTTCTACAAAAAATTTAAAAATTAGCCAGGTATGGTGGTGCACACTTGTCATCCCAGCTACTTGGAAGGCCAAGGTGGGAGGATCACTTTAGCCAGTAGATAATCTGTGGACAGAGTAGAGATAGAGAAGAACACACTAAAACTTGGGGTGTTTTTACATTATCTTCGGCCCACTGAGATTTCCTCTCTTACTGAACTTCAAATGCCCCAGTAACTGTTCTTCCTCTTCCAGATCCATTTTTTTTTTTTTTTTCTTGAGACACGGTCTTTCTCTGTCACTCAGGCTGGAGTGGAGTGGCATAATCATAGCTCATTGCAGCTTGGACCTCCCAGCCTCAAGCAATCCTCCTACCTCAGTCTCCTGGATAGCTGGGACTACAGGCACGTGCTATCATGCCCGGCTAATTTTTAAATTTTTTTGAAGAGACAGGGTCTCAGGATGTTGCCCAGGGTTGTTGTCCTCCTGTCTTGGCCTCCCAAAGTGTTGGGATTACAGGTGTGAGCCCAGGAGTTCAAGGCTGCAGTGAGCTATGACTGCACCACTGCACTCTAGCTGGGGCTACAGAGCAAGACCCTGTATCTTAACCGAAAAAAAAAAAAAATGGAGTAAGAAGGTAAAGGTAAGAAACTAAAAGGAGACTATAGAAGAGAAGGAGGAGACAATAAACCTCCTGATTTTTTGCCAGAACATAGTATTCCCCACCAAGAATCCCCAGTAACAAACCTAGTTCCACTGGCAATACTTTTTATTTTGCATTTAAAGACTCAAATTCTTGATCTCTGGCTCTTCTTAACAGCCTCAGGAAACAGGCCAGAAAGGAAAACAAAATCCAACCACCCTGTTACATACCAGAAAAATGATTTTCATGCGTTCAAACTCAATATTTATACTGGAATACAAAAATGTGATTCTGAGAGAGAAAAAAAAAAGTAATGAGGAGATACAATTAATTGCAATCTAGCCCTGCTTTCTATTTTTTTCACCTTGAACAGATAAGTTAACCTCTCTGACCCTTAGTATTCCAGGCAGGGAAGTAGATGGACCAATACTTTCCTCTTCTTAACTCTCAAGTCTATTTTAACTCCTAAAATGTGAAAAATATATAACAATAGCTTAAGGTTAGACAGTTTATAGGTTATAGAGCTCGAGAATTTTTTGATAGCTTTGGAGAAAAGAGTAAATTATTATTTTTATGGTCATAATTCAGGGTCAGTTTATCACATTATGGAGCTTTGAAAAGAATTATTCTTTAACCAGAGAAATAACATGTGTATATTACTGACTGTTATGCTAGTAATAAGATCCGTGACTATAGCATCAATGAAAGGAAGAAACTAGAATGAGAGGAATGGAAAATCAATTTGTCTACTTTTCCAACCCAACATTTATATGCTGACACCAAGTGCCGATAGTTAGAGTCAAGTATCAGATGTTTATGTAATGCCTCAAACACCGCGGGCTGCCAGGATTTCCTTCTGCAAATTCCAACTGCCTGACTTCAGTTCCAAATAGGATTTCTTTCTTCTTCTGCACATCCGTGGTATGACGTTGAGTATTTTCCACCTGTGTTTGGTAGGGTGAGATAAATGACTTAATAGCTCTATGCATTAGACATAATTTTTGTTGCAATACCATAAGAAACCTTGACTAATACTGACTTTAAAATATTAGGGCTTATTTGTCTTATCCAACAAGAATTCCAGGAGATGAGACTGAGATGGCAAATCAATGATCCATCGGGAAGCCAGCAGTGGTGAGCTTGAGCTGCTAAATGTTTAACAACCATTCTGAAGGGACAGTACTATTTTGTTATGCTTGTCAATTTCCATAGCATACATACTTCCATCATGGTTTGATTTCCAGCTATCAACGTGACACATCTAAGTGCAGAGGAGGGAAGACATGCTCAATTCCATTCCAGTACAAAACATTTCCACCAATATTATATGCATAAATAATCTCATGAGCATTACATAGTAGTAAAACAGTAAAAAAAAATTAGTTTGCACTATTATCTTTGCTTTAACATAACTTATTTCATTATAAGTTTATATAAGGCCATTTTTAATCATGGCTGTGCTGAACAACAGACATGCAAAATTCTTGAGAAGTTATTGGTCAAATCTTGCGAACTGGTAAAAGCCAGTTCCAACACAGGCTCTTCACATCATTTTGCTCTGCCATCTTTAATGCGTGGACCTTCATCCACATGCCGATTGCTTCATAGTCGCAGGATGGTACTGGCCTCTGAGCCTCGCGTGTGCATGCAAGAAGGAAAAGGATACAAAACAGCTAACGCGGCATGACAATTAAAATACATATGTATTTCCCAAAACCCCACCTAAAGGCTTCAGTTTACAATGCACCGGCCAGAATTGAGTCATGTGTGCCTAGTTTGAAAATGGCGAGGTAGAAGAGGAAACAGAGATGATGGCTGAGTTGGCCAGCCAGATGGGTCTGCCATGATAATAAAAATGTATTTATGGAACTCCAAAGTTCAAGACACCATGCTTTGCACAATGAGGCAGAGAAGAAAATAGAGTGGTTCAAAACTCAGTGCTTGCCCTCCAAGATTCTTGGAAGATAAGGCTAGGCGGGGTGGCTCCCACCTGTAACCCTAACACTTTGGGAGGCCAAGGCGGGAGGATCACCTTAGCCTAGAAGTTCAAGATCAGCGTAGGCAATATAGCAAGACTTCTTCTCTACAAAAAATTTAAAAATTAGACAGGTGCCCTGGCACATGCCTATGGTCTCAACTTTTTGGGAAGCTGAGGTGGGAGTCCAGGAATTTGAAGCTGCAGTGGGCTGTGATCATGCCACCGTACTCCAGTCTGGGCAACAAAGCCAGACCCTGTCTCTTAAACAAACAAACAAACAAAGATCCTTGGAAGATAAGACAGAGAAATATAACCAACAATTCCAATTGAATTTTCCTTTAACAACACGCTAAGAGCCAAGTGTTGGTCCAGAAGCTAAATATCTCTGTTGTTGGTAGAGGCAGACATCACTCTTGTTTGGTGGTCCCTTCCAAACAGAAGGGGTTATCCTCACAGAAAGAAAAGTCAAGTCAAACAAGTAACTGCCAATGAGTTTATAAATTCTGCTTCATTTGAATCATAAATTAATGTACATGGGTATAGCCTTTAGGCACTCCCCTATTTCAGTTATTTTAGCTAATTGCATGGGAGGTCTAAGTTTGTGTTGAAACATGTGGGCTAAAATTAAATAACTCTATCGGCACTGACCTACCTGCTTTTTCTGGGTAACAGATAACTGTCATTTTTCTAAGCTTAGTTCAATTCTTCTCAATGCCCTCTGGAAAAACTTTACTGGTATCAAATGCTTTTTTTTTTTTTAAGTGTTCTATTTTAAAAAATCTTTCTATGCAAGAAAGAGTTCCCATCACGATGGTTAAAAGCATCATGTTACCATTTCCAAAGATAAGCATAATACTGGTTGGTATGTTATGGCCGTGTCTCTGGAACTTTCTATCACCATCAAGGTTGAATTAAATTATGCCCATATTTCTTTAAATTTTCTGAATCTCTTCCTGCACCTGGGCAGAGTGGGGACCCTCACTCTGTGAGAATAACTTCACCAAAATGAACAAGAAGAATGGTTGCTGTAAGTTGCTGAGCTACATAAGCCTTTGGGGCTGTTGAATCAGCCATCAATTTTGCCTGATGTAAAAGGTTATTCTCTGACTGCCTTTCAGTTTTGCCCTTTCAGCTCTGTACAGGCCACCACTGAATTTTTCCCTTAAAAAAAATTAGCATCGTGGCTTGTCTGGCACAATGATAGGTCTGGAAAGTTCAGAGAAATTCTTGCTACAAGGTCCTTCAGGACCTATGATAGACAGCAGGTTCCTCTCCTCCCTGGTAACCTAATAACCTTTCTTTTTCCCCACCACCCCATCCTTCTCTCCATATGACCCACTTTGCCATATAGGAATGATATGTTAATCAGCTATTGTTGCATAATAAACTTCCCCAAAACATACTGCCTCACTGCAGCCAGCATTTCTGTTGCTACTCCCAGGTCTGTGGAGTTCGTGGGACATCCCTGCTCTAGGCTGTGGGTTAGCTGAGCCAGGCTGCAGACTGCAGGTTGAATTCAAGTCTTATCTTTGTCCATTTGTGTTGCTAAAAAGTGTCGACGAAAAGAGTCAAAGTTTGTGAAATATTTGGAGATTTATTCTGAGCCAAATATGAGTGACCATGGCCCATGACACAGCCCCCTCAGGAGATCCTGAGAATATGGACTCAAGGGGGTCAGGGTGCAGCTTGGTTTTACACATTTTAGGGAGGCATGAGACATCAATCAAATACATTTAAGAAATACATTGGTTTGGTCCAAAAAGGTGGGACAACTCAAAGGTGGGGAGGGGCAGGGGAAGGGGGAGGGGGAAGGGGGAAGGCAGAAAGGGGAAGGGGGTAGAGGCAAGGGGGAAGGGAGAAGGGGGTAGGGGTAAGGGAGAGAGAGGGGGAGGGGGAAGGGGGAGAAGAGGGGGGAGGGGGAGGAGGATAGAGGAGTGGGGAGGGGGATGAGGGGAGGGGAAGGGGGATGAGGGGAGGGAGACTTCCAGGCTATAGGCAAATTTAAACATTTTCTGGATGACAATGGATTCAGTTTGTCTAAAGACCTGGGATCAATAGAAAGGAAATGTTCAGGGTGAGATAAAAGATTGTGGAGACCAAGGTTCTTTTGAAGTCTCACAGTGGCTGCCCTTAGAGACAATAGATGATAAATGTTTCCTATTCAGATCATTAAAAGATGCTAGACTCTCAGTTAATCTCTTCAGGATTGGGAGGGCCTGGAAGAAAAAGATCTAGCTATGTCCGAGATTTATTACAGATGCAAATTTACCCCCACAAGGGACAGTTTTGCAGGACCATTTCAAAATATGCTAAAGAAACATGTTTTTGGGTAAAATATTTTGATTTTCTTCTTTATCATGCAGTGTTATGCCAGAGTCAGACAGGAAAGTAAGTCATGATATATAGGGTTAAATAAAACCCATCTGATGAGAATTTAGGGTTTGTAAGGCATGACTCCCCAGACCACTTGGATAGGAATTTGGGCAAGATTTAAAAAAAAAAAGAACCAGCTTAGTCCTCAAAAGCAATATCTAGGACTGGGTAACTCACAAGAAAAAAAAAAAAAAAAGGTTTATTTGGCTCATGATTCTGATGTCTGGAAAAGTTAGGTATTTGGCATCTATATCTGTGATGGCCACAGAACGCTTCCCCTCATGGGGGAAGGTGATAGGGAGCTGGTGTGTGCAAAAATCACCTGATAAGAGAGAAAGCAAGACAGAGAGGTGGGAGGCACCAAGCACCAGCTCTCCGTGAACTAACAGAGAGAGAACTCACTCACCTCCTCTCACCAGGGAGGACATCCATCTATTCGTCAGGGATCCACCCCCATGACCCCAACACTCCTCATCAGACGCCACCACCAACACTCGGGATCAAATTTCAACAAGAGGCCTGGAGGAGACAAATACACAAATGATAGCAGGTTCCCTCCATGTGTCTCTGCCTCTGTTTGGACTAGCACCTACCCCGGTGTGGTCTTTTCATGGCAGACATCCAGGATACAAAAGGACAAGCAGGAACACGCAAAGCCCCTTGAGGACTCACAGCCGCCACAAGCACTCACCTCCCACTGGCCAAATGCAGTATCAATGGGGAGGGAAATATACACCCCCTCATGCCAGTGGAAAGTGCTGAAAATCACATGGCAAAGGATACGGATGACTCATTCTAACTCGGGGAGACCTGGAAGAATTGTACGCCAGGATTCCATCTTCCACAGGTAACCCTTGCCTTTTGGAATCATCTGTTTTCTCGAAAGCAGTTTGCACATCACGGTTTTGTAAAGAATCTTTACACAGTGGCTCACGCCTGTAAATCTAGAACTGTGGGAGGCTGAGGCAGGTGGATCACTTGAGCCCAAGTGTTTGAGACCAGTCTGGACAACATAGCGAGACCTCATCTCTACTCAAAAAAAAGTACAAAAATTAGCTGGGCATGGTGGCGTGCATCTGTAGTCCCAGCTCCTCCGGAGGCTGAGGTGGGAGCATGTCTTGGGCCCAGGAGGCAGAGGCTGCAGTGAGTCGAGATGGCACCACTGCACCACTCCAGCCTGGGAAACTGAAGAAGACCCTGTCTCCAAAAAAACTTCTCCGGTGCCTGATTTTGTTCTTCCCTCCATAAGCATACAGTAAATCCCTGTGAAATGCCCCGCTATTCAGCCTGAAGGCTAAGATGTAGGGGGCTCCTCTGAAAAAAAAATGCTGGGCTTGGTAGCGGGTGCCTGTAATCCCAGCTACTCAAGCGTCTGAGGCAGGAGAATCGCTTGAACCCAGGAGGCGGAGGTTGCAGTGAGCTGAGATCATACCACTGCACTCCAGCCTGGGTGACGGAGCAAGACTCCATCTCAAAAAAGAAAAAAATAAATAAGAAAAATGTAGTAATGGAAACAATTTACACCAACATACTTGGTACAGGTGGCTGACATTACAAAGAAACATATGATTAAGAGCCAGAATGAGGATGGAAAGGTAAGATGTTGATGGGCATGAACAGAGCATTTTCAAAAGGAGAAGCACATCTCAGGATAGAAAAGTCTCATGTGGGAATGACATAACCTCAGATGTATGTCATCCTTTTGCCAAAAAAAAAAAAAAAAAAAAAAAAAAGTGAAAAATGAATAAGTATGTTTAACCAGTCAGCAGGCTGGTTATATTTTGGCCCTGTTTCTATGCTCCTAATTTTTAACTAATGAACCTTCCACTATTTGATTTTTTAATGATAATAATAAGGTCTAGCATAGTGGCTCACACCTATAATCCCAGCACTTTGGGAGGCCGAGGTGGGAGGATTGCTTGAGCCCAGGAGTTGAAGACCAGCCTGGGCAACATAGCCAGACCTTATCTATTCTCAATATCAAAAAAATTAGCAAGGTGACACAGCAAGACCATGTCTCAAAAAAAAAAAAAAGAAAAAGAAAACTTAGCCAGGCATAGTGGAGCATGCCTGTGGTCCCTGCTACTCAGGAGGCTGAATTGGGAGGATCACTTGAGCCCAGGAGATTGAGGCCGCAATGAGCTGTGATAGCACTACTGCACTCCAGCTTGGGCAACAGAGCATGACTCTGTCTCAAAAACAATAATAATAATAATAATAATAATAAATGCAGAATATCACAGCGGAGGTATTCTTCAGAATTCTTTTGTGAGGTAAACATTTACAGCCCCAATTGATTCATTTTATAGATTCAGATTTCCTTCCTTAACACCAGAAATGCCTTTCTACCAAGGCTTTTATTCATATGTAAAGAAATAACACCTAAGGAAACAGTGACTGAAAGATTTCATTCCAGGCAGCCTGGCAGGAAGAGACCTCGGTCACTCGGTTCTGTGGTTCCCTGGCAGTGGTGGTGCATGAAGAAATTGCCTTGTGTCTTTTATCTGTTTCAACTGTAGAATGAAAGCAGAGACATTTGAGCTCTGTACGGGTTTGGATTCAGTTCCAAAGTTTGCCTCCTGGACTCAGAAACTGGCCATTGGTCTGAATTAGACTCTGAGCGCTGGCAGGTCACTGAGCCTTCCTTCATTTTACGGATGATGAAAAGGAAAATTGGGAGTTCAATAAAACTGGGACTAAAATCCAGGTCTCCTGATTTTCCAAGTGAAGGCAAGATTCCGCCAGTCACCGACTGGGTGCCTCTTATACTCCTAGAGCATTTGCTATAAGCCATCTCCTCTCCAGCCTCTGCAAAACTGACCCTCCAGAACAGCCTTGACTTCCGATGGAAGAACTTGATTCAAATCACAGCTCCCACTTATTAGCTGGATGTCCTCCGGCAAATTGCACACTCTTTGCTTCCATTCGCTCCTCTGCAAAATGGGGTGATGATATCTGATGTTCAGTGGAGGCAGGGGAATCATGTCATGTACAGTGCCTGATGTGTAGGAGCAGTGACAAACAGCCATAACAATGGTGACAATGAGGAAAAATGAGCACGGTAGACTTAGACACCTGTCCAGAGATAGACCTGCACAGAGAACTTGGAGAAGCGATGTGGCATGAACTTGCCTGAGACTCACGCAGGGCATCTGTGGTTTTTCTGCCCTGGGATAGCAGAAGCAATAGTTTCCCTGTCCTAGGTGTTGCCATGAATTTAATGAGCTGCTGTTGGATCAATGCACGTTTGGGGTGGGATAGGGGAAAGTGGTAACGGGCCTTGAGATTCAGAGATTTCCCTGAGGATAGGGAGATATTTGCGGTTTTTGCCATTACTTTTAATGGCATTACTTTTTTTTTTTTTTTTTTTTTCTCTCTCTTTTTTGAGATAGAGTCTCTATCACCCAGGCTGGAATGCAACAGCACAATCTCAGCTCACTGCAACCTCCGCCTCCAGGGTTCAAGCGATTCTCCTGCCTCAGCCTCGCAAGTAGCTGGGATTACAGGCGTGCACCACCATGCCTGGCTAATTTTTGTATTTTTAGTAGAGATGGGGTTTCGCCATGTTGGCCAGGCTGATCTCGAACTCCTGACCTCAAGCGACCCGCCCACCTCAGCCTCCCAAAGTGCTGGGATTACAGGCATGAGCCACCACGCCCAGCCAAATGGCATTATTTTTAATGGCAAAAGCCACAATTAGTTTTGCACCACCCTAATAGAGTTCCCAAAAGGAAAATGGAGATGCACCCCATGGAGATTGGAAGAATGAGACAGTTGATGGGGCGTGACGGGGACAAAAAACCTGAAGGGAGAGAACAGCAGGAAAAAAGAGTGATGTGCCACAAGGGACCCCTGTGGAGAGTTTATCTTCCTGGGGGTCTTCCTCGTGAGCTATGGAGAAATTATCCTTAACAGTCTCTTTTTTTCCTTTTTTTTCTTTTTTTTTTTTTTTGAGACGGAGTCTCGCTCTGTTGCCCAGGCTGGAGTGCAGTGGCGCAATCTCGGCTCACTGCAAGCTCCGCCTCCCAGGTTCACGCCATTCTCCTGCCTCAGCCTCCCCAGTAGCTGGGACTACAGGCATCCGCCACTGTGCCCAGCTATTTTTTTGTATTTTTGGTAGAGACGGGGTTTCACCGTGGTCTTGATCTCCTGACCTTGTGATCTACCTGCCTCGGCCTCCCAAAGTGCTGGGATTACAGGCATGAGCCACCGTGCTCGGCCCCTTGACAGTTTTAAGCTTTTCCCTCCAATGTTGCAAGTCCCCATCCACAGCCTAATCCAAACTTGAGTGGTAATATGACGGAGGACAAAGCATCAGGAGAATAATGAAAAGCGGGACCTGCCTGCACTGTTCCGGAGGTAAAAGTTGAGCTATACAAACTCTAACTGTGCCACTCCCAAGGGCAAACGTGCATTGTCACTGATAGCACCACTGAGGTCTAGAAGGAAGACAGATCTCTTTTCCTGTCTTGTCTCATGATTTGAGAGGTTCTTCTCTTGCACGGTGGAGACCATCCTCTACATTATGACAATGACACAGAGCTGTCGTAGGTCCTAGCCTTCATCCTGTCTTTTCAAATGGCCCTTGTGTGGCCCATTGGAACTAAGAGAGGGGACAATTGCTCAGCCATATACCTCCCAATGACCACACAAAGACCAGAGAGAAGCCCAGAATTACTGCCCGTTGGGATACCACAACTCTGTCTTGTAGATAAGTTACCATAAGTCTCAGTTTCTCCATCTGCAAAATGGAAAGAATAGGTCCTACCTCATATGGGTATCACATCACTTCAATGAGCAGCTCCAGTTTTATTAAGGCGTCCTCTGCAGGGCTTGGCACATTGTAAAGACTCACATTGTTAGGTTCTCTCCTCCACCTCTTAATATCTCTCACTAAAGTCAACTCTCCCATTTTATCTGTGAAAAAAATCAACGCTTCCAACAGCACTGTGGCAGAACCTTAAAGTTGGGGACCCCAAGGAAAGCTTTGTACAAGGGGACATATGGAGCCTCTTCAGAAAGGCTACTCAGTCAGGAAAGTGTTTCTAGGAATATGACCTAGCATTATTTCCAGGAAGAAAAAGTGACTCATTGGAAAATGTGATTAGACATTTTTCAAAGTTCCCCCTCCCCTTCCAAACAGGGTTCATTTCTACCAAGGTGCAAGGGGCTGGTTAAAATACACTAAAAGAGATTTCAAGGGAAAGGAAGTTCCAATATGTCAATCTGAGGGTTGTGAGCAGACAGAGAAGGTGCGGTTCACCACTGGGGCTTGGTGATGAAGGGATCAGGAGGGTCTTGGGGGTTTCATGGGAGGACATCTTGTGCACCAACTTGAACCTTGGGTGTTCCTTTTTTTTTTTTTTTTTTTTTTTTTTTTTTAGAGAGACAAGGTCTCTCTCTGTCACCCAGGCTGGAGTGCAGTGGTACAATCATAGCTTACTGCAGCCTCAAACTGCTGGGCTCAAGTGATCCTCCTGTCTCAGCCTCCTGAGTAGCTTGAACTACAGGTGTTCACCACCACACCTGGCTAATTTTTTTTTTAAGAGAGGGGAGGTCTCGTTATATTGCCCAGGCTGGTCTCAATCTCCTAGGCTCAAGAGATCCTCCCACCTCAGCCTCCCAAAGTGTTGAGATTACAGGCGTGAGCCACTGTGCCCAGCAACTCAAGTTTTCTTTATAAAAACCATTGGCAGTGACCTTGGTCTCTTCAACTTCAGTGATTCCTGACCAGATGCCAGCAGGTCAGGAACTCAGGACAATGACCTCACTTCCAGGCTGCCCAGTGCTGCCAAGGTGGACAGGAGGCTCCAGATTCCTAGGGATTTAGCCTTCAGGTATCTCCTTTCTGGAATGACTACTGCCGGGTTCCCCCGTGGAACTCGCCGTGCTGTCCCGCCATCCTCCTTCCCTGTAGGTCTCCACAGATTGTCAAAACACCAGCTGGTCCTCCTCAGCTGCTAAGTCTAGGAGAGGAAAGAGCAGAGGAGTTATGGACATAGCTTTGAGGGTTTTTTCATCATCTAAGCGTTCAATATTTAGAGCAATATTGATTCGATTTATCTAGTGTTGTAATGTTCCATTGGTTGCTAGGCAACAGAGTTCTTTCTTCTGTGTACTCTGGGTGGCTCATGGGAGTTTGACTACCAAAGAGATTACTTTGCATATGTGGGACTAAATGGACCATAGGTGCCATACATAAGTGCGGGGTGGGGGATACTCTTTTACCGGGCAGTGTTAAGACCAGGTTTCCTATCACATCTTGGTAATTGCAATTCAGCCTCCAGAACAACACAGCCATTCATATTCACATTCCTCTACAAGATACCCTCTGAGAACAATTTAACACAAAGTTGTGCTGATGCGTAAAACCCTATGTTGTGTGCTTACCATTCCATCCTCATAAACTTCAAACCTGCTCTGGGGCAGGGATGGATTTATTCCTCCCCCTTTCCATCCCCCACAAGCCCATTCATAACCAAAAATAGCAACGTGGATTACAAAAGGACACATTCTGGTTTGCGCTTCAATCCTGGTATGGCGGGGTCTTTCTTCCTTTCCCTTATCCCATCTTCTCCCCTGCTTATCCCAAAATTGCCTTCCCTGTCTTGGTTTTTGTTTTTTGGGGGGCTCTTTTGTAAGTCCTTGACACCGAGGCTTGCTGTGACTTTAAAATCCCATCAGAACAGCAGGTAATGAGGCAGTGTCAGCTTGGGCTGTATGGTTCAGTGACTTGGCATTGATGACGTTTATTTTGGAAACTGCATGATGGCCTGACCTATTTTAGGATCTCTGCTTTCACCATACCTCCCTCCTCCGTTTTTCCAATTAGAAGCAAAGATAAAGGGGAATTGGGGGAGGCTGGATAGGGAGAGAGAGAGGAACCTGGAAAGTGATTCTCCAGGAGTAACATGGGAAGCTGCCCACGTTACTCGTTACCCGTAACATTGGAATCACTGTCATAAAGACAATTTCAAGCCCTACTGGAAAAGGCAAGAAGTCTAAGCTGTGTCTGCAACATGGGAAGAAACTCCAGAGGCAGTTCTCTGCCTAGTTGCCCCGTGCAGCCACAGGAAATACACAAATCAAAGCCCACATTTGGTATTGTTCAGCATTTTCCTCTGTGGGAAGACCTGTTCAGGAGAGAAATGATCCCATTCTTCCTAAGAGAAAAGCTGTCTAGGGGAGAGAAAGGAAGGGGAGGGGGCAGGGAGAGGGAAGTGCAGGCAAACGGCCGACAATGCACATTTACAGGGAATAGAAATGGAACACAGATGCTGTGCAGCAGTATAAAGCATTGCCCTAGGAGAACCATTATCAGCCTCTGGAGAATAGAGTTTCTCAGGTCCAGGCAAATCATACAGTAAGTCATTGGGACCTGCAGACTCACTGTAAGTAGCTCTAAGCAATGGCCCTCCTGGGCTGCCTGGTTCCCTGTCTCAACATCTTTCTCATGGCTGTGCAGTAGCCAGCATTCCTCTGGTAACCATTGAGGTTTTCTTGAATTGTCCACAGAGCAGCTACCCTGGGTCATGGACCACTGACCTTGATGAATTCCTTCTTTGCTCCAGGAGTACTACAACTCCTTCGTCAGACTCCCCAGATAGTGGCCTTGGTCCTTTTGCGTCCTTATAACTCCCACTCTCTTGGAACAAATTCCACTGGGTCCACTAGGAAACAGCTTACAGAGCCACCATCTCCCTCTTGGAGGTCCAGGTCTTGCTGCTCCTGCCAGGTAAGAAGCTCTGCTATAGATGAGAACACCTCATTTCTAGTTAAAGAGACAGGAACTCCTATTCAGAGAAATGCTGGCTACACAGAAGACTCAGAGAAGGCAAGAAAGAGTGACTAGAACAAGGATGGCTTCTGATTTTGTCAATCTATTTGGCAGCTCATAGAAGTTGTTGATTTAAATGATCTATTATAAGACTTCGTGGCTGGGCACGGTGGCTCATGCCTGTAATCCCAGCACTTTGGGAGGCCGAGGCAGGTGGATCACTTGAGATCAAGAGTTCAGGACCAACCTGGCCAACATGGTGAAACCCCATCTCTACTAACAATACAAAAATTAGTCAGGTGTGGTGGCGTGCACCTGTAACCCCAGCTACTCAGGAGGATGAGGCAGAAGAATCACTTGAACCTGAGAGGCAGAGGTTGCAGTGAGACTCCATCTCAAAACAAAGAAACAAATAAAAAACAAACAACAACAAAAACAAGACTTTGTGAGCTCTGTCTTCAGGAAACAATTTGCTAGCTGGACTTATCACTACATTCCATTTTAATTTTTTTTTTTTTTATTTTGGTAGAAACAGGGTCAAGCAATTCTACTGCCTTGGTCTTCCAAAGCACTGGGATTGTAGGCATGAGCCACTGTACCCTTCCACTATGTTCAATTTTGGTGACTTGCCAGAGAGGACACTTATTTCTTGCTTGTATTTCTCTGCTTATGACTTGCCTGGGCCCTTTATGTTCTTGGGACCTGTCTGTAGCACTGTGCTCTGTCTGCTGTAATGGACTTGCTTCCTGGGCCACAACCTGGTCAGAGAAGAGAGTTATACCTCTGGCTTTCTACCTCCAAGAATGCTGGGACCCCCATACCTCTTACATTCCTTATTCTGTCTCTTTAACTGGGAATGAGTCTCATGTACCCCAGAGCTTCTTACCTTGTAGAAGCAGCAAGACCTGGACCTTCAAGAGGGAGATGGTGGCTCTGTGAGCCTTTTTCTAGCAGCCCTGATGGAATTTGTTCCAGGAGAGTGGGAGTTACAAGGAAGCAGAAGGACCATGGTCTGTATTCGGAGAGTCTAACAAAGGAGTTGTAGCACTCCTGGAACAAAGAAGGAAGTCAAGGTCAGTGGTCCATGACCCAGAGCAGCTGCACTGTGGACAACTCAAGAAAACCTCAATGACTATCAAGAATTGTCTATGCTTGAACCACCTGGGACCTGCCAAGGGGAAGAAAGGAATGTAAAAGATATGGGGTCCCAGCATTCTGGGAGGTAGAAAGCCAGAGGTATAACTGTCTTCTCTGACCAGGTTGTGGCCTCAGAGGCAAGCCCATTAGAGCAGGGGTCCCCAGCCCTTAAGTCACAGACCGGCACCAGTTCTGGTACCAGTCTGTGGCCTGTTAGGAACCAGGCTGCACAGCAGGAGGTGAGCCACAGGCAGGCAAGCAAAGCTTCATCTGTACACACTGCCGCTCCCCATCACTCACATTCCCGCCTGAGCTCCGCCTCCTGTCAGATCAGTGGCGGCCTTAGATTCTCATAGGAGCAGGAGCCCTGTTGTGAACTGTGCATGCGCGGGATCTAGGTTGCGAGCTCCTTATGAAAATCTAATACCTGATGATCTGTCACTGTCTCCCATCACTTCCAGATGGGACCATCAAGTGGCAGGAAAACAAGTTCAGGGCTCCCATTTATTCTACATGATAGCAAATTGTATAATTATTTTGTTATATATTATAATGTGAGAATAATAGAAATAAAGCACACAATAAATGTAATGCCCTTGAATCATCCCAAAACCATCCTCCCCACCCCCACTGTCTGTGGAAAAATTGTTTCCCACCAAACTAGTCCCTGATGCCAAAAAGGCTGGGGACTGTTGCATTAGAGCAGACAGAGGACAGCTCTGCTCAGGGGTTCCAAGAACATAAAGTGCCCAGGCAAGTCATAAGCAGAGAAATAAAAGAAATTAATGTCTACTGTGACAAGTCACTAAAATTGAACAGAGTGGCTAGGTGCCATGGTTCCCACCTGTAATTCCAGCACTTTTGGAGACTGAGGCAGGAGGACTGCTTGAGGCCAGGAGTTTGAGACCAGCCTGGGCAACATAGCAAGACCCTGACTCCACACACAAAAAAATTAAATTGAATCTGGTGATAAATCCAGCTAGCAAATTGTTCTCTGCAAACTGAGCCCATGAAGTCTTGTCATAGATTATTTAAATCCACAACCTGTATGAGCTGCAAAATAGATTGACGAAATCAGAAGTTGTCCTTTTTCTAGTCACTCTTCTTTACCTTCTCTGAGTCTTCTTTTAGAAATTCACATGGCAGGTAGGCACTGAAATATTTTGGGCCCAAAAATATTTTTCAGGAAAGCAAGCTCAAAATATCAACCTGTCAGACGCTCTCTTAGGTTACTAGCTTGTCTGGTGGCTGCCTTGCAGAAGCTGGCTGGAAATTGGACCAGGTGTATGTTTCCCCTCTCTTTCCCTGTATATTTCCTTTCTTTACCCAGCATATTTTCCTAGGATTATGATTCACATATTTAAAATTAGAGCAGAAAAAGGGGGGAAAGAGGTGATTCATGTTCTTTCCCCGTTCCTAGCAATGTTTAGCCTCTGGAATCTAGATTAACAATGTGATGTGCTGAGAGCCTGAAGGAAAATGAAAGAGAGAGGAGGAAGAAAAGGAGGAGGATGAATTGAAGAAGATGGAGCTCACTGCAAATGATATTTCCAGTTCCTAGACTTAGAAGGACATTGCAACTGAAATTGCTTGTGCTTGTAAAATTCTATCATGCTCAAAGAACCTCTTTTTATAGACGAAATCAGGTTTAACAGAGGAATGTTGTGCCTCAAATTAATTAGAATAAATTAGTTCTCTAATGAAATATACCATCAAGCATGAAAAAAAAACCTAAAGGGTAAGAAGTATTAATGTGCCGATTAAGAGGAATGATGATAAGGATGTCAGTTTATGGAAAGTAACGCTGTGTCTATATACACAGATGGCTTTGAAAGACATCAACTCTTCCAACACTTGGATCACAACCAACCGGTTACAAACTGCTTGGTTGCTTGACTGAATTCAGCTGGTTTGTTTTGAAAATAACCCACACTCTGCCTAACATCATCACTTTCCAAACCACTTTGCTGGGTGCTAGCTTCACGTGTCTGCCTGAGCTCAAACTGTTGATGGATGACACTTGGGAATTGGCTGAAGAAGAGAGTTAACAGAACGTCCTGAAATCAGGAGAGAACCAAACTAGAGCTGCTGGCAGAAAGCCAACTTCAATCGAAGAGAGATACCAAACTGAGACAGTGGAAATGTTGGAGAGAAAACAGGGTGATTCTAGAAAATTCCATCCTAAAACATCTCAAGGGAGTCGGGTTTTTCCTAGGCACCAGTGCTCAGGGGGCAATCCTTGAAAACAGGAAGAGGGAACCAGCTTGGTGATCTGGTCTTTCCGTACAGGAACTTAGCAAGATGGGATTATTAGTCAATGACACCTTGGCACTCTCCCCGACGTGGAATGTCATTCCTATTTTCATAACCCAGAAGTTTTTAAGAACAGAACTGTTGATATACTGCTCAACTGACCTTTAGTTAGTTCCAAGAGAAAGATGGAGAAGTCCACAGACAGCCGGCTCTTATTCTAAACAGCTGGGATGGAGTTTGAATGATACAAATGTAGACATTCATTTCTAGCACCTCACAGTATTCACACAGCTCCAGAGAAAGGCAGGGGGACTGATTCCTTTCTAGTTAGTCACAGAAGCTTTTGATAAGAGCCCCAAGAGGTCCATGCCCCCAAATATCACTTGACACATGAGCACATGAGTCGCTAAATGCGTCCTGGATGAGATGGATAGGTGGTGCCAAGTCCTAAATCTCCTATGGGGTTTCCCTTGACAGCCCACTCTTATGATTTAGGGCACCATCGGTGGCCCTGGTTTGATTCATCACTTGGTAATTCATCTTCCCCAACAAGCTATGGTTCCTGTATTGTAACGCCCTTCCATTCTTCTCCTTTGAAGAGAGAGAGAAACAGTGATAAAAGCCAGGCTTTGGAACAGAATTCTAGCTTTTTCCTTCCAGAATTAGCCCTCAATAAAAAAGAAGAAACAGACAATGAAATCAACTTAAAGAAAGATGTACCTATGGTCTTTCATAAGTACCATAGTACGGATGACCATTTACATCAAATATGCCACCTGCATTATTCCACATGTTTATATAAGTCCCCTGACCAGTCACAGCAACATATGAACAAGCGAGTGGATTTTTCCATTCTGACTATTTAAGTTAAAAACACATATGGGTTTTTGTTTGTTTGTTGTTTGTTTGTTTTGTTTTATGTTGTTTTTGAGATGGAGTCTCGCTGTCTCCCAGGCTGGAGTGCAGTGGCGCCACCTCGGCTCAGTGCAACATCTGCCTCCCAGGTTCAAGCGATTCTCCTACCTCAGCCTTCCGAGTAGCTGGAACTACAGGTGTGCACCACCACATCTGGCTAAATTTTGTGTGTGTGTGTATTTTAGTAGAGACGGGGTTTTTCCATGTTTCCCAGGGTGGTCTCAAACTCCTGAGCTCAATCTGCCTGCCTTGGCCTCCCAACATGAGTTTTTAAAGGAAATTTATATTTTGACTCTTATGTATATAAATTTGTTAATATATTATGTCTCACAATTCTGTCCCACAAGTTATTATTGCCTTTTTTTTTTTTTTTTTTTTTGAGACAGGGTCTGGCTCCATCGCCCTGGCTGGGGTGAAGTGGCATGATCTTGGCTCACTCCAGCCTTGGCCTCCTGGGCTCAAGTGGTCCTCCCAGCCCAGCCTCCCCAGTAGCTGGGACTATAGGTGTGCACCACCACACCTGGCTAACTTTTGTACATTTTGTAGAGATGGAATTCCACCATGTTGCTCAAGCTGGTCTCAAACTCCTGAGTTCAAGCAATCCTCCTATCTTGGCCTCCCAAAGTGCCAGGATTATAGGTGTGAGCCACCACGCCTGGCCATTACTGCCATTTTGAATTTTGTTATGTATTATCTGCTTTGGCAATTGTAAGTCCCTACACTTCTTGATTTTACAACATTTGTAAGCAATACTTACTGTGCCATTATTATAGAAGCAATGCATATGCATTATAGTGAGCTTAGAAAAATAACATTTCAGGTTAATATAAAGAAAAAATGCTTAGTTTACTACTATTACTATATACTAGACATAATCATCATGTATAACTTGTTAAATTTTGTATATTTACATATAACATACATATTAGATAAAATATTTAATTATTAGGGTCATCTAATCTAAGGGTAACATAGTAACGTGTTGCTTTTCTCTGTAAACTACCCTCATACTCTAGTGAGCCCTAATCAGCCTGTAATAAACTCTATCAGTCTGAAGGGAGTTTATTAGCGAAAGAAAGCATAGAGGAAACGGAAGTAAAATTCAGCTTTTGAAATTCAAAAATGGGATTCTGCATCAGACAACACCTTGCAATCTGAGATATGTACCTAAGAAAGGTTTGTCTAAATTTCATAATCTCCCCTACCCTAACACAACCCAAGCCAACTATTTTTATCATTTCAATTGCAGGTTTTTATTTAAGAGACATACAGATAGAAAGAGGAAAAGGGAAATCTCACCCTCTCATATAGATGTGCCAATTTTCCCCTCTCCAGCCTGAGAAGGGCAGCTATACAGATGAATGAAGGTGTTACAGGAGGTGGATATATGGATAAATGAAGGCATTACAGAGTGCAAAGGAGACTCCAGACTCCATTTGTCATCTACGACTCTACTTCTGAGTCTTGCCTCTCATATTTCCCCAGCACCATCTTGGGGTACAGTCACATGAATCTGGCTGCAAAGTATCAGTCAGACAGGGAGACACCCTGAGATGTGGCTCTCCTGAGCTGTCCTGGGTTCCCAGGTAGCAAGGATATGCAGTCGAGACCCAGGTGGGCTGCCCAGGGGTGTGACAGAGCAGCGTGGGTCCATTCTCATGCTGCTATAAGGACAAACCTGAGACTGGGTAATTTATAAAGAAGAGAGGTTTAATTGACTCATAGTTCTGCGTGGCTGGGGAGGCCTAAGATGTTTAGATCCATGGATTTTAAACTTGGCTAGGTTTTTATTTACGTTTGAAGGTAGAAGTAAAATATTATAGAACATGTAAGGATCTAGAAAAGTTACCAACTACTTGCTCTTTGTGGGAAAAAATGGTTTTGGAAGACATTGTCCAATTGACCCACAGCTAAATCAATATTATGAACTCATAAAAGTCAGTGCTCTGACATGCTTCGTATATAAAAATGAAACTTACAATCATGGCAGAAGGCACCTCTTCACAGGGTGGCAGGAGAGAGAATGGATGCTGAGCAAAGGGGGAGGTCCCTTATAAAACCATCAGATCTCATGAGAACTCACTCACTATCACAAGAACAGCACCAGGAAAACTGCCTCCGTGATTCAATTATCTCCACCTGGTCTTGCCCTTGACACGTGGAGATTATTACAATTCAAGGTGAGATGTGGGTGGAGACACGGAGCCAAACTGTATGAGTGGGCCTTCAGCAGAGCTGAGATGGGCCCCTAGGTCAGCAGCCTGGATGAAGGATGAGGCAGAAGCTCCAGGATCTTTTTTTTTCTTGAGACAGGGTCTCACTGTGTTGCCCAGGCTAGAGTGCAGTAGTGTGATCATAGCTCACTACAGCCTCAAAGTCCTAGGCTAAAGCAATCTTCCTACCTCAGCCTCCCAAGTAGCTATGACTACAGGCACACACCATCATGCTGGGCTAATTTTTGCTTTTTTGGAGGGACGGGGGTCTTGCTATGTTTCCCCAGCTGATCTCTAACTCCTGGTCTCAAGCAATCCTCTCACTTCAGCCTCCCAAAGCTCTGAGATTACAGGAATGAGCCACTACGCCTGGCTAGGGATCATTTTTTATACAAAGTGTGTCAGAGCACTGGTGTGTGTGTGTGTGTGTGTGTGTGTGTGTTTCTTCTGAGACAGAGTCTCACTCTGTCACCTAGGCTGATGTGCAGTGACCCGATCTCGGCTCACTGCAACCTCTGCCTCCCAGGTTCAAGCAATTCTCCTGCCTCAGCCTCCCGAGTAGCTGGGACTACAGGTACCCGCCACCACACCCGGCTAATTTTTTATATTTTTTAGTAGAGACGGGGTTTCACCGTGTTAGCCAGGATGGTCTCGATCTCCTGACCTCGTGATCCACCCGCCTCGGCCTCCCAAAGTGTTGGGATTACAGGCATGAGTCACTGTGCCCGGCCAGAGAACTGACATTTATGAGTTCATAATATTGATTTAGCTCTAGGTCAATCAGACAATGTCTTCCAAAACAGTTTTTTCCCACAAAGAGCAAGTAGTTGATAAATTTCCTAGATCCTTGCATTTTCTAGAATATTTTGCTTCTACCTTCAACCACAAATAAAAATTCAGGCAAGTTTAAAATTCAAGGATCTAAACATCTTTTCTGTAAAACCTGGGGTGAAACTGTTTATTTAACTGCCTAGATATTCCTAGATATTTGCAAACTCTTGCATGGTTTTTTTGTTTTGTTTTGTTTTTGTTTTGTTTGAGACAGGGCTTCGCTCTGTCACCCTGGCTGGAGTACAGTGGCACAGACATAGCTCATTTCAGCCTCCAAATCCTGGGCTTAAATGTTCCTCTGCCTCAGCCTCCTGAGTAGCTGGGACTACCAGGCATGTGCCACCACACCTAGTTAACTTTTTTATTTTTTGTAGAGATACGGGTCTCACCATGTTACCCAGGCTGGTCTCCACCTCCTGGGCTCAAGCTATCCTCCTCCCTCAGCCTCCCAAAGTGCTGGGATTACAGGCATAAGCCACTGCACCGGGCCTGTGTGGCTTATTTTAGTTCTTAGAATTTTTTTTTAATTGCTAGAATATGAGTGAGTGTATGTGTGTGTGTGTGTTTTACTTGTGTGTAAGAATTTCAATATTTAAATTCAGATTTTTTTCAGATTCATATAGATTCCTTAAACATACATTTTTAACATTTTGTTCCATTTGTTCTGTTTCTTTCCTCAGAAATCTCTACCATTCTTAAGTTTTCTCTATGTATGATCCATATCTGTCTAATTCTTCTGGCCTTTATCTATTAGTTTTTTTTCTCCTGAACTCTGAAAGCCTCTCAAGTTTATCTTCTATGTCATTGTGTCTTTTTATCTTAATACTGTGTATCAGTTTCCTTGATTTCTCCTGTTAATTTCTCTTTCTTCCTGTTTGTCTCAGCTTGCTAAATCTGAATCTCATCCTGTTAAACCCTTCACCTCTTCCATTTCCTTCTTATGATTTTGCTTCCTCTTTGATCAGGGCAGTCTTCCTGCAACTGTTGTGGTCATCAAACAGTTTTCGAAAAGGTTGTCTTTGTTCTTTCAGTAAATATTTCCAGAACTATATTTTTCTACTTAGTATACCAAGAGTTTCTACCCTTTCCTTATTCTTCAGCATCTTTTCCACCTAGCCTATGTGAATTATTCTTTAATGTTCTCATCTTGAAAATAGGAAAGCATACCTATATTTGGAGTTCTCAAGGGATTTCATGCGAGCACCTTAGGGCTCTACGCACATGCCCCATAAGTGCCAGGATGTCCCCTTTTCTTTACATCAGAATGACCTGAATGAGGTTCCCTTAATCAGTGGCTACTTTTCCATAGTTTAGCCTATTGATTTAATACATTGAGCCCCTGCAAAACGCAAAACATGTTGGAAGCTACTTTGAGGTTATAGTTCTTAAGAATAATTATAACAGTTGTAGTAAGAAGACTCTCCCTTAGAAAACCCCTTAACATCATCTTAGGAAATCTTTACCTAGGTTTAGATCAGAGCAGGAGATGTCCTGGCCCTATGGGGCTTGTGAGTGCCTGAATGATCCCAGGTCATTCTTAAGGATCTTACATGCATTGATCTAGTCCTAATTTTCAGTTTTCTCCCATCTCCACAGCTTGGTCCTCTACCCTTAAGAAATAATGGAGGCCCAATGCAGTGACTCATGCCTGTAATCCCAGCACTTTGGGAGGCTGAGGCATGTGGATCGCTTGAGGCCAGGAGTTTGAGACTAGCCAGGCCAACATGGCAAAACCCCATCTCTACTAAAAATACAAAAATTATTCAGGCATGGTGGTACACACTTGTAATCCCAGCTACTCGGGAGGCTGAGTTGGGAGAATCGCATGAACCCAGAAGGTGGAAGTTGCTGTAAGCAGAGATCATGTCACTGCACTCCAGCCTGGGTGACAGACTGAGACCCCATCTCAAAAAAAAAAAAAAAAAAAAAAGCAAGAAAAGATGGAATATGGACTTATTGATCAACGTTTGTATGCATTAAAAATTAGACCTAAAAGTTTATAATGGCTCAAATACAGCAGACATATATTTCTAGCTCGTGTAAGAGTTCAAGAGCTCCTGAACAAGAAGCAGCTCTCCTCCATGCAGTGATTCAGGGACTCAAGCTCCTCGAGTCTCCATCCAGAAGATGGAGGAAAGGAAAGAGAACAAGGAGGAGACACACTCTCCTCTCAAAAGTCTTGGTCTAGGATGAGCACAAATCACTTCCACTCACATTTCATTGGAAATAACTAAATCATGACCATATTCAGCTTTGAGAGAAGTCCAGCTGCGTGTTTAGGAAAAAGAAAAGGACACTGATGTGGGTGAACAAGTCTGCCACAACATTAGAAACTATCATCACCAGTACATAGTACTATGCAGATTTTTCCTGCCTTCTCCCCTGGTCACCAATGTTTTCCTTGGTTGTAAAAAATATAACCCAAATTCATCTACTGTGACTCCTGTGGCTCCTTCTCTTCCTGGCTATTTTAAGTAAGATGGCCCATCCATCCCAGCCTCAGCCCCTGGGGTGCAAATTCCATAACTAGCCCAAGGAGCCTCAGATCATACTAGAAATTAATCAGAGAAAATGACAAGGAGAGGAGGAAGTGGCCAACGTAAGCTAATTCCTCTTCTCTGCTTGTTTCAGAAGACTCAGATTTTCTCTGGCAACAGAGGCAAAACAAAGCAAGTCAACACACCCCCCGCCAACTCAACAGTTCTCAACGTGTGGTCCTCGGGTCAGAGCCTTAGCATCACCTGTATACTTATTAGAAATGCAAATTTTCATGCTCCACTCCTGACCTGCTGAATTAGAAACTCGGGAATAAGGCTCAACGATCTGTTTGAACAAGCCTTTAGGGTGATTCTGTTATACACTAAAGTTAGTGAACCACTGCTCTAAATAAAGTAAGGCTGTGACCCGGGCCCTAGCAAGGAACCCTATGTGAACTAGGAGCAGTTTATTTTCATTGTAAGCAAAACATATAAGAAGAATGACATTCTAATCTTATGAAACTGAAAGTGCAGAATGATGATAGGAAAAGTCAAAGCTCTGTTCCAACTTATGAGGGAAACTTTTAAAATTAAAGTCTTCATTAAATAGGAAGATTTCATCACTCACAAACGGTTGCTTGTTTTCTTTAAGGCTAGTGATCTCATGCCCTGTGCTAAATCAACATGGCCATTGGTGATAAACACAGAGACAGAAAATATCTGATGTGAAAGGAATTTCAGTGACCATCAAGTCAATCCCCTTTATTTTATTTATTTATTTATTTTGAGATGGAGTCTCGCTCACTCTCCCAGACTGCAGTGCTGTGGTGCGATCTCAGCTCACTGCAACCTCCACCTCCTGTGTTCAAACATTCCCCTGCCTCAGCCTTCCAAGAAACGGGGATTACAGGCATACACCACCACCACGCCCAGCTACTTTCCGAATTTTCAGTAGAGACAGAGTTGTCCAGGCTGTCTGTTGGCCAGGCTGGTCTCAAACTCCTCACGTGATCCACCTGCCTCGGCCTCCCAAAATGCTGAGATTATAGGCATGAGCCACCATGCCCAGCCAGATCCCCTTTATTTTAGAAACTGGAAAACTGAGGTCCAGGAAGAGTAAGTGGATTTTCCAAGGTCCCACCCTCTGGATGCAGGGAGAGCCAGAACTAGTGCTCAAAACTCCTGATTCTGGACCCAGGCACTCATTCTGCCTACATCATCTCATGCAATCATGTTTGTGAAACCCTCTGAAACATACAAAGTGTGAAGTGGTTGCATTCGATTAATATTAAATTGGGTTCGGATAATTTGAATTCCAAATCTTAAAGAGCCAAAGTTAAACGTGTGTGCAAATTTGTTCTCTAAGCCCTGTCCAAACGCAAATAAAAAATGAATGAACAGCATCGTCATAGAATTACGGAGCACTTTGGAGCACTAATGTTGATATTAAGAAATGTAATGGAAAAGCATCAGGCAGTATGCTCTGATATCTCCTTTTCATGTTTTCCTCTAAAATGCCTGTGGTATCATAGAGATTTCAGATAAATTTCCACTAACTGTAAGACCAATGGGCCTGAACAGCGAACAGTAATCTGTGGGTTCCACAGACCTCATTTCACAAAGAAACGCGTTGTAAAAGAAAGTGGGAAACGTGATTTTTCTCTCACTGTCCCAAGAAACTAGAACAAAAGCAACAAGAAATCTGGATCGCGCAGATGGTGCACAAAACACTCTTTCCTGCCACTTTCCCCTGCCTCAGCCTTCCCACATCATTTCAACAACCCTTCAGCAGCAGCACCTCCTAGGAACCCACTGGCTGACCCGGTCAGAGACGTTCAGTTTCCGAATGCAGTAAGAGTCAGAGTCATGCACTGTGGCAGCGTCAGAACGTGTCAGAGATGGAGAGCAAGCGAGGCAGTAATGGGCTTGTGTCCCAGGTCACTAATAAATGGAGTTGGGTGACCCTGAGTTGGTTTTTTGGGTGGTCTTGCTGCCTAGTACCCCACTGGCTCAGACAAGGCTGTAATAGCCTCAGGAACCCTGTTTACCTTGCAGTTGTCTTTCCTCAGGAGTGGTGTTCTCCCTCCCATTTATCTTTTAGTCATCTCTCTGCTTTTGACGTGGGAATCTTTTTTTTTTGGAGGGATTCTCGCCCTGTTGCCCAGGCTGGAGTGCAGTGGTGCCATCTCAGCTCACTGTAAGCTCGGTCTCCCAGGTTCACGCCATTCTCCTGCCTCAGCCTCCCGAGCAGCTGGGACTACAGGCGCATGCAGCCACGCCCGGCTAATTTTTTGTATTTTTAGTAGAGACGGGGTTTCACTGTGTTAGTCAGGATGGTCTCAATCTCCTGACCTCGTGATCTGCCCGCCTCGGCCTCCCAAAGTGCTGGGATTACAGGCGTGAGCCACCGCGCCCGGCCGGGAATCATTTTTTAATAGCTTTATTTATATAGAATTCACATACCATACAATTCATCCATTGAAATTGTACATTTCAATGGTGTTTAGTATATTCACAGATCTGTGCAACCACAGCCACAATTTTAGAACTATTTCATCACTTCTAAAAGAAACCCTATGCCCTTTCACTATCACCTTTCTATTCCCACAGCCTTCCCAGCTCTAAGGAACCACTAATTTACTTTCTCCATAGATTTCCTTGTTATGAACATAATATGACTGGAGTCATACAGCACGTGGTCTTTTTTGATTTGGCTTCTTTCACTCAGAATGACTCAGTGTTTGTATGAGTCATTCATGTCGTAACATGTATCAGTGCTTCATTCCTTTACATTGCTGAATACTATTCCATTGTATGAATTTAATCACATTTCATGTATCCATTCTTCAGCTGATGAACATTTGGGTGGTTTCTGCCTTTTGTCCATTATAAATCATAGAACTGGAATCTTAGAATTGTCATCTAGCCTAAGGGAAAAAAATTTTTGAATTAGATTATTTCCTTAATAACTGGCTACTTTTACATCATTTAGCCTATTGATTTAATATATTGAGCCCCTGCAAAATGTAAAACATATTGGAAGCTACTTTGAGGTTACCGTTCTTAAGAATATTTGTAACAGTAGTAGTAAAGTCTCTCTTACAAAGCCCCCTGACATTGTTTTAGGTAATCTTTATAACACTATGAATCTGATATTACCAGTCCCCTTTCATAGAAGACATCAACTCTGATAATTCAGGATCACTAGAAGACAGTTTGGAAGACTTCTAGTCCAGTCTCTTGGTAAGATATATTTTCATAGGAAAGAAATCCTTTTAGAACCATTTTCCATAACAATTAAGGCTTTTACAGTCCTACGTTCTGAAGACAAACCTGTTTCCCCTACTCTAAATTCCATACCTCTTTTTCTACCTTGTAAAACATCACCTTTTGCCTTTTATCATCACATCTGGGTTTGGAGTTATTCTCTTTGCTGGTAGCTCATCGGAGAAGATTGCATCAGAAGGCCTCTGAGATGGCTTCTAGCCCTAAAGCTTCTATAGCGTTTTATTCAGAGATGTGGAATGATTCCACCATTAAAACCATGCCTGTGGCCTTCCTCTCAGTGGTTCCTTTCTGTGAGTCTGCGTAAACCCGACAGAAATGCTGGCCATGTGGACTCATGCTGTGGGGACCTGGAACCACAGGAAGCCAGAGTCTTGGGTGGGTCAATGCCAGGGAGGGTCAGGTGAATCAAGGTAACTGCAGTCTTAGTTATGTTGTATCTTTGTGTCTTGCTGAAAAGCAGGGTTGTCTAACAACCTAAATGTCCATCAGTTGTAACAAATTAAACCATGCTAAATCCATACAATGGGTAAATCCATACTGTCAGTTCTTTAAACAGTGGTAGAAAGCGACACATTTTTCTGGGAAGATATTCGTGGTATAGTATTGAGTAAAAACAGGTTATGAAACACCATGAATATTATGTCATTCACGTAAAAATCTGTGTGTATGAATATGTGTGTATGTGATTATGTGTGTATATATGTGTATGTAATTATGTGTGTGTGTGTGCACTTGTGTATATAATTTTATGTCTCTAAGTATAAATGTACATAAAGAGATCGCTGGCAGCTTGAATGAATATTTACCAAAATTAAAATTGCTTTCAGAATAAGAGGATTTTCTGGTGATGTTTTACTTTTCATTCAGCTCTTTCAATATTATTTTGCCATTATCCTCTCCTTAAAACTTACTAAATGCTCCAAATCTACAGTCTACTTTAAGATAACACTATTGACCAGATATTCACTATTTGCTAGTAACATGCATTATCTGGGATTTCACAGCAGTTCTCAGAGGTAAAATATTATTATTTTTTGAAAGACGCAAGCAGGACTTTAGAATGTTGAGAAATTGACCCACCATCACAGAGCAAGCAAATGACAGAGCTGGAGCAGTAATGTCGGACTAACTCCACAGTAGATGGCCTCAATTACTGTACTGTACTGCTATAAAGAATACAAAGAAATACAAGTCTTCTCTAGTAAGGACCATGACAATCCGTGAGCATAATTTCCCATGTTACTTCTTCTCCAGGGACACAGTGAGAAGATTATTATGAACTCGAATCAGCCTTGACAGGGAAGGTTCAGCACTCACAAACCTATTCAAAATTGAGTGATTTAATCCTCTTCATATACTAATGTGATGATTACTTTTATGTGTCAACTTGACTGGGCTAAGTGATGCCCAGATGGCTAGGAAAACATTATTTCCAGGTGCATCTATGAAGATGTTTCTGGAAGAGATTAGCATTTGAGTCAGTACCAGACTGAGTAAAGAAGATTGGCCTTTAGCAGTGTGGAAGGACACCATCCAATCCATTGAGGGCCCAAACAGTACAAACAGGTAGAGAAAGGGAAAATTAACTCTTTCTTCTTGAGCTGAGACATCCATCTTCTGCCCTCAGACATCAGAGCTCTGGGTTCTTGGGCCTTCGAACTCTAGTACTTACAGCAGCGGCACCCCCAGTTCTCAGGCCTTCAGATTTCAACCAGGAGTTAACATCATCAGCTCCCTTGATTCTCAGGTCTTCAGACTTAGACTGAATTACAACACAGGCTTTCCTGGGTCTCCAGATTGCAGGTGGCAGGTGGTGGAACTTCTCAGGCTCCATAGTCCTCTGAGCCAATTCCCATGATGAATCTCCTTTTAGATATAAATATACACACATTACATAGACATTATATATTTTATATTATATATGCATTATATATTATCTAGCATACATACATTACATATTACATAATACAATATATACATTACATACTATACATATGTACTATATATTCTATATATTATATATTATATATATACAATCTAGCTAACATAGATATATCTATAGATATACTGCATTATGTTGGTACAAAAGTAATTGCAGTTTTTTTGTTTTTTTTTTTTTTTTGAGACGGAGTCTCGCTCTGTTCCCCAGGCTGGAGTGCAGTCTCGGCTCACTGCAAGCTCTGCCTCCCGGGTTCACGTCATTCTCCTGCCTCAGCCTCCTGAGTAGCTGGGACTACAGGCACCCGCCACCACGCCTGGCTAATTTTTTTGTATTTTTAGTAGAGACAGGGTTTCACCGTGGTCTCGATCTCCTGACCTTGTGATCTGCCCGCCTTGGCCTCCCAAAGTGCTGGGATTACAGGCGTGAGCCACTGCACCCGGCCAGTAATTGCAGTTTTTAACATCGGAAGTAATGACAAAAACCGCAATAACTTTTGTACCAACTTAATACATATTTTTTTAATATATATATCCTGGAGTCCAAAGTCCTTGAGTCCTGGAGCCCCAAAACACCTAGGGCCACCCCGATTGAGGATGCTTAGGCCATGTGGAGGTTCCCTCATTGAAAGTCAGAGTCAACCGCCACATTGAGTGAAGACATCTCTGTATGACTTTAGCCTCCAGATGACAAACCACCCCCAGCTACTGAGCTTCTCCAGCTTAGACCCAGACACCACCCGTCAAAGTCCAGCTATCCTCGTCTAATTCCTAGCCCATGGAATCCATGAGCATAATAAAATGGTGGTTTTACGGCGCCAAGTTTTGGAGGGCCCATTGTGCAGCAATAGTAAACCAGAACAGATACGCATGCCTCCAGCCCCAACTCCATCTCCTTCCTTCAATGGCTGTCCATGTCCCTGAACTCTTACTAGTTGGATTTCAGCCTTGGGGGTTATTTGGACAGAGCTATTGACTGCAATCTCTTTCTCCATAAAGCTCAGACAAGTTGCAAGCTCCCTGAAGGCAGGAATGACTTTGTCATTTTGACAATTATAGTCCAACGCCAGCCACAGCGCCTGGAGCACAGGAATAGGCTGTTTCAGTTATTTATCAAATTCTTGAAGTCATCCCAAAGCTTAGTGACTTAACACAGGGGTCAGCAAATTATTGTCCACAGGCAAGTCCAGCCTGCCAGCTCTGTCTCTAAATAAAGTTTGATGGGAACACAGCCACACTCATCCATCTACATATTATCTATAGCTGCCTTTACTCTACAGTGGCAGAAGTGAGTAGTTACAACAGGAACCAGAAAACCCTCCTGCATAGCCTAAAATATTTACTATCTGGCCCTTCACAGAAAATGTGTTTATTGGTCTCTGGCTCAACACAACAAGAATTTATTATTTTTACAACTTCTGTGGTTGGCTGGGATCGGCTGAGCAGGCTTTTCCCCTCTACACGGTCACTAATGAGACTGCATTTATCTGAGAGCTTGGCTGGTGCTAAGACATTCAGGGTGGCCTCCCTCACATGACTGGAGCCTTGGTGCTGTTGGCTGGGGCATCTTGCTGGTGCATCTCAAATCTCTTCCACTTAGCCTTCCATTCTCTGTCTCTCTCTCTCTCTGTCACTCACCTCTCATCATTCATTAAACCGTCTCAAGTTTTCCTAGAAAAGCCTCCAAGAAAGAAAGCAAAAGCAGATGCTATCAACCCTCTTTAGATCACGCCCAGGATTGCTTGAGGATAACTTGAGCCCAGGAGCTCAAGACCAGCCTAGGCAACATAGCAAGACTCCATTGCTATGAAAAATAGTTTGAAAAATTAGCCAGGCATAGTGGTGCACGCCTGTAGTCCCAGTTACTTGGAAGGCTGAGGTGGGAGGATCGCTTGAACCCAGCAGTTGCACAACCTACACAACATCATTTCCACTGCATTCTATCAGTCACAGCAAGTTACAAGTCAGCCAAGATTGAAGAGGAGGAGACCGCCCACTCCTGGCTGGGCAGAGCCGCATGGGTACACAGAGAAGGCAGGAACTATTGGGGTTTTTGCATCTCTGGATGCAATCTACCATTAAGACCACAAGCTCACTATTTGCTGAGTGAATGCAGGAGAGCTCACAAAGGCATAGAAGCAGGAAGAAAGTAAGCATGAGAAAGACAATGCCCTGAAGGATACTTCCTAGCTTATCCACATAGAAGGCAAGGTCTGTGTGAGCTGTCCGCAGTAGGAAGGGCCCAGTGGAGCCGCAGAAGAGAACAGGTTCCCACTGAGGATGGAAAGAACATGAAACAAATCAGAAATATGGTCAGTGAAACAATCTGGGGAGGGGAGGAGCTGTAGGGGTGAGGTGGAGGGGAAATTAGACTGGATCTATACAGCAAGAAACTCCAGCTCTCTCTGAAAAAGTGCAAAAACCACACTTCAGGTGTACCAGCTTTTTTTAGAAGTTGTCTAGAAGGTTTTCCAGCTTTCACCCAAACCCTCCTCCCACACACACACAAAAATAGACTTCACAGGTTAATGGCAGACAAGAGCTAGCAGGGATTGATGGGGAGGCAAAGCAATGAACTGTCGTGTCTGCAACATCTGAATGAGCATATTGAATGGCCTTCTATGGAACTAGCCATGTGTCAGACCAGACAGCTGATCTCAGTGGATATGCCTCCTCAGGCTCTGAGTTCTGTCATGACAGCATCTGACCCAGGCTGGTTAGCTTATACGCTTGGAAGTACTTGTTATAATCCAAGGCAGAAATATGATAGTCTTCAACAGCAAACAACAGAGCATTATCTTCCAATGGTACACGTAGGTTGCCACGAACAAAGCCAGCAACTCAGGAAGTGAAATGACTAGAAGAAAATAATTCCTATTCATTATTTCGTTGAATCCTGTGAAGAAGTTGAAATTTACCCATTTCATAGAAGAGAAAACTGACCATTCATGGTGGCTTATGCCTGTAATCTCAGTGTTTTGGAAAACCAAGATGGGAGGACTGCTTGAGGTCGGGAGTTCAAGACCAGCCTGGACAACATAGTGAGACCCCATCTCCACAAAAGAATTAGAAATAAGCCAGCTACTTGGGAGGCTGAGGCAGGAGGATTACTTGGGCCCAGGAGTTGGAGGCTGCAGTGAGCTATGATTGCACCACTGCACTCCAACCTGGGTGACCCTGTCTCTACAAAGCAGAATAGGAACCTGAGGCTTCAAGATATTAAAGAATTCTCCCACATTCATGCAGCTAACATGTGGAGAAGGTAGGATTTATACCCAGTTTTGCTATAGCCTGTAACATTTCAAGTTGCTTCCTGGTCGAATACAGAAATTTCTATATAAGGAAAAAAATCAATTAAAAAAAAAAGAAAGAAATTTCATTTGTCTGGAAAAATTTGTCTGAAAATATGGCTCCCGCCTGTAATCCTAGCACTTTGGGAGCTGACTTCGCCCTGTCACAGCATCACATTATGGGTTAATTTATCCTGTTTCTAATCTCAAAGGATACCCGAAAAGTCAGCCTCTGTCTATCCTGCTGTGTTTATATCATCCTAATGGCTCAGAATTTAGGTGGCAATTACTTGTGCAACACTGGTGGGATTGTAAAATGGCACAGCCACTATAGAAACCAGCATGGCAGTTCCTTGAAAAATGAGAAAAAAAATTACCATATGATCCATCAATTCCACTTCCGGGTATATACCCAAAAGAACTGAAAGCAGTGTCTCGAAGAGATACTTGTACACCCATGTTCACACCAGCATTATTCGGAGCAGCCAAAGCATGAAAACCACCCAAGTGGATCCAACCAATGGATAAATGGATAAACAGAGGGTTGTCGCAATGCAGTATAGACATTTATGTGTATACTCTGATTGTAAGTATATAAAATAACTGCATAGAGACCAACTGGAACAGAATTTAAAACTGAAAATTGTTACCATAGAAGGATGGTAGAATTATCAGTGACTTTTTTTCTTTTTAAAAATATTTCATTTAAGTCATAGATTAAACATTATCATCAGAATGATTTAAGAGCCAGGAAGCATCTCAAAATGTCTTATTACTTCCCATCATAAACCCAGTTTTCAGAGGTTTATAACTCAGACCTTTCTATACGTATAAGTCATATAGAGAGAGAAGAAGAGAGAGAAAGAGAGAGGAAGGGTAGGAAACAAGATTTGTCTAGCGAATTTATGCCTTAAAGGATTGATTGGTTATTTCAAATACCCTGCCCTAGACTTAGTTAGGAAATGCAAAGAAGCACAAAAACATAATAACAGGGAAAATAGTCTGATGCTTCTGCAAGAAGTTTAAACACAGAATTACCATAAAACCCAGTAATTTCACCCCTAAGCATATTCCCAGAAGCATTTTAAACACGTAGTCAAGCAAAAACTTGTACGTGTGTGTTCATAGCAGCACCATTTCCACCAAAAGGTGGAAACGACCCAGATGTCAATTAACTGATAAACCAAACATGGTATAACCATACAATGGAATATTATTCAGCCATAAAAAGGAATGAAGTTCTGATACGTGGAACAATATGAATGAACCTTGAAAACACCAATGCTAAGTGCATGAAGCTAGACACAAAAGGTCACGTATTGTATGATTCCACTTAAAGGAAATATCAAAAATAGGCAAATCTATAGATAGATGAAAAGTAAATTAATGGTTACCAGGGGTCAGGAGAAGAAATAAAGGGGGGTGTGACTGCTTAATAGATAGGCAGGGGTTCTCCCTTAAAGGTGACGAAAATGTTTGGTGATAGTGATAGCGATAGTGATTGACAGTTTGGTGACAGATAGTGACAGGGATAGTGACAGTTTGGTGATGGTAGTGAAAGACAACGGTGATAGCTGCACAAAATGTGAATGTACTGTCACTGCATCTACACTTTTGAATGGCTAAAATGATTAAATTTATATGATTTGTATTTTACTTTTTTTTTTTTTTTTTTTTTTGAGACACTCTGTCACCCGGGCTGGAATGCAGTGACGCGATCTCGGCTCACTGCAAGCTCTGCCTTCCGGGTTCACGCCATTCTCCTGCCTCAGCCTCCCGAGTAGCTGGGACTACAGGCACGCACCACCGTGCCCAGCTAATTTTTTGAGACAGGGTTTCACCGTGGTCTTGATCTCCTGACCTCATGATCCACCCGCCTCGGCCTCCCAAAGTGCTGGAATTACAGGTGTGAGTCACCGCGCCTGGCCCAACTACTTTTTTTTTTTTTAAGTGCAACACTGGGTTCATGGCCTCAAGTTCATGGCCTCATAGCCAGGAAGTAGGCACCCATGTTGAAAGATAAGAGTAGTAGCCATGTTCATATCCACAATGCCCAGCATAATTCTTGGGATATTGTAGGGACTGGAAAGATGGGACAAAGGGAAGAAAGATGGGAAGGGAGGGAGAGGGGAACAGGGTAGGGGAGCCTGGCACACCTGAAATGAATTAAGTACCTTATACAAAATGTACCGTAGAGCCACATATTCCTTCTGAATAGTTTCAAGATTGTGTTCACATCTCCTGCTTAAAAAGAATGTTAAAGTCATAACACGCTGCAGCCATACTCCACTCCTGAAAGTGCTGGTCACTTGATTTGAATAGATAAATTGCTTTTCCCTGGAAGCACGTGGGACAACATATAAAATGTAATTGTCAATACTGGTCCATGAGGAGTTTAAGGGACACGTCCTGGAGGGGCATGTATGCTTTTAGACTATACTTTTAGTCTATAATAAAATAGAAAAAGTGCAGGTGTAGGCCAGGCGCGATGGTTCACACCTGTAATCCCAACACTTTGGGAGGCTGTGGCAGGCAGATCATGAGGTCAGGAGATCGAGATCATCCTGGCCAACATGGTGAAACCTCATCTCTACTAAAATACAAAAAATTAGCCAGGCATGATGGCATGTGCCTGTAGTCCCAGATTCTCGGGAGGCTGAGGCAGGAGGATCACTTGAACCTGGGAGGCGGAGGTTGCAGTGAGCCGGTATCGTGCCACTGCACTCCAGGCTGGCGACAGAGCAAGACTCCGTCTCAAAAAATAAAAATAAAGAGAAAAAAATAAAGAGTGCAGGTGTAGATAAAATAACTTAAATGAAGACACTTGGCAGAGAGTCTGGCTTAGAGTCGATGCTGAATAAGTACACTGAATCTTCACTAATAGGAAAATCAAGAAATCGAGCTCCCGGTTCTAGGTAGGCTGAAGTACATGACATTAAGGAAATCACTCAACCACTCCCAACTCAGTTTTGTCCAACCATGACTAGAGGCAGCTGCGTGAGATGATCTTTAACCTTCCTCTTAGTCTTTGTATGTAGCATAGCATATGGATTAAGAACACCATTTCTGGAGTGGACTCAGCAACACTGGAGACATCAAAAGGTGCGAGGGTGGGAAGAGGGTGAGATGAAATACCACCTATTGGGTAGAATGGACACTATTGGGGTGATGGGTGCACTAAAAGCCTAGACTTCACTATACAATATGTCCTTGTAACACAACTGCACTTGTGTCCTTAAATTCATGAAAATAAAAAATAAATAAATAATTTTTTTAAAGAACACTTTCTTTGGAATGTCTGGCTCCAGCCCTGACTTCTTCCAGAAACTCCAAGCCTTCATTTGGTAGCCACACATACATCTCAGAATGAACAGGGTTGAATAAAACTTTTGACTCCCCCACGAGTTTGCTCTTCCCGCTTTTCCCATCTCAGTAAATGGCACTGCTATGCGCTCAGCCACTCAAATCTCATATTCCTGTGAATCCTCAATTTTATCTCACCCTTTCTATCCAGCAGCCCAAGACCCATGCACATTGTACCTACTTGCACTCCTTTCACACACTGACATTAGAACATCCTTTTAAAAATTAAACCTAATTGGGTTTCTCAACTGTTTCAACAGTTTCCCATTGAGCTTCCAATGAAATTCAAACTCCCAACAATGCTACAGGCTCTATGACCCTGCCTCTGCCTCCTCTTGGACTTCATTACCCCCTCCCCACCAGACTCCACTATTCAACCACACTGGCTTGGCCCCTTCCCTCATCTAGGCCTTGGCATTGACCATATCCTTCCCATAAATGATATTTGCCTCCCTGGTTCACCCACAACTTTCTGATTCCAACATAAATATCACCACCTCAGGGAGTATTTCCATCACCCACCCAAATTAAATAACTTCATCAACTCACTCTATTTGACTATCTGCATAAAACTTAGATTTTTTTTTCTTGCTTATTCATTGGATTATTATCCTTTTTCTTCAGATAACTTTTTAAGTCCCATGAGAGCAAGAACCTGTCTGCCCTATTGACTGCTATATCTCTAGCACCAAGGACAGTGACTGGGACATATTAAATGTAACAGTTATCTATTGCTGTGTAACAAACTATCCCAGAGCTTAGCAGAATAAAACAACAAAAATGCATTATCTCACACAGTTTCTGGGAGTCAGAAATCAGGGGTAGCTCAGCTGGGTGGTTCTGGTTTGTCTCTCATTTGATTGCAGTTAAGATGTCATAAGGCTACAGTCATCTGAAGGTTCAATCGGGGCCTTCCAAGACGGCCCCCTCCCATGACTGGTGGCAAGAGGCCTAATTCAAGTGAGGCCAAGGAAGAAGCACAGGGTCTTTTATGACATAGACTTGAAAGTCTTCTACAATATCCTACTGGCTGCATAGGTCAGCCCTATTCACTGAGGAAGAGGACTACCTCCTTGTGAATCTCAGGAGGCAGAGATCATTGGGGTCAGCTTGCTGGCTGGCTACCACACTAAGTTTTCAATTAATATACATTGATGAATAAACTCATGATCATACACTACAAAGAGCCAGCTGTGGTGGCTCACACCTGTAATCCCAGAACTTTGGGATGCCAAGGGGAGAGAATCACTTGAGCCCACGTGTTTCAGACCAGCCTAGGAAACACAGAGTGAACCCCATCTCTACAACAAAAAAAAAAAAATTACCTGGGCATGGTGGCTTGCACCTGTGGTCCCAGCTACTCTGAAGGGTGAGGTAAGAGGATCACTTAGACCTGGGAGGCTGAGACTGCAGTGAGCCATGATCACGTCACTACACTCCAACCTGGGCAACAGAGCAAGACCTTATCTCAAAAAAAATAGTAAAAAGAAATCTGACTGCTTACACTTAAATTCTAGCTCTTGCACTTTCTAGCTGCATGGTTTTGGCAAACAAGCCAACTTCTCTAAGCCTCAGTTTCCTCATCTATAAAATAAGATCGTTGTAAGAATCAAATTATGTATTCAATGCAAAAGCACTTAACATGATGTGGAGCATATAATAAAGGCTTAATACATGTGACTATTTTTTACTGTAGTTACTATTAATTCTTGGTCATAGGCTCCTCATGAATACTCCTTGTAAGGGTTTATATTTCAAGGAGAGGAAAATTCGCTCACCTAGAAAGAAATGCTTAAAGCATTTTGCCTGCGCCAGAAAAATCCAAAACATTTTCGAGACTGCCATGAAAACAAGATAATTGGCAGTAGCCTACCTGAAGATTTATTGAATCCACCAAGGCCACTGAAGAAAACTGAAATCTGAAAAAATTGGATCCAGATGCCAGCTGAGCACTTGCTTTGGTCACTCCTCATGCCCAGGAAAAAACAGAAAATCAATACTATTGCTAGAATATAAAGAAGTGTACCATCAGCAGACCAGAAACTTTTAGGAATTCATAAGAAACAGAGAGCAGATGTGCACCATCACACTTTGCTGATAGTAATGTCAAATGGTAAAGCGTTTTTTGGTGGCATCGGCTGCGTGTATCAAAAACTATTTAATATGCATGTTATTTATACTGTTTCCATAATAGAAATGTATCTTAAAGATGTATACTCAAACATGTACCCAAGAACTGCCTGTGTATATTTGTATATAAGCATATTCACTAAAACATTTTTCTGTAATTGCAAAAAAAAAAATAGAAACAATCAAAAGTTCTAGGAGTGGTTATCATTAGACAAATTATGAAATACTATGCAGTCATGAAAAATGATAAAGAAGCTTCATATGTACTGATATGGAAAGTCATGTTTTAATATATTCTCATTTTTTCTTATTTCTTATTTCTTATTTATATTTAAAATTAGGTGATAAAAAGAAAGTTGCAGAAGATTGGGCAAACAATATGATGCCACTTCTGTAAAAATAAAGTCATATAGTCATAAGTAAACATAGAATATGTGTGTGTCCATAAATGCACAGAAAAAAATTCAGAAACTTATAAACCAACTTGTTAAAAGTAATGTATCAGTCACATCCAGTAAGGAATCAGAAACCACAAAAGTTATTTGTATAGAGAGAATTTAATAAAAAGAAGTTATTAACTGGGTATAGAGCTGTTGACTAAGTAACTGGAAGTTATCATACTGGTAGCAACTACACGAAGCAGTGAACACTCCTAGTACTCCCAAGGCTAGGGGAAAAAGAGGAGTGGCTGGAATCATTAAAACCTTGAAGCTTTGAGAAGGAGCTACTATGGGGTTGGGACTCTAACCTCTAAGGAGAGGAGAATGATCAGTGCTGGTGTCTCAGAGTGGGACATAACGAAGCTTGTCTGCAAACACCAGAGAAACTGCAAACTGAATTCAGTTACTACTACCGAAAGGAATTGCCACTGCTGGAGTAAAACAGCGCTGCTTGGGTGGCACTGGCAAGAACAGGAAGCAGAAGTCCACAGGAAGCAGACAGGAAGTTCACAAGAAGCACACAGGAAGTTCACAGGAAGTGCACAGGAAATCCACAGCAAGATGACAGGAGGTCCACTAGAAGCAGACAGCAAGTCCACAGGAAGCAGACAGGAAGTCCATGAGAAGCACGCAGAAAGTCCACAGCAAGAAAACAGGAAGTCCATGAGAAGCACACAGAAAGTCCACAAGAAGAAGACAGGAAGTCCACAGCAAGCCAACAGGAGGTCCACAACAAGCACACAGGAAGTCCACAGGAAGTACACAGGAAGTCCACAGCAAGACAACAGGAAATCCACAAGAAGCACACTGGAAATCCACAGGAAGCAGACAGAAAGTCCACAAGAAGCATACAGGAACTCCACAGGAAGCAAACAGGCAGTCCGCAGCAAGCCAAAATGAGGTCCATCAGAAGTAGACAAAAAAAATCCACAGGAAGAAGATAGGAAACCCACCATGGGCCAACAGGAGGTCCACAGGAGGCAGACAGGAAGTTCACAGGAAGCACACAGGAAATCCACAGCAAGTCAAAGGATAAGAAGCACACAGGAAGTCCACAGGAAGCACACAGAAAGGAGTAATTACTTCCTCCTCTCCCCATGCAGTCTCCCTCTAGCCCATCCTTGGCAGAGCCCTACAAAACCAAACATGGTCTGCAGGCTCAGATCCTTACTCTGGGATTACAAAGAAGACTAAATACTAGAGTCAGTGACTCCATTCAGAGTCCCAGTGGTGAGGATCCTTCCTGAAGTCATGTTGACAAGGCTTTTTTTGAGACTCCAGGCAGATATATTTGCAAACTCTCAGAGACGTGATGAGCAATTGCCTCAGATGCAATCCGTGAACCATTATTCAGAAGCAAGGTAGGGCTGGAAGACAGTAACTCAATTACTAGAGGTAGCACTTCTCAAAACAGCATATATTTCCATTTTTGTGGAGCAGGAAGAGTCTTTTATGTTTAATTTTTATCAAGCTGTGAAATGAGGTTTTAGCTGTGGGTGTCTCATTGATGCCAGCCGTGCTCAGGAGGCTCTGTCTCTGGAGTGTCTTTAAAATTGTGCCCCTGCAGTGTCCCCCACAGGCAAGAGCACACAGCCCAGTTGAGATGGGAACTTTTTCCTTAGAAGTTTCCTGAGAAGGTTTTATCTTTCCTTACTATTTTTTTTTCAATTTCATTCATCCTAATATCTTAGGAGGCCCCACTCAGCAGCAGTGTCAGTGGCTCACCAAAAGCATGTCAAAATTAATAAAAGCTGCAGGGCAGCCAAATTGCCTTTTTGGCACTAAGGGCTGGTGGACACATGTGTGTGTGTGTGCACGTGTGTGCATGTATGCATGTGTGTGTGCGCACACACATGCGTCTGAAACAGACAGAATATAAAAATAAGAGATAGTTTTGCTTTTACAAGACAACTGAAAAATCCAACTAGGGCTTAAAAGAAAAAACAGCTCTTTAATTTTCCTTAAAGAAATGCAGCTGATTTACATCAAAATAATAATATTCTATGAGTCTGCACCTTAAGTTTGAGTCCAGTGTTGGGTTCATTTGCTTTTTTGGAAAGGAGGATAGTAGAAAACCCAGTGTTATCCACACCACAAAGCACAAACCAATGAAGAACTAAGAATCGTGGGAGTGGAAAGAGTCATGTTGGTCCTTTGAGAAACACCCTCTTGGTCCAAACTTTATAAACTGACATTCCAAGAAGATAAATAATCTATCCAGGGCCATGCAGCTGCTAAGAGGAAGAACTAGAACTAGAACTTAGGTCTCCCTGGTCATTGCTGTGTCCGTTGCCCACAATGCTTTTCCATATCAGTGAATACATATGTAACTAGATGGAGAACATCAAATGTTCACCAGGAATCCTCTTGGGATCAGTGGGCCATGCATGCGTTAGGAAGAAATAGCCGATGATACATTTAGAGTCATTTAAAACTCAAAAGGTAAGTTCAAGGAATTAAAGACGGTTTCCCAACTATCTTCAAATGATGGATCCTGTTAAATGGAGATTTTCCAAGTTTCTTCTTGAATATGAGAACACAGTTCAGGATCAGAAGCTGTGACAGCTCTGCTTAAGTTGGTGAGGATGGGGAAAAATGGGAACATTTGCACACTGTTGTGGGAATGTAATAAATTAGTACAACCTCTATGGAAAACAGTGTGGAGATTTCTCAAAAAGCTAAAAATACAACTTCTATTCAGTCCAGCAATCCTACTACTGGGTATCTATCCAAAGGAAAGTAAATCATTATATAAAAAAGACACCTGCACTTACATGTTTATCACAGCATTATTCACGAAAACAAAGTCACAGAATAAAGCTAAGTGTCTATCCATAATGATTAGATAAAGAAGATGTGGTACATATATACCATGGAATACTACTCAGCCATAAAAAAGAATGAAATCATGTGTTTTGCAGCAACATAGATGAAACTGGAGGCCATTATCCTAAGTAAAATAACTCAGAAACAGAAAGTCAACAGCCACATGTTCTCACTATACCCAGTAAAATGGAAATAAATTCATATACCTTTATTTGGGGGATCAAGAAACAGGTAAAACAACCATCTTTGAACAGGATAGTGTGACCAGAACACCACCACTGCTAGTTGGAGTCATTGCTATAGCTACCATTAGACACCTCCACAGATGCGTCCAAGCATAAATTCTACTTGGTTCTTATCTCTGTTTCACTTGTTTTCAGAAGCAAACACCCAGGTGGGGGCATTCAATTGTTTGAGCAGAGGTCATATGCCACAACATGGCCACCAAGGAGCCAAAATGGAAGGTCTCCATTTTCCATAGGTAGATGCATATTAGTTCCCTGACATTTCACTCAGTGAGCGAGTTCTCCAAGACAAGAAATGGGGCTGGATGTCAGAACTCAGAAATAAAGATGACAAAGCCCTCTACAAAAGGATAACATAGATTTTCTTTGACCTTGACCTTGTCCCTCTCTCATCCACACTCTATTTTTTCACACTAGGAATTCTCAGACTTGGATTCTCTACTGTAGGGTTTTTCTTCAATGGCCTTTGTGGTTGATGAGAGAATTCTGCATTCACAATCTACTAAGGCAGCAACACAGAAAATCTTTTGACCAACAGTTTCATGACCTGCCTTAAGGGAGCATTGGAGATACTCATATAGTCACAACTATGCCAACATGCCTTCTTGCTATGAAAGCAACGCCCAGGGAATCAGTACATACTCAGTCCCCCCAACTGTAGGCCAAGTGACTTTGAGAAAGTCAACTTTCTAAGACCTGGATTTTTGCACTTATAAAGTAAGGTTAACAATCTCTGTCTTATAGAATTGTTATGAGTGGTAAATGCAAGAACACTCAAAAGGGTCTGGCAAACTGCCTGGCACAGAGGAAGGTCTCAGATCTAAGAGTTAGTTTATCATCTTTAAAAGTTTATGAGATAGTTAGAAAGACCAGATGTGTCCTTTCTGTGAGCTGAACAGTTTTGAAACCATGCTATCCAAGAGTTTTCGAAATGGATTCAGCTGCCCATTTCCCCTTTGCAAATTCATGGAGCCCCCAAATATAAAACAAATAAAGCTGAGCTGCTTCAGTTGAAGTTTTGGGGAGCTTGGAACCTGGCCTGCTCAAGTGATCCCCCATCCCTTCATGCTTTTCTCCTGCCTCCACACAGGAGTTGCATCTATCAGAAACTCTCAGACCTCTCTACAGAACTGGAGCGCTTCATGAAACACAACAGAAAACCACCATCTACTCCAATCACTTATTCTACAGAGGGGGAAAATTTGAGGTTCAGAGAGAAGTAATTTTCTCAAAGGCTTCGTAAGAAGTTCCTTCTCTATTGAAAGTTAGTCATTCCTTATACTTAAAACTCATCTTCAGGATGGATAGATAAGTAAGAAAGCAAACGGAACAAACTGTTAATGGTAGAATCCAGGTGGCAGGTGTATGCGTGTTCACTGTAACATTCTTCAAAATTGGCTGCATATTTGAAAATTTACATAATGAAATGTTGAGGAAAATTTGGAAGAGAAAGTGAAACTTTGTGGTCAGAGGCCAATGAGGTTTCTAAAAACATAAAACGGTCTCAGGTTTACAGTTTATCAACTTCAAGCTATTGAAATAAGTATTCCCCTGAATTGTGTGATCATGTCAAGGGGTAACTTTAAGATTCTTTCTCTTCTCAGGATATCTAAGACCACGATCAAACATGTGCTGGCTGGGGATTTCTCTTGGAGAATAAAATTACCAAAAGAAACATGGAAACACTTTTATTTTATGTTATTTATCTATTTATGATTTTTCCTTTTCCTTTTCTTTTTTTTTTTTTTTTTTTTTTTGAGAGAGAGTCTTACTCTATCAGCAGGCTGGAGTGCAGTGGTGTGATCTCAGCTCACTGCAACCTCTGCCTCCCGGGTTCAAGCGATTCCCCTGCCTCAGCCTCCCAAGTAGCTGGGACTACAGGCACCCACCACCATGCCTGGCTAATTTTTGTATTTTTAATAGAGATGAGGTTTCATCGTGTTGACCAGGATGGTCTTGATCTCCTGATCTCGTGATCTACCCGCCTCGGCCTCCCAAAGTGCTGGGATTACAGGCGTGAGCCACCACGCTGGGCCTATTTATTTTTTATTTTTTAGAGACAGGGTCTCGCTCTGTTGCCTAGACTGGAGTGCAGTGGCCTGATCATAGTTCACTACAGCCTTGACCTCCTGAGCTCTAAGCGACTCTTTCACCTCAGTCTCCCAGGTTGCTGGAATTACAGGCACATACCACCATGTCTGGCTAATTTTTACTTTTTTTTTTTTTTTTTTTTTTTTGGTAGAGAGGGGCTCTCACTATGTTGCCCAGGCTGGTTTCCAACTCCTGGCCTCAAGTGATCCTCCCAGCTAGGCCTTCCAAAGTGCAGAGATTACAGGCATGAGCCATCGCATCCAGCCAGAAACCCTTTGAAAGAGCGAATCTACAGAAGATATCATGAGCCATTTAGAACAGCTACAATTCCTGGACCAAAGAACCAACTAACTATACCACTATCATACTGTTGCAATTACTGTATTTTTATATTAGCTCACACAATATATACATATATAAAAACATCACGTAGCACACCATAAATATATAATTTTCGTCAATTAAAAATATTTTAAAACCAACTATAGAATCTAGAAACAAAACTTTTTTTTGGAAAAAAAAGGAAAATTGTTCATAGATTTGTGTTGATAATTTTATCTGAAGTATAATCGTCCTACACACTCACACACAGTGTACACACAAGTGAACACCCGCAGGAGTTGGTCAGGAACAACTGAGGGCAGAGGTCCAGGTCCCCGGGCCATGCCGTGGGTGGAAAAGAGAATAATGAATATAGAGAAGAAAGAATCCAGTAATGCTAAAAAAGCAAATAATAGTTTCCATGTCAAAAGAACAGCTTTCAACCAACAGCTCTCCATTTTTCAAGAAGGAAAGAAAAGTGATAGCCCTAAAAATAGAGCAAGATTATCCAAACTGAATAACACAGATCCCAGGAGGAATAGAAAAGGTAAGTAACCTTGAAATCATAATTAAGGAAATAATTGGGGAAACATTTCCCAGATCTATAAGGAGAGCTCAGCAGACAAATGGAAGAAATGCTCAGAATTGTGGCCAGAAATGTCCCCAAAAGAAAAGTCCCAACGCCATGTAATTACAAACAGCAAAAACGGAAAGAAAGATACAGAAAGAAAACAGAATGCCAAGAATAAAGGATAATTAACTGGGAAGAGAGTTAAGGGAGCCAGCAAGTTGTACAGAGGGGAGAGACCTGCATTTGGAGTTAGCAGATTCAAATAGGCATCTGGCTCTCTCACTTTGTGGACATGAGGCTTATTCACCATGTTGTCTTGGCCAGCTGACACCATCTTGTTAGTTACCTCATCTGTGAATGGGGGTGGTTATATCTGCTTTGTAGGGTAGTCATAGGGATTGGGTGAGATAACCTACATGTGTGGTTTCCAAACATACCCAGGCTGCCAGGGGAGGTGAAGAGCTGAAAGGAGCTCTATGGGGAGAGGGGCACCTCCCTTCCCTGGCTCCCACCTGCCATGCCATCACATTACTCCAAATACATCTGGTTTGCATTATTAGTCTTCTTTGTGAGACTTTGTTTGCAGAGAACGTTCTACAGCCAAAAAATCATTTGAAAACTACTAACCAGAGTGAGGGTCTCTAATGACCTGGGAAGAGTGAAACTAATGTATTATGATCCATTCATTCACACATTCATCAAATATGGATTGTACCTGGAGCTGTTCTAAGAACTAAAGATTATAGTCACGTAGCCGGGTGCAGTGGCTCATGCCTACAATCCCATCACTTTAGGAGGCCAAGGCAGGAGGATCACTTGAGCCCAGGAGTTCAAGGCTACAGTGAGCTATATGACTGTACCACCGCACTCCAGCCCTAGTGACAGAGCAAGACCCTGTTTTTAAAAAATAAAGTAAACAGATATAGCAGTGAGCACAATTATAGGGAAGACAGATGGTCAACACACTAATAAATATATAACATGTCAAGTGCCATGAAGAAACATAAAGTGAGGTCGAAGGAGTGGATGATGAATGGTGTTATTTAGCAGGGTGGTTAGGAAAAAGATTTTGCTGATGAAATGAAATTTGAACAGACATAAGAGAAAGAGGGGCTGAACCAGCAGACATATGGTGGAAGAACATTGCAACAAGCATAGGGAACAGAGGAGGGTGGAGAGGGAGAAAAGAGGAGATACGTGGGCAAGATCTCACGAGACCTTGCTAGCACAGATTTCTTTCTGAATGTACTTTTTGTTTCTTCGATGAGGCCAATGAGATGAGGATCTACTAGAGGGTTTGGAACAGAGGAAGTACATGATCTTCTTTGCATTTTAGATGGATCATTCCGAATGCTGCAGAGAGACTAGACTCCAAGGAGTCAAGAATGTAAATAAGAAACCCATTTAGGAGGTGAGCACAGAGAGAGAAGTAGAGAAGTAGGGGAGGAGGTGGTGAGCAGGGCACAGATTCAGGATGAACTCGGAAATCAGAGCTGCAGCATTTGTTGGAGGGTTGAATATGATGTGAGAGAGAAGCATCTAGGGTGGCTCTCAAGTTCTAGGCTAGACAACTGGTAGAATGGAGCTGCTGAGACAAGAAGATGGGCGGTGTAAATCTGGAGGGATTTTGGCGGGAAAAGAAGAAGAATCAAGAATTCTGTTTTGGTACGTTTAAATGTGAGATGCCTCTTTGACTTAGAAGAAGAGATAAGCAGACACTTGTAAACGCATCCTAGGGGTAGGGAAGAGACTGAGTTAGAGCTCAACCCATAGGCTTGTCTCAGTCTATTTTGTGTTGTTATAAAGGAATATCTGAGGTTGGGTAATTTATAAAGAAAAGAGGCTTATTTGGCTCACGGTTCTGCAGACTTTACGAGAAGCATGGCACCAGCTGGGTGCGGTGGCTCACCCCTGTAATCCCAGCACTTTGGGAGGCCGATGCAGGTGGATCACCTGAGATCAGTAGTTCAAGACCAGCCTAGTCAACAGGGTGACACCCTGTCTCTACTAAAAAATACCAAAATTAGCCAAGCATGGTGGTGCATACCTGTAGTCCCAGTTACTTGGGAGGCTGAGGTGGGAGGATCATTTGAACCTGGGAGGCAGAGGTTGCAGTGAGCTGAGAGCATGCCACTGTACTCCAGCCTGGGCAACAGAGTAAGACTCCATCTCAAAAGAAAAAAAAAGGCCGGGCGCGGTGGCTCAAGCCTGTAATCCCAGCACTTTGGGAGGCCAAGGCGGGTGGATCACGAGGTCAGGAGATCGAGACCATCCTAGCTAACACGGTGAAACCCCGTCTCTACTAAAAAATACAAAAAAACTAGTCAGGCGAGGTGGCGGGCGCCTGTAGTCCCAGCTACTCGGGAGGCTGGGGCAGGAGAATGGCGTGAACCCAGGAGGCGGAGCTTGTAGTGAGCTGAGATCATGCCACTGCACTCCAGCCTGGGCGACAGAGCGAGACTCCGTCTCAAAAAAAAAAAGAAGATGAAGCATGGCACCAACACCTGCTTGGCTTCTGGTGAGGCCTTTTGTGCTGTCTCATATATAGCTGAGAAGGTCAAAGGGGAAGACAGACCAAACCCAAGGGGGTACTATCTTTATAACAACATACTCTCTCAGGAACGAATCCATTCTCCCAACAACCATCCCAGTCTCGCAAGATCAAGAACTCACTCACTATGGCGAGAACAGCACCAAGTCATTCATGAAGGATCCGCCCTCATGAGCCAAACACTCCCCTCTAGACTTCGCCTCCCAATACCACCAACTGTGGAATTAAATTTCAACATGAGATTTGGTGGTGACATACAATCCGTACCCAAACCATAGCAGGACTTACCATGCATGAAGGCTCCTGAGTACAGGGAGCCTGGGGAAGCCTCTAGAAATGGGGAAAATGGAGAAGAGGTCTGTTAACATCACTTATCAAGGATCACTGTTTTTTTGTTTTTGTTTTTGTTTTTTTTGAGATGGAGTCTCGCCCTGACACCCAGGCTTGAGTGGAGTGACCTGAACTCAGCTCTCTCCAACCTCCTCCTCCTGGGTTCAAGTGATTCTCATGCCTCAGCCACCCCAGTATGTGGGACTACAGGCCCACACCACCCTACCCAGCTAAGTTTTGTATTTTTAGTAGAGGCAGAGTTTCCCCATGTTGGCCAGGCTGTTCTCGAACTCCTGACCTCAAGTGATCCACCAGCCTCAGCCTCCCAAAGTGCTGGAGTTACAGGCATGAGCCACCACGCCTGGCCTCAAGGACCACTTTAGAAGAATAATCTTTAAATTATTGTATCTGCTACCACAGTAAAAGAATGAAAGTTACCCAAAATAAGTAATTTAAATATTTTGCTATGTCATTTTATAATACCATGAAATCTCAAAGGGAAATGAGAAAAAAAATTATGTTTCCAAGGCCCAAAAATATATCAAAAAGTAGACACTAGGAAGAAGAATACGAGTCCAATGGAACATCTCCAACCCACTCTAAAATTTGGGTTTAAAACAGAGTTGTAGGTTCAAATATATCTATTTGATGTCGTTAAATAGGTTTAATTACAAAACAATACTTGACTGATAGAAAAAGTTTCCTTCCGGTTGCATATAAATAGAAATAGAAAAGCTCAAAATACTGAATAGAAAGAATATTTGTGATTGGAAAAAACAAAGAACTTCATTAAGTGGTAAGGAAGACACACTGAAGAAGCAAAGGATGAATGTAACAACTATAAAATTAAGCACTAATGGGCTGTATTCAGCTCCTACTTTTCAATATCACCTACTTAGCAGCCCTGAAGCAGCCTTTCCCAATTTTTAATTAAAATGCCTTTAAAAACACAGAAAAATAATAAAATCCATAACTCCATGGAAAACCAGAACCAATAGTCAATCTATTTCTAGATAGAATTGGGAGATTTTCCCCTACAGGATCAATGGAACAAATAGCTCACTTGGGCCGAAAGTAGACAGATATTATTCTTCCTCTCCAGTGTTTTGTCTCCAGTTCAAAGTATGTATCACCAGAAGCTTGAGCAGTAGCCTATCTCCTGCAAAAACGTTCCTTTTTTTTTTTTTTTTTTTTGAGACAGAGTTTCGCTCTTGTTGCCCAGGCTGGAGTACAATGGCAGGATACGGCTCAGGGCAACCTCCACCTCCCAGGTTCAAGCGATTCTCCTGCCTCAGCCTCCTGAGTAGCTGGGATTACAGGCATGCGCCACCACGCCTGGCTAGTTTTGTGTTTTTAGCAGAGACGGGGTTTCTCCATGTTGGTCAGCCTAGTCTCAAACTCCCGACCTCAGGTGATCCACCTGCCTCTGCCTCCCAAAGGGCTAATGTTCCTTCTTAAAGGCCATCAGAGTGCGATTTCCCTTCCCCCCAGCTCTACCTCTCCTCACCCAAATTACGGGCTCTTTTTAAAATATTCAATCGGAACATGCCATTCTCAAAAAATAACGAACCCAAGTAGATGGGCTGGACGGGTTGGAGTCTGGGAGTAGGATGCACCTTGAAAGGTGAAACCCTAAGGAAGGGTGATTATTTTATTCATTTACTTATGAGTAGTGAGTAAAGATGAGCTTTCGTAGCACTCTATTCTGGGAGCCGTGGGTAAGATTTCACTTCCTACACTTGTTAGAACCTCCAGCTTTGGGAATGAAAGGCATCATCTCTTGTAGCAGAACCTCCCTAGAGTAAACTCACCACACATTGAGAATCAGTCTTTTTTTTTTTTTTTTTTTTTTGGTTTTGGTTTTGTTTTGTTTTGTTTTTTGTTTTTTGGTTTATTTTTTTTTGAGATGGAGTTTCACTCTTGTCTCCCAGGCTGGAGTGCAACTGCGTGATCTTGGCTCACTGCAACCTCTGCCTCCCAGGTTCAAGTGATTTTCCTGTCTCAGCCTCCTGAGTAGCTGGGATTTTAGGCACACACCACCAAGCCAAGCAAATTTTCATATTTTTAGTAGAGATGGGGTTTCACCATGTGGGCCAGGCTTGTCTCAAACTCCTGACCTCAGGTTATCCACCCACCTCCGCCTCCCAAAGTGCTGGGATTACAGGATTGAGCCACTGTGCCCGGCCGAGAATCAGTCTTAAAAGCTGCATTCACTGAAGCTCTGAGAAGGGTGTTTGACCAAGTGCATAAGTCATATTGTCATACAGGCAACACACATATTCAACCAATGGTGAGTCCCATGACTAAACATATTCCCTCCTCTCAAGGACAAGGAAAGAGACCTCACCACAGTGACCACCATGTGCAAAATGCCTAAATAAGAGGTTAGGTATGATAGCTTATGCCTGTAATACCCATGCTTTGGGAGGCTGAGGTGGGAGGATCACTTGAGGCCAGGAGTTCAAGACCAGCCTGGGAAACATAGATCCTGTAGAGATCCTGTCTCTACAAAAACGTTTAAAAATCAGCCTGGCATGGTGGTGCATGCCTATAGTTCCAGCTACTCAGGAGTCTGAGGAGGGAAGTTGATTCTGGGAGTTTAAGACTGCATTGAGCTATGATTGCACCACTGCACCCCATCCTGGGCAACAGAGTATGACTCTGTCTCTAAAATAAATAAATGAGTAAAATTATAATAGAAGACCTGATGAAACAAAAATGCATAATAAGTGGGAAAGGATTTCACTACCTAGAATAAAAGGAGGTGCAGTGAAAGAGGAAATTTTATTTATTTTATTTTGTTTTAGTTTTTGGAACAGAGTCTCACTTGTCACCCAGGCTGGAATGCAGTGGTACAATTTTGGCTCACAGTAACCTCCCCATCCTATGCTCAACCATCCTCCCATCTCAGCCTCCTGAGTAGCTGGGACTCCAGACATGGATCACCTTGCCAGGCTAATTTTTGTAAATTTTGTAGAGACAGTGTCTTGCCATGTTGCCCAGGCTGGTCTTGATCTCCTGGGCTCAAGAGATCCACCCACCTCAGCACCCCAAAGTGTTGGGATAACAGGTGTGAGCCACCATGCCTGGCCTAGAAAACTTATTCTTGATAGGCAACATCTACCTCTATGATCCAGGAATGCAAAGCCAAAAGAGAAAAGGCTGAGATGAAAACACAACAAAATAAGAAGGAAACCAAGCAAGTTAAGAAAAACTTGGTGAGAAATTTAAAATATTATTGGGCAAAGAGAGTGACCATTTTGTTAACTACAATATTGCCAAGACCTAACACATCATCTACAGGGTGCTAATCTCTATTCCAAAAATTGCCTAGGCAAAGCACAGAAAGGTCATTACTTCATATCCCAAATACTAGAATAGGCTGGGCTCTGTGTAAAAATAGTCCTCTATTAGTAGATTAATATATCTCGATTTTTCTGATAATCTGATCATCTAATCTCAAGCTATTAGATTCACCTCATTAATAACCAACAATTCACATTGCTGATACCTTAGATGTAGCTGGGGAAAATAGGAACAGCTACAAAACAAAATAAAGTTCATTAGATTGGGGTCCCCAAACCCTGGGCCGAGGGCCGGTACCAGTGTGTGGCCTGTTAGGAACTGGGACACAGAGCAGGAGGCGAGCGGCAGGCCAATGGGGAGCATGATCGCCTGAGCTCCACCTCCCGTCAGACTAACAACAGCATTAGGCCGGGCACAGTGGCTCATGCCTGTAATCCTAGCACTTTGGGGAGGCTGAGACGGGTGGATTGCTTAAGACCAGGAGTTCAAAACCAGCCTGGCCAACGTGGTGAAACCCCCTCTCTACTAAAAATACACAAAATTAGCCAGGCATGATGGTGGGTGCCTGTAATCCCAGCTACTTGGGAAGCTGAGGCAGGAGAATCGCTTGAACCTGGGAAGCAGAGGTTGCAGTGAGCCGAGATCGTGCCACTGCGCTCCAGCCTGGGCAACAAGAGCAAAACTCAGTGACAAAAAAAAAAAAAAAAAAAAAAAGGATTCTCATAGGGACGTTGATATGAGACGGGGCAGGGAAGTGCTGGGTAGAGAGGGGTGGGGTCCCTGGCAAGGACTCCACCCTCGGACCTGTGCCCACAGACCTAGGTGAGGACAGGCATTCCTGTTTTAGTGCCCAAATGTTGCATTTTCCAAAACCACTCTGGCGCACCACACCCCATGTCCTGTGCCTGTAAAAACCCTGAGACCCCAGCAGGCACACACACAGGCAGCTGGACATCAAGAGGAACACACTGGCAGAAGAACACACCGACAGACGCTGGCAGGTCATCGATGATGGAACAACAGGGATGCCAAGGGGGATTCGGCAGAGGGCGGTTGGAGGAGAGCATGGCCGCTGACCAGCCCGACTCCAGGGGAGACCACCTTCCCACTCCATCCCCCTTCTGGCTCCCCATCCATCTGCTAAGAGCTACCTCCACCACTCAAAAAAGCCTTGCACCCATCCTCCAAGCCCACTTGTGATCCAATTTTTCCAGTACACTAGGGGACAAGAACCCTGGATACAAAAAGCCCTCTGTCCTTGCGACAAGGCAGAGGGTCTAAATGAGCTGATTAACACAAGCTGCCTGCAGAGGGCTAAGCTGAAAGAGCACAGGGTAACAGACGCCCACTGGGGCTTTGGGAGCTGTAGACACTCACCCCTAGACTTGCCTGTCTGCATGCTCGCCCAAGGGGTTTGAGAAGTGGAGCACTAAAGAAGTGAGCCACACCTCCATTGCATGCCCTGTTAAGGAAGGAGACCACTACTACTCCTGCTGCCCTCCTCCCCCCACCTTGCCTAGTTCACAAGACAGGAGGAAAGCGAGAAAGAAACAAAAGTAAGATAAATAGCCAGACAACCTTGGCACCACCACCCGGCCCTAGGAGTTAAACAAAGTAATAATAATAACATCAACCCCTGGCCTAAACTACTTGTGTTATCTGTAAATTCCAGACACTGTATGAAAAAAGCATTGTGAAACTTTTTGTTAGCTGATGCATGTAGCCCCCAGTCACGTTTCCCACGCTTGCTCGATTTATCACGACCCTTTCACGTGGACCCCTTAAAGTTGTAAGCCTTTAAAAAGGCCAAGGATTTCTTTCTTGGGGAGTTCGGCTCTTAAGACACGAGTCTGCCGACGCTACCGGCCGAATAAAAAACCTCTCCCTTCTTTAATCCGGTGTCTGAGGAGTTTTGTCTGTGGCTCATCCTGCTACATTGTGAGGGAGACAAAGATAAACTTTTTTTTTTGAGATGGAGCTTTGCTCTTGTTGCCCAGGCTGGAGTGCAATGGGACGATCTCAGCTCACTGCAACCTCCGCCTCCCGGGTTCAAGAGATTCTCCTGCCTCAGCCTCCTGAGTAGCTGGGATTATAGGCATGCACCACCACACCCGGCTAATTTTGTATTTTTAGTAGAGACAGGGTTTCTCCTTGTTGGTCAGGCTGGTCTCAAACTCCCGACCTCAGGTGATCTGCCCTTCTTAGCCTCCCAAAGTGCTGGGATTACCCGTTTCAGCATGAACCCTATTGTAAACTGCGCACGTGAGGGATCTAGGTTATGCGCTCCTTATGAGAATCTAACTAATGCCTGATGATCTGAGGTGGAACAGTTTCATCCCACTACGTCCCCGCACCCCCAGCCCCCATCCATGGAAAAAGTGTCTTTCATGAAACCAGCCCAGGGTGCCAAAAAGGTTGGGGACCGCTACATGAGATCCTATGGAGATAATTCTATCACTCTGGCCCTTATTAGGGTTATGCCCTGAAGAGCTAATAAGTGAATGGCATTTCTCCAAAATCAGAATCATTGAAAGCTATTTAAAACCATTAGGATCAGTGCCTCTTTTGGTTTGGACATATACTTACATGCTTTCCTCTTGTTCAAGATAACTCCCCGTGCTATCAATACCTCTCCATCACATTGGTTAAAGGATATAATAATTGAGCAATACTTCATCCTGTTCAAAGACATCCATCATGTCATTAGAGCCTTACAGCAATCCTGAAAGGAAATAGATCAAGTGTCTGCCTGTGTCCACGCTGGAGAAGTCAGTACAGAAAGAAAGAAACAGATGACTGTGGCTTCCCAAGACAGGCAGGGGAAAGGATGGTAGATTCGTGTTTCTCATCATAAACCTTTGCTCCCTTTCCAGCCACTATGAAACTTCAGGACACAGTGCCCAAATCGAACACCTGATTCATGGAAACCTTAGCCTACAAACACACCCAGGACTTCCTCACAAGGAACTGGCTGAGAAACTGCTTGAATGACAGTTTGCAACGTTCCTTAAAAACAAATCAACAAGGCTGAGTGTGGCGGCTCACGCCTGTAATTCTAGCAGTTTCGGAGGTCAAGGCGGGCAGATCACCTGAGGTCAGGAGTTCAAGACCAGCCTGGCCAACATGGTGAAACCCCATCTCTACTAAAAATACAAAAAAAATTTAGCCGAGCGTGGTGGCAGGTGCCTGTAGTCCCAGCTACTCAGGAGGCTGAGGCAAGAGAATCACTTGAACCCGGGAAGCGGAGGTTGCAGTGAGCCAAGATCATGCCACTGCACTCCAGCTGGGATAACAAGGGCGAGACTCCATCTCAAACAAAAAACAAAAACAAATCAACAAAAACACAGTCGATCTCAGGTACTTTGGGGAAGGGAGGTATAGGATGAGGTATGGAAGGGTTGTTCTAGATTGTTGACGTGTTGCATTTCTTGAGCTGAATGTTGACATGTGGATGTGCTCCAATTGTGACAGTTCATTGAGCTGTGTTCTTATAATTTGTGCATGTTTCTGTGTCAAGTTTATGCTTCCATAAAAGTAGAGATTTTCTTTTTGTTGTTGTTCTTGAGATGGAGTCTCACTGTGTCGCCCGGGCTGGAGTGCAGTGGCGCGATCTTGGCTCACTGCAACCCCCACCTCCCGGGTTCAAGCAATTCTCCTGCCTCAGCCTCCCGAACAGCTGGGATTACAGGCGCACCGCCACGCTCGACTAATTTTTGTATTTTTAGTAGAGACGGGGTTTCACCATGTTGCCCAGGCTGCTCTTGAACTCCTGATCTTGTGATCCACCCTCCTCAGCCTTCCAAAGTGCTGGGATTACAGGCGTGAGCCACCGCGCCCGGCCAAAGTAGAGAGTTTTTAAAGGCACACATATCTTGCTAATTCCATGCTCGCCTTTGCCTCTCTTTTTGTCTCTCGGTTTTTGCATATTCTTCTTCTCTCCCCTCCCAGGGTGAATCACCCTACTTGTTAAAATTGTACTACAGCAAATGTTAGTAAATTATGTGCCTTGTGGTGGTGATTAAGTCAAATCAAACACATTTGTCACTGAAGAGATGGCCTCCAGCTGTTTATCTGGGAAATATAATTGAATACTAATGGGATAAACACTAGAAGTCGCCAGTTTTATTTTTACTATAGGTGCGGGCTAAAATATGAGAGAGTGAATTTCACTGAGTTGAAAATACAAACAGAATTTTTTAAATACACCATAGTTCTGCCAAAGGATTTAACACAGGTGATTTCAAAATCAATTCCTCTCACTCCATCTGTAAAGAAACACAGAGGATGCCCTTATTTACCTAGCACAACTGGGACTTTGTTTTAAGCCCAAATTTACTATGTTCACTACTTATATATGAAGTTGTCTCTGCATTTCACATTGCATTTGCTCAATTTGCACTTTCCAAAAATACTTGTTATATTGCTTACCTTTGAGCCACACTCGCTGCCAAATAGAAGTTTTAAAGATTTCAGCAAAAATGAGCTGGGCACAGCGGCTCATGCCTGTAATTCCAGTGCTTTTGGAGGCTGAGGCAGGAGCATCACTTGAGCCCAGGAGTTCAAGGTTACTGCGAGCTATGACTGAACCACTGCACTCCAGCCTAGTTGACACAATAAGACCCTGTCTCAAAAAAATATACCTATATTTGACAAAAGTGGTAATAAGCTTTGAAAATATTTAAGCAACTCAAAAAGTGGATTTATGATTTAGAAGACAATGATATTGCAAATAGAAGTGAAACATTTGCATAAAATTTAACGAATTTTTAAAATGATGATGACCGGGCACAGTGGCTCAGGCCTGTAATCCCAGCACTTTGGGAGGCCAAGGTGGGCGGATCACAAGGTCAGGAGACCAAGACCATCCTAGCTAACATGGTGAAAAACCATCTCCACTAAAAAATACAAAAACTTAGCCGGGTGTGGTGGTGGGCACCTGTAGTCCCAGCTACTGGGGAGGCTGAGGCAGGAGAATGGCACGAACTCAGCAGGTGGAGCTTGCAGTGAGCTGAGATCGCACCACTGCACTCCAGCCTGGGCGACAGAGCAAGACTCCATCTCAAAAAAACAAAGTCCAATGACATTCTATAATACTTCTGAAACATCCTGCATGCCCTCCAAATTGAACTACAAACTTGGGTCCTACTCTGAGGATGCCTGCCATCCTACGGAGGTGAAATACAGCAAGCACAGACCCAATAAACACACCAAGACATTAGCACAGTTTGTGGTTAACAAGCATCTTTTGACTTTTGGTTTACCTAGTTGCAAAGGTGCGAGGTCCAGCTTCCACGACCCCATCTTTGGACAAAGCCACTAACACAGGGAGCAGTTAAGGAACACATCCAAGCTCCCAAGACTGAAACCTAGGTTCCCAATACTATTTTGTGACTGTCCATGAAGATAGCTAGAAATCACACAGGTCGGCCAGGTGCGGTGGTTCACCTCTGTAATCCCAGCACTTTGGGAGGCCAAAGCAGGGGGATCAACTGCGATCGGGAGTTTGAGACCAGCCTGATCAACATGACAAAACCCCATCTCTACTAAAAATACAAAAATTAGCTGGGCGTGGTGTCACACGCTTGTAATCCCAGCTACATGGGAGGCTGAGGCACAAGAATCACTTGAACCTGGGAGGCAAAGGTTGTAGTGAGCCAAGATCGTGCCACTGCACTCCAGCCTGGGAGACAGAGCAAGACTCTGTCTCAAAAAAAAAAAAAAAAAAAAAGGAACTTAAAAAAAAAAAGGAAATCACACGGGCCAAGCATTCATGAATTGCAGTGGTAGTATAACAGGAGGCAAAATATGCTTGTACTGGGAATGCTGTTATAGGCATGGACGGAATGGTGGAGGTGCAGCTGATCAAGACCAGGACCAAACCAATCAGCGATGATAGGAGTAGTGGAAGGAGACGCAATGGAGTAGGCAATATGCAGTCTACGTCAGGGGACAGTCAGTATTTGCAAAGCATGACACTAGGCTATTATTATCAGAGGTATTGCAGAAAGGCAGAGCCCAGGATCAGAAAAGTCCATCATGATGCAGGCAATAGGGGCTAACTTCCAGGAGAGCTACAAGTGTTCTGGATGAAGCTGAGTATTGGGTTCAGGAGACCTTGCAGGGTTCCAAGACCATCTGCAGTCAGAAATCAAAGAGATTCTATTACAGGCATGTATTAAGGTGTTCCCTTTTTTTTTCTTTTTTTTTTTTTTTTTTTTTTTGAGATGGAGTTTTGCTCTTGTCACCCAGGCTGGAGTGCAATGACACGATCTCAGCTCACTGCAACCTCTGCTGCCTGGGTTCAAGCAATTCTCCTGCCTCAGTCTTCTGAGTAACTGAGATTACAGGTGCATGCTACCGCACCCAGCTAATTTTTGTATTTTTAGTAGAGACGGAGTTTCACCATGTTGGTCAAGCTGGTCTCGAACTCCTGACCTCAAGTAATCCACCCACCTCAGCCTCCCAAAGTGCTAGGATTACAGGTGTGAACCACCACACCTGGCAAGGTGTTCACTTTTCTAACCTCTCCCGTATATATGTGTGTGTGTGCATATGTGTGTATGTATACATATACACGTATATATAAATATATATAGGAGACAGAGTCTCTGTCACCCAAGCTCTGGCATGCAGTGGCACAATCACAGCTCAGCTCACTGCAGCCTTGACCTGCCAGGCTCAGATGATCCTCCCACCTCCGCCTTCCAAGTAGCTGGGACTACAAGTATGCGCCACCACGCCTGGCTAATTTTTGTATTTTTTTGTAGAGACAGGGTTTCGCCATGTTGCCCAGGCTAGTCTTGAACTCCTGAGCTCAAATGATCCTCCTGCCTCAGCCTCTCAAATTGCTGGGATCACAGCCATGAGCCACCGTCCCCAGTCCTCTCTCCCATATAGTTCTGCATTTAGCCCATCACCTGCCACTGCTGAGGAAGGCTTGTCCAAACCAGTCAACCCCAGGAAGGGAAACAGAGAGGAGACAAGTCATCAGTTCTTTACCCTGCCCCCTCTTCCAGATGACTGCTTGCTTCTTTCTCTCTGGTTAACACGAGCCTGTTCACTGAGCCACAATTTTCAGAAAAATTCAATCTCCTTGAGTTAGAACCAGAGAAACACATTGTTCATCAGTATTTTTTGCTCCATCAAATCAGCCTTACCTTTCCCCTTCAACCATCTTTCCATTCAAAATTCTTTAAAAATACACACAAAGAGGAACAGGCAGGCCAGCATGCATGCTAATTACATTGTGTTCATTTCTCCTCAAGCACAGCCTGCTAACAGAATCATGTTACACATTTGTTTCACTCTCTGTTCTATTCTGTAATGCACAGTTGTTAGACTCTCGCTTGGCAGACACAGCAGAACCAAAGGGATTATACACTTCGCATCTGGAAATATTCCACGATCATTATAGACCAAAATCTGTGCTGGGTTTCTTCCCTCCTATGCCAACCAGGTAAAACAAGAAAGAGAGAAGGATACATTTGCTCACCCAGAGAAGCCCCATCAGAGAAACCGCCAGGATAATGGGAATCACATGTTCTCAGAGCCGGTGACTTATTCTGGACGTGAAACCCACATGTGGCAAGTAAGCAAAGAGAGGACTTGGAAAGGCTTAGGTGATAGGCTTTTAACGCTGTCAAGGGAAACATTCAAATCCTCCAATTCGTGAATACTATGCCAGTACATTTTTTTCTCCAAAAACTGGAGTACAACTCCAGACCCTTAATGAGGCAGAGTCATAGAACGACTAACCAACCAATACTCAAATTTGGGGAAGTTGGGTGGGTTTACTGATGTCATCGCTTTCACCACAGGTCTCACATAGGGCAGGTTTCTGATTCCTGCCTCTGCACAGATTTCTGCAATGCAAGAGTTATGGGGCCACTCTAGGATAATGAAATCCACAGAAGTGAAATTGTCATGAGGAAGAACTTAGCATCGTAGTATTCAACCTTTGACATGCATCAGAACAGTACTTCGAATGTCCAGGTGCAAACGTACATAGTCAGAATCACTGAGGATGGGATCCAGGTGTGCCTAATGGTAAATGACGGCAGGCACGAGTTGGCTGTGCCCCCTCCTCTGTTCAGAACAACGGTTTCTCAAAAAATATTGATATGCAGTTTCATTTTTTTTTTACATCTCACTCTACCATCTGTGATAATGAGTGATTTCTTCTTTGGAGAAGATTTCATCACAGAGATATTCCATGGGAGGACATCTCACCGTAAATTAAAACCGAGTGAAAAATGCAAGGGTCAGATCTCCATGCTGAATCCATTAGCTCTTATTCCCAGCCCTTTCTCACCTCATCTCAACTCCAGCTGACTCACAGCCAATATGGAAAAGGCAATAGCTTTACCAAATCTAGTGTCCACTTCTCAGGTATTCAAACACATAGAATTTTCCCTACCAAAAAGGAGCCAAGATTTTACAATCCTTATAAAATATGCGCACGTGGACCCAAGCCAGATGCAAATCATGACCTGGCCCCATTTGGAGAGCTGGCTGTGGTGCAGGGAAAATAGCACAAGCCAGGAGTTCAGAGACCCAAAGCCATTTCTGTTTTCACCACTTAATAGCTTTGGGGCTCTGGGCAAAGTGACTTCCTCTCAAAGCCTCAGCATCTTCAACTTGAAACAGGGCTGTAATACAAGTACATTGATTTCCACATAAAGACGGGGTCTTGCTTTGTTGCCCAGGCTGGTTTCAAACTCCTGGCCCTAAGTTAATATCCAAGCACTCACCTTCCCTCCCTATCTTCACCTTCTAATCTGCTCCATCCTCAGACTAGGAGCCTCACCAGGAGCACTGGAAGAACTTGTGGATGAGACAGAGCTTCACCTTTGCTTGGTGCTGCTTTGCTCTTAACTGTTCCTTGACCCGGTTTCGTGACATTACTTCTGCCTTCTATGACAAGCCTTGCTGGCTCCAACCACAGCCACCCTCTATTTGATACCCCTCCTGACAATTCCAGAACTGCACTGTTGCAGGAAGGAGAACTAACTCCCTCCAGACCTTGCTCTGACAGTCAGCCTCAGTTTCTCATCGCCTAGATGCCTCTGCCCCCACTTCTCAGAGCATATTCTGATACCTAGACTTGTACCTTGTTCACTCAGACCAGGATCTCCCAAACCTGGAATCTCACCTTCTCATTTGTTTTCTGTTTTAGTCCAGCTCCTAGACACCCATTTAGCATTCTAATTCTCATCTTGGACTGAAGCCCTAAACTTCAATTCCAACCCAGTCAGTGAGTGACAGCTTGTTTCCTATGGAGGAGACTTTTAAATTTTTCTTTTTTTTTTTTTTTTTTTTTTTGCAACAGTGTCCTGCTCTGTCACTCAGGTTAGAGTGCAGTACGGCACTCTGGCTAGGTATGTACATAGCTCACTGCAGAGTCCACCTCCAGGGCTCAAAGGAGCCTCCCATCTCAGCCTCCTGAATAACTGAGACTACAGGCATGCACCACCATGCCCAACTAACGTTTTTTGTTTTTTGTGTGTGTGGTTTTTTTTTTTGCTTTATTTATTTATTTATTTATTTATTTATTTATTTATTTATTTATTTTTGAGACGGAGTTTTGCTCTTGTTGCCCAGGCTGGAGTGCAGTGGTGCAATCTTGGCTCACCGCAACCTCTGTCTTCCAGTTTCAAGTGATTCTCCTGCCTCAACCTCCTGAGTAGCTGGGATTACAGGCACCCGCCACCACACCTGGCTAATTTTTGTATTTTTAGTAGAGACGGGGTTTCACCATGTTGGCCAGGCTGAAAAGACGGGATCTTGCCATGTTGCCCAGGCTGGCCTCAAATTCCTGGCCTCAAGTGATCCTCCTGCCTTGACCTCCCAAAGTGCTAGGATTACAGGCATGAGCCACCATACCCAGCCCCAGGGAGGCCTTCTTAATGCCAAGAGTCTGCAGGACTGTCCAGCTAGACACACCCCACCCCCTTCCCAGGTGCTCCGTTTCTGTGCACTGCCCACCTGCCAATCCTGCCCAAGTGACAACTAGCGATTGCCTCACTTTTCTTCTATCTGTGGTCCCTGCAGCTAGGCCGATGGCCCCACCAGACTCTGGCTAACCCCAGGAGGCGGGCTTGGTGCCAAGACCCAACCCCTTCCAGCCTGGCTCACCCTTCCTGTCCCAGGTCAATGAAGTCCCACCCCTTATTCTGAGCCTTGCCCTCACAACCTGTTGACTCCACCCTACTTTTATTTTTTATTTTATTTATTTATTTATTTATTTATTTTTGTGAGACGGTGTCTCGCTCTATCGCCCAGGCTGGAGTGCAGTGGCCGGATCTCAGCTCACTGCAAGCTTCGCCTCCCGGGTTCACGCCATTCTCCTGCCTCAGCCTCCCGAGTAGCTGGGACTACAGGTGCCCGCCACCTCGCCCGGCTAGTTTTTTGTATTTTTTTTAGTAGAGACGGGGTTTTACCGCATTAGCCGGGATGGTCTCCATCTCCTGACCTCGTGATCCGCCCGTCTCGGCCTCCCAAAGTGCTGGGATTACAGGCTTGAGCCACCACGCCCAGCCTCACTCTACTTTTAAAAAATGCACAGCCGACCTTGACTTAGAGCACCACCCCATCTGCTGCCACCCTTATGCCTGGAGTGTTAAACCCTGCAGACCACTCCCTCCTTCTTTGAACAGTTTATCGTTCCCTTGGCGACTGCATTCCTTTGCTTTTGTTGCTGTAACAAGTTACCACAAACTTAGTGGTTTAAAGGATACAATTGTATTATCTTTATTTATAAAGAAAGGGTGGTAATGTGAGCCATGGGGAATGGCTGTAAATACAGATGAAGCTTTGCTTCCTCACTGGCCCGGTTCCTAACAGGCCACAGACTGGACCTACCTTCCTTCCTTCCATCCTTCCTTCCTTCCATCCATCCTTCCTTCCTTTCATTCATCCTTCATTCCTTCCATCCTTCCCTCCTTCCTTCTTTCCTTCCTTCCATCCTTCCTTCTTTCCTTAGGTGAGGCAACATTTTTCCCATGCATGATTTTCTTTAACTTGCATAACAAATAGTTGCCATTCCTGGCCGTACGTATCCAAAGGTATTCCTCCAGATCCGATAGCTGAAAAAGCAACGTTTAACCATACTGTGAATTTATCCTTGAGTACAAGAATTCGTCAGGAACCTCCTGCATGGCAGCAAGTAAAAGATGAGAACAGTGCTGTAGATGAGAATAAATGACATCCTGTTGACCTGTTCATGGCTTTCTTAGGTGATAACATAAATAGGCAAGTATTTCTTCCTGCTGTGCAGTCAGTTCCTAACAGTTCAAGGACTGGTACCAGCACTGTCTGTGGCCCAGGGGTTGGGAACCCCTGAGGAAATGGACATCTTTGGGAGCCACTATTCTGTCTACCACAGAGATGGGGACATTTCTGTCTCCTCATTCTCTCTGCCTCCTTTCTGACCACTCCTCTGCCTTATTTCCCTTCACTGGCTTTTTATTCTCCTGTGATCTTTTTTTTTTTTTTTTTTTAAAGGCAGGGTCTTGCTGTCTTGCCCAAGCTGGAATGCCATGGTGCAATTTTGGCTCACTGCAACCTTCACCTCCTGGGCTCAAGCAATTCTCCCACCTCAGCCTCCCAGGGAGCTGGGACTACAGGTGTATGCCATCACGTCTGGCTAAGTTTTGTATTTTTTGGTAGAGATGGGGTCTCACCATGTTGCCCAGGTTGGTCTCAAATTCCTGAGCTCAAGCAATCCGCCCGCCTTGGCCTCTCAAAGTGCTGGGATTACAGGTGTGAGCCACTGCACCTGGCCCAGGTGAGCTCTTAAATGTTGCTCTACCACCACCCTGATTTCACTGTGGCCCTGTTTCTGCTATAAATCTCCCTGTGCACTCCTACCAATATGGCTTAACTCATACACTGATGAATTCCTGAGTAGATATCTCCAGTCTAATCCTTTCCCCAAAGCTTCAGACCTATATGTCCAGTGGTCAGACCTCTCTGCCTGGGTAGATGGCAAGGCCAGTGTTCCCAGGGGGCATTGCACCCCAAAACAAAGTAAAAAAATATAGCTAATGTCAGAGCCTCAATAAGGGGACCTCTGGGCATGGTTTTGTTCCTCCTGGGTGCAATGAGCAAAAAGAGACAAGTTGATTTCCTGCAGAAGAAATCAACATGGACAAGCAGAAAGAACAAACATGTATTAATTTTTTCCTAATCTTCCTTTTTTGATCTATAAATAGCCGCATTTTCCCACATCTTGCTTTCCTAGTACCTTCTCCATGAAAGGAAAAAAAATTACTTAAACATAATACAAGGAAGAAAATTAGAGGATAAGAATGTAAATGGCTATCCCTTACCGAGAACTTATCAGGAATTTTGTAAAGCACAGTAAGTGAAATATTTTATACCATTTAATCCCCACAAAGAGCCAGTGAAGTGAAGTATTTTTTAAATCAAATGAAGAAAGTGCAGCCTTGGAGGTTAAGTCACTCAGCACGTTCGTACCACTGTAAAAGAGGCTGCGCCCAGACTTGAACCAAGGTCTGCCTGACAATGATGGCCATGCATCTTGAGATAAGACAGAAGGCAGATGTGCAAGAATAAAGAACATGTAAACGCAAACAGGCAATAGCTTCTCTTTTTCCATAAGGCAACTCTCACACTTTCTGGTATCTTTTAATTTTTTCTTTTCTTTTTTGAGATGGAGTCTCGCTGTTACCCAAGCTGGAGTACAGTGGCTGGCTGGATCTCGGCTCACTGCAACCTGCACCTCCCGGGTTTAAGCAATTTTCCTGCCTCAGCCTCCCAAGTAGCTGAGATTATAGGCCTGCATCACCACGCCCAGGTATTTTTTTTTTTTTTTCCTAGACATAATCTTTCTCTGTCACCCAGGCTAGAGCGCAGTGGTGGAACCTTGGCTCACTGCAACCTCCAACCTCCACCTCCTAGGTTCAAGCAATTCTCCTGCCTCAGCCTCCCAGGTAGCTGGGATTACAGGCGAGCGCCACCATGCCCAGCTAATTTGTGTGTGTGTGTGTGCGCGCGCACGGGCGTGTTTGGTAGAGCCGGGGTTTCACCATGTTGGCCAGGCTGGTCTCAAATTCCTGACCTCGTAATCTGCCCGCCTCAGCCTCCCAAAGTGCTGGGATTACAGGTGTGAGCCACCTCGCCCGGCCCGGTTGTTCCAATGTTTAGCTCCCACAAACGAATGAGAACATACGATGTTTGACTTTCTCTGCCTGGTTTATTTTACTTAAGATAATAACCTCCAGTTTTTTTTTGTGCTATTGCAAATAACAGGATCTCATTCTTTTTATAGCTGAATAGTACTCCATTGTGTATATGTACCCCCTGTCTTTTTTTTTTTTTTTTTTTTTTTGAGAAGGAGTTTTGCTCTTGTCACCCAGGCTAGAATGCAATGTCACAATCTCGCCTCACTGCAACCTCTGCCTCCTGAGTTCAAGCAATTCTCCTGCCTCAGCCTCAAAAGTAGTTGGGACTACAGATGCCCGCCACCACAACCAGATAATTTTTGTGTTTTTAGTAGAGACGAGGTTTCACCGTGTTGGTCAGGCTGGTCTCGAACTCCTGACCTCAAATGATCCACCTCCCTCGGCCTCCCAAAGTGTGGGATTACAGGTGTGAGTCACCATGCCCAGCCCCATTTTCTTTAACCATTCCTCTGTTGATGGACACTTGGGCTGCTTCCAAATCTTGGCCATTGTGAACAGTGTTGCAATAAGCATGGAGTGCAGATATCTCTTCCACATACTGCTTTCCTTTCATTTTGGGTACATACCCTGCAGTAGGATTGCTGGATCTGATGATAGCTCTATTTTAAGTTTTTAAAGGAATCTCCATATCATTCTCCATAGTGTCTGTACTAGTTTCTATTTGCTCTTATTTTATTTCTTTTCCACAGTCACTCCAGGATTCTGCAGCCTAGAGAGAAGAATGTCTGGCTCCCTGCTCACTCACATACTTGCCACCATTCCCCTGGCTCTGGAGTCAGATTACCCAGCCTGCCAGCCCCCAAGAGGTCTCCAGTAATTAAAGTGTCTGGAGGACAGATTGCCTGGGAACTGCCGGGCAGTCATCACCGGCCCCACCGCGCCCTTGGATAATTTCCTCCAGTTAGGGGAAATTGTTGCTGGCTATCGATTTTAGAAGATGCCAAGGCAAAAGGAACAAATGCAGCCCAGTACTCACGCAACAAGGGAGATGCACCACAGCTCCCTAACTCCTCCATGGGTTCAACGGGTGGTCTGTGGAGACACACTGCTCTTCCCAGGTCTGCTCCTGGGTCCCAAGGGCATGGTCATCGCCTAGGGGCTCAGGGTTCCTCCTCACTTAGGTGCTTATCCTAGAGGGTGCAGTCTGGGCTTTGCACAACAGTGGACAACGGTAACCCCCAGACAGAGCCCTGCGAAGCACAATGAAGGGAGGTAGTTCCATCCATAATCCTCCAGCAGGGAATAGAAGAGCATGTGCCAGCCTCCCCTCCCCCACCTCCCTCCACCCTTCCCCTCCCTTTCTTCCTGCCCATTACTTTCGTTAACTGGGAAAAAAAAAAATCACAGTTTAGAAACGTGGAAAACACTTTATTTCTTTATTTCTTTTTTATTTTTTTTAAGATAGTCTCACTCTGTCACCCCAGCTGGAGTGCAGTGGTATGATCATAGCTCACTGCAGCCCCAAACTCCTGGGCTCAAGCAATCCTCCCACCTCAGCCTCCTGAGTAGCTGGGACTACAGGTGCACACCACCACACTTGGATAATTTTTTTTTTTTTTTTTTTTTTTTTGTAGAGACTAGGTATTGCTATGTTGCCCAGGCTGGTCTCAAACTCCTGGGTTCAAGCAATCCTCCTGCCTCAGCCTCCCAGTGCTGAGATTACAAATGCAAAGACTTTATTTCCGGTAAAGAGTTACAGCCTGCAAGATGACCATCCAGCAGGCCGGGAAGCACAGCCTCCAGCCAAGACCAGAAAGAGGCACGTTGAAGGAGGATGGGCTGGGACAGGAACTTTATGCTGAATAGTTTGGCTAAACATACATATTCAACAGGTTACAGGAGGAGCTATGAATATTCATGAAGGTGGTCCTGACACACGTATATTGAACAAACCACATAAACATAATGACTCAGGTTCACTTTGGGGTGGAAACTTAACATTTCCATGTGTGACAGTTAGGCCCTGTATGTGAAAAGGTCTTTTCAGAACACAAAAGCACTCAGTGTGCAGCCTCTGCAAACCAGCCAGAACCAGTTCATAGTTGGTGGGTCTTCTTATCAGGAGAAAGTTACTGAAATCAGGTGCCTGTCCAATCAAAGCTGGAGTTATGGCTGGTGGAACAGGGGGTCAGTTAGACAGAGTCTGTGAGCTGGATGAGTTGTAATTGTTTAAATATTGCTTATCTCTAGGGCTGTGATTGTTTAGCTGCTAGAGAAAAAGAAAAACCTTGTGGCAGGGAGAACATAATTTATTCTTCCAGTGTAGGCGTGTGTGACTTAACCCCGCCTGACATGACCTTAGATCCTGTTTACAATTTGGTATCTTATTGCCACAAAGAGTCTTCTGTTCTGCTAGTCTCCTGGCCTCTATTTTAACATTAATGTCAGTCAATTGTTGTGTCTAAACTGCAAAACAACAGGGGTATTACGAGGCACATCTGACCTCCTGTCATGGCTGGGAACTCAGTTTTTAAAATTTTTCTGTGGTCCCCTTGGCAAAGAGGAGGTCCACTCAGTTGACAGTGAGCAGGAATTTAGGAATTTTTTTAGTTTACACTTCCATTTTTGTTTTTAAGACAGAGTCTCACTCAGTCGCCCAGGCTGGAGTGCAGTGGCGTGATCTTGGCTCACTACAACCTACCCCTACCCTGGTTCAAGCGATTCTCCTGCCTCAGCCTCTGGAGCAGCTGGGATTACAGGTGTGTGCCACCACGCCCGGCTAATTTTTGTATTTTTAGTAGAGATGGGGTTTCACCATGTTGATCAGGCTAGTCTTGAACTCCCGACCTCAAGTAATCCACCTGCCTTGGCCTCGCAAAGTGCTGGAATTACAGGCATGAGCCACCACTCCTGGCCAGTTTACACTTTCTTTTCTTTTCACAAATATTAAATTAGATGTCTCACTCCTATTTGGGGTGTTATAACAAAATGCCATAAACCGGGTGGCTCATAAACAACAGAAATGTGTTTTATACAGTTCTAGTTCTAGGGCCGGAAGTCCAAGTTCAATGTGCTGGCAGATTCAGTGTCTGACGAGGGCTGATTCGTCATAGATGGCTGTCTTTTCACCCTAACTTCAAATAGCAGAAGCGATGAGGGATCTCTTTGGGGCCTATTTTTAATGAGGGCACTAACTTCATTCCTGAGGGCTCCACCCTCATGACTTAATCACCTCCCAAAGGCCTTACTTCTAATACCATCACCTTGGGTGTCAGTATTTCAGCATATGAGTTTTGGGGAGACATAAATATTCAGTCCATTGCCACTCTACTCCAAAAGTCATCTCTAGGTAAAGAAAGAATGAAAGACAGAGACAGAGAGAAAAAAGAAGGAAGGAAAGAAGGAAGGAAGGAAGGAAAGAAGGAAGGAAGGAAGGAAAGAAGGAAGGAAGGAAGGAAGGAAGGAAGGAAGGAAGGAAGGAAGGAAGGAAGGAAGGAAGGAAGGAAGGAGAAAGGAACATCCCCACCCTCTGCTTTGGAATAACATTTTGTTCATTTGCAACTTTATTAATTTAAAATTAATTCAGCATATGGGCCAGTAGCAGTGGCTCACACCTGTATTCCGAGCACTTTGGGAGGGCGAGGCAGGGGGATCACTTGAGGTCAGGAGTTTGAAACCAGCCTGGCCAACGTGGTGAAACCCCATCTCTAATAAAAATACAAAAAAATTAGCCAGGCATGGTGGCGGGCACCTGTAATCCCAGGTACTCAGGACGCTGAGGCAGGAGAATCACTTGAACCAAGGAGGTAGAGGTTGCAGTGAGCTGACATCATGCCACTGCACTCCAGTCTGGTGACCGAGCAAGACTCCATCTCAAAAAAAAAAAAAAAAAAGAGAAAACTAAACAAAATAAATAAAACTAATTTAGCATATGTATTCATTAATCATACTTTCATTCATAGTTTTCAGATTAAATTTCCATATGATTAACTCTGCTCACAAACTTGAATTTCCTCATACATTGTATACTACATTTACAAATATTTCCCTTCAAACTTCGAGTACCTAGAGGAAGATTTACAAATCTAACAGGAAATGTCACTAGGCTCTTGAACAGTTCATAAATCCAGTCACTCAAAGCCTTAAATATAATCATTCAGAATCTTAAACACTCAATATAGTTTATAAACAGCCTTGTTCTCTTAAGTTGTTTATATTAAAATCACAAGTACAATCCCTTTTGTAAATTGACAAATAATAACTGTATATATTTATGGGGTACAATGTTTTGATGTCTTCATAGATGTGTATATTGTGAAATGCTTAGATCAAGCCAATTAACATATCTATCACCTTACATACTTAACACTTTTTGTGGTGATAACATTTAAAACCTACTGTTTCTGTTATTTTGAAATATACAATATGTTATTATTAACTATAGTCTCCATATTGTGCAGCAGATCTTTAAAATGTATAGAATAACATTTTAAAAATATTCCAACACCAGCTGATGTCTCCGAGTGCCTTGTAACTTGCAATGCATTATCACAGCGGTCCTCAAGCTTTTTGGCACAGGGGACTGCTTTCCTGGAAGACAATTTTTCCATGGACTGAGGGGAGGGGGGATGGTTTTGGGATGATTCAAGAGCATTATATTTATTGTGCACTTTATTTCTATTATTATGACATTGTAATATATAATAAAATGATTATAGAACTCACCATCATGTAGAATCAGTGGGAATCCTGAGCTTGTTTTCCAAGAACTAGACGGTCCCATCTGGGGGTGATGGAGACAGTGACAGATCATCAGGCATTAGATTCTCATAAGGAGCGTGCAACCTAGATCCCGCGCATGCGCAGTTCACAACAGGGTTCATGCTCCTGTGAGAATCTAATGCCACTACTGACCTGTCAGGAGGTGAAGCTCAGGCAGAAATGCGAGCAATGGGGAGTGGCTATAAATACAGATGAAGCTTCGCTTACTCACCTGCCTCTCACCTTCTGCTATGCAGCCTGGCTCCTAACAGGTCACAGACTGATACCTTCCTTCCTTTCTTTTCCTTCCTTCCTTCCTTCCTTCTTTCCTTCCTTCCTTCCTTCTTCCTCCCTCCCTCCCTTCCTCCCTTCCTTCTTTCCTTCTTTCCATTCTTCCTTCCTTCCATCCTTCCATTCTTCCTTTCATCCATCCTTCCTTCCTCCATCCTTCCTTCCTTTCATCCATCCTTCCATTCTTCCTTTCATCCATCCTTCCTTCCTCCATCCTTCCTTCCTTTCATCCATTCTTCCTTCCTTCCTTTCATCCATCCTTCCTTTCTCCATCCTTCCTTCCTTTCATCCATTCTTCCTTCCTTCCTTTCATCCATTCTTCCTTCCTTCCTTTCACCCATCCTTCCTTCCTTTCTTTCTTCTGTCCTTCCATCCTTCCTTCTTTCCTTAGGTGAGGCAACATTTTTCCCATGCATGATTTTCTTTAACTTGCATAAAAATAGTTGCTATTCCTGGCTGTATATATCCAAAGGTATTCGTCCAGATCCGATAGCTGAAAAAGCAACGTTTAACCACACTACAAATTTATCAATGAATACAAGAATTGATCAAGCACCTCCTGTAGGCTGGTGAGTAAAAGACAAGACCTGTGCTCTAGATAAAAATGAATGTCACCATGTTGACCTGTTCATGGCCTTCATGGATGATAACATAAACAGACAAGAATTTCAGCTTCATGTCAGATCTGTGACCCTTCCAAGCCCATGTTTCAGCTCTGAAAGTGGCACCAAGGAACATTTGAGGAAGAATACGGGAGTAGTCACAAACACTACCTTTAACTTCCTAAGTAACCTGGTGCCACCAGGCAGTTGCACCTGGCACACAGTAGGTCCTCACTAAAAGAGGTCGTGCATGAAAGACAGAGGTCAAAGGTCAGGCATGGAGCGACTGCTCTGTAGGTTTGCTCTTTTTTTTTAATTTTTTTCTTTTTTTTTGAAACAGGGTCTTGCTCTGTCACCTAGGCTGGAGTGCAGTGGTACCATCTTGGCTCACTGCAACCTCTGTTCCCCAGGCTCAAGTAATCCACCCATCTCAGCCTCCTAAGCAGCAGGGACTACAGGCACATGCCACCAAGCCTGACTATCTTTTTTTCTGTATATTTTTAGCAGAGACAGGGTCTTGCCATATTGCCCAGGCTGGTCTCGAACTCCTGAGCTCAAGTGATCCACCTGCCTCAGTCTCCCAAAGTGCTGGGATTACAGGTGTGAGCCACAGAGCCCAACCACAAGTTGATTCTTGATTACCTGCACACCACTTGGAGAACAAAACTAAGAGTTAGTGAACCATGATCCTATGCCAGGCATTGTGAGATACACTTTACAAACGGATATACTTTGTAAAATAACCCATGAGATGGGTTATTTTAGGAGCGAGTGGGCACAGGAGGTGAAGGGACTCACCGTGATTTCTGATGCTCTCCTGCTCCCAGAGCTTCCACTTGACTTTAGAGAGAGCCAGGGCCTACTGGAGAATCACACAGCCAAGTCCTAAGAGAAAGAGAAGCACACAGGTAGCACCAATGTCTGCTCTTGGGAAATCCTTAAGTGCATGTCTATGATGAGAATTGAGGAGTATTTCTAACCCAAACCAAGGGCAATCAGATCTACTTTGCCCCAACACTATCCAGCCGGGGCCCAAAGGATTCCTGAAATTCCCTCAACAGCCAGTTGCGGTCAGTTAATTGTCATTGTCACGACCTAGTCTATTTGGTATATACAGAGAATCCACTTCCTACCCAAGAGAACGCAGTTCTTGAGGGCCTATAACAGCACCAAAGGCCTCCATTTTTTGTTTGTTTGTTTGTTTTAGTACAATTATGTATTTATCTTTTTCCCTTTTTTTAGACAAGGTTCTCACTCTGTTGCCCAGGCCAGAGTACAGTGGAGTGATCACAGCTCACGACAGCTTCTACGTCCTAGGCTCAAGCAATCCTCCCACCTCAGCTGTCTGAGTAGCTAGGACCACAGATGCATACCACAATGCTCAGCTAACTGGTTTTATTTTTTGTAAAGACAAAATCTCACTGTGTTTCCCAGATTGGTCTCAAACTCCTGACCTCAAGGGATCCTCCCACCTCAGTCTCCCACTGAGGATTACAGGGATGAGCCACTGTGCCCAGCCAAGTCCAGTTATTGAATAATTTTTTATTAAGAACCTACCATGACCAGGGCAGTGCCAGGCACTAAAGACACCAAGATGAACAAGACAGACATGCCCTCTACTCTGACAGCTTAAAATCCACTAATAATTCGATTTCAGTGGAGACACTGGCAATCTAGAAAGTGCTCAGAGGAAGGCAGATGGGAACAAGGTCAAGAAACCATATGATGAGATTAACAAAAATACCGGTGATTTCTGCCTCTGGGTGATGGGTATGGGTGAACGGGGTCATTATAGAATTCTTTCTGTTTTGAGGTGTTTTTGGAAACTTACATAAGTCACGTGGGGTTGTCATGCTGAAACGAGGTAAGCATGATGAACGTTGCCCAAAATGATAATGATACCCCTTAAATTTTTAGCGTTTTCCAAGCCAGTGTGGTCACAACCAGTGCTGACAGGAGTGGTGTGAAGTGAGCAGGGGAGGTAATAACTCCCCTATGCTCATTTTATGAGTGAGGAAAAGACTGAATTAGACTCATAGAGGCTTGGAGTTAGGAGGGACTTAAGCAGCCTGCTGTCAGTTTTCCATCCTAATGTTTAACTTGACAATGATCCCATCGAGCACAGCATATCACATCAGAAGTTATAGAGAGGGCCGGGCGTGGTGGCTCACGCCTGTAATCCCAACACTTTGGTAGGCCTAGGCAGGTGGATCACTTGAGGCCAGGAGTTTGAGACCAGCCTGGCCAACATGGTGAAACCCCATCTTTACTAAAAATTCAAAAATTAGCCAGCCATGGTGGCAGGCACCTGTAGTCCCAGCTACTCAGGAGGCTGAGGCAGGAGAATTGCTTGAACCTGGGAGGCAGAGGTTGCAATGAGCCAAGATGGTGTCATTGTACTCCAGCCTGGGTGACAGAACGAGACTCTGGCAAAAGAAAAAAAAAGAAGAAGAAGAAAGGAAGAAAGAAAAGAAAGAAAGAAAGAGAGAAAGAAAGAAAGAAAGAAAGAAAGAAAGAAAGAAAGAAAGAAAGAAAGAAAGAAAGAAAGAAAGAAAGAAAGAAAGAAAGAAAGAAAGAAAGAAAAGAAAGGAGAAAAGAAAGAAAAGAAAGAAAGAAAGAAAGACATTATAGGGAGATAGATGTGATCCCAACATGAAACAAGAACTTTTTAAAATCTGAAAATGGTCTAGGCATCTTTAAAAAGTACTGAGTCTCTGGCCCTGGCAGTATTGAGCAAAAGCTAGAAGCTTCTCCCATTAGGAAAGACTTGGAGAGATTTTTGTTGTAAGTGGGATTAAAAAGCATCAAAGGAGGCCAGGTGCAGTGGCTCACACCTGCAATCCCAATGCTTTGGGAGGCCTAGGAGGGAGGATCACTTGAGCCCAGGAGTTGGAGACCAGCCTGAGCAATATAGTGAAACCGTGTCTCTACAAAAACAAAAATAAAAAATAAAAGTAATAATAATTAGGTGGGCGCAGTGGCACATACCTGTGGTCCTAGCTACTTGGGAGGCTGAAGCAGGAGGATCACTTGAAATCAGGAGTTGGAGGCTTCAGTGAGCTATGATTGCACCACTGCACTTCAGCCTGAGTGACAGAGCAAGACCCAGTCTCAAAAAAACAAACAAAAACAACTCAGATTTTTGCTGTAGTTGAGATTAAAACGCATCAAAGGGGCAGTGGCTCACACCTGTAATCCAAGCATTTTGGGAGGCTGAGGCAGGTGGATCATCTGAGGTCAGGAGTTCAAGACCAGCCTGGCCAACATGGCAAAACTCTGTCTCTACTAAAAATACAAAAAATAGCCATGCTGGTAGCGCGCACCTGTAATCCCAGCTACTGGGGAGGCTGAGGCAGGAGAATTGCTTGAACCCGGGAGGCAGAAGTTGCAGTGAGCCAGGATCATGCCACTGCACTTCAGCCTGGGTGACAGAGCAAGACTCCATCTCTAAATAAGTAAATAAATAAGTATCAAAGGGGTCCTCCAACTATTGATTTTCCCAGGTGCTGAAGATTTCAAAAGGTTTCTTTGTTTTTTTTTTTTTTGTTTGTTTGTTTGTTTAATGGATTCCCTCCTGGGGTAGGCAGGAGTAGCAGGGTCCATCCAGACAGGACTTTGGTCCCCTCTTGTAATGATGGAAGAAAGAACATTGAAATAACAACAGCTCCCTTTTAATGAGCAGGGGCGCTCTGCCTTGCATTTGCTAAGGGTGTCTATGCCTTATTTCACCCAAACTTCCCATGAAACTAGTAGGTAGGTACCAACATGATCCCAAAACTGCGGCATGGAGAAATCAGGTGACTTATCCAGCTGACAAAAGGATCTTGAGAGTAACCTTCAGTTTCCTGCTCCCCAAGGTTTCCCTCTTTTCCTTGTTTTGAATTCTCTAGCGCCCAGGGAGGCCAACCAGAGACTGACAAGGGCACTTAGGGAGTGGAAATGAAAAACAAAGGCACCTGCAGAGCCAATTAGTGAGTCGAAATTCAACTCCCAAACCTAAGGGTTGGTTCCTCCAGCTAAAGCGGAGAGCTTTGATCAACGTTACTAACTCGTGAACAGCACAGGACTGACCTCGGTTCCCTGTAGGGAAAGGTAAACATTCTTGTGGAAATGCAAACACATCACAAATGGTCTAAAATGGCCCGTAATGGAGGTATCATTTCTTTTGGAAACAAGCCCCCCATCAAGGTAAAGGCGTGGTATTGTGGTTAACCCCCGTGGGGACGATCTTTCCAACTCCAGCCAGCAGTCTTTCTCGGGTAGTGACGGTCCCGCAGGGCAGGTGAAGAATGACATACTAATTTCCTAACCCCCAAATCTGCCTTGATCTGCTTGAAAAGTCAGCACCTCCTCTACTTGGGGGGTGACTGCCACTCAGTATAGTTCTCCTCTGAAAAGGAGGTGGATAGGTGAGGTTGAGAAGCTGTAATTACAGGTGGATCCTGGAACATCTCAAACTGTGATACCAGGCGAGGCTTTCTCTGCCAAGTGCACCCATGAAAGAACCTTCGCCGCCACCATTATCAAAACAGCTGTCAGGAAAGCGCCCCTGTTATTAAATGTCGCTCTGCACGTCTGCATGGGAGGCGTAATCACAGGTGGTCGACCTGGAGGGAAAGCTGTTCAAGGGGAGGAAAGAAAGAAAACAGAAGAATGAACAGACTAAAAAACTCATAAATGAAGTATAAAAATTCAATTAGAGCTCTAGGAACAGTGAGACGAAATGGAAAAGTGGGGAATGGGGGAGACTCCCTGAAGGTTTCTTTTGGTGAATAGATCTGTTCTTTTTTCTTTTTCTTTCTTTTTTTTTTTTTTTTTTTTTTTTTTTTTTTTTTTTTTTTTGAGATGGAGTTTCGCTCTTTCGCCCAGGCTGGAATGAAGTGGTATGATCTCGGCTCACTGCAACTTCCGCCTCCCGGGTTCAAGCGATTTTCCTGCCTCAGCCTCCTGAGTAGCTGGGATTACAAGCACCCGCCACCATGCCTGGCTAATTTTTGTGTTTTTAGTAGAGATGGTGTTTCACCATGTTGGCCAGGCTAGTCTAAAACTACTGACCTCAGGCGATCCACCTGTCTCAGCCTCCCAGAGTGCTGGGATTACAGGCGTGAGCCGCTGCTCCTGGCCCCTTTTTGTTTTTCAATCCATGGAGCAGAGAGAGAGGTTCTAGAAAGGTGATAAACAGGAGAACGCGCAGTCCCGGCATGGCCATGTCTCCCTGGCCCACCTACCGCTTCCTTCAATGAAATAATGGGGTCTTGGATCAATAAACCAGAAAGCTATTGGTGGCGTGTCTGACCTGGCCTTTGTCAAGTCATGAAAAACACAAATGACTATCAAAGACCGCTCACCAGGCACAGCTGAGTGAGAGGAAGGGGTAGATCAGCCTCCCGAGATTCAGGCACAAGGAAATTAAGTAGGATTTGTTATCCCCAGAGTCATCCCCATGATGGGCCAGTGAACTAAAGATAATCGCTAGGTGTGCGAGTGTCAGTCACCAATTAATAAAATTGTCTTCGAGCTGTGGCTGCAAACCCAGGTGCACGTTAGAATCACTGGAGGGAGAGGGTGGTTTAAACAGAATTCAATGGATTGGGCATGGTGGCTCTTGCCTGTAACCCCTGTGCTTTGGGAGGCCAGGGCAGGAGGATCACTTGGGGCCAGGAGTTCAAGACCAGCCTGAGCAATATAACAAGACCCTGTCTTTACGAATAACAACTACCACCAAAAGTCCCTTCCACAGTTCAATGCTAGGTCTCATTCCAGGGCAGTTAAAGTAGTTTCTGGGGGCAGAGTGGGGCTCAAGCAACCCCTTGTCATTTTTTTTTTTTTTTTTTTAAGAGACAGGGTCTTGCTCTGTCATCCAGTCTGGAGTGCAGTGGTACAAGCATAGCTCGCTGCAGCCTTCAGCCCCTGGGCTCAAGTGATCCTCTACCTTAGCCTCCTGCATAGCTAGGACTACAGGTGTGTACCACCGTACCTGGCTAATTAAAAAATTTTTTTTTTGTAGAGACAGATTCTTGCTATGTTACCCACGCTGGTCTCAAACTTCTGGGCTTAAGTGATCCTCTTGCCTCAGCCTCCAAAAGCACTGGAATTACAGGCAAGAGCTGTCTCACCTGCACCACCCCCCCATGTCTTTTAAAGCTCCCCAAGATGATTCTAGTGTCCAGCCATGATGGAATTACCAATCTGGCAGGAAGCAGGGTTTGTACCCTATCTCCCAGGAATACCCATCCACACCTAATCTAAATCCTCCCAACCTCGAAGGCACAGCTCACATGTCACCTCTGAAAAAAAAAACCATCACTGAGCCCTTAGTGGGTGCAAGATAATGAGCTGCACGCTCTCATGGACACAAATAAGGACAAGACAGTCTCTGCCCAGACAGTTTATAAATGCAGGGAGGGAGAAAGCAAGTATCTCGTTCAGAAGCAGAGCTCAATAAATATTTATGAAATAAAAGAAGGAATGAATAAATAAGCGAGTGACTTTACAATAATAACACAGCAAATTAAATACCTGAAAACAGAGAAGCAAGTATTACGCACGGAGGAAGGGATGATCGATGGGGTGGGGGCTGGGGGGGACTATAAAGGTGGTAGCGTTTGAACTGGGCATTGAAGGATGAGTAGTAATAACATGTAACATTTGTTCAGAGCTTTAAAGGTCACAAGTGTTTTACGCGCATGAACCCATTTAGTGCCTTTCTATAGGGCTTGAGATTGGCAATGGTCGGTATTTCAGGCCCTACTTTGGAAGTGAGGAAAGGTCAAATGGGTTAACCAAAGTCATGTAACTGGTGAGGAAGGGAAGCCCGGGTCTCAAGCCTGGAATCCATTGCCTCTCCGTAACACTGCTGCGGACTTGGGACATTCCTCTGGAGGGAGGACATTACAGGCCAGGAAAACAGCATAAGAGAGACATGAATGTGTCGTTCTGAGCATGTGGTTTATACATGGAAGGGTGATTTTTTTTTTTTTTTTAAAGGAGCCTTCCTTTTAGGAAGATAATTGCAAATGCAAGAAAGGCTGGCTGGCATAAAAATGAATGAAACCATGTCCTTTGCAGCAACGTAGATGGAGCTGGAGGCCATTATCCTAAGTGAACTAACTCAGAAACAGAGAGCTGTTCTCACTTAAAAGTGGGAGGCGAATATTTGGCACATATGGACAGAAAGATGGAAAATTATTAGAGACACTGATGACTCCCAAAGTGGCCAGGGAGGGAGTGGTTGAAAAACTACCTATTGTGTACAATGTTGTGTACAATGGTGTGTACAATGTTCAATATTTAGGTGACATGTTTACTAGAAGCCTAATCCTTACCATTATGCAATATATCCATGTAATAAACACGCAGATGTACCCTCTGAATCTAAAATGATTTTTAAAAGAAGGGGCCAGGTGCAGTGACTCATGCCTGTAGTCCCAGCACTTTGAGAGGCCGAGGCAGGAGAAGGGTTTGAAGCCAGGAGTTTGAGATCAGCGTGGGCTGTTACAAGATCCTGTCTCTACAAAAAAATATATAAAAATTAGCAGGTGTGGTGGCACCCACCTGTCATCCTACCTACTCAGGAGGCTGAGGTGAGAGGATTGCTTGAGCCCAGGTTATGTGAGCTATGATCGCACCGCTTCACTCCAGCCTGGGTGACAGAGCAAGACCCTGTCTCTAGAAAAAGAAGAAGAAAAAGAAAAAAGACTGACTGGGAGAGCTGAGATGTTGGTGAAGGTGTCCCCAGAGGCCTCTGAACCCCTGGAATCATTGTTAACATTTCTCTTGAGACTCTTGTCACATCCTGCCAGGCATTATTCTTGGATGAATTTGTCTCATCTCTCCTCCTATATGATAAACTCCTTGGCTGATCACTGGCCACATCTGCATTTAAATTTCTCTGAAACCCAGCCAGGGCGGATGTAGGTTTTGTGGATCCTGTAGGTTATACAATTTGAAAAGCCTTCTTTAAGAAAAATAATCCAAAATTATAAACACCAGAGTCGGTACAAAGTGAATATTTATTTAGAATGAAGGAAGGGCATATTGCCAATTATAGATTTTAAAAATAGACAAATATAACAAAGCTAGGAAAAAAACGGGTATGTTTATTTCTTAACTACCTGACACCCCTTTGTAAGACATTTTTAACCTCCAATTTTTTGGCCACATAAACCTTGATTGGCTTTTGAAATGATCTTTAAATTTGTAATATCATTTTTGCTAGCAAGCATGGTTGACTAAAACCTAGTTTCGTATTATTGAAGGTTTGCAAATGTTTATTTGAGCATCATAACTTGTTAGTAATGATATTATGTTTATAAAGTTTTTTTGTTTTTTTTTTTTTGATAGCTGTAAGATTTGGAGACATTTCTTGCACAGGAACAAATCTCAATACTCATTGTCTTGATGACTGAGAGAGAGGAAAAAAGGCAAATCACACATCACTCAACACAACACTTCTGACATCAAATGTGTAGGATATGGAGGGGGCTGTCTCCCCCACATGCCAACCAAGCAGTTCTCCAGCAGACACCAACTGGATGTCCTACAATTCAATTCAATTCAGTTCTGACACTATCTATCTGGAGATAGCATCGGATCCTACAGGTTAAAGACTCAGTCCAAAGACTGCCCGCCACTTCAGATGCCAATCACAAGCCCTAGTTTGTGATTTGTGCTTTTAACCTACTATCAATCAAGAATTCTCACAGCCCCCTCCTTGGATTCCATTAATTTGCCAGAACAGCTCACAGAACTCAGGGAAAGGCTTATGTTCACCTATTTGTTGCAAAGGATATTACAGAGGATAGAGATGAACAGTCAGATGGGAGACAGGCATGAAGCCAGGCACGTGGGCGGGCGAGGGGGGAGCTTCTGCACTCTCCAGGCTCACCACCCTCCAGGAACCTCAACATGTCCCGCTATCCAGACCCCCTGAACCCTGTCCTTTTAGGTTTTCATGGAGGCTTCATGACATAGGCCTGATTGATTACATCATTGGCTACTGGTGATCAACTCAACCTTCAACCCTTCTCCCCTGTTGGGAGGTCAGGGGTTGGGTTGAAAGTTCCAACTCTCTCAACATGTGATTATTTCACCTAGTAACCAGCCCCATCCTGACGCTGTGCATGAGCCAGCAACCATCAGTCATCTTATTAGCCTACAAAAGGACACATCGTGACCGGGCGCAGTGGCTCATGCCTGTAATCCCAGCATTTTGGGAGGCTGAGGCAGGTGGATTGTCTGAGGTCAGGAGTTCAAGACCAGCCTGGCCAACATGGTGAAACCTTGTCTCTGCTAAAAATATAAAACATTAGCCTGGTGTGGTGGCAGGCACCTGTAATCCCAGCTACTTGGGAGGCTGAGGCAGGAGAATCATTTGAACCCAGGAGGCAGAGGTTACAGTGAGCCAAGATCACACCACTGCACTCCAGCCTGGGCAACAAGAGCGAAACTTCATCTCAAAACAAAAAGACACACGACTTTAGAGATTACAAAGGCTTTTAGGAGCCATGAGTGGGGAGATGGGGGAATATATTTCTTATTATAAATCACAATTTTACAATGACCCTCATTTACCAATGTCTTATAGATGTTCTCATTGCAGTGGTGTTGTATCCTGCATGTTATCTTTTTTTTTCTTTTTTTTTTTTCTTTTTTTTTTTCCGAGACGAAGTCTTGCTTCGTCACTCAGGCTAGAGTGCAGTGGCGTGATCTCAGCTCACTGTAACCTCTGCCTCCTGGGTTCAAGCGATTCCCCTGCCTCAGCCTCCTGAGTAGCTGGGATTACAGGTGAGCACCAACACACTAGCTAATTTTTTTATTTTTAGTAGAGACAGTGTTTCACCAAGGTGGCCAGGCTAGTCTCAAATTCCTGACCTCAAGTGATCCCCCTCAGCCTCCCAAAGTGCTGGGATTATAGGCCTGAGCCCCCGTGCCCAGCCCCCTGCCAAAGGAAAATCTTGAATTCCTTCAAGGGAAATTCTAGGCACCTAGCCAGCTCTGAGACATAAATGAGCAACTTGATGAGCAAGAAGGTCACAGTGGCTTAAAATGATAGCCAAGGAAGTTACAGTGAAATGTTTGATCCCCTATGGAGACTAAGATAACATCTTAACATATGACCCCAAGTCACTTTTCAGAGACCCAGACGCTCACCAAATGGATCCGCTGACACAGACACCTCAGATAAGGGGAAGCTGAAGACTGAACCCTGACCCTCGTCATTCGTTCTAAGTTTCTTCCTGCAGGACTTGGAGGAAGCCATGCTCACAGGCCAGAGCTAACATTTCTTTTCTACTGAACCCTAATTTTTAGACAAAGCTTTGCCTCTTTAACCAGTCTCAAATCAGAAAACCTTCGAATTCCCCTATGACCTATGCCCCCACACCCCCATTTTTAGATGTCCCACCTTTTTAGGTCAAACCAACGTAGAGCCTCCAGGCATTGACTTATGGCTTTGCCTGTAACGTCTGCCTTCCCATCTTTAAAAACCCTTCCCTGCAAGTCATCAGAGAGTTCAGGTCTTAGGCATCAGCTGCCTGATATTCTCCTTGCTTGGCACTCTGCAATAACCGCTTCGCTTTCTCTCACTGAAAATCCCCATGTCAGCGTTTGGCTTTGCTGCATTGGGCAGGGGAACCCAAGCTCGGTTCAGTAACAATGACAGTTATAATGCATTAGGTTTATGAATTTAGCAAAAACATATGAGCATGCAAACACATTGCTGAGGCTCATCCAACACCTTGGAAGAAAAACTGAGGCAAGAAAGGAGTTTGAAGCTTCAGTTTCATCAGTTTCAAAGTAGATTCACCTTTTTTTGTTTGTTTGGAAACGGAGTTTTGCTCTTGTCGCCCAGGCTGGAGTGCAGTGGCACGATCTTGGCTCACTGCAACCTCCACCTCCTGGGATCAAGTGATTCTCGTGCCTCAGTCTCCCGAGTAGCTGGGATTACAGGCATGCACCACAACACCCAGTTAATTTTTGTATTTTTAGTAGAGATGGTGTTTCACCATGTTGGGCAAGCTGGTCTTGAACTCCTGGCCTTCCCAAGTGCTGGGATTACAGGCGTGAACCACCGCGCCCAGCCGTGGATCCACCTTTGAACACATTCCAGTGCTTTCAAGAGAATAAGTGCTGAATGAATGAATGAATGAATGAATGAATGAATGAATGCCTTTTTCTCATAACATGGAAGCTTAGGCTGGGAGCTGAGATTACAGAACACTCCAAACAAGGGACCTGCAGGGTCTCTCTCCCTGATATGAGTCCCAGGTTGGTGGGTCCAGCCCAGAATTAAGCACAGTATTCCAGGAGTGATCTGGCTCTGCAAGGTGGGCAGAGTGCACCTGTTGCCTTGCTCATTCCAGACCATTTGCCTCTATTAATCCAAACTAAAATTGCTCTATTGGGCTTTTTTCCTTTCCTTCTCTTTTTGGCCAACTAGTCTTGACATGGATGCATACTGAGCTTGTAGTCAACTAAAACCTTTCAATGTTTCACACTTGCTAAACCAGTTCTCTCTCAGGCTGTAGCTGAGCAATTTAAGGTACAAATGCATGGTTCCATATTGATTTCAATTAAATTCCACATTTTTGTTCTTAGCCCACCACTCTGACCACATGAGATGGATTTCACTCTCCAGTGTGTCATCCAGCATGATGACTATGGCTCCCCTTTCTAGAACATCCAAGTCACTGATTCCAACACATCGGATGTGGCTCTGAGTGGACCTCTGAGTCTCATCCCCCTGAACTTCCACTCTGGCCTGACTTTAATTCATCCATCGATATCTTTTTAGTCCAGATGTTTAGTCTACTTTGAATCCATGGTTGTCTTTGAATCCATTATAATGTCTTACAATCCAAATTTCAAACTTAGAAAGATATCAAATGGCTTGGTAGAATCTATGTATATTCCATAGTTCCACAATCCAACAGTACAGATATTCCATCAAAAAAATTAAATGGGACGGGCGCGGTGGCTCACGCCTGTAATCCCAACACTTTGGGAGGTGGAAGTGGGAGGATCACTTGAGGTCAGGAGTTTGAGACCAGCCTGACCAACATGGTGAAACCCTGTCTCTACTAAAAATACAAAAATTAGCTGGGGGTGGTGGTGTGTGCCTGTAATCCCAGTTGCTCTGTAGGCTGAGACAGGAGAATCACTTGAATCTGGGAGGCAGAGACTACAGTGAGCCAAGATTGTGCCACTGCACTCCAGCCTGGGCAATCGAGTGAGACTCTGTCTCAAAAAAAAAAAAAAAAAAAAAACTAAATGTAGTTGGTAGAAGATGCCTTTTTTTTAGCGCATCTATTCTTTTTCCTGTTGACCATCACTTCTTTTTTTACAAGCACATGACACTGGCTTATCAGCATCTGATGTGGTTTGAATCTGTGTCCCTGCCAAAATCTCATGTCAAATTGTAATCCTCAGTGTTAAAAACGGGGTCTGGTGGGAGGGGATTGGATCATGGGAGTGGATTTGCCCCTTGCTATTCTCGTGATAGTGAGTGAATTCTCACAAGATCTGGTTGTTCAAAAGTGTGTAGCACGTCTCCCTTCTCTCTCTCCCTCCTGCTCAGGCCATGTGAAAGATGTGCCTGCTTCCCCTTCACCTTCCATTATGATTGTAACTTTCCTGAGGCCTCCCCAATCCTTCTTCCTGTACAGCCTGTGGAACCATGAGCCAATTAAACCTCTTTCTTTATCAATTACCCAGTCTCAGGTAGTTCTTTATAGCAATAAGAGAACGGACTAGTGCATCTCACCAGTTCATCTGATTCATGGCTCTCTGCAGGAAGAACTCTTGCAATAGGCAAGAATACATCTTCCCATGTCTTTTGAGGTCAATGATTCCAGAATGTATTGACATGCAATTACTAGTGTCTGTAATAATACTTTGAGGCTGTGCAGTTTACAAGGCTCTGTCTTGTATAACCTCATTTAACAAAAAGCTACCTAGGAAAAAATACAACAATTCTACTTTAAGAAAAAGAGTAATGAACTCTAATTACTAATGCTCTGTCCAGCCCCCAGACATTTGACTCCAAAAGTCAGTGAAATTGTACTTCCCAAATGAGCATTCTGAAATCCAGGTAACATGATACCAGGATTCTAAAAGCCTTCATCTCCTTATCACAGTCTTCATTAGAGCAAGAAGAGAGTTCTACAAAATACTGATTTCCAAACTGCATTGGCAGCCTCCATTAGGACTTAGAATGTATCTACTCTGTCCTTTCCCAAAGACTTACAATTTGCATTCAAATAATGGTATCAGATTGGAGACAGGATGAGGTGTTAAATAGAGTCAAGGAAACCAGGTTCAGAAAGTGGACAAGTTGCATGTTTTACACCAGGGATAAAGCTCCTAAATTTGAATCTGACTTTTTATTCACTACCTAGGGTTCAATGTAGACTATGAGGAGAATGGATTAAATAAATATGGAGACTTGGAAAATGTGAACTTCTTTGGAAGTTAAGAGCATAACCATTCCTGGCGTGCTTCTCCTTCAAATGGGAAGGAAGCCCAATGGAGACAGAAAGCCTGGAGTTGCAGTCAGAAAAGAGGATTTTAAACCCCCAGCTCTGTCAGTTAGCGGTGGCCACTTTGGGTAAACCATTTAGTCCCTTTGGCTCGAAATACATCCTTTCTGTAAAACAGGAATAATTCCCCCATTGCTGAGCTTTTCCTGAGATGTCCTAATCTACTGGTTTTCAAACTTGGTCTCTGGACTGGCAGCACTGGCATCAACCTGGAACGTGGTTAGAAATGCAGATACTCAGGCCCTTTTCCAATTCTATTGAATCAGAAAAGCTGGAGATGGGGCCCAAGAATCTGTGTTTCAACAAGCACTCCAGGGGATTCTGGTGTATGCTAACATTTAAGAACCTGACTTAATATAATGTCAGTAAACTTTTATTTTATTTTATTTTATTTTATTTTATTTTGGATTCAGAGGGTACATGTGCAGGTTTCTTCCATGGGAATTTTACGTGATGCTGAAGTGGGTTTCTGCTGATCCAATCACCGAAAGAGTGAATATAGTACCCAACAGGTAGTTTTTCAACCCCTTCGCCTCTCTCTTCCTCCCCTCTTTTGGAGTCTCCAGCATCCATCATTCCCATCTTTGTGTCCATGTGTACCCAGTGAATAGCTCCCACTTATAAGTAAGAATAGGCAGCATTCGGTTTTCTGTTTCTGCATGAATTCCTTTAGGGTAATGACCTTCAGCTGTATCTGTGTTGCTACAACAGACATGATTTCATGCTTTTTTATGGCTGCATAGTATTCTACAGTTTATATGTATCACATTTTCTTTATGCATTCCACTGTTGATGAGCACCTACATTGGTTCTAGGTCTTTGCTATTGTGAATATGACTGTGAAGAACATACAGGTGCAGCTGACTTTTGGTAAAATAATTTATTTTCCTTTAGGCATATACCCAGTCATGGGATTGCTGAGCCAAAGGGTACTTTCTACTTCTAGTCCTTTGAATAATCTTCAAACTGCTTTCCACGGGGGCTGAACTAATTCCCGCCAACAGTGTATAAGCATTTTTTTTTCCTCCTATACAACCTTGCCAATATCTGGTGGGTTTTTTTGACTTTTTATTAATAGCCATTCTGACTGGTGTGAGGTGGTATCTCACTGTGGTTTTGATTTGCGTTTCTCTCATGACTGATGATGTTGAGCATTTTTTCATGTTAGCCACTTGTATGTCTTCTTTTGAAAAGTGTCCATTCATGTCCTTTGCCCCCTTTTTATCTAGGGTTGTTTTCTTGTTGATTTGTGTAAGTTTCCTATAGAATCTGAATGTTAGTCCTTTGTCAGATACATACTCTGCAAATATTGTCTCCTATTCTATCAGTTGTCTGTTTACTCTGTTGATAGTTTCTTGTGCTGCGCAGAAGCTCTTTAGTTTAATTAGGTCCCAGTTGTCAAGTTTTATTTTTGTTGCATTTGCTTTTGAGGTCAGTAAACATTTAGAGTTTGCAGATGAAACACTGGATCACATTCATGGTTGTGGTCACTTTGCCACTAGCACACAGCTTGTGCTCTCTGTCACTGGAAATATAAGACTCTCCAAAGTTAGACTCCTGTAGGAAGACCTGTCAGAATGACCCACATTCAGAGGCTGCTATTACCAAGGGTACTAGTGGTTTACCTGGAAAGGCATGAGCAGGGTCATATACAACCCTCCATCCAGGGAGGTGGGAAAGTAGATGAATCAGCTCTGCATGGTTTGATTGTGCTGAGACCTTCTTCACCCCCGCTAGCAATGTCACAAAGCAGAACACATGTCAATCAACTCCTCATTCTATTACATATGGACCCTACAAAGGAGTATACACTGTGCTGGGTTCCCAGCAGCCTCCTTTTGGATATAGGACGTGTCTGTCTAAATACTTTCTGCCCCACCTCTGACCCTTTAAATCAAGGCAAAGAGTCAGGTATCAAGGGGGACCAACCATCCCAGTGTGCCCAGGACTGAGGGATTTCCCAGGAGATGGGTTTTTCAGTGCTAAAACCAGGGATGTCCCAGGCAAATCAAAACAGTTGGCCAGACCGGGCACAGTGGCTCATGCCTGTAATCACAGTACATTGGGAGGTCGAGGCCCATGGATCACTTGAGGTCAGGAGTTCGAGACCAGCCTGGCCAACATGGTATAACCCTGTCTCTACTAAAAATACAAAAAATTAGCTAGGTGTGGTGGTACACGCCTGTAACCCCAACTACTCCAGAGGCTGAGGCAGGAGAATTACTTGAATCTGGGAGCCACAGGTTGCAGTGAGCCAGTATGGAACCACTTGCACTCCAGCCTGGGTGACAGAGTAAGAAAAAAAATGAAAAGCTGGCCACCCTACAGTGAGACAGCACACACTGCAGACAGGCTTCTTGAGAGATATTTACCACACTCATCCCTGAGAAGGAGCAGGGAACCCTCTTAGAAGTCTGCTGAGGCCCCCAAGGATGGAAATAAAGAAAAATCTTGAGTTCCTTTAAGGGACATTCCAGGCGCCTAGCTAGCCCTGAGAACTAAGCGAGCAACTTGGTAAGCAAGAGGAAACCCGGCCCCACCAAACAGTTCTGCTGGTGTGTAGACCTCAGATAAGGGGGAGCTGAGGACTGAGTTTTACTGCTAGTCTTTGTTCTAAATTTCTTCCTGCAGAGCCTGGAGGAAGTCACAACCACAGGCCAGACCTTAACATTCCTTTCTGCTGACCCCAAGTTTTTAGACAAAGCTTCACTTCCTTACCCAATCACAAATCAGAGTCTTTGAATCCACCTCTGGCCTGCCAGCCTCTCCACTTCAAAATATCCTACCTTTTTCGGCCAAACCAATGTATAACCTCCATGTATTGGTTTACAATTTTGCCTGTAATTTCTATTTTCCTGAAATTTACCCCTGCCTTTAAAAATCCTTGCTTGCAAGCCATCGGGGAGGTCAGGTCTTAAGTGTGAACTGCCCAGTTTCCCTTGCTTGGTGCCCTGAAAATAAATGCCGTCCTTTCTCCTGCTGCAAAACCTCAGTGTGGATGCTTAGCTTCACTGCACTGGGTGAGGGGACCCCAGTTCAATTTGTCACATCCTGAGTCTTCTCTGATCCAGACAGATTAACTGACCAGGGCCCTGTCTTAGTCTTTGATTTCAAGCCTGTTTCTATTGGTAGTTTTCTGGATCTGATGACTGTACTGTCTTACTGAGGTTTGACCACTGGTTTCCCCTACTACATTTTCAGTAGATCCACATCTCTGGTTCTCACAGATGATGCATTCACAGCTCACTACAATCTCCAACCCCTCAACACAAGCGATCCTCTTGCCCCAGCCTCCCAAGTAGTTGAGGCTACAGGGGCGTACCACCACTCCTGGCTAAGTCACATGTTTTGAGCCTACCCACCGTGCTCCATTTCTTAGCATTCTTAACCTATAAAACAACTTCACGTATGTTATGTCAGTATGACCTCATGATAAATCTGACACCAACCCTATGAAACAGAGAAAAGGGTACCATTGTCTTGTTCCTGATGAACTGATGGATGCCCGGAAGGAACAAGTGACTTATGACCCCAACCGTTAAAACCGCCATTTAAGCTACTCATGATGTTGTGAGTTAGAAAGTCTTGGCTGACGGTGCATCTCTGCTGTCCATGTCACAAGCTGGGCAGGTGAGGACTGGAGGATCCACTTCCAAGAGGGCTTCCTCACTCTCACGTGTGCTGCCTCGGTACTCCTTGGCCTCCATCATTCCACAGGTGCCACATCTTCCAGGCCCTCTCCACATGGCTCAAACTTTTACTACACGGAGACCTCATGGTGAACGCACTTCTAAGGCAGATGGCTCCCAAGAGGCAGGAACTGGAAGCTGCCAGGCCAGCAAAGAGCTATGCCTGAACTGACCCAGAGTCATTTGTTCTGCATCCTCTTTATTAAAGTAGTCATAAGGCCTGCTTGGGGTCAAAGGGATTCTAGCTCCACTTCCTGATAAGGCAGAATAAAGTCAGACTGAGGGATTATTCTCGTCACCTTTGCTCCATGTCAGAACTTTGATTTCCAAAATCCCATTTCCTAGTTCTTTCCAGCAAATGACACTTTTTTTGTTGTTTTTAGACTGGGGTCTTGCTCCATCACCCAGACTGAATGGCATGGTGTCATCACAGCTCAACTGCAGCCTCGACCTCCTGGGCTCAAGTGGTCCTCCAGCCTCAGCCTCCTGAGTAGTTGGGACTACAGGTGTGTGCCACCACACATGGCTAATTTTTTTTATGTGTTGTAGAGATGAGGTCTCGCTATGTTGCCCAGGCTGGTCTCCAACTCCTGGCCTCAAGGAATTCTTCCACCTCGGCCTCCCAAAGTGCTGGAATTGCAGGCATGAGCCACTGCACTTGGCCAGATAACACTTCTTGATTATGTACCAAATGTAAATGATGCACATATATTTACCTTAGCAGAACATAAGTGTTTCATTCATCCCTTGTCTAACGTTTTCCCCAAGAAAACAATTTGAATTTAGCCCAATTTTTGGCAATTATAAATTCACGAGTGGATGGTAAATTTTTGTAAGCCAATAAAACACCCATCCAGAATCAGCTCTTCTGAAATTAGTAGCGATTCTAGAAATATGTTTGCAAATCAAATGATCAATTTTAACAAAATCGGAAGGGGGACGTTGAATCTACTTAAGAAAATTAACTCTGGATACTCGACAATCATGTTATCAGCATCATTTGCATGTAAACATTCTGCTCTTATCAAAGATTCTTATCTAGTCATTAAAGTAGGCCTTGTACTTGGCTAAATGCTTGTCATAATTTCACAATTTTCACTCACTAGGTCTGGCCACCCTCCAAGATATTCCAATTAAGAGTTTATTACTCTGTCACACTTTCAGGAGCCTGAGTAGACATATAGTTAAATTCTATCTAAAGGAAATATCCCAGGCTATAGCTGCTCTGTTTCTGTGTGATTTTTTTTTTTTTTTTTTTTTTTTTTTGCCTTGTGTTTCTAATGAAAATAATCTATTGATCCTGTTCAAAAGAGGAACAAACAGCTCCAAATCATTACCTCCTGGCAGTAACTAATTTTTGAGTCCTATCTGCTTCACCACACTCCTTTAATGGCAGTTGAATAAATATCTAAAATGCAGACTTTTCAGTCCTTTCTGAAGGATAGTGTCTTCCAAGAAGGGAGCGAAAATCAATAAAACCAACAAATATTTACCGAGCATCAAACTATGCGTTCAATGCCAAGCTAGGCACCCTCAGGGTCTTTGTCCTTAAGGAGGTTACCCACAGCAGTGGAAACAGGATAAGGTCAAAAGGGTAATTCTGAACTGCCTGAAAGGGACCTCAGACCTGCCATTTGACCTTCCCTTGCTTCTGATCAAATAACAGCTCAAGGGACCAGGGAGGGACATGTGACCAAAGGCAGCCAGTGCGAGCCATTGCTTGTGTGTGTGGCCTGGCTCAGGGAGACAAACTGGTACAATCCAATTCTCACCAGAATTTAAGCTAAAAGGCATAGAAGTTTTTGCCAACGGGGGTGGTGAGCACTAGAGCTGAAAGGTCATATCGATTTAGGGAAGAGGGCAAACAATTTTCCATGAAAAAAGGGCTAATCTGCACAAAGAGATGAATTGCACAAACCCACAGCACACAATCAGACAAAGAGAAGACAGGTTTCGGTTTGTGATGCCCAGATACAGTTCCCCAGAGACTGGTTCTATTTAGATTTCTTTCTTCAGATTCTGTGAGATTTCTTTACAAGACAACAACTCCTTGTTGGGCCTGAGATGGTCTGACTATGTTCTGTACCTTGGAACCCCAAAACCCAAAAGAAACTCGTGCACTTATGTACTAAATGCCAGCCAGGTGCGCTGGCTCACGCCTATAATTCCAGCACTTTGGGAGGCCGAGGTGGGCAAATCACCTGAGGTCAGGGGTTCGATACCAGCTTGGTCAACATGACAAAACCCCATATCTCCTAAAAATACAAAAATTAGCCAGATGTGGTGGTAGGCACCTGTAATCCCAGCTACTCAGGAGGCTGAGGCAGGAGAATCGCTTGAACCAAGGAGGTGAAGGTTGCAGTGAGCCGAGATTACGTCATTGCACTCCAGCCTGGGCAACAAGAGTGAAACTCCATCTCAGTATACATAAATAAATGTCACATGGGCAGTGTTGACAATTTTTGCAACCAGTGTTCACTTGACGCAGCACTGGTTTTGGGCTGCAGTGGAGGACTAGAATTTTAAAACTGAGCACAACTCGAAATGATGCAGATAACACAGCCTCTTTCTAAGCCCAGAGACTTTTTTGATGTTGGCAAATAACATATAACAAAAACTCCTAACAAAACTTGTTAGGTTGTCTTAGAATAAAGAACCGGCTAGCCAGGGGGAAAGGGTGGGCAGGAGCCTTAATTTGTGTTACATACCTTTGAGTGTTTTTAGATTTTTGTTAACATATGCATATTCAAAAAATGAATAAACAATTTATTTTTTCACAGGCAGCAAACTTGGGCATGAACAAAACATGTAGCAATGCTATGTTTTCCTGAGAAACAACATCTCACCCTAGAAAAACATTTTGTTATTTGACCTGGTTACTGGATCTACCTCAGTCTGGTTCAAACGAATTTACTCAATCCTGCCGCCAGCGGCCCACCTTCCAGAACATTCCATTCCAGCCACTCTGGTCTGACACCAAAGTTACCTTTTTCCTGTATTTTTAAAAATAATAGTACTCTCTTGCAGATCTACCGATATAATAAGTCCATTTAGAGTCAGTAAGAAAATATTTCAAGAAACTAAAAATCCAAAAACAAACTTATACATTAAAAAATTGTCTTCTACTTTCTCGGTTCTGAGGTTTTGCCTTTGAGGTTCCACTCAGGAATGCTCTTCTTGCCCCAATCCCTCACCCCCATGCCCCTCACTCCTCCAACCCCTGGTGCTATCCAGCTGCTCTTCAGGCTATGAAGAATTTTCCTCTTGAAGGCCTCCCAGATCCCCCCAACCCATTTTCCTACCTCACCTATAGTTCCTTCAGGCAATTTGTCAGTTTCTCATGTCTCTTCCAATCAGGCACCATATGGTCTATAACCCTAAGATAAATATTAGTTCTTTCTTGGCTTAAACCATTGTATTAAGTGGCTACTGACATTGTATTGCTATATAACCTCTCATAGGTAGACCCTGCTTCCCTAGAGATCAGGGACTATGGTCTACTTCAAATTCCCTGACTGAATATAGAAGGTTCCCAGTAAATAGGAATCAATTAATTGAAAGCTATACACAAAAAACTTTTATTAGCACACACATATTAGAAGACCCGGGCCAGGCGTGGTGACTCATGTCTGTAATCTCAGCATTTTGGGAAGCGGAGGCCAGGGGATCACTTGAGATCAGGAGTTCAAGACCAACCTGGCCAACATGGCAAAACCATGTCTCTACTAAAAACACAAAAATTAGCCGGGTGTGGTGGTGCATGCCTGTAATCCCAGCTACTCGGGAGGCTGAGGCAGGAGAATCACTTGAAACCAGAAGGTGGAGGTTGCAGTGAGCCGAGATTGTGCCACTGCACTCCAGCCTGGGTGACAGAGTGAGACCCCATCTCGGAAAAAAAAAAAAAAGAAAATCAGAAGAATCACATTTCCAATTCATCCAGCTGCATACATCGTTCACTGTGTTTCCATAATCTTCTCTAAGAGCTACTATAGTCAATTTCCAATTATTTGTGTCAGTGGGGAACAGGAACAGTCTGAAACCTGAAACCCACAAATAATCCATACATTTAATTTTGGTGGATGCTTCCAGCCAGTATGAAAATTTCCCACTGTGAATGTCACCTTTGTTCCTGCCCCTCCTCTCTGGCAGGGGCAAACATTGCTGAAAAGTCACCTTAGCAGGGAGAAGCGAAAACCAGCGTTCAAAGGACCTGGGGACTGTCTAATCACGGCTAATGAGGCTGCAAGTAATGCAGCCTGACTCCGAGTCATAGGAAGCATTGCCCAGTGTGGTGGCAAAGGACAGAGTGGATCGGTAGGGTCCCACCCTGAATTCCAACTCAGAATAGCACTCTGACCTCTCGGGCCACCAGCTGTGTGTGACCCTTGGCTAAACCAGCCTACTGTGCTGCCATTTCTTCATTCTGGACTCTGCAGCAAAGATGCATGTGGGAAATAGAACAAGAGGCGGGGGCGGTGGCTCATCCCTGTAATCCCAGCGCTTTGGGAGGCCAGGGCAGGCAAATCACCTGAGATCAGTTCGAGACCAGCCTGGGCAACATGGTGAAACTCTGTCTCTACTAAAAATACAAAAATTAGCCGGGCATGGTGGCAGATGCCTGTCATCTCAGCTACTCGGGAGACTGAGGCACGAGAAAGGCTTGAACCTGGGAGGCGGAGGTTGCAATGAGCCGAGATCATGCCACCGTACTCCAGCCTGGGCAGCAGAGCAAGATTCTGTCTCAAAAACAAAATGAAGAAGAAAAAGAAAATAGTACAAGAATCACACTAGCTAGTGTCAAATTGACTTCATTCAATTAGCAAATATTATTGCACACACACCATGACAGGTGCCAATTATACATATATATGTATATGTGGATTGTTAGGTGTATGTATAGCATACATACATACAAAGCAAACACTGTGCTTGGAAATATTAAATATGCTCAGAATGAAATGGGATGATTTAAGAAGCATTCCATAGGGCAACTATCTATCAGAGCCTTGAACGCAAATGGCACTTGGGTCTACTCATTTCTGCTGACTTTTTTAAATGATAACCAAAAATCAGGGGTTGTTTTGTGTTTGTTTCTGTTTTTAGACTTGGGTTCTCACTCTGTCACCCAGGCTGGAGTGCAGTGACTCTACAATCTTCAACTCCTGGGCTCAAGGGATCCTCCCACTTCAGCCTCCCCAGTAGCTGGGACTACAGGTGTGTGCCACGATGTCCGGTTAATTAAAAAAACATTTTTTTGTAGAGATGGAATCTTGCTCTGTTGCCCAGACTGATCAACAGTCTCAAGTGATCTCCCCTCTTCAGCCTCCCAAAGAAGGAGGGAAGGAAGGGAGGAAGGGAGGAAGGAAGGAGAAAGGGAAAGAAGGGAGAGAGAGAAGAAGGAAGGAAGGAAGGAAGGAAGGAAGGAAGGAAGGAAGGAAGGAAGGAAGGAAGGAAGGAAGGAAGGAAGGAAGGAAGGAAGGAAAGAAGGAAGGAAATATTCATTACTTCTAGACAGAAGGAAAAATATGGATAGGTTTGGAGAAGAGCAAGAATTTGGATATATTTAGAGCAAAAGGTACACAGAGAGTTCAGAAGACAGCTTGGGGTCAGATTAAGTTTGACCTTTATTCTATAGGCAAGGTAGGGTTACTGAAAATAAGACAAAATGACATGATCTGATCTGTATTTTCTAAAAATAACTCCCTTAGAGGCAGATTGGAAAATGGCTCAAAAGGGGACTTAATTGTAGGAAAGGAGGACAATCTGAAGGCTATTGCTTGGTCAGAGGTGATGAGGACTAGAAATGAGGTGGTGACCACTGGAACAGAGGAGAGATGGGACTTATGGGTTAAACATCAGAAGATTTGGTGAGTGCTTGCATCTGGAGGCCGCAGGGTGGCTTAGAAGGATTGGACTGTGTGGAGCAGGAAGAGGAGAGCAGGAGGAGTTATATAATGGTAGCAGAAATAGCTTCAGCAGCAAACACATATATGACACTACATGCCAAGCATTATTTTAAGGGCTTTATTATTACATCATTTTTTAATTCTCACAGCAATCCTGTGAAGTAGATTTTATTATTATTATCTCAGTTTCACAGATGAAGAAACTGAGGCACAGGGAGATGAAGTTACATACACAAAGTCACAGGGCTGGGATATTTAAATCAGGCTCTTAATGATTTCCTGGAATGGCCCCTCCAGGGAATTAACATGAGGCAAAAATACATAGGGTGGCAATCGGACTCTGAAGCAGTGTACCCAGCTCCTAGAGTAGGGGAAATGAAGATAAGGAGGAAAGGTCTTTTGAAGGAAGAAACAGAACTAGGTAAGAGTAAGATCTGAAGGACTGCTAACCTCTGCTTCCTTTCCCACCTCAGTCTCCCTAGCTTTTCATGGCCAATGGCCTCCAAAACCCCTAGGTAAAAGCTGACACCCTAGTTGTGTGTCAGGACACCCAGCAGTAACCACAGTTCTGCTGCCCTGAAATCCTGGCATGATCCCAAACTTTGGACCCAGTGTCTCAGTCCCAAGTCCTCCACTGATGCCAAACATACCTGGAGTCAACACTGTGGGGAAGCCCCCAGGAACAGCTTCCTTTCCTCCTTTTCCTACTGACCCTTCTGCGGAGCCAGCTGACAGCCCTATCCTTGGCTCCATCACACACTCTGCCAAGTACTTCAGAACATGTCTCTAGGCTGGGCACTGCGGTTCATGACTGTAATCCCAGCACTTTGGAAGGCCAAGGTTAGAGGATTGCTTGAGTCCAAGATGAGCCTGGGCAACACAGCAAGACCCCATCCCTACAACAAATAAAAAATAATTAGTCAGGCATGGTAGTACATGGGAGCCACTTGGGAGGCTGAGGCAGGAGGATCACTTGATCCCAGGGGGTTGAGGCTGCAGTGAGCTCACCACTGCACTTCAGCCTGGATGACAGAGTGAGACCCCATTTAAAAAAAAAAAAAAAGAACAAGTCACTGGCCAGAGCCTGGCCCACAAGCTCTCACATGTCTTTGTGAGCCAATACCTACCCAAACCACCGCCTAATCCTATACACAGCTACATACTGGCTGCCACCCAGAAACCCTGCTGCTGTGCTCCCTTGACTGATGGGTTCCTCGGAGCTCACCCCTTCTAGAATTAATAATGAGACTAGTGGATGCCCTTAGACTCTGTGCCTGGAGCTAGGTTGGCTTTCACCCACACCTGCCTTGGCCTAAGTGATTGCCTTTTGTGCCCTATGTGTCTCTTGCACCATTCTGGCTGACCCAATGTCTGTCAAGGACAATGATGTCTCTGGACAAAGCTGTGCCAAACCACAGCTACAGGAAGAAGGAAAGTGACAGCAGAGTCAGAGCCAGCGGCAATGTTTCCAGCCTGAGAGGAGGAGCAGTAGCACCAGAGAAGGAGAGTAGCAGGAAGGGCGTGGGGCCATTTTGTTCCCTTTCTTCTGGGTGGGTGAGATCCAGACAGCATCGCCACTCCTGTTGTGCAGGCAGCTGTGCCCATTAAACCATCTGCATCACAGAATGCCAAGGGACTCACGCAGGGCTTGCATCTGCTTGGGGGTGGGGAGACGAAGCTTCAGGCTGACTCAAGGGCTGTTGTGCAGCGCTGCTCATTCTAGCACGCCTTTCCAGTGGGGCCAATTTACCACTGCACAAAGCCCATGAGCTGCTGATCTGTGGCCGTTTGTGGGTCGTTTGTGCTCACTAACGAGGATTGGTTGTCACTGAAGGCCTGATTTCCATAGCCGAGCATTATTTCTGCATAGAATTCCAAGCAAATTTGCCAATGGCCTAAAGACACAGGGTACTTTATTTATTTCAAGACACAGCTTCTAACCACACCAAGAATTCTTGAAGCATTCGGAGTACCAACAGTAAAGGGCTTGGCCTTGTGGCCCCCCACAAGTGGCTACTTTGGGTGTTTCCTAATGGTACTAGGGTTTTGACCTCAGCAACTGCCATGCCACATGAAGAATGAATGTTCATTTCTGTATGCCTTCTTTAGAGCCTTGCCTTCTATCCTTATAGGATAGTTTAACAGTGATGGCTAATCTCAGACTATTCTGGAGAGCAACAATTGGCAAGCCAGTGTTCATTAACAGTAAGCAAAGTGATAGACTGTGTGCATAGTAGTGTGGGTAGACAATTGACTGGAGGGATGGATGGATGGATGGATGGATGGATGGATGGATGGATGATGGATGATGGGTAAGTGGGTGGATGAGTGGATGGATGAGTGAATGGATGGATTGATGGATGGATGGATGGATGGATGGATGGATGGATGATGGGTAAGTGGGTGGATGAGCGGATGGCTGAGTGGATGGATGGATGGATGGATGACAGATGATAGGTAAGTGGGTGGATGGATGAATGTATATATGGATGGATGGATGGGTGGATAAATGAGTCGATATATGAGCAAATGGATGGACAGATGAATGGATAGATGGATGGATGAGTGGATGAATGGATAGGTGGATAAGGGGATGAATGGATGGTGGGTGAGTGGATGGATGAGTGGATGGATGGATGGATGGATTGATGGATGGATGGATGGATGAGTGGATGGATGGATGGATGGATGGATGGATGGATGGATTGATGGATGGATAGCTGGATGGATGGATAAATGAGTGGATAGATGAGCAGATGGATGGATGAATGGATGGATGGATGAGTGGATGGATGGATAGGTGGATGAGTGGATGAATAGATGGTGGGTGAGTGGATGGATGAATGTATGGATGGACAGATAAAAATCTCTATCCAATATGTCATGCCTCAACATTTGGAAAAGGTAAAATAGGGTCACATTAGAAGTAATTCAAACCTCCTCAACTTACCCAAGAAGAAAACTAACCCTTATTCGAGGGTCTTCCAGTTATTTCTGGCAGCCCACAAACACCCTGGCTCCCACTCAGACTCCACCATTGTAATTCCTCTCAAGGGAGCAATGCAGCTGTCCTTGTAGCAGTCCCTGTGTGGGAAACTCACGCAAGAGCTGAGGGTGTTTCCTTGGTGGTAATCCCAACATTGCCATTCCTCAGCCTGCCCAGGGAGTGCTGGATGCCCTCGGAGATTCCTCCCCAGCTTCACATTACTCATCAGCCCTGATAGTGATCAGAGGCCAATACATTCTCTAGAATCTTTCTGCCGAAGGGCTGGTCCCTGGGTGATGGATGATGGGTAAGTGGGTGGATGAGCGGATGGATGGATGAGTGGATGGATGGGATGGTATCAACATCACCTAGAAGCTTGGTAGAAATGCCCAGGTCCCAGAGATTCTTATTTAATGGGTGTGGGGTGCAGCAGAGGCATTGGGAGTTTATTTTATTTTGTTTTTGAAACAATGTCTCATGGTGCAGTCATGGCTCACTGCAGCCTCAACCCCTTGGGCTCAAGGGATCCTCCTACCTCAGCCTCCCCAGGACCTGAGACTACAGGCACATGCCAGCGCATCTGGCTAATTTTCTTATCTTTTGTAGACATGGGGGGTCTCTCTAAGTTGCCCAGGCTGGTGTCGAACTCTGGGCTCAAGCAATCCTCCTGTCTTTGCCTCCCAAAGTGCTGCAATTACAAGGGTGAGCCACTGCATCCAGCCAACATCAAGACTTCCTCAATCTCCCCAAGTGTTTCTAATGCGTAGCTGAGCTTGAAACCACCATCCCCGCTGCTTCTCAAACTGTAATGTGCTGAGGAATCACCTAGAGGACTGGTTAAAATACAAATTCTGATTCTGTTAGATCAGTGTTGGGGCCTGGAAATCTGCATTGCTGCAAGCTCCAGGGCAGCACTGGTGCTCCTTATCCAACTACACTTTGCACAGCAAGAATGTGCAGGAGATCTTTCAGCCCCATTCTTGGACCGCCCCCACCCAAGAGCCTCAACCTAGTCAGAGGGATAGAACTGGAAACACCCACCACACCAAGTTTTTCCTCCCCCTCTTCTCTCCCCTCCGTTTCCCCAGTTAGTAAGTCTCCTGTAAAAATTAAAAATCTAGAGTATGGAAAGGGGTGGGATGGAGGAATAGAGATTATATATGTGTGGTCTGAAGGAACACTCCAGGGGTATGCCGTCCTATGTGTGGGATGTGGAATAGGTTGCCAAAATGAGCAATGCCTGAACATCATCTCAGCCACCTACCCACATCCCCCCAAAACAATGTGACTACGAGAGAAAGAAAGAGAGAGAGAGAGAAGTATTACCAGGGTAAAACTATGTTAAAGGGTTAAAGCTCTGCTTGCATTTACCCTTAAGATCTCAAGGAAGCTTACAGAAAATTACAAGCATGTTTAATAATCCCTAAAGAGGTCATTTAAATAAACCATTTGTTAGAAACCAGAAGTTTCAACTCAAACACAGTTTGAAACTGGCTAACATGTGATGGATTTTAGACACAAGCAAAATCAGTGTGAGTTTCATAGCAACACTACTGGAACCTGCCCGGAGCACAGAGCTGCCAAGCTCAACAGCCATTCCTCACATCCAGTGACCCTAAAGAAGGGCTGCTGTCACCTCCGTGCACACCCCATGCCCTCAGCTGGCTCCTTTCTGGACTTGTGCAAAATCCCCTAATGCTTCTCCTACCCCCAGCCCCTCCTCACTCTAGTCCGAAGTCAACCTTCTACAGGCAAAGGACTTATCATGTCTCTGTCCTAATCTGAGCTTTCCGCTGATTCTTCATGGCCCCCAGAACAACACCCTGAGTTCCCCAGGCTTGACACTGAGAATTCTGTGTACATTGACCCCAAAGGACCATTTTCCCCCAAAGCTCCCTCCCGCCTCTGGCTGTATGCTGCAAGCCTGGAGCTCAAACTGGCCTCTCACCATTTCCCAAGTGCCTCCAGGCATTAATTCTGCATTGCTGCAAGCTCTTTCCTCCACCTGCAATGCCCTCTGTCCTTCCAGCTCCTGTTCTGTTCTTCTGTACCTGTCAGAGAGAGCAATCTTTGTTCGGAAAGAGACAGAATTAACTGTGAAAAGCAGGAATCAGAGTTCAAGTGGGGCGGCGTCTGCAGCTGAGCACTTAGGCACTCAGGAGTGCAAGTCTCTTGAACTGAATGGATTCCAAAGGAATGCGAAGAACTTATTAATTAGACTGCCAAGCCAGTAGCAGAAGCAGCAAAGAGTAGACCTTAAGATGTACAAGCTGAATTCTGCTTCCCAGAAATTGCAAGAGTGATGTTCAAATGTATTTGACCACTTGTAAGGCACAGACACTGACCAATCAGAAGGCAGCATTGGCCTGGAGTCCTGGAGGCCGCCTGATGGGCTGAGCCTTTGGTTGCCAGAGCTTGGTTGGGGGTTGGCAGGGTTGAGGGAGGGGGTGGACTCGGGAAGTTTCCTGCTGGAGCTTGGAGGTGGGAGAGAGACCCACAGAGAGGCCAGGAGAGCTTGAAGAGTAGTGGGAACAGGGCCATCCAGGGTCTCAAGACAATAGCTGGCTAGTCCTCTTTTTGGAAGTTCCCCTCACTCCCACCCTCAGAACCGAGGATGTGTCTTGCTTTTGCCAGTTTTCTGAAAGAGAAGGAGATTGGAACCCTGCCTCTAAACCCAAGAGAGGCCTAAACCAGTATGCTTTGTATTGATCCAGGAAATGTTATAGAGCAGTTGGTTTTTGAGCTCATAAAACAGGAAGCAGCACAGTTTCATTAAGAACGTGCTGTACCAGACCAGACACAGTGGTCCTTGCCTATAATCTCAGCCCTTTGGAGGCCAAAGCAGGAGGATTACTTGAGGTCAGGAGTTCAAGACCAGCCTGGGCAACATAGTGAGACCACATCTCTACAAAAAATTAAAAATTAGTTGGGCATGGTAGTGCACACCTGTAGTCCCAGCTACTCAGGAAGTTGAGGCAGGAACATCTCTTGAGCCCACTGATTTTGGGTGAAGCCTGGGCAACATAGTGAGACCCCATCTCAAACAATGAAAATTTAAAAATTAGCCAGGCGTGGTGGCCTGTGCCTGTAATCCCAGCTACTCAGGAGGCTGAGGCAGAAGGATCACTTGAGCCCAGGAGGCTAAGGCTGCAGGGAGTTGTAATGGTGCCACTGCACTCCAGCCTGGGTGACAAACAGAGATCTCATCTCAAACAAATTTATTTATTTATTTATTTATTTTATTTTATTTTATTTTTTGCTATACCAAGTTAGCCTCACATCCAGTTTTCCCATTGGGTACAAGCTTCTTGATAACAAGCCACACATGGTCTTAGAGTTGCAGCCTTTCTGATCTGCCCATCTGAACCCACTTTCTCTCCACTTGCTCCCGTCCCTCCAAGGATCCAACATCAATACTACCCAGAGGCAAGACCCTCAATTTCTGGAGCTCATTATTAGGCTACTGTTGCTTGTAGTCTGCCCCTGACCTCATGCCCAAGTTCAGATCATTGCTCTATCTCCTAAAAAAAAAAAAAATTAGTATTATTTTTAAAGAAGTGCCTTCATACGTGTTGGTCCCCTTTTAGCTACTACTGCATTTCTCTGCCTCCTTTCAGAGTAAAGGTTACTGAAAAAAAATGTACTGTCACTTCCCCATAGTCTCACTTCCCACTCACTCTTCAACACCCAATGCCACTGAAATGGTCTGACAAACGTCACCACCGCCCTGCCTTGTGCTAAAGCCAATGAATGCTCTTCAGTCTTCAGTCTAATTGATCTCTCTTCTTTTATTTGAGAGAGTCTCGCTCTGTCGCTAGGCTGGAGTGCAGTGGCGGACAGCTCACTGCAACCTCCGCCTCCTGGTTTCAAGCAATTCTCCTGCCTCAGCCTCCCAAGTAGCTGGCATTACAGGCACGCAGTGATCACACCCAGCTAATTTTTGTATTTTTAGTAGAGACGGAGTTTCACCATGTTGGCCAGGCTTGTCTTGAGTTTCCGACCTCGTGATCCACCCACCTCAGCCTCCGAAAGTGCTGGGATTATAGGCGTGAGCCACTGTGTCGACCTCTCTTAACATCTGCCCTCATATCTGCCTAACCCTCCTTCTCAGTCTTCTTTTTCTTTTAATCAAGATAGGGTCTCACTCTGTTGCCCAGGCTGGAGTGCAGTGATGCAAACATGGCTCACTGCGGCCTGGAACTCCTGGGCTCAAGGGATCCTCCCACCTCAGCCTCTTGAGTAGCCAGGACCACAGTTGCATGCTACCACACCTGGCTAATTTTTTAAATTTTAAATTTTAAATGGGGTCTCATTATGTGGCCCAGGCTGGTCTCGAATTCCTGGGCTCAAGCAATTCACCCACCTCCACCTCCCAAACTGCTGGAATTACAGGCCCGAGCCACTGCACCTGGCCCTTCCTAGTCTTCTTCACAGACCTCCTTCCCCTGCTGGTCATTTCTCTTTTCTCTCTATATATACTAGGTGTGTGCATTCATTCCCATGGCTTCAAGACTGCCTGTATGTGCTCTCAGCATTCAAATTTGTATCTCTAAACTCTTTCTGTCCTGCTACTGATTCATATTTCCAACATCCTGCCCAACATCTTCATTTGAATGACAAAAAGAAACCTCAAATCTAACTTGGCAACAAGCAAACCATTTACTCCCATCTCCCACAAAAAAGCATTGCTCCATCCTCAAGCCTTCTTTATCTCAGCAAATAGCATCACCGTCATCCAAATTCTTACGCACAGAACCTAAGCATATTCTTGATTATTTTCCTCACACCCTACATCTAATCCAAAAATATGTTCTATCCATTAAATCTCCAAAATTCATATCAAATATGACCATTTCTCCCATCTCCCTTGCTACCTCCCTCATCAAACTACCATTATCTCTTGCCTGGACCACTGTCCTAATTGGTCTCCCTGCCTCCACTTTTGCCTCACTACAAAACATCATCCACATAGCAACAAGGATGATCTTTCCAAATCATAAACCAGCTTATACGTATGTTCCTGGTGAACAATCTTCCCATCACAGCCAAAGTCCTCAGCAAGGTCTATAAGATCCTACCTAACCTGCAAGGCACCTGACCACCTGCTTTACATCATCCTTACCACTCTTTCCCTTCCTGCTCACTACCCTCCAGCTATTCCAGCTTCTCATTCACAGAGGCCAAGCTGATTCCTCTCTCTCTGCATCTTTGTACCTGTCATTCTTTAGTCATCCCAGGTTTGTCCCCCCGATTGTCGCATAAAACTGCCTCCTTCTCATTTAGGTCTCAATCAAAACGCCCCTTCTTGTTTCCTTACCATCCCAGCTAATGCTGCTTCGCCTAGTTGTTCCCTTTCACATCACCCTATTTTATTTTCTTTGTGCCACTTGGTAACTACAGTTATCTCATTTTCTTATTTGCTACATATTTATTACCTGTCTCCCACCACAGCCATCAGAATACAAAGTCCTTAGGGAAAGAGGATTCTACCTTTTTTTCATTTGTCACTGTCATTGACCCATAGAAGGTACTCTGTTTGCTAGACTGATGGATAGTTGGATGGATAGATAGAGGAATAGAGGGATGGATGGATTGATGGATGGATGGATAGATGGTTGGCTGGTTAGATGGATGGATGGATAAATGGATGGATGGATGGATGGATGGATGGATGGATGGATGGATGGTTAAGTAGTTAGATGGATGAATGATGAATGGATGAATTGATGATTGGGTGGTTGGATGGATGGATGGATGGATGGTTAAGTAGTTGGATGGATGATGAATGGATGGATGGATTGATGATTGGGTGGTTAGATGGATGAATGATGGATGAATGAATGAATGGGTAGGTGGGTGGGTGTGTGGGTGTGTGGGTGGGTGGGTGGATGGATGGGTGGGTAGGTGGTTAGATGGACAGATGAATGATGAATGGATGGATGGATAGATGAGTGAACAGATGCTGACCTCATTAAGTCTTCATCTTAGCCCTTTCTTTACACTTTCCCTAAACATTATTACTCCTCCATATTCAACTATTATCTCGGAGTTGATGATCCCCAAATCTGTATTTCCAATCCACTTCACTTCTGCCCATGTGGATGGATGTATTCAACTGTCTTCTGGACATCTCTAATTAGATGCCTCACAGTGCATCAAAATCAAAGACCCATACTGAAACCTATTTCTCTTCTCAATTTCTTTTTTTTTTTTTTTGAGATGGAGTCTCACTCTGTCGCCCAGGCTGGACTGCAGTGGCGTGATCTCGGCTCACTGCAAGATCCACCTCCCGGGTTCACGCCATTCTCCTGCCTCAGCCTCCCGAGTAGCTGGGACTACAGGCACCCGCCACCACGCCCGGCTAATTTTTTTGTAGTTTTAGTAGAGACGGGATTTCACTGTGTTAGCCAGGATGGTCTTGATCTCCTGACCTTGTGATCCACCCACCTCAGCCTCCCAAAATGCTGGGATTACAGGCGTGAGCCACCGCACCCAGTCCTCTTCTCAATTTCTTATCCAAATTAAGATTACCATTATGTACTCGGGTGCTAAGGCCAAGATTCTTGGCACCAATCTTCACTCTTTCCTTCCAATCGTTACCAAGACCTGTTGACTCAGTCTCAGATCTACATACACTCCTGTCCATCCACACCACCTTGCTTTATCATCACCCCAACAACTCTCATCAGGAGGACGGTTAACAGTTCCACTGTCCTCTCCACGTCTAGGTATGTACCATGTGCCATGTCCCCTTCACCCTCAAGCTGCATGGTGTTTCTTCAACCCAAATATACATGTAAAAGTCTTCAGCCTTTCATATCTGACCTCTCCATTCCCCAAGTGCTTGCAGGTTCTCAAGTGTTCCTTGCCTTAATGTATCCAACATCTTCTGCTCTCCTACTTTGTATGCAGGATTTATTGTAGGTGTCACCCCTGCAGGGATGCCTTCCTCTATCCCCCATTTCTCACCCCGGTCTAGATTAGGTACCTCTTCTACCTGCTTCCATCAAACTTGGTTTCTCTTTTATTGCACCCAGTGCAATGCACCTTTTTTTGCCTTTGTGCATGTCTGTGAGCTCTCTAAAGGCAATGACAGAGTCTCAAACATCTCTAAATCCTCAATGTTGAGAACAGCACTGACACAGAAGAGGAATTCAAATATGTGTAGATTGATGGGTGGAAACTTGTGGGAGTATAGCATGTATTTTGGAAAACCTAATAAGGGCTCCAGGCATTTTTGACAGGATAGAGTGATGAACTGGGTTTAACAAGATAAAATTTAATTGGAACAAATGTAAGGTTCTGCCCTTGGGTCCAAAAGGCACAGGTGTGGGAAAAGGGAGCCGCATGTGGTTGCAGTTTATATGAAAAGCCTGGGGAGTTAGACCTGTCAGTAAGCTCAGCGCGGGTCAATAGTGTGATCTGACTGCCAAAACAATTAACACAGTCTTAGCTTGCACTGAATGTGTAGTTTCCAGAACGAGAGAAGTGACACATGCAGTGCAATCAGGCCATACTGTCGATCTGGGTTCGTTCTGAGTTTCACACTTTAGGGGTTAGACAGTAATAGGTGCTGAGGAAAAATACCAGGTGGTGAGAAGACACCAGATCAAGTCTAGTGAGAAACAGGTAGAGGACCAGATCCGCTTAGCCTTCAGAAAGTGTTTGGGTCCGTGCTAGCTATCTTCAAACATCCAAGGATGTATAACCTATTTTAAGGAATTATTTTCTAACCAAGGAGACTGTCCGAAATGTGGACAGGTAGAAAGTCTCTTGCCAATGGTGATATTTCAAAGTATAGCAGAATTGGTTTTTCAAAAACATATATTGTGACATCACACACACATACACATACTCACAATTTCCATATGCTACACACCCTGCCCCACCCCTACCTGCTCAACCCCTACCCAAACTTCTGCTTAAAACCCTTATAAGGTTGTACTGGACTTTTCTTTTTCTTTTTTCTTTTTCTTTTTTTTTTTTGAGACGGAGTGTTACTCTGTCACCCAGCAGGCTGGAAGGCAGTGATGTGATCTCAGCTCACTGCAACTTCCACCTCCCAAGTTCAAGCGATTCTCCTACTTCAGCCTCCCAAGTAGCTGGGACTACAGGTGCGTGCCACCACGCCTGGCTAATTTTGTATTTTTAGTAGAGACAGGGTTTCATCATGTTGGTCAGGCTGATCCTGAACTCCTGACTTCAAGTGATGTGCCTGCCTTGACCTCCCAAAGTGCTGGGATTATAGGCATGAGTCACTGTGCCCGGCCCCAAGAATTTTTTTTTTTTTCTTAGAGATGAGGTCTCACGCTGGGTGTGGTGGCTCATGTCTGTAATCCCAGCATTTTGGGAGGCCGAGGCAGGCAGATCACCTGTGGTCAGGAGTTCGAGACCAGCCTGACCAACATGGTGAAACCCTGTCTTGGCTAATAATATAAAAATAAGCCAGGCATGGTGGTTCATGCCTGTAATCCCAGCTACCTGGGAGGCTGAGGCAGGAGAATCACTTGAACCCGGGATGCAGAGGTTGCAATGAGCCAAGATTGTGTCATTGCACTCCAGCCTGGGCAACAAGAGCGAAACTCCATCTCCAAAAAAAAAAAAAAAGAGAGAGAGAGAAATAGGGTCTCACTCTGTTGCCCATGATGGAGTGCAGTGAAGCTATTAATATCACTGCTCACTGCAGCTTCCAACTGCTGGGTTCATTATCCTCCCACCTCAGCTCCAAGTAGCTGGGACTACAGCTGTGCCCCACCAAGCTGGGCTAATTTTTAAATAATTTTGTAGAAATGGGGTCTTGCTAGGTTGCCCAGGCTAGCCTCAAACTCCTGACTTCAAGGGATCTTTCTCCCTCAGCCTCCCGAAGTGCTGGGATTACAGGAGTGAGCCACCATGCCCGGCTCATATTGGACTTTGTAATGTGCTTCCCCATATTTGCCTCACTGGTTGACAAGCTACTTGCTAAATGTACAGCTCTGGTTGTGCTCATCTTCTCTGCTGTGAGAACCCTCTCAGGCATGGCCCCCATTGCACCTGCCAGACCAGTTCTCAAACCAGTCCAACCTGACCTTGACCATGGAGTCTCTGTCTCCTCCCACCCTTTCCAGACTTAGAGATAGCACTGTGCCTCACTCCAGCTATGACTTCCCCAGGGGTCCCCTGGAAGGGTCTTTGGTGACACAGCCCAGGAGTGTTGTATTAGTCCATTTTCATGCTGCTGATAAAGACACACCTGAGACTGAGTAATTTATAAAGAAAAAGAGTTTTAATGGACTCACAGGTCCATGTGGTTGGGGAGTCCTCACAATCATGGAGGAAGGCAAAAGGCATGTCTTACATGGTGGCAGGCAAGAGAGAAAAATGAGAGCCAAGCAAAAGGGGTTTCTTCTTATAAAACCATCAGATCTTGTGAGACTTATTCACTACCATGAGAACAGTATGGGGGAAACTGCCCCCATGATTTAATTATATCCCACTGGCTCCCTCCCACAACCTGTGGGAATTCTGGCAGCTACAATTTGAGATGAGATTTGGGTGGGGACACAGCCAAACTATATCAAGCGTTATCGCCCTGTGAGGTCTGCCCTGACCAAAGAGGGACAAGAGGTAGGTGCAAAAAAGCCAGCACATGAATTTACCCCGTCACTCCTTGGTGGACCACTCTGTGCACCACAAATTATGGTCCATATGGCCCAAATGTGCAACCCGTAAAGCTGTGGCCAGCTCCCTACTGCATCATTTTTTTTTTCTTTTTTGTGGGGGGCGGGGGGACAGGGTCTTGCTCTGTAGCCCAGGCTGGAGTGCAGTGATGTGATCACAGCTCACGGCAACCTTGACTTCCTGGGCTCAAGCAGTCTTCCCACCTCATCCTCCTGAGTCCATGGGACTACAGGTATGTGCCACCGTGCCTGGCTAATCTTTAAATTTTTGTAGACACAGAGTCTCTCTATGTTGCCCAGACTGGTCTTGAACTCCTGGCCTCAAGTGATGCTCCCACCTCAGTCTCCTAAAGTGCTGTGATTACAGGTCTGAGCCACTGCAGCCAGCTTAATGCTTTGTATTTGCTTTTTCTCCTTCTTTTTGACTCTCTCTCGTTGCTCTGGAATTGTATCTCCTCCCTTTTAATAAAACATTCGCCAAAACAAACAAACAAAACAAAACAAACAAAACACCCTTCTAAGGCTCCCCAACATCCTTAGGACACAAAACCACAGTCTTCATGCGACTTCTAAGGCTCTGCCCATTCTAGCCTCTGTCCCTCTCTGTCCTCTCTCCTTGCTTCATCTGCCCCTGTAGAAATCTCTCACCAGACTCTTCTGCTTTGAGACTCTCGCCCAGGCTGTTCCTCTGCCTGGAATCCTCTCTTCCCTCCCTTCTATGTGTGTTTTTGTTTGTTTTGTTTTGTTTTGAGATGGAGTCTCCCTCTGTCACCCAGGCTGGAGTGCAGTGGCACGATCTCAGCTCGCTGCAGCCTCCACCTCCCAGGTTCAAGCGATTCTCCTGCCTCAGCCTCCCAAGTAGCTGGGATTACAGGGGCCCACCACCACGCTGGGCTAATTTTTTGACCAGCCCCTGGTTCCTCATTGTACTATTTAAGTTCTGGCCTTCCACTCTCCACCTCTCAAGATGGAACATTCTCTCAAATCCTCAGATGTGGTCGTCCCTGCATGCTGACATCTGTTGAGGAGTCCCTGTCATTGTCTTTGGTCTCAGATATGGCATGGTATCAGTTAGGATTGTGTTATACTGCACATAGCTGTTGTCCTGACTTACAGTGAGTTAAACCTGTGGTTCTCAATGTCTGGTCCCCAGATTGACAGCATCAGCATCACCTGGGTACTTGTTAGAAGTACAACATTCTTGACTAGGCACGGTGGCTCACGCCTGTAATCCCAGCACTTTGGGAGGCCAAGGCAGGAGGATCGCTTGAATCCAGGAGTTTAAGACCAGCCTGGGCAACATGGTGAAACCTGTCTCTACTGAAAATACTAAAATGTTAGGCGAGCTTGGTGGCACATGACTGTAGTCCCAACTCCACAGAGGGACTGAGATGGGGAGGATTTATTGAACCCAGAAGGTTGAGGCTGCAGTGAGTCGAGATGGCACCACTGCACTCCAGCTTGAGTGATAGAGCAAGACCCTGTCTCAAAAAAAAAAAAAAAAAAAACCTACACCCTAGATGACAGAATCAGAAACAGCAATCTGTGCTCTAACAAGCCTTCCAGGTGGATCTGAGGCAAACTCAGGTTTGAGAAGCGCTCAAAGGGAGTTTATTTTTTTCACAGAATCTAAAGTCCAGAGGTGACTGAACTGCCGCTTGGTAACATGGCCCCACCTAGCTGAAGTGAAAGCTGAGGAAAAACCATTAACACTTGCAGCTGGCCAGGCGCAGTGGCTCATGCCTGTAACTCCAGAGCTTTGGGAGGCCAAGACAGGAGGATCACTTGAGGCCAAGAGTTTGAGACCAAACTGGGGCAACACAGTGAGACCCCATCTTTAAAATAAAAACAAAAATAAGTTAGCCAAGCGTGGTGGTGCAGGCCTGTAGTCCCAGCTACTCAGGAGACTGAGATGGGAACATGGCTTGAGCCCAGGATATTGAGGTTATAGTGAGCTATGATTGCACCATTGCACTCCAGCCTGGGTGACAGAGTGTATTAGTCCGTTTTCATGCTGCTGATAAAGACATACCAGAGACTGGGTTATTTATAAGAAAAAGAGAAGTTTAATGGACTCATGAGAAGAGTATGGGGGAACAACCACCATGATTCAATTATCTCCCACCAGGTCGCTCCCACAACGTGTGGGAATGATGGGAGCTACAACTCAAGATGAGATTTGGGTGGGGACACACCCAAACCATAACACAGAGTGAGACCCTGGCTCTAAAAAAAGAATAAAAATCAAAATAAATTTTTAAAAAATGAAAAACTTTTGGCCCCTGTAGTGGGAGGTGGCAGAGGAAATGAGGATGGCAATGGCCATTGAATCACCCAACAATCGGTTTCTTCCAAGGCTGCTGTGCTCTGCATGGCAGCATCCCATTTGCATGGCAATGAGCCATCTGGTCTACCAGCACCCCTTTTTCCACTACCTACCATCTGCTCTTGGAGCTCTGAGAATTCTTCTGCTCTCATCTTGACGGCTCAGGGCCACAGGGAGCTTGGTTTCTCTTCATCCAGCGCAGTCTCTTTCTGCAGTTATATGCCTGCACCATGCCGTGGACAACTCCTGCAAAGCCGCTGCCCCTCTGTGCTCAGGTGCTCAAGCGTGTTGGGGAGCTCTGTCGCCTACCTCCCTTTTGCAATGAGGCATGAAGAGGATCTGGAAAGGCGGTATACAATACCGGATGCACCCTGGTTACCAAACTTGGTAACATCATGGCCCCACCTATCTTTTCTCACCCATCTTAGTGAGAGTTTCCTCTAAAAATCTCATCTTGGGTGGAGTGCAAAGACTCGTGCCTGTAATCTCAGCACTTTGGGAGGCTGAGGTGGAAGGATCACTTGAGGCCAGGAGTTGGAGACCAGCCTGAGCAATGTAGTCAGACCCTATCACTACAAAAAAAAAAAAAAAATTTTTTTTAAATAGCCAGACACAATGGCATGCACATATAGTCTCAGCTACTTGGGAGGCTGAGGCAGGAGGATCTCTTGAACCCAGGAGTATGAGGCTGCAGTGAGCTATGATCATGCTGCTGCACTCCAGCCTGGGTGACAGAGCAAGATCCTGTCTCAAAAAAAAACAAAGGAACAGAAAGAAAGAAAATCATGATACAATATGTATTCTTCAAAATCTCTCTGATTTATACCAGGAATGCATCTTAAAAGCCAAACATTTGAAGTCTCTTTTCTCTGACTCTGTTCTTGATGCAATGGAAGCCTCAAATGTAGTGGTCCGGAGGAGGTGGAGGTGGAAGGAGTGGTGCTGAGTTGAAGAGAGAACGACGGAGGGCGGAAGGCATTGAACACTTGACAGTATCCTGTCAAATCTGGGATGACTTCATAAACACTAGCTGCTGTTTGCGAAAACATCTTTGGAAGACACTACTGTACAGATGCTAAAGTGTGTTGGTGGGGGGTGTCTCCCCTAATGCTGTGTCTACAAAGTCCAAAATAGCAATGTGCCAAGAAATCTCTCTCCAACGCAGTTATTTCGAGAGGAAACCTGGTGGGGTGGATGGAATAGCGGGGTAAGAATCACAAGAATTGGGTTCTCTGTCCAGATCTGCGGCTTCCTACCTGGGTAATCACATCAAGTCACGTCGTCTCTTTGAATCTTGGATTATGGAGCCGGTAAAATGGGTGTGAAAACACCCGCTTTGGCTGCATGGTGTGTAGTTTTGTACCCATTTTATGGATAAGGGTTGTAATCAAACTAAAGGCATATAAAAGTACTTTGGGCCAGGTCCAGTGGCTCAGATGTGTAATCCCAGCACTTTGAGAGACTGAGGTAGGAGGCTTGCTTGAGTCCAGAAGTTCAAGACTAGCCTGAGCAACTTAGCAAGACCTTGTCTCTACCAAATAAAATAAAGACATGTAAATAAAGGCATGTAGAAGAAGTACTTTGGGCCAGGTGCACTGGCTCACATCTGTAATCCCAGCATTTTGAGAGACTGAGGTAGGAGACTTGCTTAAGGCCAGGAGTCCAAGACCAGCCTGGCCAACATAGCAAGACCCTGGCTCTACAAAATAAATAAATTAATTAAACAAGTAAAATTTTTTTCATTAGGAAACAAAGTACTTTGAAATGAAACAGTGATTACACAAATGAAAGGTCATATAAGTACCATTATCTTCTTTCTTATAATCTAAAGGAAGACATCATTATTTTCTTTAATAGAACTGGATTGTTGTTGTTGTTATTTTACAGAATTAAATTTCAATCACGTTTCTAGGCTTACTCTATGGTTTTCTCTTCAGACATTTCAAAGTGGTTAGAGAAACAAAATTAAGAGGTTAGGGAAATAAAAGATAACAGAAAAGTATGTTTCACATGTAACTCAGCAGGTTATTTTACATCAAGTATATCCTTACTGAGTCTCTGCCTGCTTGATCTGTCAGTTACTGAGAGGGGGATATTGAAATCCCCAACTGCAATAGTGGATTTGTCAACTTCTTCTTGCAGTTCCCTCAGTTTTTGCCTTACGCATCTTCATTGGTGATTAGGTATACACACATTTAGGATAGTTAGATCTTCTTAACTTCAAGAGAATTGCCCTCCTTATCATAATGTAATACCTTTCTTCGTCCTTAATCGGGTTACTTGTTCTGAAGTCAACTTTGTATGATATTAACAGAGCTGCTCTAGCTTGCTTTTGACTGGCGTTGGCATGGTATATTTTTGTTTATGTATCTGCTTTTTCTTTCTTTTCTTTTTTCTTTTATTTTTAGTTGATATGAAATAATTGTCCATAGTTAAGGGATATAGAATGATATTTCAATACATGTCTACAGTGTGTAATGATCAAATCATGGTGATTAGCATATTCATCACCTCAAATATTTACTTTTCACCTACTTGACTCTTTATATTTAAAGTGGGTTTCCTGTAAACAACAGGTAATTGGGTGGTTGTTTAAGTCTACTATGACAAACTCTGTCTTTTAAATTCATATATTTAGACCATTCACATTTAAAGTGATTATTGATTTAATTGGATGGATAACTACCATGTTTGTAACTCTTTTCTACTCATTATATTTTGTTCCTTTCTCCTTCCTCTTTTTCTGCCTTTTCTGGTTTTAATCAAACATTTTATATCTTAGCATATCAAGTATACTTATTTTTAAAAACATTTTAGTGGATGCCCTAGGGTTTCTTATTTACATTTTTAACTAATTAAGTCCACTTCCAGGTAACACTAAACCACTTCACATGTAGTGTGGGTACCTTAGAATATCCCCAATTTATCCTTCTCATCCCCTGTGATATTGCCGTCATTCATTTTACTTACCTGTATGCTGTAATCACCAAATACCAGGTCTCTCATTCTTAGGCAAATTCACAGTCTGCCTCTAGCAATCCATCAAAATTACTATTTAAGTTTTTCTACCAGTTGATCCTTCTGTTGTCTTCAGGTTCCGATAAACAGATCTTGGCTATGTCTCTTTGGATTTTCCTCTCTCTCCAGATGTTAAGGTGGCCGTTTGCCTGAAAACTTTATTCTCTGAGGGGATCCAAGAAAAGTCCCAGTTTTCAGTTTGTTTGGCTTTTACTTTCTGTGAAGGATGGGAATGATGACTTCCAAGCTCTTCATGTGTCAGAGCTGAAATTGGAAGTGGTCCAGCAGATTGGTTTACATCATGGAGACTGTAGTTGTGTTTGCTGATTTTCAAAAGCATCCAAGCCTCAGCTCAGGCCTGTTTCATCCAACTAGCCAATTCTGGACTAAAAAGAGAGAGAGACTATTTTCTAACTCACATGAAAGAGATCATTTAATCCTCCAATCTGATCTGAGGACCCCAGACGCGGTGTTACTTGCACAAAGCAAGAACGGTTAAGTCCCTGCTTTGTGTTGGTTACAACCTCAGTGACATTGGTGTCATAGTTTCAGGACATAACTGACATTTTTCAGTACAGACACCTCAACTCCCTACCCTAAGCAAGGACTGGACTTACAAATTTATCTCCCAGATAATCACTATTATTTATACTCTTATCCACCCGACAGCTCATCAGAATTAACCTTCTCTGTCCAAAAAAATTTTAAATCAAGGATTTGATTATAATATGCACTTTAAAGACACTTAGGCAAGTTGTTGGCTTAAAAAAGAAGAAGAATTCTGATTTCTCCAGAACTCTATCAACCTGCACTCCCTAACTGGCAGCTCCACACAATGAGAACTGATGCTCACATTGATGACCCTCCAGCACTACAAGATCCTGGAGAGCCTTTGAATCACCCAAGAAAGATTAAATTATATTCAGTAGTGCTTTAGTGTTAAGTGCATTTTATACTGTATTCCACATCTACAGAATTTGATCATTTATAGGAGGCACAAGGTGACTCTCTTATTGTCCAGGTTCTGATTCATTTCAGCTCAATTTGAATTACAAAGGTTTACTAAACTCCTACTGCTCATCCCAAACTATGGCACACACTGGAAGGTATATTTCACTTATTCGTGGAGCTTACAATTTCATGATTTAAACAAAAAAAAGCAAACAAGCCAACAGAACAATACACATCTTATAATCATGGTACTCAGCACATGCAAGAGTTGATTGGATGAGTGTGTTTGCTCAGTGACCTATAAACACAGTGCTAGACAGGCACAGAGACAGGAGTAATTAGAGAATGTGACACGAGGAGAAAATATTTCCACTCAGCTATGTAAGATGATCAGGACTCTGGCAGTCAGTAAGGTGGAGGAAAGTATTCGAGCAAAAGGGAAAGTGAGGAGAACGTCCAGGGAATGGAGAAAATCCTGGTATTTCTGGAACATGTGGGTAGGAAATGCCAAGAAATGATGCTGGAAAACCGAATCACAGAGGGCGTTGAATGTCAGGCTGAGGAATTTGAATGTTTTCCTGGAAGCACTAGGACGCCAGCAAGGGTCTTGAGCAAAAGAGTGACATAGTCAGGTGTGCTTTAGAAACATCACTCCAGAAGCACTGGGGACAGCAGATTGGGGTGAGATGGGAGGTGGGAGACATAGAATCCATTTAGAAAGTGGCTGCGTACGTTCAAGCATGAGATTAGGGATAGCAGTAATGGGAAAATGGAAATGAAGGCATGATTCAAGAGATACCACAGAGGTAGATTTGATAGCACTTGGCAACCAATTGGCTATGAGAGGTAGAAGGAGTTGAAAATGACTCTGGAGTCATTTGCAGATAGAGCTCCAGTTCTCCACACCCCACCCTGCATCCATAGTCTTTGCAATGGGACTTTGCAGCTCCTCTCATCCAGAAATGAAGTCTATTTGTCTGCCCCCTCAAATTGGGTTTCGGTTCTATATTGCTTGGGTCTTGAACCAACACTGAATTATGCTGGTGTAAAGGGAGAGGATGCTGAAACCACATAACTTAGTTTGGGCTTCCCCAGCAATGCACACTATGTCAAGGATTCAAACAGATGTAATATGTTTGGGAGATAATCTCAGGAAGCACGGTTAGAAGAGTGGGAAAATGAGACTGGGGAAGAAAGGAAGCAACAAAGGGTATGTTATCAAGCAAGTTACCACTTTGCACAACTGAAGCTTAATCCGACTGATATGTTTTCGCTCTGTCCCCACCCAAATCTCATCTTGAATTGTAGTTCCTATAATTCCCACATGTTGTGGGAGGGCCCAGTGGCAGATAATTGAATCATGGGGGCAGTTTCTCCCATACTGTTCTTCTGGTAATGAATAAGTCTCACCAATCTGATGATTTTATAAGGTGAAACCCCTTTCCCTTGATTCTCATTCTCTCTTACTGCCACCATGTAAGATGTGCCTTTCACCTTCCGCCATGATTATGAGGCCTCCCAGGCCATGTGGAACTATGAGTCCATTAAACCTCTTTTTCTTTATAAATTACCCAATCTCAGGTATGTCTTTATCAGCAGCATGAAAATAGACTAATACACCTGCTGAGTACTCTGGGAGACATCTCTGAGTTATTCCACCTGAGGCATGAAAGATTAGGGGTATTTATCTATCAGTCATTGCTTAAGGGTTGCTGGTGAGAGGATGGAGAACTTCTATGGCCTGTCTGACATGTGGGCAGAGCTACCACCAGCCCACCCAGCTCCTACCTAGGCTGCTTCCAGATGGGACAACTCATAGACGACCAGCTGCAGGTACCTGCTAGTGGGGCCAAAGTGCCCAGAAGAGCTGCAGGCCAAGGTGAAATGAGCAATGCCCTATGTTCTGTGGTGAGATCTGTGCAAACCTACTGCCAAAGTCTATGGAAGGTGAGACCAAAGAAGAGGCAGATAAATCCAGCTTCTTGGAAAATAACATTTCATGGGAACTTATGAGCAGAAGCCATGTCTCAGGAGGATTCAAGATGGTTGGATCCCTACAGTATTACCCTCCAGACCCAGGGCTTATGTACCACAGAGTATTGCCTAAGGGCAAGATAAATAGTAAGTGTGTGTCTACAGTAATATCAATGTTGCTTTTACCTAAGAGCAGGATTTACAGTAAGTAAATGCTCTTATATAAGGAACAGTAGATAAAATAGAAATCTTAGCAGTATCCCCAGAACTAGGGTTAATCAGAAGTCAACATGGTGGATTAGCATCCAAGATGGAGTTGCTTTAGCCTCCATGCCCCATATGGGTGCACTGCATCTCTTCTGCCAGGAAAATAGGACTGGAGTTCAGACAGTGGGACAGAGCAAGGAGGAGGAGAAAAGAGCTGTTAGAAGTTAGAGATATGCTGTCCCTAGGATCATGGTGAACCCCAGCTTCATTTGGGGAGTCCATACCCTGACACAGTCATAGGAACCAGAGGCTTGGGCAGTTGTAAAACCCTCAGAGAGTATGTTAAGCACCCATATACACACAGATGTGTTCACATCATAGGTGAAGTCTGCAGTTGGTCTTGGTGCCCTAAGTCCACGAGGCATGGGCTTACCCATGTGCCTGTCCACTTGCATCTCCCCATTCCCCACTGCCTTTGTCTTTGCCCCATCTATACGACTGGTTCTCATGGGCCATGTTCTTCCTCATTAGGATCAGACTTCTCTTAGTCTGTTCAGGCTGCTATAACAGAATACCTACACTGGGTAGCTTAAACTACAAGTCATTTCTCATGATTCTGGAGGCTGAGAAGTCCAAGATCAAGGTACCAGCCTGTTTGGTTCCTGGTGAGGGCTCTCTTTCTGGTTTGCAGACTGCTGCCTTCTTGTTCAATCTACACATTGCAGGGGAAGATGAATCTTATGCCTCTTTCTCTTCTTGTAAAGACACTAATTCCATCACTAGGGCCTCAACTCATGGCCTCATCTAAACCTAATCACCTCCCAAAGACCCCACTTCTGAATACCATTACAGTGAGATTAGAATGTCAATATATGAATTTGTGAGAATGGAGAGGAACACAAATGTTCAGACCATAAAAAGACCTTTCCTTGAAGCCCAGATAGCTTGCCTAGGCCCTTCCCACCTTGTCTAATTCTTGCCAGACCCATGTTTCTGCAGTCAGGATCCCATCTGGAAAGCCTTTGCTACTGCCTAGACTCCTACCCAGGTGAGATAAGACATTTACAACCAAAACCCTGACACTCACCATACTTTAATAAATGTCACTCTCCAAAGACCTCTGCAGCAAACCCAAAGCCCCTGCATTTGGGAATTCTTTGGGGACTACAGGCAGCCCCAATGAAGTCAGTTTACCTGTATCCCTTGGGCTCTGTCATTTGAACAAATGGCTCTCTCTTCCCCATCGCCATACCCTGAGCCAGCCCTGCTGTCAGGTTAATTCATCCCACTCCTCAACCCCTCCACAGTCTTCAGTGCTTCCTTCTCTGGTTTGGTCCATTTTGCAAAAGAGATTGTTTTTTGTTGTTGCTTTCTTTTTGTTGTTTGTTTGTTTGTTTTGAGACGAAGTCTCACTCTTGTCCCCCAAGCTGGAGTGCAATGGCTCAATCTCAACTCACTGCAAACTCCGCCTTCTGGGTTCAAGCAATTCTCCTGCCTCAGCCTCCCGAGTAGCTGGGATTACAGGCGCCTTCCACCATGCCTGGCTAATTTGTGTATTTTTAGTAGAGACGGGGTTTCACCATGTTGGCTAAGCTGGTCTCAAACTCCTGACCTCAGGTGATGCGCCCGCCTTGGCCTCCCAAAGTGCTGGGATCCCACAAGTGTGAGCCACTGCACCCAGACAAAAGAGCTTGTTTTTATGCACTCATCCATTCAGTCAATGTTCATTAGCACCTGTCACATATCAGGCATTGCCAGGATTCAGGAGTGAGTAAGAGAGCATGCCTTATAGGTGCCATCCAATGCAGAAATCCCTGTTGTCTAAAAAAGGCAAAAAAGTTCACACGCAGCAATTTACTAACAGGAGAGCACTAGCATGCTGGCTCCAGCACTGACTACAGCTGGTACCAGGCAAGTGAGTCAGTATCCTCCCCCAGCAAAAAAATAAAATATAATATAAAAGCATTTCCACAACCAGGACTGTAGGAGGCAAAACGAAGAAACAGACCAGGCCTTGACTTAATGATGGTTCTAAGCTCATTAGTGGTTCCCAGTTGACATGAGGCAGCTCGGTCCAGCTTCCCGGCACCCAGGATCTGAGGACAGATGCATCAGTGGGAGGCAGCTTTCCCACGGTGAGGCTCTGTGGAAGCATTTGCAGCATCAGAGAGCTCTTAAAATGCTCAGTTGGAGGAGCCGCCAGGTCATATCTAAAAAACTATGTGCTTGGCACTGAGTCTGGTGGGGCCTGATTCATATGGAAACCCCTGAGAGTCGTGGACGAGAGTGTTTACAGACTTAGAAAAGGCTGCTTGCTCTTGTCATTTTTTTTCTTCTCCCCTGAGAAACATAGGAGTTAAGAGATTTATGGAACCTCCTGATTTATGGGGGACTCAGCCCTCCTCCCCTGATGGCCTCTCTCCAGGGCATTCCCATTTGTTCACATGGGAGAAGAGAGGCAGTTCCAGGCTCCCTTGCATGGAGAGAAAAACAGCATTTCCCCTGGACACACAGCATACTTTAGCCAGAAATCCCACAGCACTTTCTAAAACCATGAGCAATAATGATAGCATCCTGAGTGCCTCTGACAAGCTATCAGGCTGGGCTCTGTTTCCCCCACTAAACTAGCATAGCCCAGCCCCTGCCTCTGGGAGCTTGAATTGGCTTAGAGGCTAGATTTTCTCATCTTAGATCCTAGATATGCCTGCCTGGCACATCGGCTAGGAGCAATATCATGTTGCATTGTCTTACTCCCAAATCCTGGAAAGAGCGAGACAAAAGCTGCTGCAAGGTTGGTCTGTGAGTCCTACCTTCCCCAGGAGACGCCTACAGTGGCATGAACTTGTCAAGGAGGCAGAGAAGGTCCCTCCACCACATGACCAAATGAGACTTCCCTAAACGTAATAGCAAGTCCTGCCACCCTCCGAGGGATGTTTCATTACTTTGCTCCCTTTGCAGATGTGGGAACAGAAGTACAGAATTTTTTTAAGAGAAAGGGTCTTGCTCTGTCAACCAGGCTGGTGTGCAGTGGTGCAACCATAGCTCAATGCAGCCTCAAACTCCTGGGTGCAAACAATCTTCCTGCCTCAGCCTCCCGAGTCGTGGAGCTACAGGTGTGTGTGCAGCCACATCTGGCCCATTTTTATTATTTATTGTAGATATGGGGGTCTCACTATGTTGCCCAGGCTGGTTTTGAACTCCCATCCTCAAGTGATCCTCTCACCTCAGCCTCACAAAGTGCAGGGATTACAGGACTGCGCCACCACGCCTGGTCCCGGAAACGCAGATTGATTCTGGTCTTGCCCGGTGTCACATAGCTAGTAAAGGGTGGGGTAAGATTTGAACCCCAACACACACTTGAGTAGGCATCTCTTCTACTCCCTGATTCCCAGCCCCACGTTTCCCAGACCATAAGAGAGTGATTCCCAGGGCCCTCTTCTGGGATCCCAGCTTGTATGAGTCCGAGGTCTCCGGAGGGCTTACCAGATCCCCTCACTGAGCCCTCGGAGGCCCCGGGATGAAAGTGATTATGCTAAGCCTGAACTTTTTTTTCTTGTTAGATTGTCCATTTTTTGCCTTTCAGCACGTTCCTCGTTTCAGTCATTCCTTTTCCTTTCCAGACCCCAGGAGCCAGAAATAAACACAGGCAGTCTTCACATTGATGTAAATAACCGTTGGCTTTATTGAACCCATCTGCTCAGGCTGTTGGTTGAAATCATAGCTCTGGAGTGTTTTCCACCCCTTGGGCATTCGGGAAGTTTAGCTGCCGCCCTGCCTGGGCAAGTTTGTTCTGCTCCTTCAAGAAAGACCCTCACTACAGAAGCCATGGGTTCATTTCCTTGCTATCCTCAGAACTCAGGAGTCTAGCCCTTTTCTCCCCATTTAACTAACGCATGTATTTATTTAGAGACAAGATCTTGCTCTGTCTCCCAGGCTGGAGTGGAGTGGTGCAATCACAGCTCATGGCAGCCTCGAACTCCTGGGCTCACACAATCATCCCTTCTCAGCCTCCCAAGTAGCTGGGACCACAGGTGTGCTCCACCACTCCTGGCTAATGTTTTAATTTTATTTTTAAAGATGGCGTCTCACTATATTGCCCAGGCTGTTCTCGAACTCCTAGTTCAAGCAGTCTTCCTGCCTCAGCTTCCCAAATGTCTGGGACTACAGGTACACACAACCATGCCTAGCTAACTTCTAAAATCTTTTGTAGAGACGGGTTCTCACTATGTTACCCATACTGGTCTCAAACTCCTGGGCTCAAGCGATCCACCCGCCTCAGCCTCCCAAAGTGCTGGGCTTACAAGCATGAGCCACCACACCTGGCCCCTCTTCTGCTCATTAACAGTCATTTTCCCTCTCACTTTTTCTCTCTTCTGGCACCCCTAGAAGCTGCCTCCTGCCTCCCAGTCCTGCAGACTGCTTGGCTCCATCAATCCGTCCTGGGACCTTGAGTTCAAGGACAGACAGAACCAATGGCTGCAACCCATAGCCACAGCCTCTGGCACCCATCAGCCCAACGTGGCCCTATGTTGGTGTCCCATGCCTCTACACCTTGTACTGGGCTCTCTTCTCTTGTAATAACAATTAACAACCAGGCGCCATGGCTCACGCCTGTAATCCCAACACTTTGGGAGGCCAAGGCAGGCGGATCATGAGGTCAGGAGTTCGAGACCAGCCTGGCCAACATGGTGAAAACCCGTCTCTACTAAAAAAAAAAAAAAATTAGCCAGGCATGGTGGCACACACCTATAATCCTAGCTACTCAGGAGGCTGACACAGGAGAATTGCTGGAACCCAGGAGGTGGAGATTGCAGTGAGCCAAGATCACACCACTGCACTCCAGCCTGGGCGACAGAGTGAGACTCCATCTCAAAATAATAATAACAATAATAATTAACAGGAGCAGCTAAGTGCATCAGACACTTGTTATATGCTAGGTGCTGCCATAAGCAAGTACTGTTTTTTTCATCCTCACAATCACCCCAGGAAACTGAAGCACTGACAGTGATGAGGTAATTTGCCCAAGATCACAGAGCTAGCAGGAGGTTCAGCTGGGATTTCAACCCAAGAAGTCTGTCTCTTGGGCTGGGATTCTTTTCTATAGAGAAACTCGGCTTTAAAGTATGCAGGTCTCTGCACCCCACTGGTCTAGAAGCCCCAGCTAGGGGTTGGAGCCCATGTCTTTGGCCATGTGTGGTTGAGTTTTTGTCTTCTTATTTCTGGTTCTCCTTTGTTTTCCGGTTTTCGTTTGTTTGTTTGTTTGTCTCTCTGCTTCATTTCCTACTTCTCCTGAGCGTAACTCATGCCTTGAGCCTTTACTGCACTCGATGGCCTGGTCCTCACTCTGTTCTTTCTCTCTTGCCCCACATTCAACCAGCAGCCACGTCCTAGGGATTCATTCATTTCAGAAATATTTAGTGAGCACCTACTATGTGCCAAGAGCACAGTAGGTGAACAAGATACAAGGAGTCTCTGTAGGTGGGGCACTTTTGTTAGCAGCGACAAATCTACATGAGTCTACAGCAATCTCAACTCTTGCCTCCTCGGAAGAAAGAATTCTACCGAGGGGCATAGGGCACAGAAAGAGATTGAGGTAAGTTTTAGAGCAGGAATGAAAGTTTATTCAAAAGCTTTACAGCAGGAATGAAAGGAAGTAAAGTACACTTGGAAGAGGACCACACAGGCAACTTGAGAGATCAAGTGAAGTTTGACCTTGGACTTGGGGTTTTATAGGTTGACCTGCTTCCGGAGGGTTGCGTCCCTTCTCCCCTGATTCTTCCCATGGGTTGGGCTGTCCACATGCACAGTGGCCTGCCAGCATCTGGGAGGGGCCGCGTGCACAATGTGTTTCTGAAATTGTACGCATGCTCACTCGAGGCGTTCGTCCCTTACCAGTCTAGTTTTCCTAGAGGAAGGTCATACACCAGTGAGACTCAGCCATTTTGCCTCTTAGGGTGCATGCTTGAGCCCACTCACCCAGCTCCTGAGGTCTTAGTGGGAAGCTGCTGATCACCAGTTTCAGGTTTTTCCTGTCTATGGGGAGACTGCCTTTCCCTGACACTGGCTGCAACCAATTATATTTTAGAGAGACAGCGTAACAGCCACCCACCTGACCATCACCTGATGGTCTCTTGATGTTTCTGGGTTTGGTGTGGGAGTGTCCTCTCCTGACGTGCTCATGTCTGCCTGACGGCATATTGGAACGTTCTCAGTATGGTTGTTCTGCCTCTTGTCTCTCACACCCACTAGCTCAGAAACCAGTACCCCAAAATATAACATTTAGACATTCTGAAATGAAGGAGCTTCAAGGTCTCTCTGGCCTCCCCATCGCCACACCTGAGAAGATGAAATTCCTTTATCTGCCTGAGATCCAGAACCACCAGGGAGAATAGCTGTTTTTCCTTCTCCTCTGTCTATCTCATTGTCTATTGCAGAAAAGGAGACCAAGACCTGAACAGACTCTTTTACAAGTATAAGGATTGTCTCCAATGATCATTTGAATTCCAAAGAGAACTGTTTACAAGTTCCCCAATCCATTCATTCTCCCTAGTAATCTCCTCAACAGAATTCTTCTCCCTGCTCCTTTCCCATAACCTGTTTTACCAGGATCCAGGCCTCCATTTTTTCTGTAACCTCAAAATGGTCTATAAGCTTCTGGTCTTGAACTGACTTAAGCAATCTTCCTGCCTGGGCCTCCTAAAGTGTTAGGATTACAAGCATGAGCCATTGCACCCTGCCAAGATGTAACTCATTGAGAGGTTGGGTCTTTATTCTGAAAGATCTTGTGTATATGTATTAAATAAATTTACATGCTTTTCCTCCTATTAATCAATCTGCCTTATGTCAGTGATTTTCAATAAACCTTTAGGAGGCTAAAGCCTTAGCAAAGGCTGGTGGATCTGCCTAAATGCTCTTCTGCCATAGGGCAGCCTGGATCACTCACTCACCTCCGTTTAGACTTTCCTCAAATATCATTTTCTCAGCAAGGCCTACCTTATCTACTGTATTTAAAACTGCACCTCACCCCTGTACTCCTGTGACCTTCCTGTGCATTTTATGTTACCCAGAATAATTTATTATACATGAATTTATTTACTATATGTATTGTACTTTTATATTATATATATTAAATAATATATCTTTATTACATTTATCATATTATAAAAATGTATTCTATTTATACTTACTGTTTTAAGTGGAGATTTATTCTTTCTCCACTCACTCTGTAAGCTCCTTGTGAATGGAAATCTTTATTTTGCTCACAGACATATTCCAGTGATGTTTTGTCTGTATCCCCACCCAAATCTCATCTTGAATTGTAGCTCCTGTAATTCTCATGTGTCATGAGAAGGACCCAGTAAAAGGTAATTGAATCATGGGGATAGGTCTTTCCCATACTGTTTTCATGATAATGAATAAGTCTCAAGAGATCTGATGGTTTTATAAAGCGGAGTTTCCCTGCACAAGCTCTCTCTTGCCTGCCACCATGTAAGACATGCCTTTCGCCTTCTGCCACGATTGTGAAGCCTCCCCAGTCATGTAGAACTGTGAGTCCCTTAAACCTCTTTTTCTTTATAAGCTACCCAGTCTCAGGTATGTCTTTATCAGCAGCATGAGAGCAGACTAATACACCCAAGCACCTAAACTGGTACCTGATGCATAGACGATGCTCAGTAAGTATTTGTGGACTAATGAATAAATGAGTGAATGGATGGGATCTTCAGCTCTAGCCTGATGCTCTGTGCATCATAGGTGTTTAATTATTTCTTACTGAAGGGAAGAGCTCCACAATCAGATCCAGTTCACATTCTTGATGACAGCAGCCCTGGAAAAACCAGTGTTTGGTATGATCTCATTCTTCCTGATTGCATTTTTGTTCTTAGAGACAGGGTCTTACTGTGTCACCCAAGCTGGAGTGCAGTGGTGCAATCATAGCTTACTGTAGCCTCCAACTCCTGGGCTCAAGCAATCCTCCCACCTTAGTCTCCGAAGTAACTGGGAATACAGGCGTATACCACCACACCTGGCTAATTTTTAAAAATTTATTTAGAGACAAGGTCTCACTACATTGCCCAGGCTGGTCATGAATGCCTGGGTTCAAGCGATCCTCCCTCCTTAGCTTCCCAAAACACTGGAATTATACAGGTGTTAGCCATCTTGCCCAGCCCTTGGTTTGCATTTTTAGGACCAAACCACAGTCATGGAGGCTGTGAGGTATAATCAGGATGAAAGGGAGTTCAGAGCTCACCAGGACCCCTGGCCTCACATCCCCTCAAGTCAGCAATAGGTGAGCCCATTTCCTCTCTCCTTGCCCTACCCTGGGGACCCTCCTGCAGATGAGGACCCCAGCTCTCAATCGTCAATCTGGTCTTGCTCCTCATCCTGCTCTGAGGAACAGGGAGGCCAGTGTGGCTGGAGCACAGTGAGTGAGAGAACCAGGGATTAAGACACCAGTGGAACCCAGATGATGCATGGCCCTGGGGTCACGCGGAGAAGTCTGGGGTTGTCTAAAGGCGAGGGGAGCCTGGTGCAGTGGCTCCCACCTATAATCCCAGCACTTTGAGAGGCCGAGATGGGAGGATCGCTTGAGGCTAGGAGTTTGAGACCAGCCTGGGCAACATAGTGAGACCCTGTGTCTACAAAAAATAATAATAATAAATTAACTGGGCATGGTGGCACGTGCCTGTAGTCTCAGGAACTCTGGAGGCTGAGGTGGGAGGATCACTTGAGTCCAGGAGTTCAAGGCTACAGTGAGCTATGATCAAAACACTGCACTCTAGCTTGGGCCACAGAGCAAGACCTTGTCTCTAAAATAAATAAATAAATAAAAATAAAAGTAAGAGGAAGTTGATGAGAATAATAAGCAAAATAATAGCTAGCCTTTATATTTATAGCAAGGCGCATATGTTTACTAAGACTTATATGTATAGTAAATTAACATTTACTATGAGGTACTGTTAGAGTACTTTATTTACACCAAATCAATTATCAAAAATTTGCGTGAGGTAGGTACCATCATCCCCATCTTACAGTCGAGGAAACCGAGGCATGGGGAGGTTAAGGAGCTTGCCAAGCTTACACAGCCCACAGGAGGTGGAAGCTGGAATTCAAATTCAGGCCATCTGGATTTTCAGTTCCTGTAGGAAGCACTGGGCTGTACTGTATTTCCTGCCAAGGATTGTACAAAAAAAGAATTATTTGGACTTTAGCAGGAAGGTGGATTGTGGAGGGGTGAGCAATGGAAATAACAGATTAATTGAGAGGGCTTTATAGAATTCAGGTAAGAGATGTTGGTGGTGGACATAGGGTGGTAGCAATGAAAAACAGAGAAAAACGAACAGATTTAAGATACGTTTGTGATTTGGGAAGAATGAAAGCTGATTATTCCTAGCTTTTAAACTTGAACAACTAAGTAGATAGCCATGCCTTTCATGACACAGGAACAGGCTTGGAGGTGCAGAGTCCCCAGAACCCAGTATCCTTGCCCTTGGATGGTCTCTGATAGTCAATCCAGCAGCCGCACGCTAGAGAAAGTCTGGCACACGGATGCCAAGGTTAGCCTGCACGGGCGAGCCCATGCCAAGAACAACAAAAGCCTCATTTTATTTAAAACACAGGGCTTGGTTGAATTCCCCACCTAGACAGAGGCAAGCGCATTACTTCATCTTGTGAGCTGCATTACAGCCTCTGTTTTCGTGTATCTATTAGCAAGACCTCTCAGCCGAAAATCCAGCCAGCCCGTCAATCACTCGTCCCGGAGGCCCACAAGCCAGGCAGCAGAGGCCGAAATCCCAGTAGGCATCTATCAGCGTTTGCCCGTGGGACTAGGCCCCAAAGACTTCCCTGTTTATGCATAGGATGGCTTGTTTCTTTATATTTTTAATTAAAAGCAGATTTTTATCAATCCCCCCACAAAATCTATTGGGGGAACTGTAATTTGGCTTCCAATCTCCCTATTTAATACTCCCCCAGTGCCCATAAAAAGCTGTGGTGTTTCAGTTCATGATTTGAATCTTTACAGATAATTAGCTGGCAGAATGACTCGGAGAGAGAAACAGGTATATATGTTCACGGCTTGGTCGGGAATGGGTGGAAAAGTGGTGGGAGAAGCATCCCCAGGCAGGCTGGGCACAACTTGGCTCCTGAAACATCAACACGCAATTCATTTAAAGACATGTTCATTTAGCTTCTTTGGTTGCTGCCATAAAAAGTGCTTTTCCCCCTTATTTCTGAGATGTCTTTACTAGAACACCTCTAGGCTCTTCCACCTTCGACTCCCCATTCACATCTGCAATCATTTGACTTAGCCTGCTCCCGCCACCTCGGCCTGGCCCTGAACCTGCAATCTTCTTCTCCTGCAATTGTCTTATCCTGTGATCTGCTTCTCTCCTGCCTTCTCCACCGCCTCCCTCCTGATCAGTCTGCACCTCACAGTTCCCTCCTTCCCCTCCAGTCCCCCATTCCTTCCCCTTTCAGGCTCAACTGCTATTCCCATTAACTGACCACGTTCTGTGTAGGTCAGAAGATTTGTTGGAACAAAGGTACTCACCAAAGCCTGACGAGAATCTTGTGAAATGATACTTTTACACACACACGCAACAACACCTGCGCTCACTCACCCCCACCCACACACCTGCTTCTTTGACATCTGAAGAATCTGAGGCTCCTAGAGGTTAAAAATTTTACTCAAGTCCTTTTCTCCCTCTTTCCCTTCCTTTTCACTTTCCATTGTCCTTCACTTCAGTTAAAAAAAAAAAAATATGTAGGCTGGGTGCGGTGGCTCACGCCTGTAATCCCAGCACTTTGGGAGGCTGAGGTGGACGGGTTATCCAACCCTGAGGTCAGCAGTTTGAGACCAACTTAGCCAACATGGCAAAACCCCGTCTCTACTAAAAATACAAACATTATCTGGGCATGATGGTGCGTGCCTGTAATCCCAGCTACTCAGGAGGCTGAGGCAGGAGAATGATTTGAACCCAGGCGGCAGAAGTTGCAGTGAGCCAAGATCACACCACTGCACTCTAGCCGAGCCTGAGCAACTGAGTGAGACTCTTGTCTCAAAAAAACAAAATGCAAATACATGAATAGATACACATACAGACATATAGGTGGACAGTCAAAAAGACAGATACACAGAGGGACAGACGGACTAACAGAAGGACACACACTAGGATAGTTAGATAAATAGAAGAAAGACAGGTAGACAAACACAGATAGATGATAGATAATAGATAGATGATATACAGATAGATAAATAGATGATAGATAGATGATAGACAGATAGATAGATAGATAGATAGATAGATAGATAGATAGATAGATAGACAGAGATATGATTTGGCTCTGTGTCCCCACCCAAATCTCACTTTGAAGTGTAATCCCCGTAATCTCCACATGTCAAGGGCAGGACAAGGCGGAGGTAACTGAATCACAGGGGCAGCTTTCCCCATGCTATTCTTGTGATAATGAGTGAGTCTCACAAGATCTGATAGTTTTATAAGCATCTTGCATTTCCCCTGCTTTCCCTCATTTTCTCTCCTGCCATCCTGTGAAGAGGTGCCTTCCGCCATGATTGTAAGTTTCCTGAGGCCTCCCCAGCCATGTGGAACTGTGAGTCAATTAAACCTCTTTTCTTTATAAATTAACCAGTCTCGGGTATTTCTTCATAGCAGCTTGAGAACAGATTAATTTAAATAGATAGATAGATAGATAGATAGATAGATAGATAGATAGATAGATAGATGATACATATATGCATACATGGATAGATACATAGATATGATAGATAAATGAGGAAGACACTGCAATAGCCGGCAAAAAACAACCAAATACCCCCCTCCATCTTTTGTCCTTTTTCACATGAAGCTCTCCACTCGCATTTCTCACTCTACCTCTTCTCCTGTAATCTTCTGCTAGGCGGAATTGTAACTTGATGAAAACTCCATGAGGTAGATTTTAAAGACGGGAAACAATAAGAAGTAGCTAACAGGGCTGCCTGGCGGCCTGGGTGTCAATCAGAACAAATGAGCCAGGGGATGGGAAAGCTCTTCCTTTGTAAACAGTCAGGTTCTCACACGTGGGAGGGTGTCAGACCCATTCATAATTCAACAGGGTTTAAGGTGCGAGGGGAGGTGACTTACAACAGTGGGCAACAGTGACTCACACCCTTACCATGTGTTTGAATTACCCAGAGGACTTCTTAACCCACAGACCGTTGAGCTCTACTCCAAGAGTTTCTGATTCCATAGATCTGGGTAGGGCCTGATAATTCACATCTCCTGGATAATTCTGATTGTTGCTGATACAGGGACCTCACTTGGAGAACCGCTGCTGTAAAATAATTTTTCAAAGGTTGTTTTGGCTATTATGATGATGTTCAATCATGTCTCTTTTAATTAAATCCTATTATTCAGCATATTTGAAAATGAAGGGCCAGGCGCAGTGGCTCACCTCTGAAATCCCAGCACTTTGGGAGGCCGAAGCAATCGGATCACTTGAGGGTAGGAGTTCGAGACCAGCCTGGCCAACATGGGGAAACCCCATCTCTACCAAAAAATACAAAAATTAGGCGGGCATGGTGGTGGGTGCCTGTAATCTCAGTGACTCGAGAGGCAGAGGCAGGAGAATCGCTTGAACCCAGGAGGCGGAGACTGCAGTGAGCCAAGATGGCACCACTGCACTCCAGCCTGGGTGACAGGAAATATAGAAGTTTGATTGTTTTCAAGGTTGGGTCAAAATTTCAGAGGACGACTAAACTTTAAATGGTCCACTTAACACATCCCACCCCCACATTTTCTAACACTATCTGGAACTCCAATATCTGCCTGCCATCATTCTATCCATCTGCCTCATGGTCCTACACAATGAGAACAAAGACCTTATCTGTCTTCTTTGCCATTAGAACTCCAAGGCTTAACACTATGTCTGGGGCCAGGTGCGGTGGCTCATGCCTATAATCCCAGCACTTTGGGAGGCTGAGGGAGGCAGATTACTTGAGCTCAGGAGTTCAAGACCAGCTGGGCAAAAAGGAGACCTTGTCTTTACTAAAAAAATTTTTAAAAATTAGCCGGGCATGGTGGTGCATGCCTGTAATCCCAACGACTCAGGAGGCTGACGTAAGAGGATTGCTTGAGCCACAGAGGTCAAGGCTGCAGTGAGCCTTGATTGCACCACTGCACTCCAGCCTAGGAGACAGAGTAAGACTGTGTCTCAAAAAAAAAAGAGTTAAAAAAAAAAAACCTGTGTCTGGAATTGTGTGTGTGTAAGTGTGTGTACACAAATGTAAACATATATATGTGCATGTTCTGCTGAATGAGACAGTGAATGGCTAGGTTTCCCTGTATAACAGGTCTCATAAAATGGGAAGGAGAATGGGCTCAGAGATGGCGCTAGACAATGTTTGTGTCCTCCCAAAATCTATATATTGAAACCCAATCCCCAATGTAATGACATCTGGAGGTAGGACTTCGGTACGGTGATTGGAGCATGCAGGCAGAACCCTTATGAATGTAATTAGTGCTCTTATGAAAGGGACTCCAGGGAGTTTCCTTGTCCTTTTGCTATAGGAGGGCACAGCAAGAAGACAGCAGTCCATGAACCAGGAAGTGAGCTCTCCGGACGCTGAATCTGCTGGCACCTTGATCTTGAACTTCCCGGGCTCCAGAACCATGAATAATAAAGTTCTGTTGTTTCTAAGCCATACAGATTCAAGCATTCTGTTATAGCAGCCCAAGGTATTAAGACAGAGCTGGCCCGGCTATGTAGACCAGCTGTGTTCCTCTGGGCTCACAGCCTTGAGGAAGGAATTCCTGAAATAATTCCTGCTCCTCTTCCTAACATAACCGATTCCCCAGCAGAGTCCTGGGTGGCTCACACGCCCCTCTGAGCATATAATCTCCTAACCAGAAGATGTTTGATCTCTCCTGCCCTGTCCACTGTGCTGGCACGTGCTCAGGACAGATTGAGTTCAGGGGAAAAGTCCTTCCACCAGTACTCTGAATACTTGTACTGGCCAAATGCAGTGGCTCATGCCTATAATCCCAACACTTTGAGAGGCGAAAGCAGGAGAATCACTTGGAGCCAGGACTTGGAGAACAGCCTGGGCAACTTTGTGAGGCCCTTTCTCTGCTAAAAATAAAAAAAAAAAATTTTTAATTTAAAAAATTTAAAAAAGAAACTAGATGGCATGGTAACGTGCACCTATAGTCCTAGCTCCTTGCAAGGCTGAGGTGGGAGGATCCTGTGAGTCCAGGAGTTTGAGGCTGCAGGAAGTTCCAGGAGTTTACCACTGCACTGCAGCCTGGGCAACAGAGTGAAACCCTGTCTCCAAAAAGAAAATTCTGCGGCCAGGCGCGGTGGCTCACACCTGTAATACCAGCACTTTGGGAGGCCGTGGTGGGCGGATCACCTGTGGTTGGGAGTTCAAGACCAGACTGACCAGCATGGAGGAATCTTGTCTCTACTAAAAATACAAAATTAGCTGAGTGTGGTGGCACACACCTGTAATCCCAGCTACTCAGGAAACTGAGGCATGAGAATCGCTTGAATCCGGGAGGCGGAGGTTGCGGTGAGCCGAGATCATGCCATTGCACTGCAGCCTGGGCAACAAGAGTGAAACTCCTTCTCTAAAAAGAAAAAGGAAGGAAGGAAGGAAGGAAGGAAGGAAGGAAGGAAGGAAGGAAGGAAGGAAGGAAGGAAGGAAGGAAGGAAAACAAAGAAAGAAAATTCTGTTTAATACACCCCTCACCTAGGCTTCCAAGTTACCAGATCTTTTGGGCCTGAATCAAGAGAGAGTTTGACCCTCCCCACAACGTCACATTCAAAATCATTCCTCTCAACCAGGGCAAAATTGGTAGGGGGCCAGTGCAAAATGAAAATGTAGGACCTCTTGTTTAAAAATGATTAAGAATTTCAAGACAGCAACAGCAGAGCATTAACCAAGTGCCTGACACTGTACAACTGCATGGGTTGCACCCAACCAGTGTTGCAAGATGGAGCTGATAGGCCCAACATTCTTGCCCCACTCTGGGGAAGTTCTGTTCTTGTCCAGCATTTTGTGCATGGAATTAAGGGGTGGTCTTTTTTTTTTAAAGACAGAGTCTTATGCTGTCACCCAGGCTGGAGTGCAGTGGCAGTGTGCAGTGGCACAGTCTTGGCTCATTGCAACCTCCACCTCCTGGGTTCAAGCGATTCTTCTGCCTCAGCCTCCTGAGTAGCTGAGACTACAGGCATACACCACCACGCCCGGCAAATCTTTGCATTTTTAGTAGAGACAGAGTTTCACCTTGTTGGCCAGGCTGGTCTTGAACTCCTGACCTCAAGTGATCCCCCTGCCTCAGCCTCCCAAAGTGCTGGGATTACAGATGTAAGCCACAATGGCTGGCCTCCCCTTAAGAATTTCTCACACCTGCTTCCTCTTCCTGGATGATTGCTAACTCCCTCCTACAGCCATGTGTGCATTTCCTTCCTTCCTTCCTTCCTTTTTATGAAATGGAACCTCACTCTTTCTCCCAGGCTGAAGTACAGTGGCATGATCATGGCTCACTGCAGCCTTGAATTCTTGGGTTCAAGTGATCCTCCTGCCTCAGCCTCCTGAGTAGCTGGGACTACAGGCATGCGCCCCCGCACTTGGATAATTTTTCATTTAATTTTTTGTAGAGCTGGGGTGTGGCTCTGTTGCCCAAGCTGGTCTCGAACTCCTGGTCTCAAGCAATCCTCCCATCTCGGCGTCCCCAGGTGCTTGGATTACAGGCTTGAGCTACTACACCCGGCCCATCCAGCATCTTAAAGTTGAATTGAACTGATTTCCGGGCAGATGCCCGTGAACACGGCCATTTCCTGTTTGAGGGAAAGAGATGGTGAAGTCTTAAGAACCACACCCTGTTTCTAAAAATGGGTCAGCTTATATTATTGGCAGGCATTCTCCGAGGCCTCGAGGGCAAAATAAGCCAAATACAAAATGGCTATTAACTTCCTGAAGTTTCAAACCAGCTAGGGAAATTAGAAAAACTAATAGAAAAGTAGATCTTGCAACCCTGAAACCAAAGTAAATGAAAAAGTTTCGAGATGAAGTCCATCACAAGGGAGAGAGTGGCCCACCCAGGACGGCGTCTCTCTAGAGGGACTGAATTCCAAACCCCACTGCAGAAAGGTTGTTAAGGAAAATCAAAGAAGTTTCTGGAATTAGTGCTGCATATTAAAATCACCTAGGGAGCTTTAAAAGGGAAAGACAAAACTGAACCCAGACACTACCACAGGCAATTCGATAAGGATTTTTACTCCATAACTTTTTTAACATTTTAGATAGAAAATTTTAAGAATATACAACTTACAGAGATCACCATGATGAACCCTCGTATACCTCATCAAGTTTCAGTAACTCACAACTCCGGATCAATCTTGTTTCAACCTCTGCCTCCACCCATTTCCCTCTCCACCCCAAAATAATTGTGTTTTTTTGGTTTTTTTTGTTTTTTTGTTTTGAGATGGAGTTTCACTCGTGTTGCCCAGGCTGGAGTGCAGTGGTGAAATCTCGGCTCACTGCAACCTCTGCCTCCCGGGTACAAGCGATTCTCCTGCCTCAGACTCCCAAGTAGCTGGGATTACAGGCACCCACCACCACATCCTGCTAATTTTTGTATTTTTAGTAGAGACAGGATTTCACCATGTTGGCCAGGCTGGTCTCGAACTCCTGACTGCAGGTGATCCACCGGCCTTGGCATCCCAAAGTGCTGGGATTATAGGCATGAGCCACCATGCCTGGCCCAAAAATAATTATTTTGAAGCAAATCCAGACGCCATATTTACTTGATATTCAGATTATATTTCCTGAAAAAATAAGAACACTTTAAAAGAAATCACAATGTCATTATCACACAAAAAATTAATAATAATCTCTCATATAACAATAATTTCTCAAATAATCAGTCAAAATCTAATTTCCCCTGTTGTTTTATAACTATATATACACATTATATATAATATATACACACACATTTTATATATGTTATATATACACATTATATACACACACACATATATGTCTTTAATAGATATTATTGATATTATTTTAAAGATTAAATAATATATAATAATATCTATTAAAGACATATATGTATGTATGTGTGTGTATATGATGTGTATATATACGTTCCAGCCTGTCACCTACACTGGAATACAATAGCACAGTCATTGCTCCCCGCAGCCTTGAATTCCTAAGCCCAAATGAAGAGCAGCTGGGACTACAAGCACACACCACCACACCCAGCTAATTTCTTTGTATTTTTTGTAGAGAGAGGATCTCACTATGTTGCCCGGGCAAGTATTTAATACCTCACCTCAAGCAATGGTCCTGCCTCAGCCTCCCAAAGTGCTGAGATTACAGGCATAAGCCACCACGCCTGGCTAGAATACTGTCTTTTTGAAAGTCCTGACCACCTATGAAGTAGTCTTATCAAATAATTCAATATTGAAATGTATTAGGTCTCCAGATCTAACTACCAATTTTCAGCACATACAGGGACAGTGTGTTAAATGACATCGTGGAGCTTCAATCAGCAAAATCTAGATGAAAAGAAACCTTGCAAGACACTGTCCTCATTTCTTCTTTAAAAAATTGCTCAGTAGGCCGGGCGCAGTGGCTCACGCCTGTAACCCCAGCACTTTGGGAGGCCGAGGTGGGCGGATCACGAGGTCAGGAGATCGAGACCATCCTGGCTAACGCGGTGAAACCCCATCTCTACTTAAAAAATAGAAAAAATTAGCTGGTCGTGGCGGTGTGCCCCTGTAGTCCCAGCTACTTGGGAGGCTGAGGCAGGAGAATGGCATGAACCCGGGAGGCAGAGCTTGCAGTGAGCCGAGATCCTGCCACTGCATTCCAGCCTGGGCGACAGAGCAAGACTCCGTCAAAAAAAAATAAATAAAAATGGCTCAGTAAAAAGGAAAGTGAGAGGAGTAATTTATAGATTAAAAGAAATTTAGCAGCTGGATGCCATGGCTCATGCCTGTAATCCCAGCACTTTGGGAGGTCAAGGCAGGCAGATCACTTGAGGCCTGGAGTTCAAGACCAGCCTGGCCAACAAGCCGAAACACCGTCTCTACAAAAAATACAAAAAATTAGCCAGGCATGGTGGCGTGTGCCTGTAATCCCAGCTACTCGGGAGGCTGAGGCAGGAGAATTGCTTGAACCCGGGAGGTGGAGGCTGCACTGAGCTGAGATGACGCCACTGCACTCCAGCCTGGGCCACAGAGTGAGACTCTGTCTCAATAAAAATAAAAAAATAAAAATAAATTCAATTCTATGAATTTAGAATTGTTTGCTAGAATGCTTCCATAAAGAGAAATGTTCTTTTATCTACTTTGCGGATAAGGAAATATACAAAAAGTATATATGTATATACATATATAAGGTATGGTTCAAATAAGAAAGCCAGAATAAATACTTGATACCTTCACTTCATTTACCAGCTTCCAAAAGAAGGAACTGATTCCCTAGTGTTCTCCCAAGGTGACCGAAGGTTTGTAGTTGTGGTTTATTCTAGTATCATTAAGAACTCATTAATATGAACATATTTGATGGCTTCAATCTGCTGCTATTATTACTCTTATTCTGATTGAATTACCCTACCTTTGGCAGTGAGAGTCTATTTAGTTTGGCTCCTGAGTCCTTCTGAGATGATCCTTCTGTTGTCATCACTAACAGATGATCCTTGTGTCTGGTGTGGCAAGATGTTCCAGGCTCATGTATACATTCCTGCCCCAAACCTAGAATTTAGGCAATTTATTTCTCTAAGAGGCCCTGGTTTGTTTTTTTGCAAAATAGTATTTAGAGACCACAATCTGGGGGCTAAGCGTACTTATTGCTACTGAATTGGTAACTGTTTCTAGGCCTTTTTAGAGGACAGAACTATAAAAAGTGCTTTGTTTTTGAAGAAAATATGAGTTTATATCATATTTCTAATTCAAATTCTGGACTACAGAGTTCTTAATTCATTGGTTTTACATGTGTAAACTTTCTCGCATTAAAAAAAAGAAATCTCAGTTTATGATTATTCATTTGTTTATTCCCATACAACACACAATAGTCTCCAAATGATGGTATCAACTACTATCAACAATATGATTACTGAAAACAGCTGAAATTTTCCCCAGCTTTTTGTCCTTAGGGTGTATCTTACTAAGGATGTATAGTCAAATTACTACATTCTTAAACACTTGAGAACAGATACTACACTTGACCTAACAGTGTAGACCAAGAACAGATACTAACTTTGAATCCCAGCTCTGCCCTTAACTTACGCCTGGTAAAATCAAAGTTACAGTAGTTCCTACCTTGTAGATTTCTTGAGAGATTAAATGAGCTAATATATGTAAGTGCTTCACTCAGTTTTTAGCACATTTCAGGAGACAGAAAAGGCCAAGAAGCAATCAATTACTACATTTTACAGGTACTTGGAGTTGTTAATTCTTTCTGTTTTATTCCAACTAGATAAAATATTTGGATGCATTTGTTTCATTTTATCTTCATATTTTGGAATTGCTTATTTTTAAAGAATTTGGTTTTACAATTACATAAAATATTTATATGGTTATTTTATGGTTATTATATGGTTCAAAAGACAAAAAGTCAAGTCTAAAAATGGTACAAAGCAGTTCAGCTTCTTATCCCTGCCCCTACCCCAATTCTACTCCTCTCTTCCTACAGGGATTCTTTTTATTAAATTTAATTTTATAGTTTATCTTTACCTATTTAATATAAGGACATTTACATGTATATATGTGTGTATACATACGTGTGTGTATATATATACATGTATATATATTTCCTTACATGTAAAGAAATGTTACATGTATTTTCTTTTCCTTTTTTTTTTTTTTTTGAGACGAAATTTCACTCTTGTTACCCAGGCCTGAGTGCAATGGCATGATCTCAGCTCACTGCAACCTCTGCCTTCTGGGTTCAAGCAATTCTCCTGCCTCAGCCTCCTGAGTACAGGCACATGCCACCACGCCTGGTTATTTTTGTATTTTTAGTAGGGATGGGCTTTCATCAACTTTGTCAGGCTAGTCTCGAACTCCTGACCTCTGGTGATCCGCCCACCTTGGCCTCCCAAAGTGCTGGGATTACAGGCGTGAGTCACTGCGTCCAGCCCATGTATTTTCTTTATGTACATACATGTCTATACACATGTATATTTCCTTATACCTGCACTTATAAGGAAATATACATATACATACATGTATATAGACGTATCTTCCTTATATTAAGGAAATATACATATATATGTATATTTCTTTATATTAAAGTGTATGCATGTACATGTATATTTCCTTATAATAAAATATAAAGGACTATACATGTATATGCATATACTTTAAGGAATTAATATATGCATATATACATGTATATTTACTTATATGAAAATATAAACATATATACATACATATGTAATGTGATTTATGTCACACATATAAACATGACCCCTCCCTTTCTTGAATGAAAACAGCATACCACACACTGCTTTTTTCACTCCTTGCTGGAAATCCTTCCCTATGCCATGTGGAGATCTTCCTCGTTCCTTTTTACAGCTGCACAGTAGTCTGTCATGGGAACATGCCATAGCTCTGTTTCTGGGTTATTTCCAGTTTTTTGCTATTACAAACAGAGCTGCAATGCATGACCTTATGTGAACGACTGTTCGTATTTTCAGGATCTCTAGTGAATCAAATGTGCAACCAGGGTTGAGAACTTCCGATCTAGAGGGAAAGCAGGTTGTTAAGACATCTAACTTGGAATCCCAGCTCTGCCCTTAACTTACATCTCATAAAATGTAAGTAACAATAGTTCCTACTTTGTAGACTTATTGAGAGGGTTAAATGAGCTAATAGATGTTAAGTGTTTAAATCAGTTCTTAGCACATTTTAGGAGATGCACATTGATCATTGATATTGTTATTGTTGTTGTTGTTGTATTAGTCTGTTCTCACACTGCTAGTAAAGACATACCCGAGAATGAGTAATTTATCAAAGAAGGAGGTTTAATGGACTCACAGCTCCACATGGCTGGGGAGACCTCACAATCATGGTGGAAGGCGAAAGAGGAGCAAAGTCACATCTTACATGGTGGCAGGCAAGAGAGCTTGTGCAGGGGAACTCTTATTTATAAAACCATCAGATCTCATGAGACTTACTACAAGAACAGTGTGGGGGAAAATACCCCTGTGATTTAATTATCTCCACCTGGCCCCACCCTTGACACGTGGAGATTATTATAATTCAAGGTGAGATTTGGGTGGGGCCACAGCCAAACCATATCAGTCGTGAATCTTCAAATTCCTTCCTTCCTTCCTTCCTTCCTTCCTTCCTTCCTTCCTTCCTTCCTTCCTTCCTTCCTTCCTTCCTTCCTTCCCTTCTTTCCAGAAACAGTGTCACGCCCTGTTGCCCAGGCTGGAGCGCAGTGGTGTGATGATAGCTCCCTGCAGCCTCCACCTCCTGGGCTCAGTCAATCCTCCCACTTCAGCCTCCTAAAGGGCTGGGATTACAGGTGCACACCACCATGCACACCCCAATTTCTTATCTAGTTTCCCTGTTTCAATGGTCCTAACTGCCTCAGGATGTTGGCACAATAAAATTAGATCATGATTGTGAATTGCTTGAAATAGTTATCATCCCTGAAAATTTGGAGAAAGGGTGTTGTTTTCATCACCATGATTGTAGAGTGGCCCTTTAGGATGGTGTGACTCATCTCTGGAGCTGCCTATACAGTTTTCAGACTCAACTAAATCCATGAGACAAACTGTCAATTCATTCCAACCACTAATTTCATTGATTTCTTTATTTTCTACTAAATTGACAGACTGAGTAAATTGACCAAATTGACTGGCTGTTTTGATATCATTTAGACCTAGCTCAAGTGGTGCTAATCATGAAGGGAGAAATAATTGTTATTGACATTGCAGCAATGATCAAAGACACGCTTAGTGTGGGCTGACAGAGGAGTGCTGGGATCTTACCATGGAAGTATGCTTCACCACGCTAAGATTCAGAGAATAAACCCTGCCCAATCTACTTTGCTGCCGTAGTAGAGGGATGATCAGAATGGAGGGCAGATCAGGACACAAAAACTTTGGAAAGAATCCGTCCATACATAAGTGCACTAGCTACTCAAGAGACTGAAGGAGGAGAATCACTTGAGGCCAGGAGTTCAAGACCAGCCTGGGCAAAATGGCCAGCCCTCATCTCTACAAAAAATGAATTAACTAGTTGGGCATGGTGGTGCATACCTGTAGTCCCTGCTACTCAGGAGGCTGAGGCTGGGGGACCACTTGAGACAAGGAATTTGAGACCAGCCTGGACAATACAGAAAGACCCCATCTCTACAAAGAATAATTAAAAATTAGCTGGGTAAGATGATACCTACCTGTTATCCTGGCTACTTAAGAGACTGAGGCAGGAGAATTGCTTGAGTCCAGGAGATCAAGGCTGCACTGAGCCAAGATGGTGTCACTGCACTCCATCCTGGGCAATGGAGTGATAATCTGTATCTAGGAAAAATAAAATAAAAATGTTTTAAAAGAATACATAAGTGCATATTATTGGTGTGAGTCTATGTGCCAAATTCTGACTGTGGGAAAGAGCTAAAGGAGCTGAAGTGACTCAGATACTCACTGTGGTAGGCTGAATAATGGCCCCAAAAGATCTCCCCATCCTAATCCCTGGAATCTATGAATGTCACTTTTCATAGCAAAAGGAGCTTTGAACATGTAGTTGGTTTTTTGTTTATTTGTTTGTTTTGGTTGGTTTTGTTTGTTTTTTTGAGATCAAGTATCACTCTATCACCCAGGCTGGAGTGCAGTGGTGCGATCATGGCTCACTGCAACTGCCACCTCCCATGTCCAAGGGAACCTCCTGCCTCAACCTCCCTAGTAGCTGGGATTACAGGCGCCTGCCACCACACCCAACTAATTTTGTATTTTTAGTAGAGACGGAGTTTCACCATGTTGGCCAGGAAGGTCTCAAACTCCTGACCTCAAGTGATCCTGCCTGCCTCGGCCTCCCAAGGTGCTGGAATTACAGATGTGAGCCACAATACTTGGCCTAAAGATGTGACTAAGTTCGGGATCCTGAGATAGGGGATTACACTAGATATCTGGGTGAGTCTAATGTAATCAACAAGTGTCTTTTGTACTGGAGGGAGTCTGGGGGAGATCTGACTTACAGAAGAGGAGCAGGAGCTGTGAGGACACAAGCAAGGGGCTAAAGTGGTGTGAAGAAGGGGCCATGAGCCAAACAGTGTAGGCAGATCCCAGAAGCTGGGAAAAGCAGGAAAATGAATTCTCTCCTAGAGCTTCCAGAAGGAGCTGGTCCTGCCAATACCTTGACTTTAGCCTGGCAAGACTTGTTTGATACTTCTGGCTTGCAGGACTCTAAGAGAACAGCTTCATATTGTTTTAAGTCACCACATTTGTGGCAATTTCTTAGAAGCAGTAATAGGAATAGAATACAGTCCCTATCGGTGGTCTTCTAGCTGGAGCCCGGGGTGGAGATGCTTCAGGGAAGGAGGGGAGGCTGAATGACTGGAATGGGTGGAGGTCCTGTCCCCTGTTTTTGCTTCAAAGTAGTTCTGTGTGTGTGTGTGTCTGTGTGTGTGTGTGCGCGCGCGTGTGTGTTTTCTTCTTTCCAACTTTTATTTTACGTTCAAGGATACCTGTGCAGGTTTGTTATATGAGAATTGCATGTAAGGAAGGTTTGGTGTACAGATTATTTCATCACCCAGAAATAAGCATAGTGCCTGATATAGTTTGGATGTGTCTAAATCTCATGTTGAAATGTCATTCCCAGAGCTAGAGGTGGGGCCTGGCAGGAGGTGTTTGGGTCACGGGGGCAGATCCCTCATGGCTTGTTGCTAGTCTCACCATAGTGAGTGAGTTCTCCTGAGACCTGGTTATTGAAAACTACGCGGGACTTCCCCTGCCCCACTCTCTCCCTTGCTCCCACTCTGCCATGTGAGATGCCTGCTCCCCCTCCACTTCCCACCATGATTGGAAGCTTCCTGAGGTCTCCTCAGAAGATGCTGCCAGAGCTATGCTTCCTGCACAGCCTGCAGAACTGTGAGCAAATTAAACTTCTTTTCTTCATAAATTACCCACTCTTAAGAATTTCTTTTGAGCAATGCAAGAACACCATATACAGTATTCAATAGGTAGTTTTTCGATTCCCACCCTCCTCCTACCCTCAAGTAGGCCCTGGTGTCTGTTGTTCCCTTCTCTGTATTCATGTGTACTCAACATTTAGCTCTCACTTCTAAGTGAGAACAGGTGACATTAGGTTTTCTGTTGCTGCGTTAATTTGCTCAGGATAATGGCGTGCAGCTCCATCCATGTTGCTGAAAAGAATATGATCTTGTTCTTTTTGATGGCTGTGTAGTATTCCATGGTGTATATGGACTATATTTTCTCTATCCAGTCCATCATTGATGGGCATTTAGGTTGATTCTTTGTTTTTTCTATTATGAGTAGTGCTGCGATGAACAGACGGGTGTATGTGTCTTTGTGGTATAACAGAAAAATTTATGTTCCTTTGGGTAGAGACCCAGTAATGGAATTGCTGGGTCAAATTGTAGTTCTGTTCTAAGTTCTTTGAGAAATCTCCCATCTACTTTCCACAGTGACTGAACTAATTTACATTTCCACCAGCAGTATATAAACATTCCCTTATACATGTCCCTGTAAGGGGCAGCTGATTCCCTTTTTTTGTTGTTGTTTGATTAGTTTTTTAGATATAGAATCTTGCTCTATTACCCAGGCTGGTGCAGTGGTGCCATCATAGCTCACTGCAGCCTTGAACTCCTGGACTGAAGCAATCCTCCCACCTCAGCCTCCCAAGTAGCCAGGACAACAGATGTGCACCACTATGCCAGGTTTATATATATATATATATATATATGCAGAGACAGGGGTCTCACTATGTTGCCCAGGCTGGTGTCAAACTCCTGGCCTTAAGTGATCCTCCTACCTCAGTCTCCCAAAGGCTGGTATTACAGGCGTGAGCCACTGCATCCCGTCCAGTTCGATTTTAATTTTTGATTACATGTAAGATTTCACTGGGGGGAGAAAAGGTTCTTCTAAAATGAGGAGGAAGGAGAAACCTGAAACAGAGATAGTTGATACTCCTGCAACTAATACATGGGAAACACTTGGTACACCATAAACGTAATGGTGGTGGTGATGGTGGTGGTAACGGTGGTTATTATCTGTTCTGATTCCTTCATTTTACTGATGAGAAACTACAGCTCAGTGCAGTCAAGTGATTTACAAAGTGTCATCCAGCTCCTAGCAGAACCAACGCAAGAACCCAGGTCTTTACAATCCTAGTATTCACTGCAACCCACACCTTGGACCTTCCTCCAAATAGTAAATGTCACCAGCCGATTGTGCCTTACTTTACAATTACATTTGCCGCAAAAAGGCTGTTTGGGACTGGGCATGGTGGCTGACACCTGTAATTCCAATGTTTTGAGAGGCCAAGACTGGAGGACCACTTGAGGCCAGGATGTATTAGTCAGGATTCTGTACAGGGACATAACTAATAGGATATATACACGTCTGCAAGCTGAGGAGCAAGGAGAGCCAGTCTGAGTCCCAAAACTGAAGAACTTGGAGTCCAATGTTCAAGGGCAGGAAGCATCCAGCATGGGAGAAAGATGGAGGCTGGGAGACTAGACCAGTCTCTTCTTTTCACATTTTTCTGCCTGTTTTATATTTGCTGGCAGCTGATTAGATGGTGCCCACCAGGTGAAGGGTGGATCTGCCTTCCCCAGCCCACTGACTCAAATGTTAGTCTCTTTTGGCAACACCCTCACAGACACACCCAGGATTAATACTTCGTATCCCTCAGTCCAATCAAGCAGACACTCAGTATTAACCGTCACACAGGAGTTCAGAGCTGCAGTGAGCTATGATCACAAAAGCCACTGTACTCCAGCTTGGGTGACACAGTGAGACTCTGACTCTAACAAATAAATTAAGGCTGTTTTCATTTTATGCCTTTTAGTATAGAGCCATTACCAAGTTTCAGGACAGTTGATCACTCTGCGAGGTCCCTGTGTTACCCACTACCTTGCTTGGGCTATTGTGCCAGTGGATGACCTTACACCAGAAAGGGATCGCTGATTCTGGTCCCTCCTGCACTCCACAGCTGGAGAGATGAACGCTGCCTTGTGTACAGAGCAGATTGCCATGGAGGTGGCAGAGCAGGCCGGGGAATGGGGCAGGGACAGGGAGGCAGCGTTGGAAGCAGCTGCAGCCTCATTAGGGGCACTTGGGTGAAATCTGGACCACCCCATTGCTAGCCATATGCTCAGCTGCAAACCACAGCTGCTTGCCAATGAATATCTCCTCTAAACAGCAGCGGCAGAGTCAACACACTCTCCCAGCTCTGGGGGCGACTTCTCTTGCTGTTCAGCCACTTGCTTTGAAGTCCAACTGAGGAGGCATCCTGTTGGCCAAGCATCGAGAAGAAGGAGCAGGGTTTTCAATCAGGCCAGTGCTTTTCTGTGATTGCACCGTAGAGGAATGAGGGGGAAGAAATAGTGGATTCGCTGGGAAGGCACTTCCCTGTGTTGTTCCGCTTCCCAGAGGTCTTCTTGCCTTTACCCAACTACAAGCATTGCAATTTCTTATCTAAATAAAGCTTCTCACCTGGGCATTCAAGATTCTCATCTATCCTGTCCCTACTAACGGCTCCAAGGATTTTTTCAATTCTTCCACTCAGTGGGCACTCATTGGCCCCCAAGTATGCCATTGCATCAGAATGGCATACTTGGGGGTTTCATGATGGAAGTTTCATGAAGGAAGCAGCTTTGACTATCTTTTCAATGTTGTCGCCCAGTCCTCATATGTCTGGCACAGGGTGGGTACCATAATTACTTATGAAGGGATGAATGCCACTCACTCAATACCTGCTAGGTACTGAACACAGTGCTAGGCATTTGTTGGTGTGAGATCCTAGCCAAGCTTCTGAACCTCCTTGTGTCTGTAAGTCTGAAACAGGGGCAAATGTACAATATATCTTCAAGGATATCTTCCATCTTAAAAATATAGAACTCTAGTCTGGAAAACGTTGCAAAACCCCATCTCTACAAAATAAAAGTAAAAATAAACAGCAGGGCACGGTGGTGCATGTCTGTGGGCCCAGATACTCGGGAGATTGAGGTGGGAGGATCACTTGAGCTTGAGAGTTTGAGGTTGCAGTAAGCTATGATTGAATCCCTGCACTCCAGCCGTCGCAAACAGAGCCAGGCCCTGTTTCCAAAATAAATAAATAAAAATATAAAATAATAGTACCCATATCTCCAGACTTTATGAACCTCCTATAGAAAATTGCAATAATAGTATATTCAGAGGGTTGATGTGAGAATCATATGAAACTGTATATATACAGCATCAAGTTCGGCCCCTGACACAGTCCAATAATGTCAGCCATTATTATTATGTGGCTATTATTACAAAGATTAATAGAATGGCAATTAATGTAGGAGACAAACAAGTAAACAATTGCAGTCCAAACTGAAATACACCATCACAAAATTATGAACAAAGCCCTGTGTGGTCCCAGAGGCTCTATCTTAAAAATGTGTCTAGAGGCCAGGTGATGTGTTCCCAACATGTAAACTGGTTTTTAGTACAGAGTAATTACGCCTGTAATCCCAGCACTTTGGGAGGCCGAGGCAGGTGGATCACTTGAGGTCAGGGGTTCGAGACCAGCCTGGCCAACATGGTGAAACCCATTATCTACTAAAAATATAAAAATTAGCCAGGGCTGGTAGTGGGTGCTTGTAATCCCAGCTACTCAGAAGGCTGAGGCAGGAGAATCGCTTGAATCCATGAGGCAGAGGTTGCAGTGAGTCGAGATTGCACCACTGCCCTCCAGCCTGGGTGACAGAGCAAGACTCCGTCTCAAAAACTAAAAAATGTGTCTAGAGCCAGGATCTTTCTACACGATCCCCACCAGTAGCAAGTTTCTTACTTAGATTATTTCAATTGCCTCCTAACTTGTCTTCCTGCCCTAACATCTGCCCTTTCCCTGTTCTATCACCTACAATCTATTCTCAGCACAGCAGCCAGGGATGTTGCTAGAACTTGCTCATATCTCCTCCATTAAAAACTCTCCAGTAGCTCTCCATGTCCCTCCAAGTAAACACCAGAAAGACTACGATCGTCTCCTGTGAAGTTTAACTTCAGGTTAACTCGCCTGGGTCTCGTGGTGCCCAGACATTCAGTCAAACATTAATCTAGGTGTGCTCGTGAGGGTGGTTCCACGTGACATGAACATTTGCACTGGCAGACTGAGTCAAGCAAATTGCCCTCCCTAATGTACATGGGCCTCCTGCGGTCAACTGAAGACCTGAATAGACAAAAAGGCTGACTCAGAAGGAATCCTTCCTGCCTGACTGCATGAGCTGGGACATCAGTCCTTTCCTTCGTTCACGCTCAAACTGAAACATTGGGTCTTCTGGGGACTTCAGTCTGCCACTCTCAGAATGGAACTTACACCATCAGCTCTCCTGAGTCTCCTGCTTGACAATTGCAGATGTTGGCATTTCTTAGCCTTCATAATCACATGAGCAAATTCCACATAATAAATGCTTTTATCAACCTCTGTCTCCTTCTCTCTATATATATATATGTACATATACACACCTTCATACATATATACAGAGCTGATCCTTGAACGATGCAAGGGTTAGGGTATTCAACTCCCTGCGCAGTCAAAAATCTGTCTATAACTTTTTTTTTTTTTTGAGACAGGGTCTCACTGTCACCCAGGCTGGAGTGCTGTGGTACTATCTCAGCTCACTGCAACCTCCAACTCCCAGGTTCAAGCAATTCTCCTGTCTCAGCCTCCTGAGTAGCTGGGACTACAGATGCATGCTACCATGCTAATTTTTGTATTTTTCGGTAGAGATGGGGTTTCGACCATGTTAGGCAAGCTGGTCTTAAACTGCTGACCTCAAGTGATCCTCCTGCCTCAGCCTGCCAAAGTGCTGGGATCACAGGTGTGAGCCACCGTGCCCAGCCCAAAAATCTGTCTATAACTTTGGACTCCCCCAAAACTTCACTATTAATAACCTGTTATTGACCAGAAGTCTTACTGATAACATAGTCAATTAACACATAATTTGTATATTATATTACATACTGTATTCTTACAAACATGAGCTAAAGAAAATGTTATTAAGAAAATTATCAGGAAAAGAAAATCTATTTATTATCCATTAAGAAGAAGCGGATCATCATAAAGGTTTTATCCTCATCCCCATTGTCTTTGCACTGAGGAGGCTGAGGGAGAGGAGGAAGAGAAGGTGTTGGCCTTGCTGTCTCAGGGTGGCAGAGGTGGAACAAGATGTACATATAAGTGGACCCATGTTAAACCATGTTGCTTGATGGTCAGCTCTGTGTGTGTGTGTGTGTGTGTGTGTGCACGCGCGTGTGTCTCCTATTGGTTCTGTTTCTCCAGAGAACTCTGCCTAATACACCTACAAATTCTAGTGTATCATCTACACCACCATTACCTTTCTTTTTTCTTTTTTCTTTTTGAGATGGAGTCTCACTCTGTTGCCAAGGCTGGAGTACAATGGCGCCATCTCAGCTCACTGCAACCTCCGCCTCCTGGGTTCAAGCGATTCTCCTGCCTCAGCCTTGCGAGTAGCTGGGATTACAGGTGTCCACCACTAGGCCTGGCTAATTTTTGTATTTTTAGTAGAGACAGGGTTTCACCATGTTTGCCAGGGTGGTCTCGAACTCCTGATTTCGGGAGATCCACCCACCTCAACTTCCCAAAATGCTGGGATGACAGGCATGAGTTACCGTGTCTGACCCCGTTACCTTTTTTATTACAACTCTTCCCGTTTTTCCCTTGCTTGCTCTGTTCCAGCCAGTGTAACTTGTTCACTACAGCAAACTTACTGTTCTCCAAGATGAGAAGCCCAGTTAAACCTCCAGACCTCCGCGCCTCCCATGGCAGAGGGGCCAGTGTCATAGCAGAGGTTTAGTGTGCTCTTTTCTCCCGTATCTAAGTGGCACCCACTCTCAACTCCTTCAGGCCTATGTCCAATCTCATGTGATTATGAAGCCTTCCTGGGCTCACCAATATGAAATGGTATACACACAGACACACACACACATACACAGACACACACACACACAGACACACACACACGCACACACACACGTACACACACATATGCGGACACACACAAACACACACTTTTTATTTTCTTTCCCTTGAAGTGCCATAACTTTATAGCATTTATCATTATCTGACATACTATGTATTTACTTGTTTATTTGTTTAAGGTCTATCTCTCCCCTCTAACTAGAATATAAACCCTTTGAGAGTAAGAACTTTGCCTTGCTCACTGCTGTGTTCCCAACATGTAAACTGGTTCTTAGTACAGGGTAAGTGTTCTGTATATCTATTTGTTTTTGTTTTTGTTTTTGAGATGGAGTCTCAATCTGTCACCCAGGCTGGAGAGCAGTGGTGGGATCTCAGCTCACTGCAACCTCCACCTCCCGGGGTTCAAGGAATTTTCCCTGTCTCAGCCTCCCAAGTAGCTGGTACTACAGGCACCTGCCACCACGCCTGGGTAATTTTTGTATTTTTTAGTAGAGATGGGGTTTCGCTATGTTGGCCAGGCTGGTCTTGAACTGCTGACCTCAGGTGACCCACCCACCTCAGCCTCCCAAAGTGCTGGGATTCCAGGCGTGAGCCACGGTGCCCAGCCTGTATCTATCTGTTGATTGAGTCAATAACTACTTCAAATATTTAAGCTTGACTTTTGAAGGATGGAAAAGTGTTCTAGATGGCACTACGAGATATGTAAACTATCACAACAGAAAAATGAGGTTTTGCTGAGTGTCGGTTAAGAAGTCAGGAGCCTCCAGGCACAGTGGCTCATACATGTAAGCCCAGTGCTCTGGGAGGCCAAGGTGGAAGGATCACTTGAGGCCAGGAGTTTGAGACTAGCCTGGGCAACATAGCAAGATCCTGTGTCTAAAAATAAATACAAAAAAAAATTAACTGTGCATGATGGTGCATGCCTGTAATCCTAGCTACTCCGGTGGCTGAAGTGGGACAATGGCTTGAGCCCAGGAGTTTCGAGGTTGAAATGAGCTATGATCTACACCACCACACTCTGGCTAGGGCGACAGAGTGAGAACCTGTCTCTGTTAAAAAATAATACTAATAAGCAGCAACGAATTTAGGGTTTTGCCCTCCAACAAGGACCTGGATTACAGACACTCCACACTGCTGATGAAGGGATGATCTTTATGCTTTAACAGCCAGCAAAGCACACAGCAGGTTTGACATCCTCATCTATAAATTAAAGAGCCCTACAAGGATATAAGCTTGAGATAAGCGAAGTAAGTAGCTCCATGCAGGGCCAAGATTTTCCTCAGAAAACAGCCCTGGGTCTGTTCCAACACTGAAATAAATTGGAGACAGAAGCCCCCAAGTCAATGCCAACGAGAACAGCTGCAATATTTTTAGTTGGAAATAGCCCGCCAGAGCCGTCCCATCTCAATGAAGAAATCAAACACAGAAGGTCTCATTTTGAAGCAGTGTGACATCCTGGTAAAACCTGCAAGAAAAGCTGGTAGTGAAATATTGCCCCCAGTAAGTAAATGAGTTGCCTTTGCTAGAAATGGTTGTCAAAAGAAAGAAGTTGCGAAGGTTAAAGTTGTAATGTACGTCTTGATCAGGAGGCAAGAAGAAACAAAGAGACTGGAGGCCTGAACTTGAGAGAGCTGGCTCTAGTCTACACTGGGATCATAGCCAAATAGGAAACCGGGTACTTGCTAATTGTCCTCACCCATGAAATGGGGCTATTCAATACCCTACCCTATCCCATAGGGTAACCACATGAGTCAAATGAGGTAAAGTTTGCAGAAGTATCTTAAAAAATTGTAGGCTGGACACCGTGGCTCATGCCTATAACCCCAGCACTTTGGGAGGCTGAGGCAGGAGGATTGCTTGAGGCCAGAAGTTCAAGACCAGCTTGGGCAGCAGAGCAAGACCCTTTCACTAAAAAAATTTAGAAGTTAGTTGTACGTGGTGACTTGCATCTGTATTTCCAGCCACTAGAGAGGCCAAGCAAGGAGGATCACTTGAGTCCAGGAGTTTGAGGCTGCAGTGAGCTATGATGATGCTCCAGCCTGAGTGACAGAGTGAGACCTTATCTTTAAAAATTAATATTTAAAAAAATGGTAATCCCTGGCCAGGCACAGTGGCTCACGCCTGTAATCCCAGCACTTTGGGAGTCCGAGGCAGGCAGATCATGAGGTCAAGAGATCGAGACCCTCCTGGCCAACATGGTGAAACCCCGTCTCTACTAAAAATACAAAAATTAACCAGGTGTAGTGGCACGCTCTTGTAGTCCCAGCTACTCAGGAGGCTGAGGCAGAAGAATTGCTGGAACCCGGGAGGCAGAGATTGCCGTGAGCCAAGATCGCACCACTGCACTCCAGCCTGGGGACAGAGCGAGACTCCATCTCAAAAAAAAAAAAAAAAAAAAAGGTAGGCCCCATATAGGTGTAAAATAGCAAAAGTGGACTATCAGCAAGGATTGTTAAAGGGAATGGTCTATGGATGTAAGTTAGCTAGACAGGTGTTCCTCAAATGGATTAACTGCTATTTGGGGAATAAGCCTAACTAATGTTGTTTGTAGGACACATCTTACATATATCTCAGCTATGAAGGCGCTTCCTTCCTCCCTGTCTCTCCTGCCCATCCTAGCTCTGTTACAATCGACAGTGTATCTAACACTGGACATGAACATCAAGATCTTGCCTTTTGGGCAAGCCACCTCTTAAGGTCTTGTTGACAGTCATAATCAGCTGTTACTAATGGTAAAAGTCATATATGTCGGGGCTGGACTTGGTAGCTCACGCCTGTAATCCCAGCACTTTAGGAGGCCGAGGCAGGTGTATCATTTGAGGTCAGAAGTTTGAGACCAGCCTGGCCAACTGGCAAAACCCTGTCTCTACTAAAAATAGAAATTTTTTAAAAAGTTACATATGACTGGAATGACCTATGTTCAAGGCTGTTCATCTTTATAACAACAAAAAAAGATTGAAAACAGCTTAAGTGTTGCTTTAAATAAAGATACCCCCAAAGAATGGAACAATTCCTAAACTATAGGAATCTCTGTATGTCCTTATATGGCATTACTACCAAAACATATTAAGTTGTCTTTTTTTTAATGAACAGAATGACATGCATATAGGTAGGATACTCTTTATATAAATAAGGAAGAGAAAAAGAAGATATACTTGTAGGGTTTTTTGCTTGGATACACATAGAATATCTTTGGAAATACACTCATTATATTAGTAATATTAGTTGCTTCCAAGGAGAATAAATAGCCAATTGATGACTAGATGAATGACTGGATGTGTGGAAGATAGACGTAGCAATAAACTTTTTTTTTTTGAGACAGAGTATTGCTCTGTCACTCAGGCTGGAGTGCAGTGGCAAAATTTTGGCTCACTGCATCCTCCACCTCTCAGACTCAAGGGATTCTCCTGCCTCAGTCACCCAAGTAACTAGGATTACAGGAGCCCACCACCACATCCAGCTAATTTTTCTGTTTTTGAGAAAAACAGGGTTTCACCATGTTGGCCAGGCTGGTCTCAAACTCCTAGGCTCAAGTGATCTGCCCACCTCAGTCTCCTGAAGTGCTGAGATTACAGATGTGAGCCGCTGCATCTGGCTGACAATAAACTTTTCACTATATATCTTTATACCTTTTGGATTTTGTCCCACAGGAACGCATTACCTAAATAAATTAAATTAAAAATAAAAAGACAATTAAAATACATTAGACATGTTCGTTGTAGAAAAACTTCAAAATATAGCAAAATATAGAGAATAAATAAGTATCATTCTATAGTTTCATAACTGAAAATAGTCATTATTAATGCCTGATGTATTTCTTTCTAGTTGATTTTTTTGCAAATTTTACGTAACTAAGACCACATGGTATGTAGATTTTTATAATCTACCCTAAAAACAATATCATCAGCATTTTCCCACATCACTAAATGTTAACAGAATGATTATTTTAATGAATGACTCCAAGTCTATCATATAAATGCACCGCGATTTAACTAATATCCTTGAACATTTAAGCAGTTTCCCGCTTTTTATATAATCATCTTCCAGCATCGATCTTGGTCTGTGACTCTGATTATATCCTTAAGCTGAATTCCTAAAAATAGACTTACTGGGTCAAAGGGTATAATTTTTTTGTTGTTGTTTCTTGATACACATTGCCAGATTCCCTTCAGAAATCTTGTACTGATTTACAATCCTATCAGCAAGGTATGAAAGCCCCCTTTGTGATACAACCCGGGGCTGTTTTGACATCACAGTAGGGTGTCCAGAACTCTAGCCATTCTCTAGCTCCAGATGAAAACCAATCAGACAGATAGCCACTCTGAGAGCCTGCAGGTGTAAATTATACAACTTTGCTAATTGCCTTGTGAAAACACCTTTTCTGGGTTCCTGAGAAAGGTATCCCGAATTGGTAGGTACTGAAAGCACTACTATCACTAAAAATAACACTGTCCCAAGTATCCTGAGAGATACATTGTCCCTGGCCTGAGAGAAATCTCTATTTCATAAAGCAATTTTCTGTACTTACAATTAAACACACCAGGCTTTAAATTCTACCAAACAATTGTGCTGCAAGAAAATACCAACCCTACATGGCCTTCTTGATTTAAGAAGCAAGACTTAGCTGGGCGCCGTGGCTCACGCCTATAATCCCAGCACTTTGGGAGGTCGAGGTGGGTGGATCACTTGACGCCAGGAGTTCAAGACCAGCCTGGTCAACACAGTGTAATCCCTTCTCTCCTAAAAATACAAAAATTAGCCGGGTGCGATGGCAGACACCTATAATCCTAGCTACTCAGGAGGCTGAGGCAGGATAATTGCTTGAACCTGGGCGGCAGAGGTTGCAGTAAGCCGAGATCACGCCACTGCACTCCAGCCTGGGCGACACAGCGAGACTCCATCTCAAAGAAAAAAAAGAAAAAAGAAGCAAGACTTTTGGTGTGAACATGGCTACATAAATAAGTAGCCTTTTCCCCTTTATCTTATTTTACCCCCTTTTCACCCTAGAAATCACATGAAAGCAAAAGGAGAATTATAAACCACACTGATATGGTTTGGTTTTGTGTCCCCACCCAAATCTCACCTTGAATTGTAATCCCCATAATTACAATTATGTAATTATGGGCAGGACCTGATGGGAGGTGATTGTATCATGGGGGAAGTTTCCCTCATGCTGTTTTTGTGATACTGAGTGAGTTCTCACGAGATCTGATGGTTCTGTAAGTGTTTGACCTTGTCTCCAAACACCCTCTCTCTCTCCTGCTGCCTTGTGACGAAGTACCTGCTTCTCCTTCTGCCATGATTGTAAGTTTCCTGAGACCTCCCCAGCCACGTGGAACTGTCAGTCAGTTAAACCTCTTTCCTTTATAAATTACCCTGTCTTGGGTAGTATCTTTACAGCAGTGTGAAAACTAACTAATACACATACAAATCATTGCTTCTGTGGAACTTAGAGATAAGTATCTTCCAGTTTTCAAAGTACATGGAAGGGGCCTGCTGGGGTTGAATAGGGTTTGTTTTGTCACCTCCAAATTCATGTTGAAAACTGAAAATTGATCCCCAGTGTTGGAGGTGGGGCCTTGGGGGAGGTCATGGTGTCCCGGGGAAAGAGCCATCATGAATGGCTTGGAGCCATTCATTCAAGAGTGAGTTATCACTCTCAGCTCCTGCTAGAATTGGTTGTTGAAAAGAACCTGTCACCTCCTCCTTCTCTCTCGCTGGCTTCCTCTCTCACCATGTGATCAGCACATGTTCCCCCTCATGGAAACTTCCTGAGGCCCTCATCAGAAGCAGATGCTGGCACCATGCTCCTTGTATAGCCTATAGAACTGTGAGTCAAACAAACTTCTTCTCTTTATAATTTACCTAGCCTCAGTTATTCCTTTTTTTTTTTTCAAGTTTTTTTAGAGACAGGGTCTTGCTCTATTGCCCAGGTAGTAGTACATTGTTGCCATCATAGCTCACCGCAGCCTCCAACTCCTGGGCTCAAGAGACCCTTCTGCCTCAGTCTCCTGAGTAGCTAGGACTACAAGGATTTATGCCTCCATGCCCAGCTAACTTTTTCATTTTTACTAGATGTGGGGGCCTCACCCTGTTGCCCAGGTTGGTCTCAAACTCCTGGTCTCAAGCAATCCTACCACCTCAGCCTCCCAAAGTGTTAGGATTATAGAAATGAGCCACTGTACCTGGCCAGATATTCCTTTATAGCAACACAAACGGACTAAGACAGGGCCCACAAATTGGCTGAGATTGAATTGAAATTCAAGTGATGGAAGTGAAGAGTGAAAGCACTAAGGGTGACAAGAAGGCCCTAGGGGGACAAATCTCAGAAAGCACCAGAAAATGCCCTGGACTGACAGTAAGTGCACATCCTAAAGAGAAAATTCTGGCCGGGTGTGGTGGCTCATGCCTATAATCCCAGCACTGTAGGAGGCTGAAGTAGGAGGATTCCTTGAGCCCAAGAATTTGAGACAAGCCTGGGCAACATAGCAAGTCCCCCATCTCTACAAAAAAAAAAAAAAAAAGAAGAATCTGTAAAAATTAGTCTGGTGTGGTGACTGATACATGTGGTCCCACCTACTGGGAAGGCTGAAGTAGGAGGATTGCTTGAGCCCAGGAGGTTGAGGTTGCAGTGAGCTATGATTGCAACCACTGCACTCTAGCCTGGATGACAAAACAAAACCCTGTATCAAAAAAAAAAAAAAAAAAAAACAGGCCAGGTGCAGTGGCTCACACCTTATAATCCCAGCACCTCGGGAGGCCAAGGTGGGCAGATCACCTGAGGTCAGGAGCTCGAAACCAGCCTGGCCAACATGTTGAAACTCTGTGTCTACTAAAAATACAAAAATTAGCCAGGCACAGTGGCAGGTGTCTGTAATCCCAGCTACTTAGGAGACTGAGGCAGGAGAGTCACTGAAACCCAAGAGGCAGAGGTCACAGTGAGCCAAGATTGTGCCAGTGCACTCCAGCCTGGGCGACAGAGCAAGACTTTGTTAAAAAGAAGAAGGAGAAGGAGAAGGAGAAGGAGAAGGAGAAGGAGAAGGAGAAGGAGAAGGAGAAGAAGAAGAAGAAGAAGAAGAAGAAGAAGAAGAAGAAGAAGAAGAAGAAGAAGAAGAAGAAGAAGAAGAAGGAGAAGAAGAAGAAGAAAGAGCAAAATCTATGTTTAAAGAAACTAGTGAACAGAGCTGTTGACTTATGCCCTCTGGGATTCACAGTGACAGAAGAAGACAAGGGCACACAGAGAATCACAGAATGAGCCAGATTTACAGGCAGCAGTTTGTTTCTGCAGAGCAGAGAAGGAAGCTCAAGAGGCTCCCTGGCCCCTTCCTGCAGAGCATCTTCCAGCAATTAGCTGGCTCAGGAAATCCAACACATATCATGATAAATAATAATAATAATAACAATAGTCTTGGCGCAGCAGCTCATTCCTGTAATCCCAGTACTTTGGGATGCCAAGGCAAGTGGACCACTTGAGGCCAGGAGTTGAAGACCAGCCTGGCCAACATGGCAAAACCACATCTCTACTAAAAATACAAAAATTAGCCGAGTGTGGTGGCACATGCCTACTACAGGCTACTGGGCAGGCTGAGGACAGAACTGCCTGAACCCAGGAGATGGAAGTTGCAGTGAGCCAAGAACACACCCCTGCACTTCATATTGGGCAACAGAGCAAGACTGTGTCTCAAATAATAATAATAATAACAATAACGGTATCATGATTATTCATTACTGGAATAAGAATAATAAAAAGACATATTATATAATATAAAAAAACAACAACAGTAATAATATAGGCCATTGGTTCAGCACCAATGCAGATTTTCTATAAGAAAATATATAGGGGGAAAAAGCAGCAAAATTACCAGTTTCCAAAACTTCTTAATGAAATGTGACTGGCAAAACTCAGGAAAGAAGTAAAGAAAATAGAATAAACATCACAGAAATGAAAACAAAATCTGAAGGTGCAAAAGGGAGAAGAGATGCTGCAGAAAATAGAGAAAGGCATATTAGAGACAGGCATACAAAACTTCAATGAAATGATGTAAAATATTACAGGGTTATAGAACTTGAGGGATAGAATTGCAAATGTAAAAGACAGGCAAAGGAGATCCAATATTAAACTCCCTTTAAAAATACGGAATGTAAAATAAAATGAGCCAAAGTAATGAAGGAAAACAAATGTTTAACAAATACAATTCAAGAAAACTTTCCTGAAATAAAAGACTTGACTCTACAAATTCAAAGGGAATACCATGATCATGGAAATTGACCCAGAATAGTTAACATTGATACATCTCTGTGTAAAGCTGCCAAATTTTATACATAAAGAAGCCTTTGAGTGGCATTTAAAAGTTCACTGACAGGAGCAGAAGATCAGGTTGGCTTCATTTTTTTCTACGGCAACATTCAACACTTGAAGACACTGGAGAAATGCCCAAAAATCACAGCCAAGAGTTTTCTACTTAGACAAATTATCCTTCAAGTATAATGATTACGAATGGTTTTGAGCCTACAGAATCTCAAGGAGCTATAGAGTGGAGACTGAAACACATACATGCATTTGGATGACAGACGAGATTATCAGCGATATCAGCCCTGACAATCTAGAAATGATACAGCTAACAAAAAATAATGGACAAGAGAAGGCAAAGAAGGAAGGAGATAAAGTGTAGGAATTTTCTGTTCACTTCCTCTAGGAGAGATGAGAGTCACAGAATATTATTTAAAGCTGACAAATCAAGTAATCAAGGTGTACTAGATGTAATAAAAGTCTATTGACAGTTCAAATGTAAACTGCAAGAAAAATAACGCTATTGACTAAATTCAGAAAACTAAAGAGAGGGAAGGAAAGAAGGAAGAATACAGAAACATATTAGGTTTTTAAGTGTATAACTGTTCAGCCCAGGAAGTAATTAGACACTGTAAAGAAATAGAAACTATGATTATATAAAGTTACAATTAATTTTATGAGGGTAGTGACTAGAATAAAAATAGCAACCTTCCTGCATATCAGAAGAATTGCACACACACAGAGCAAAGATCACAGTGAAATACTATTTAAAAAGAAACTATAAAAAGAGTACAATATGAGAAAAACTCAAGCATGCATATCAGTATGGAAACAACCTCAATCATTAATAAAAGTAAGATTTTTTTTTTTTTTTTTTTTCCTGAGATGGAGTCTTGCTCAGTCACCCAGGCTGGAGTGCAGTGGCGGGATCTCGGCTCACTGCAAGCTCCACCTCCTGGGTTCACGCCATTCTCCAGCCTCAGCCTCCCAAGTAGCTGGGACTACAGGCACCTGCCACCGGCCACCACGCCTGTCTAGTTTTTTTTGTATTTTCAGTAGAGACAGGGTTTCACCATGGTAGCCAGGCTGGTCTCGATCGCCTGACCTCGTGATCCACCTGCCTTGGCCTCCCAAAGTGCTGGGATTACAGGCGTGAGCCACTGCGCCTGGCCAAGTAAGAGAATTTTACATCCTATCACAAAGCAAAACTAAACCCCATGCTGTATAAAAGAGACATGTGTACAACAAAGCAATCCAAAATAAAATATAAACGACTAGGAAAAGGTATACCCGGCAAATCCAAGCAAAATGAAAGCAGGGTTTCTATGAATATTAGACAAGGTGAAATTGAGATTGAAAAAAACATTGAATGACACAAAAAAAGGCATTTTCTAAAGCTAAAGGGTACCATTCACAACTAAGATATAACAGTTATGAATATTTATATATCTGATTACACAGCAGTAATATTCTCAAAGCAGAAATTATCTAGACATAGAAAAATAAACAAAAACCTGCCAGCTACAGAAGACTAATTCAGTTCCCTCAGTATATACTAGTGCAAGTTGACAAAACATAGCATAAATCTCTGGTCCTTTTCATCCGGCAATGCCAGGTGGGATATAGCCTTCAGATATATACACAGGCACATGCACAACGCCACAGACGTGGGCCTTATTTCAGCATTGCAGTCATGCACTGCACAATGACATTCTGTCCAACAACAGACTGCATATACAACAGCGCTCCCACAAAATTATAATACTGTATTTTTACTATGTTTTATCTATGTTTAGAAACACAAAGCTTATCGTTGTGTCATAATTGCCTATAGTGTTCAGTACAGTCACTTGTTGAACGGGTATGTAGCCTAGGAGCCATAGGCTAGACCATATAACCTAGGTGTGTGGTAGGCTAGACCATCTAGGGTTGTGTAAGTGCACTCTGTGATGTCAGCACGATGAAACTGCTTAACAGTGCATTTCCCAGAATGTATCCCCATCTTTAAGCAACGCATGACTATTTGTAAAAGGATGACTTTCCTGTTTGTCAATAGAGGAGTGGTGAAAAAATTATAGGATAGCAATTCAATGTCCTATAGTAAAAAGAAAAAGATGGCAAAAAGGATGAAGACCTCCGCGTACTGATGTGAAAAGCACCGACATATGTTTATTTTCCGTTTAAAAGAAAGCAATGTACTTAACAGAGAAGTACACTACCTTCTATGCAAAGGAGACAAATAAGAATATAAACTCACATTTGCCACGAGAAGACATGGAGGAAATTTTAATGCATATTACTAAATGGAAGAGAGACCAATCGGTAAAGTCTACACTTGGTATGATCCCAAATATATGGCATTCTGGAAAAGGTGACAGTAAAAAGATCAGTGGTTGGTTGCCAGAAGTTGGGGGATGGGCATTTGGGAGGAGGGGACAGAGGATTTTTAGGGAAGTGAAACTTTTTATTTTTATTTATTTATTTATTTGAGACAGAGTTTCACTCTTGTTGCCCAGGCTGGGGTGCAGTGGTGTGATCTTGCCTCACTGCAACCTCCACCTCCCAGATTCAAGTGATTCTCCTGCCTCAGCCTCCCAAGTAGCTGGGATTACAGGCATGGGCCACCACGCCTGGCTAATTTCATATTTTTTTTTTTTAATAGAAATGGGGTTTCACTATGTTGGCCAGGCTGGTTTCAAACTCCTGACGTGCCAGGGATTATAGGTGTGCGCCACTGTGCCTGGCCTTTTTTTTTTTTTTTTTTTTTTTTTTTGATACAGGGTTTTGTTTTGTCATCCAGGCTAGAGTGCAGTGGTTGCAATCATAGCTCACTGCAACCTCAGCCTCCTGGGCTCAAGCAATCCTCCCATCTCAGCCTTCCCAGGAGGTGAGACCACATGTATCAGTCACCACATCAGACTAATTTTTACAGACTTTTTTTTTTTTTTGTAGAGGCGGGGAGTTGCTATTTTGCCCAGTCTTGTCTCAAATTCTTGGACTCAAGGAATCCTCCTGCCTCAGCCTCCCAACGTGCTGGGATTACAGGTGTGAGCCACTGCGCCCAGTCAGGTGAAACTTTTACTATAATGTTGGATACATGTTGTCATACATTTGCTTAAGCTCACAGAATGTACAGCACTAAGAGGGAGCCCTATTGCAAACTACGGACTTTGGGTAATAATGACGTGTCAATGTAAGCTCGTCAACTGGAACCAATATACTACTCTGGTGCAAGACGTTGACCGTGAGGGAGTCTGGGCATGTGTTGGGGCAGGAGTGTATAGGAAATCTTTACACCTTCTTCTCAATTTTTCTGTGAAACCTAAAACGGCTCTAAAAAATAAAATAAGTTTTTCTTTATCTTATTTTTTTGAGGCAGAGTCTCTCTCTGTCTCTAGGCTGGAGTGCAATGGCACAATCTCAACTCACTGCAACCTCCGCATCCCGGATTCAAGCAATTCTCCTGCCTCAGCCTCCCAAGTAGCTGGGACTACAGGTGTCCACCACCATGCCCGGCTAATTTGTGTATTTTTAGTAGAGGCAGGGTTTCACCATGTTGGCCAGGATGGTCTCAATCTCTTGACCTCGTAATCCACCTGCCTTGGCCTCCTGAAGTGCTGAGATTACAGGCATGAGTCACCGTGCCCCACCTAAAATAAGTTTTTTAAAAAGAACTAGACAAAAATTCACTTTTGTTGATACACACGTGAAGAGACTCTGAAAGGAGATCCAAGAAACTGGTAATGGTGGTGACTTGAATGTTGGAAGCGGGGATGAGTGACATGTGAGCCAACATGAACAAGAAGGAGAAGCTTTGCTGCAAACCACACACATGTATGTGTACAGGTGTATGTGGATGAGGATAACTGCATTTCCCGTTTGTGATAAACAAAACAAAACAACAGCCTGCAAAACATTCTTCCTTAACTGGCGATGGGTCCATCTATGTTGACATTAGTATACTTTAAGACACAGACTTTCAAATATTTTATAATAAAATATGTAAAATAGTAAAATATTTAAAACACAGGCCAGGCACAGTGGCTCACGCTTGTAATCCCAGCACTTTGGGAGGCCAAGGTGGGAGGATCACCTGAGGTCAGGAGTTCGAGACCAACCTGGCCAACATGGTGAAACCCCGTCTCCACTAAAAATACAAAAATTGGCCAGGCATGGTGGCACAGGCCTGTAATCCCAGCTACTGGGGAGGCTGAAGCAAGAGAATTGCTTGAACTCGGGAGGCGGAGGTTGCAGTGAGCCAAGATCACACTGGGCGACAGAGTGAAACTCCATTTCAAAAAAAAAAAAGTATTTAAAACACATAAAAGCCTGTGTGCAAAAGGGCCCTACATCCATTTTTATTCCACACTAGTACAGTAGTCCTCCTTTATCCTTGGGGAATATATTCCAGGACCTTCAGTGGATGCCTGAAACCACAGATTGTACCAAATCCTATATACACTATGTTTTATCCTATGCATACAGGCCTATGGGAAAGTTTCATTTACAATTACACACAGTAATAAAGTAACAAAATAACTAACAATAAAATAGAATGGTACTGTGACAGTCGATGCGATAACTGAGACAGTTCCTAAGTGACCCAAGGGTGGATGTATGTTGGGCAAAGTGATGATTTATGCTTGGGCGGGACAGAGCTGGACGGTGGGAGATTTCATCATGCTACACAGAATAATGCACAATTTAAAACTTATGAATGGACTAGAAGACATTGGAGAAGAAAAAGGTGAAAGGGTGGGAGGAACATGCAGGGTGAAAAATTACCTGTTGGGTTCAATGTACACTGTAAGGGTGATGGGTACATGAAAACCCCAGACTTCACCAGTAGGGAATATATCCATGTAACAAAGCTGCACTTGTACCTTCTGAATCTATAAAAATAAAAAATAAATACAATTTTAAAAATAAGTATGAATGGTTTATTTCTGGAACACTCCATTTCATATTTTGGTTGCGATTGCCAATGGGGAACTGAAACCATGGAAAGTAAAACCATGAATAAGGAGGGACCTACTGTAGTCTTTTTCAGTCTTGAGAAAAAGTAATATCTCGTTCCTTCTTTTACCTAAAAATCAAGATAACAGTCCTTTTGTTTTGTTTATAAATGCTTAATCATTCCCCTTTACACAATGAATATGGGCCCAGTTAAATAAAACATAGCAAAAAGACCTGCCACCTCCTTTCAACATTCCACTAGAAAGTCAAGTCTTAAAAGCCGGGCACGGTGGCTCACACCTGTAATCCCAGCACTTTGGGAAGCCAAGGCAGGCGGATCACCTGAGGTTGGGAATTCGAGATCAGCCTGACCAACGTGGAGAAACCCCGTCTCTACTAAAAATACAAAAATTAGCCAGGTGTGGTGGAGCATGCCTGTAATGCCAGCTACTCAGGAGGCTGAGGTAGGAGAATCTCTTGAACCCGGGAGGCAGCGGTTGTGGTGAGCTGAGATCGTGCCATTGCACTCCAGCCTGGGCAACAAGAGCGAAATTCTGTCTCAAAAAAAAAAAAGAAAGTCAAGTCTTATTCTCAAAGCCCCAAGCCATGAGCTGTCCAGTGGGGCACTGGAAATGTGGCTTGCTCAAAATGAGATGTAAAATATGTGTAAATATTACATGTAAAATACACACCAAAGTTCAAAGACTTTGGATGGAAAAGAGTATAAAATAGCTCATTAATAATTTTCAATATTGATTACATATTGAAATGATATTTGAAGTATATTGGGTTAAAGTATATGACTAAAATTAATTTCTCATGTGTTTTTTTTCTTACTTTCTTAACCTGACTACTGGAACATTTAAAATTATATGTGGTCCACATATTTCTGCTGGTCAGCTCTGCTCTAGGTGGTAGAAACATAAGCAGACAGGCTAGACTAGAGTATGCGGCAGTAACAAGCTACCCTAAAAATCTCACTAATGGACCACAACGGTGTTTATTTCCTAGCCATCATGAGGTAGGAAGTGAGACCTGACTTTGGACCAGATTGAAGACTTGCTGAAACAGGGAAGAGACACCAGAAGCATCAGACACCAGACACCATCAGTGACATGACAGTTTACTATTGCCATGGCAATACCCAGAAGTTACAGCCCCTTTCCATGGCTACAGTCCAAAAGTTTCCACTTTTTTCCTAGAAACTTCTGAATAGCCCACCCTTTAATTTGCATATAATTAAAAGTAGGTATAAATATGACTGTAGCACAGTCCCTGAGCTGCTGCTCTCCACACACACCCTGTGGGGTAGCCCTGCTCTGTAAGAGCAGTCACAGAGCTGTAACACTGCCACCTCCATAAAGCTGTTTTCTTCTGCCACTGGTTCTCCCCTGAATTCTTTCCTGAAAGACGGCAAGAACCCTCCCGGATCAAGCCCCAGTTTGGGGGCTCACCAACCCTGCATCAATAACACATGAGCAACATAGATTAGCAGGGGAATCTGTTTCTGCAATCATGATGGAGGCTTCTCCATCAGTTCAGGCTCTCTGGCACTGCAGCAGTGGGAAGGAAGCACAGAGAATCCTGCATACATTCATCAAGTTTCCTGTTGGAAGTAACATACATCATCTCTTCTCGGAGATCTTTGGTCAAAGCAAATATCATGGTGATGCCTAATTGCACAGGATGCAAGTGCAGTCCTTATGTAATAGAAGAAGAAAAGCCAGAAATATTTAATGAACAGCACAAGTGACCACGACAGCATCTCACTTAGTGTCCCATACAAGGCTAAAGTTGGTGTCTAAACAGTCATGTATGTTGACTCTCAGTGATTTAAAATTAGCTATTTTTAACAAAGACTTGGAACCAACCCAAATGCCCATCAATGATAGACTGGATAAAGAAAATGTGGCCCATATACACCATGGAATACTATACAGCCATGAAAAAGGATGAGTTCATGTCCTTTGCAGGGGCATGGATGAAGCTGGAAACCATCATTCTCAGCAAACTAACACAGGAACAGAAAATGAAACACCCCATGTTCTGACTCATAAGTGGAAGTTGAACAATGAGAACACATGGACACAGGGAGGGGAATATCACATACTGGGGCCAGTCAGTGGGGTGGAGGGCTGGGGAAGGGATAGCATTAAGACAAATACCTAATGTAGATAATGGGATGATGGGTGCAGCAAACCACCACGGCATGTGTATACCTATGTAACAAACCTAAAATAAAATAAAAATTAGCTATTTTTCCAACTTACCTAGAGTTCACTTACACTCAGAAGGCAATGATTTCAGAGGCTCAGGGAACACGTGATTGTATGGAGCCCTCTTAGGTCATCTCATCTGAATTCTCACCCGTTGACAGCCATCACTTGAAGACTTCCAGTAATTCGTTTGCCTACTCTACCATAGGGAGATCGCATTAGCAGCATGCTCAGCAGCCAGTTTTTACCAGAATTTATGTTGTGCCAAATACTACCTTGTGCTTTGTACCCTAATTCAGAGCCATGCAGATATATTTCATCAGTTTTTCACCAAATAGCTTTCAAATATGTGAAGACATCTACTGTTACTCCTGTTGGACTTCTGCTCAACAGGCTAAATATTTTCAACAGTTCCTCATGTAAAATGGTGCCATGTCATCTGACTACCTTGGTTATTTTGGCATCTAGTTGTCTTGTTCACAATTATACACTGCCACTTCCCAGGAAGGAAATGGTGCATTCCAATCCACTGCCATGTGACTAGCCTGAGCTTGACCACGTCGCCTCCAAATAGAAGTTTTAAATGCAATTGCAGTGTTCTTCTCAGATCACTTACTCTTCCCCTCTGTCAGAAGTATGGGCAGGCCAGGTGCAGTGGCTCATGCCTGTAATCCCAGTACTTTGGAGGCAAGGCAGGAGGATCACTTGAGGCCAGGAGTTCAAGACCAGCCTGGGCAGCATAGCGAGGCTCCATCTCTACAAAAAAATTTTTAAATGGCTGAGCATGGTGGTGTGCACCTACAGTACCAACTACTTGGGAGGCTGAGGCAGGAGGATCGTTTGAGCCCAGGAGTTCAAGGCTGCAGTGAGCTGTGATTGCATCACTGCACTCCAGCCTGAGTGACAGAGCAAGACTCTGTCTCAAAAATAACCAAGTATGGACACATCCCACATTGAGGTTACTCCTGCAGCCTGGATCCCAGAGTGACTTGTTACATAGTACAGGGACCTGATGAACCACAGCAGTAACCCACCTCAAACATGGCCAAAAAATTACTATTTCTATGGGCCAGTGAGATTTGAGGTTGTTTGTTGCATGGCAAATTGTTCAATACAGAAATAATCCACACGTACAAATTTTGGGAAATGTTGGGTTTTTACTATCTTTCTCATTGTCAAGAGATTTTCTCCATGTTAAACTTCATAATGCAATATTTAATTTCATTTATTGATTTCACAAACATTTATGTCACAGTTACTATATGCCAAGAGCTATGCCAAGCAATTTGCAAAAATTAATTAACTGAATCATCATAAAACTTCCTAAGGTAGATTCCCTTATTGCGCCCATTTCACCAATGTGGAAACTGAGACAGAGAGAGATCAAGATCACACAGCCAATGAGCAGCAGTGTCAGAGGTCAAACCTACATAGTGTGGCCCTAGAGTCATGTCTTCAACCACTACACTATGCAATGATCATGACCATTAACATTTATTGACTATGATCTATACTTAGCATGATCAATTGTATTTGATGCTCATAACTCCAGGAAGTAGGGGGAAGAAATTTACACTCAGAGATGTAAAGTTACTTGCCCAGTGTCGCACAGTGACCTGGATGGCAACAAAGTCCATGCTCTATTTAAAAAAAAAAAAGAAAAGAAAAGAAAAGACACCAAGCTGGGCATGGTGGCTCACGCCTGTAATCCCAGCACTTTGGGAGGCTGAGGTGGGTGGATCGCCTGAGGTCAGGAGTTCGAGACCAGCCTGGCCAACATGGTGAAACCCCCGTCTCTACTAAAAATATGAAAAATTAGCTGGGTGTGGTGGCACGCACCTGTAATCCCAGCTACTTGGGTGGCTGAGGCAGGAGAATCGCTTGAATCCGGGAGGCAGAGGTGGCAGTGAGCTGAGATCATGCCATTGCACTCCAGCCTGGGCAACAAGAGCAAAACTCCATCTCAATAAATAAATAAATAAATAAATTTTAGAAATTAAAAAAAAAAAAAGAAACCTCCAAACAGTAATACAATCCATCAGTTTAATTCTTCCTACTTAAATCTGATGGGCAGAGGTGTATCAACTAAGTCTTCATCGTCACTTTGTTACCAATAATTTGTTCATGCTCACCACCATCACTATCCTTAATAAATGTTTCCTGGATGTCTGCTTTATGGGAGGCATTGTAGAAGGCTCCCATGCCCCAGTTAAGACTGGAGAAATTGGCTCACTCTAACTAGGTCTTGATGTGGTGAAAGGTGAAATAAACAAACACCCCTGTGGACAAAGAAGCATCCGGCACCCTGGTCAGGTAGCTCTCACTTGCAGACGACAGTTTTCACAAGATTGCGTAGCAACCAGCTGCCCCAGAAAGTGGCAGGAACAGAAAACACAATATTCCCATCCTCCTCCTGTTTCATTATCACCAGGGAGGGCGTCAGCATGAAAGGAGCAGTGTGAAATGGACAATTCACACACTTTCCACGTTTCTCAACAATGTCAGTCCCTGCTGTTGCCACGGCCGCTATGGTTAGACATGGACCAGCAGGGAAGCCCACGCTCACAGGCACGTGCCCGTGCTCACAAACACACACACACGTACATGCACGCACACACAATCCCTACACCCCTTCTGCACACCCAAAAGATGGCAGGGAATCTGGAATCTGGAGAAAAGAGAGAGATGGTGAGCATTTGAAGAAGGTCTCTTCTTGTCTTTTCTGGGAGCCTTCAGAAGACCATCTTCTTTAAGTCCTCTTACAGCAGTGGTCGCCAAACATTTTGGCACCAGGGACCAGTTTTGTGGAAGGCCATTATTCCATGGATGGTTGTGGGGAGGACTAGATTCTCACTATGAGTCTCTGGTATGCCTTTCCTGCATGTCACACATTATGAGGAGTACTGAAGACAGGAATGACACCAGTCTTGGACAATACTGTACAGCAGCGGTCCCCAACCTCTTTTTTTGGCACCAGGAAGCGGTTTCAATGGAAGACAATTTTTCCACGGACTGGGTTGGCAGGGATGGTTTTGAGATGATTCAAGTGCATTACATTTATTGTGCACTTTATTTCTATTATTTATTATTATTATTATTATTTTATTTATTTATTTGATACAGAGTCTCGCTCTGTCGCCCAGGCTGGAGTGCAGTGGTGCAATCTCAGCTCACTGCAACCTTCCACCTCCTGATTTCAAGTGATTCTCTGCCTCAGCCTCCCAAGTAGCTGGGATTACACATGCTGGCCACCAGGCCCAGCTAATTTTTGTTTTTTTTTTTTTTTTTTTTTTAGTGGAGACAGGGTTTCACCATCTTGGCCAGGCTGGTCTTGAACTCTTGACTTCAGGTGATCCACTCACCTCAGCCTCCCAAAGTGCTGGGATTATAGGAATGAGCCCTATTATTATTACATTGTAATATATAATGAAATAATTATACAACTCACCATCATGCAGAATCAGTGGGAACCCTGAGCTTGTTTTCCTGCAGTTAGATGGTCCCATCTGGGGGTAGTGGGAGACAGTGACAGGTCATCAGGCATTAGATTCTCATAAGGAGGCTGCAACCTAGATCCCTCGTGTGCACAATCCACAAAAGGGTTTATGCTCCTTTGAGAATCTAATGCTGCCACTGATGTGACAGGAGGTGGAGCTCAGGGGGTAATGTGAGCAATGGGGAGTGGTTGTAATACAGATGAAGCTTCGCTCACTTGCCTGCCGCCCACCTCCTGCTGTGCAGCCTGGCTCCTAGCAGGTCATGGACTGGTATCCGTCCATAGTCCAGAGGTGGGGACTTCTGTCTTACAGCACAAGTTAACAGACCAGTGGCTCCAGTGGAATCTTTGTCCAGCTTCTTCCTTCACTGTCAAACAGACTACTTCTGGAATTCAGAGGTCTGAGGGCCCTTGAGGTCTCCTCTGGTACACCTGCCACCTTGAGTCAGGGCACAGTCAGTAATGATATGGGCTTTCCTTTATCCCTGCCCACCGAGCCCTCCTGGAGCCTCCTGGTACCAGGGGAAAGTTCAGTCCTTCTCAGACCTTTGAGAGACTCTTGCCTTTAAATGGGGAGAATTAAGGAGCTCTACTTTCATATTCTGAGCATTGGGATGTCAGTCACTTCTTCTCTAATCACGTGGCCTAATTCTCAAAAATGAGCTTTGTCCTCACTGACACCCGTAATCACGTGGCCTAATTCTCAAAAATGAGCTTTGTCCTCACTGACACCCGTAATCACGTGGCCTAATTCTCAAAAATGAGCTTTGTCCCCACTGACACCCGTACCCTAGCCTCTGGCGATACAGACCTTGTTTTGATGAGCTACTCCCTGGTGATAAACACCTATTCCTCCAGGACAAAGAGAAACCATGCTTTGGGGTTGTTATTTGTTTGCTTGCTTGTTTGTTTGTTTGTTCGTGGTAGAGACAGAGCCTTGCTCTGTCACCCAGGCTGGAGTGCAGTGATGCAATCATAGCTCACTGCAGCCTCAAACTCTTGGGCTCAAGCGATATTCTTGCATCAGCCTCCCAAATAGCAGGGACTGCAGGTGCATGCCACAATGCCTGGCTAATTTTGGGGGTGGGTTTGGTAGAGATGGGGTCACACTATGTTGCCCAGGCTTGTCTTGAACTCCTGGGCTCAAGCAACCCTCTCACCTTGGCCTCTCAAGTAGCTGGGATTACAGGTGTGAGCCACCTTGCCTGGCCAATCACCAAGCTTTTGCTAGTCTTCCTTTTCAAGGCCAAGTCTCCCGTCATACAAATCCATCTCTAAGCTTGAGCCTGGCTTTCTACGTTAATGCCACCACATGTCTCATCTGCCTCACTGATCTTCAACACAGCCCACCACCATTTGTTCGGGGGCCCTGATTACTTCTCGCTGAATCAGTCATTTCCTGTCAGTTACAGGTCATATTATTTGGTCCTATTATAACACATTTCTTACTGTAATAGAATCTGGGGGTTACAAATCCCGCCCCCCCCCCCCCACCAGTCCCTCAGTCCTTTTGGGCAAGTACCACATAGGTAATGCATCTTATTCATCTGTGTATCCATAGCAACCTGCCCCCAGAGAAAGCCCTCAGCTAGTAGTTACTGAATGAATACCATTCACCAGCCATGGCAGTCTGGCATTCTCAGCTGAGTGACCAAGATTCAAAGCGCTAGGAAGCCCAGGTAAGACCAAGAGAGTTACCTTCAAGAAGCTAAAAGACACACTGCCTCACAAGCCCAGTTGAGATTTTGCCTTTTTCCGTCTCTGTTGCTATGGGAATAGAGCTCCCCATATGTGGCAGAATCATATAAGTAGAGTATTTCTTCCAAGTAGCATCTCTGAGTGGAATTCCCATCGCAAGGATTCAGCCTTTCTCTCCCAGGAAGCTTTAGATGCCATTTAGATCCTCTGGGATTCAGAGGATCCTAGAGTCTGAAGAGAAGGCAGAGAAGACCACCCCCCTGTTCTCTTTAACTACCCCCAACCCCACACCCCAAAACTTTCATTATCTCTCTCTTCCCTTCTCTCCAGCCCAAATGTTCAGAGAGCCAAGTGGCCTCTCAAGGTCTTCTTATAAATATAGGCCTCTGGCCAGTCATGGTGGCTCATGCCTGTAATCCCAGCACTTTGGGAGGCTAAGGGGAAGACCATTTGAGGCCAGGAGTTTGAGATCAACCTGGGCAACATGGCAAGATCCCATCTCTGTTGAAAAAAAAAAAAACCAGTCAAAACAAAACAAAGCAGAAAGATAGACTCTAATCTGTGAAAGGAGAGTAACAAAATCACCTCCACATCAAGGGAACATCTGAAGCAATTTTACCTGATCTGTAACCACAATGGAGTCAATATAACTTAAAGGGGAAAAAAATGGCCTAGATGAGGGATATCCATAAGGAAGAAAGGATGCAAGCATTTTTTAAGCACCTACTTTGTATCTAGCTTTATATTGGTGCATAATATCATTTGGTTCTGTGTCCCCACCCAAATCTCATCTCGAATGGTAATCCCCATAATCCCCATGTGTCAAGGGCGGGGCCTGGTGGGAGGTGATTGGATCATGGGGGCAGTTTCCTCCACGATGTTCTCATGAGAGTGAATGAGTTCTCATGAGATCTGACAGTTTTATTTTATGAGTGTTTGACATTTCCTCCTACACACACTCTCTCTCTTGCCTGCCTGCTTCTCCTTTTGCCATGATTGTAAGTTTCCTGACAATTTTACAATCTGACAGTGAATCAATTAAACCACTTTCCTTTATAAATTACCCAGTCTTGTATATTTCTTTATAGCAGTGCAAAAAATGGACCAATACAGTACACTTTCTCACTTAACTTGCAGAGCAATTCCATGCAATAAGTATCACTACCTCCTTTTACGGATGAAACAATGGAGGCTTAGCAATCTCAAGTAGCGGTTAAGTTATAAAGCCAAGACTGGAACTTAACTCAGATTTTCTGAATCCCAACGTAGTGCTCTTTCTACTATATTTGAGCCTCTCCCACACATAGTGAGTATGCATTATCCTAACCAAGAGTTTCACTTTTGATTTCATTTTCAGGGCTCCAAATAAGTTGCCTCAGTTTGCTCTGTGGCCCTGACACCTTCTTGTATTGCCAAAATAGTCAAAATGTGGGAAGACAACAGGTGAGATGGGAAAAGATCAGCTACACAACATAATTGGCCCTGGATGTGGTTTCGCTTTGTCCCCACCCAAATCTCAACTTGAATTGTAGCTTCCATAATTCTCACATGTTGTGGGAGGGACCTAGTGGAAGACAACTGAATCACGGGAGCAGTTTCCCCCATACTGTTCTTGTGGTAGTGAGTAAGTCTCACGAGAGCTGAAGGTTTTATAAGGGGAAACCCCTTTCCCTTGGTCCTCATACTCTCTCGTCTGCCACCAGGAAAGACGTGGCTTTCGCCTTCCACCATGACTGTGAGGCCTCCCCAGCCACATGGAACTGCGAGTCCATTAAACTTCTTTTTTTTCTTTTTTTTTCTTATAAACCACCCAGTCTCTGGTATGTCTTTATCAGCAGCATGAGGACAGACTAATACAGTCCCTCAGTTCTCAAATACTGGCTGGTTTGGGGGCCACACTTCTGACCTCCCTGCCAAGTCTGCAGGCCAGTGGCATCAATGTGCCAGCAAGCATTTTAAAACAATCTGTTCTTATTTTGAGTCAGCATTTCCTGAGAGTGAGACTTCTGATAAAACTGCAATCAAGTATCAGACAGGACTCAAAATGGGAAAGAAAAAAAAAAAAAAAAAGTCCATTTTAGCCGCATTTCAATCTTCCCTGCCACTGAAATGCCACCTTTCTCAACTTGAGTCCTGTGGGAAATAAAGGGATGGATAAAGGGCGTAGAGGGAGGGGATGTGCTTTCTGTTTGATTTGGAGGTAAACGTTTTCCCCAGCCCCACTCTCTTTTCCATTCTGCCCTATCTAAAGGCCACCCACCAGGTATGCTGATTTTAAAACAGTGATTCTCAAAGTGGGGTAATCCCAGGCCGGCAGCATCAGCATCAACTGGGAACTTGTTAAAACTGCAAAATTTGGGGGCCCCACTCCAGGGCCCTACTGAATCAGAAAGTTGGTGGCACCCACTGAGATCTGTCTCTTAGACAGTTTTCCGGCTGGCTCTGGAACACTCTCAAACAACCCTTGACTTGAAAGGCTGGTTCATTTTTCCTTTTTTTTTTTTTTTCAGAGACATAGTATCACTCTGTCACCCAGGTTGGAGTGCAGTGACACAATCATAGCTCACTGGCAGCCTTGACCTCATGGGCTCAAGCCATCCTCTTGCCTCAGCCTCCCAAGTAGCTGGGACTACAGGCGTGCACCACCATGCCTGGCTCATTTCTTTATTTTCTGTAGAGATGGGGGTGGGAGGGTCTCCCTATGTTGTCCAGGCTGGTTTCAAACTCCTGGCTTCAAGTGATCCTCCTGCCTCAGCCTCCCACAGTGCTGGGACTACAGGTGTGAACCAGCACACCCAGCCTCCAGGTTGGTTCTCTTACTCTCTGAACATATTCCCTCTCTGCAGCCCTCCACCCATCCCTTTATTTCCCATAGGACTCAGGTTGAGAAAGTTTGCATCCTAGTGACAGGTGAGATTTAAACATTGCTGAAATGTAAACGTTTTGCTTTTTAAAATTTCCAGTCCTATCTGATACTTGATTGCAATTTTATCCAGAGGTCCCACTCTCAGAAAATACTGACTCAAAATAAGAACAGGTTATTTTAAAATGCTTGCTGGCACATTGATGCCACTGGCTGGTGCAGACTGATTAATTAATCCTGATTTGACCTGAATTAATGCCTAATCTGTGTAAAATGATGGAGATTTACTGGAACGCGGCAAATGTGAGAATATGAAAACCAAAGGCACATGGGAGTGGATTCAACATCAGGGTGACATAAGGATTACAGCATTTCTTCAGTTGTTACATTATTTGAAGTTTGATTTTTCTTCCTCTCTCCCCTCCACCCCCACCTCCTCCAAGGGAAAAAAAAAATTACCAGAAGACATGAGCATATTGTCTCCTTTCTTCCCAAATAAAGGTAAACTGACAGCGCTTTCAATGAAAGCCTCTGTGTGATTGGAATTAAATGTCAAATACGATTTTCTGTTGGCAATTCAAAGTGTTGGTGTCAAAACCAAAACTGACAGCATGGCTGCAGATTAGTATCTGTCTGGATCGCGGCGTCACACTGCGGGGAAGGTTTATGATTTAGTAGATTAACACAGCTCTCTTCACGCTAGCACTTAAGAGATAATTTGTTCAAGCAGGAGCCGATTAGATTGCGATGCCCGTGAGCAGAAGCTCTGTCCCCTGAAGTTCCGTCAGGCATTTGATAGCACACCCTGCCCCTGTGGGGGTCTGCCATCATTACTGGGTGACAGGCAGGAGAGGTGAGCGGGCCACAGCTGCCAGCTGCCTGGCTGTCAGTAGCCACCAAGTGATGTCTGCTGGCGATATCTCAGAGGAAAAAAAAAAAAAATGGAGCTTCTATTGATCCAACCAATATGAACTGGCCTTGCAGGTTGGAGATTTGATTCATTGAACTTTGCTGCCCACGTGGGATGGAGGGAAGAGAGGGACTCCCTGGCAAGTCATTGAATCATCCACTTGACCACTAGATTTCTCCTAGCTCTAGAAAAAGACAGCAAGCAGGGCTCAGAGACGTTAAGAGACTGCCCAGATCACAGAGCTCAGGGGGGTGAGAAAAAGATAGTTTATATGCTCAAGACTTGCAAAGTGGTACAACCTGCGTTAGGCACTTTTATCTCCAGTATCTTGTGTGATACTCACAATGGCTTTGATGTTTTCATGGGGCGAACTAAGAGTGTTAGGGAAACTGCCTAAGCCACAGCAAGTCCACAGTAGTGTTAAAACTAGGCCTCTTGAGGCCGGGCGCGGTGGCTCAAGCCTGTAATCCCAGCACTTTGGGAGGCCGAGACGGGTGGATCACGAGGTCAGGAGATCGAGACCATCCTGGCTAACACGGTGAAACCCCGTCTCTACTAAAAAATACAAAAAACTAGCCGGGCGAGGTGGCGGGCGCCTGTAGTCCCAGCTACTCGGGAGGCTGAGGCAGGAGAATGGCGGGAACCCGGGAGGCGGAGCTTGCAGTGAGCTGAGATCCGGTCACTGCACTCCAGCCCGGGCGACAGAGCAAGACTCCGTCTCAAAAAAAAAAAAAAAAAAAAAAAAAAAAACTAGGCCTCTTATTATTTCTTTTTTTATTTTTTTTATTGTTATTACTTTTTGAGACAGGGACTTACTCCGTCGCCCACGCTGGAGTAAAGTGGCACGATCATGGCTCACTGCAGCCTCGATCTCCCAGGCTCAAGTGACCCTCCCACTTCAGTCCTCCATAGCACTGCAGCGATGCGCCAGCCACCACACCCGCCTATTTTTTTATTCTTTGTGAATAAAAAAATTGTGAGAGGAGCTTGCCATATTACCCAACCTATGTGCTTCTATCTTATGCACCTGACATTTCTGCCAAATGACAGCCATAGAGCCGAGATAATAAAATAAATAAAATGAATGTCCTGTGTCTCCACCAACCATAAATTGTAAGGGATTCTTGGCAAGCCAGATTTAAGAGTTTCATCTTGCAGAGACGATGTTTGTTCTTTCTTTTTCCCCTCTTGTCCTCACTGCTGGGGAAGAAGGAAAAACGGTGAAAGTCGTCCGCTCGGACAGCGTTTCTATCATTCAACAATGCAGGGGTATGACAGCATAGAAGACTCACAAAATAATGTTCAGACTCTGGTTTTAGAATGTTTACTCTCTTCTGGATGAACTCTGACATCCAAATGCATTAATGCAATGCCATTTTCAACTCTCATGCCAATCTCCATCCTCGTACGTATCAGAATTTTAATGCCTGCTTCTCTGTTTGAGTTATGGTAATTTATTGTAATAGTGTATTTTGACCTTTTCAGTATTTTGTATTTTTATTGGATAGCTGTTTCACCTCTTCCCTGGAGGGTTAGCCAGGCTGAAAATGAGAGAGAATGGTAAGACCAACCAATCAAAATACAGAATATTAAAAAGGTCAACACACAAGAGCAAACTACTAATTTGGAAAACACACAAATGCAGAAAGGATGAAAGCGCCAAACAGCATGGTGGTCACAGCAAGAGTAAGTGGACAAGAGAAGGCTAAGAGGAGCCTCTCAACCCACGGCCCAGCAGTCTGTTCAGCCATTGCATGGAAACGAGGCCCTCATCAGACACCAAAGGGCCGCAGGAATCAATGCAAACTCCAAAGGGCGTCACCTGTGCCATTTTTGTTTCTACCTGGCCAATGAAAATGGCAAGGAGAGGGAGTAAGACTGAAGGGTACCAGCTTGGAGACGCCAGGGGACTTTTAAATGTGATGTTACTGGTGAAACCCCATCTCTACTAAAAATACAAAAAAAATTAGCCGGGCATGGTGGCGGGTGCCTGTAATTCCAGCTACCCGGGAGGCTGAGGCAGGAGAATGGCATGAACCCGGGAGGCGGTGCTTGCAATGAGCCAAGATCGTGCCACTGCACTCCAGCCTGAGCAACAGAGCGAGACTCCGTCTCAAAAATAAACAAATAAATAAATAAATAAGATGTTCAATCGCCAGTTGCACCCAGAGTATTGGCTGGGCGCGTTGGCTCATGACCGTAATCCCAGCACTTTGGGAGGCCAAGGCTGGCCTGAGGTCAGGAATTCGAGGCCAGCCTGACCAACATGGAGAAGCCCCATCTCTACTAAAAAAAAAATTCAAAATTAGCCAGGCATGGTGGTGCATGCCTGTAATCCCAGCTACTTGGGAAGCTGAGGCAGGAGAATCCCTTGAACCCAGGAGGTGGAGGTTGCAGTGAGCTGAGATTGCAACACTGCACTCCAGCCTGGGCAATAAGAGCGAAACTCTGTCTCAAAAAAGAAAAAGAAAATGAAAGGATTATTATGGACAATCCTCTATCTACAGTCAGATAAACATCTCAGCGGTCTAGAACTGATACTCACCTATTTCTTTAGCTCACTGCAACCTCGAATTCCTGTGCTCAAGCGATCCTTCCATCTCAGCTTCCTGAGTAGCTGGGACTACAGGCACACACCACCATGCCTGACTAATTATTTTATTTTTATTTTTATAGAGACAGGGTCTCCCTATCTTGCCCAGGCTGGTCTCGTACTCCTAGCCTCAAATGACCCTCCCACCTTGGCCTCCCAAAGCGCTGGGATTACAGGCATGAGCCCCGTGCCCAGCGCTCATCTTTTTCTTTGTTGATCCTCTCCAGGACAAGAAATCCCCAAACCTCCTCCATTGACTCTTTCCAGTTGTATTATATAAATTAAAGTCTAGTAATAAGTGTATCTTGACAATCAAGATTAATAGAACCATAGAATTTGAAGCACACTAATTCAAGTGGTCTTTCAGGGCTAGTGTCCTTGAGGTTAGACCCAGTAACTGAAAGCACACTGAACAAGTTACCTGGGTATAATCTCTCACCTACTGAAAACTTATTAATTTTTTTTTTTTTTTTTTTTTTTTTTGGAGACAGGCTGCAACTCTGTCTCCCAGGCTTGAGTGCAGTGGTGCAACCTCAGCTCACTGCAACCTCTGCCTCCCAGGCTCGAGCAACCCCTTCCATCTCAGCCTCCCAAGTAGCCAGGACTACAGGTGTGCAACACTTTGCCCGGCTAATATTTTTACTTTTTGTAAAGGCAGGGTCTCACTATGTTGCTCAGGCTGGTCTCAAACTCTGGAGCTCAAGTGATCCACCTAGCTCAACCTCCCAAAGTGCTGGAATTACAGGCGTGAGCCACTGCACCTAGCTAAAAACTTATATTGCACTGGTTGTTAATAACACAGAACAATATAAAGGTCTCTATTATCCCTGGATTTTTGGTATCAGAAAAGCACCTCTTAAAGAAAATGCACTTAAAACAGAGACCAAAATCTCAATGTCAAAAGTGAAAATATTTTGACTGTGACTTCATGTTGTAAAAAGAAATGAAAATTTATGAAGCGATGATTATGTTGTATATTAAAAATGTAGGTTAAAACTCCAACCATATTCTTAAAGTCGAAAGGATTTAAAGGTTGACTGGGAAGCCGGGGCACAATTTTTCCAACAAAATTTTTTATGGTAATATAGATAAATCACCCTTTACGACACCTTTGACACAATCATAAAAAGCATGACTTTTACAAAATATTTAGAGAGCCTTCGGGCTCCTTTTGACGGAGTCTTGCACTGTCGCCTGGACTGGAGTGCAATGGCACAATCTTGGCTCACTGCAACCTCCACCTCCTGGGTTCAAGTGATTCTCCTGCCTCAGCCTCCCGAGTAGCTGGGATTACAGTCACCTGCCACCAGACCCGGCTAATTTTTTTATATTTTTAGTAGAGATGGAGTTTCACTATGTTGGCCAGGCTGGTCTTGAACTCCCGACCTCGTGATCTGCCCACCTTGGCCTCCCAAAGTGCTGGAATTACAGGCATGAGCCACCGTGCCTAGCCAAGGCTCCTCTAAATCCTTTTATATTCCAGTGTTTTTATTTTAAAATCTTGATCCTTTTTGATCTTGCGTTATTCCATTGGTTGAATGTGGTTTTGTTTTTTTTTTCAACTTTTATTTTATATTCGGGGGGTATGTGCGCAGGTTTGTTACCTGGGTATATTGTGTGATGCTGAGGTTTGGAGTACAATTGAACCCATCACCCAGCTAGTGAGCGCGGTACCCAATAAGCAACTTTTCAGCCCTTCCCCCCTTTTTTTCCTCCCTGCTCTCATATTCCCCAGTGTCTGTTGTTCTCATCTTTATGTTCATGAGCAACCAATGTTCAGCTCCCACTTATAAGTGAGAACATGTGGTTTTTGATTTTCTGTTTCTGCATTAAATTTCTTCAGACAGTGGCCTCCAGTGGCATCCATGTCACTGCAAAGGACATAATTTTGTTCTTTTTCATGGCTGCATAGTATTCCATGCTGTACATGTACACGTTTCTTTGTATACATTTCTTTGTCCAATCCACCATTGCCAGGCACCTAGATTGATTCTATGTCTTTGCTATTGTGACTGCTATGCCAGTGAACATACGGGTGTGTGTGTCTTTTGGTAGAATGATTTGTTGTCCTTTGGGTAGATACCCAGTAATGGGATTGCTGAGTCCAACAGTTGTTCAAATCTTAGTTCTTCTTTTTTTTTTTTTTTTTCTTTGAGACAGAGTCTCACTCTGTCACCCAGACTGGAGTGCAGTGGCACAATCTCAGCTCACTGCAGCCTCCACCTCCCAGGTTCCAGTGACGTTCCTACCTCAGCCTCCTGAGTAGTTGGGATTAGAGGTGTACATCACCACACCTGGTTAATTCTTTTTTTGAGACAGAGTCTTGCACTGTTGCCAGGCTGGAGTGCAGTGCACAATCTCAGTTCACTGCAACCTCTGCCTTCTGGGTTCAAGTGATTCTCCTGCTTCAGCCTCCTAAGTAGCTGGGACTACAGGCACGTGCCACTACATCCAGTGGCACTAAAAACATCCACTAAAAACACTGATTTTGGTGTTTTTAGTAGAGAGGGGAGTTTCACCATGTTGGCCAGGATGGTCTCCACCTCTTGATCTCATGATCTGCCCACCTTGGTCTCCAAAAATGCTGGGATTACAGGTGTAAGCCACTGCGCCTGGCCTAATTTTTGTATTTTTAGTAGAAACAGGGTTTCACCATGTTGGCCAGGCTGGTCTGGAACTCCTGACCTCAGGTGATCTGCCTGCCTTGGCCTCCCAAAGTTCTAGGATTACAGGCTTGAGCCACCATGCCCGGCCACCAAATCTTAGTTCTTTGAGAACTCTCCAAACTGCTATCCACAGTGCCTGAACTAATTTACATCCCCACCAACAGTGGATAAGCGCTCCCATTGGTTGAGTTTCTATTACTCAAATGTTATATGCCAGATTCTTATTTGTCAATCCATTTGAGAGCAATTCAAGTCATCTTCCTATGTCACTTTTATCTACTTCATGAAATCTCAAGTTGTTTGCAAAATTTGCAATTTCCATTTGCTTTTTATTTACATTGTACGGCTAAAACATCTGAAAATGATCTGCGAACTGACCAGACATTGCCACTATACATATTTGTGTTAAATTGAGTTATGTTTGAATATGGTCTAAGTTTTAAAGTTTGCTGGTGAATATTTGACGACTCTTCATTCTCTATGTAAACTTAAATGCAGGGACTCTAAAAATGAAAAACAAGGCAGATAGACTCTAGACTTCCCAAAGTGCAACACAGAATTTGTTCAATATAAAATATACCATAAGAGACATAAAAGTGCTTGTGAATATACATCCAACTATTAACACTTTGTAGTCTGAATCTTATGAATAGTAGTCCAAGCAAGTTACACTATAGGTTAAGAATTTGGGATGAGATGCACCATGCAGATTTTTAACGACTCTTTTTAAAGAATATTTAATATAGGCTGGGTACGGTGGCTCACGCCTGTAATTCCAACACTTTGGGAGGCTGAGGTGGGCGGATCACAAGGTCAGGAGTTTGAGACCAGCCTGGCCGATATGGTGAAACCCCGTCTCTACTAAAACTACAAAAATTAGCCAAGTGGTGGCGGGCGCCTGTAGTCCTAGCTACTTGGGAGGCTGAGGCAGGAGAATCACTCGAACCTGGGAGGCGGAGGTTGCAGTGAGCTGAGATTGCATCAGTGCACTCCAGCCTGGGTGACAGAGTAAGACTCCATCTAAAAAAAAAAAAAGAAAATTAATATATAATATACTCATATTACATTGTTAAATTTAAAAACATTTTAAAATAAAACCGTGTAGTACATGACTCCTGTTTTTAGAAAACTATCCTTTACTAAACATTTACTGCATACCAAGAACTATACTTTGTACTTCATATGCACTGTTATTTTTTTTTTTTTTAGACAGTCCCAGTCTGTCACCCAGGCTGGAGTGCAGTGTCATCATCATAGCACACTGCAGCCTCCAACTCCTAAGCTTAAGTGATCCTCCCACCTCAGCCTCCCAAGTAGGGACTGCAGGTGTGTGCCAATATGCCCAGCTACGCTTTTTGTTTTTTGTAGAGATGGGGTCTCACTATGTTGCCCAGGCTGATCTTGAACTCATGGCCTCAAGTGATCCTCCCATCTCGGCCTCCCAAAGTGCTGGGATTGCAAGGCTGAGCCACCAGCCTATTTAATTCTTGTAATAGCCCAAAGAAAGACATTGATACCTGCAAGTTATAAATATCTGTTAGTGAAAATTTGAAATAAGCAATGAAATAAAATACAGAGAGGTTAAGTGACTCGCCCAAGATCAAACATCTAATTAATGGTGGAGGCAAGCTTCAAACCCAGGTCTCTCAAATCCAAGACCATTTTCTAACCATTCTATTACAATGCATAGGAAAAATAGCTAGAAAAATGTACATGAAGATACCACAGTTAAAATTGTGGATGTTTTTATTCACTTCTTTATGTTTTCCACATTTTCTAAATTAAAGGCCATTACTTTTATAATAACAATAGAAAAGAAAAATAATTTTTTAAAGAAGTTAGGGTTGGAGATTGCAGGTCACTGCACTGCTTGTGGCTAATGGGAAGCTTTATGGAGAAAAAGGAAGGAAGGTCTCTGACTGAGTTGCTGCTTGGAGGGAAGATTCTGGGATGGAGAGGAGGCTTCAGAGGAAGGGATTGGCACATCTCCTAAGTGCCACCCACAGAGACACTGCCTACTTTACCTACTGAGGCACCTGAAAGAAAAGACCGTGTGTGGTCAGGGAGAAAACACTGACCACAGCCAGAGGCAAGTCCACCCACCACTTCCTTCCTGCCTGTTCCCACCTGTCATCTGCTCCATGGGCAGCTTGGCTCTACCCTCAGCTCTGAGACCAACTCTATCCCAAGTCAGGAAACACCCTAGAATGAAGCCCTGCCTTCCCACAGTCTTCCTGGAGAGTGCCCGTGTGTGTCCCAGCCTCCCCAGGCCTCCTGGGCAACATAGTGAGACCCCATCTCTAAAAAAGAATAATTTAAAAATTAGCTGTGTGTGGCGGTTGTGTGCCTGTGGTCCCAGTTACTCGAGAGGCTAAGGCAGGAGGATTGCTTGAGCCTGGGAGTTCAAAGCTGCAGTGAGCTATGATGGCACCATTGCGCTGCAAGCCTGAGTGGCAGCTGCGCTCGGGCTTGGCTTAGCTCTGCTGAGGCTGCTGTCCATGGCACAGCCAGCCACACCTCGCTGGACCTCAGTGGCACTGACAGCCTGGCTGCCTGAGCCGTCCTGTTTCCCAGTCACCATAACCTTTCAGACAAAGTTCCTGTTATCTCTCGAAGTCCATTCCCAAGTGTTTAACCTGTGCTTCACACAATGGGTTACAGGAAGGCTGAGATGTTAATCTCTCCTCTGCCAGGGTAGTAGATGGGCCATGGGCCCTTCACCTCTGAACCCAAGCAAACCCATCCAATGTGCCCTCCAATGTGCCCTAAAAATATTACCAGTTTCTTTTTCTTTTCTTTCTTTTTTTATTTTTTTTCTTGCGCAGGGTCTTGCTCTGTCTCCCAGGCTAGAGGCAAAGGCACAATCTTGGTTCACTGCAACCTCTGCCTCCTGGGTTGAAGCAATCCTCCCACTTCAGCCTCCCAGGTAGCTGGGACTACAGGTGAGCACCACCACAGTCAGCTAATTTTTGTATTTTTGGTAGAGACAAGGTTTCGCCATGTTCGCCAGGCTGGTCTCGAACTCCTGACCTCAGGTGATCTGTCTGGCTCAGCCTCCCAAAGCGCTAGGATTACAGGCATAAGCCATCACACCTGGCCAAAAATGTTATCATTTTCTGTGAATGCTACCACATGCAAAACTTGGGGAGCATTGACTTTGAACCACTCTGATGGATTTTCTTTTTCTTTCTTTCTTTCTTTTTTTTTTTTGACAGGGTCTCACTCTGTCACCCAGGTTGGAGTGCAGTGGCATGATCTCAGTTCACTGCAACCTTCACCTCCCAGACTCAAGAGATCCTCCCACTTCAGCCTCCCAAGTAACTGGGACCACAGATGCGCATCATCGCACCTGGGTAAATTTTGCATTTTTTGTAGAGACAGAGTCTTGCCATGTTGCCCAGGCTGGTCTAAAACTCCTGAGCTAAAGGGATCCACCCATCTCAGGCTCCCAAAGTGCTGGGATCACAGATGTGAGCCACCGCACCCAGCCCTGGTTGATTTTCTTTGTGCACATAGACCATCCCCTTATGACTTGGCCCATCTTAGACCTCCTGAGCTCCTGCTTTGACTCTTGGCAATTTAAGTAATTCTAGATAACGGTATTGTTCATCTGCTGTGTGTCAGGCACTCTTCTAATTTTTACACGCACATGGCTTTGACATGAGTTACGAGTTCTGTGGCTCTCTTTTGCTTCACCTGCAAAATGGGAGTGTTATGAGTCGAATATTTGTGTCCCCTCCAAAATTCATATGTTGAAATCTAATCTCCAATGTGACGGTATCTGGAGGGGAGGCTTTGGGGAGGTAACTGGGTCATGAGAATGAAGCCCTCATGAATGAGACAAGAAGAGGCCAAGCTGGGTGCAGCAGCTCACACCTGTAATCTCATCATTTTGGGAGACTGAGGTAAGAGGATCGCTTGAGGCCAGGAGTTCAAAACCAGCCTGGGCAACATAGTGAGACCCCATCTCTAAAAAAGAATAATTTAAAAATTAGCTGTGCGTGGTGGCATGTGCCTGTGGTCCCAGCTACTCGGGAGGCTGAGGCAGGAGAATCACTTGAGCCCAGGAGTTCAAAGTTGAAATGAGCTATGATCACACCACGGCACTCCAGCCTGGGTGACAGAGCAAAACCCTGTCTCAAAAAAATTAATTAAAAAAAAAAAAACAAGGCAGGGTGCAGTGGCTCATGCCTATAACCCCAGCACTTTGGGAGGCCAAGGTGGGCAGAAGACCTGAGGTCAGGGGTCCGAGACTAGCCCGGCCAACATGGTGAAACCCCATCTCTACTAAAAATACAAAAACTAGCTGGGCGTGGTGGTACATTCCTGTAATTCCAGCTACTTGGGAGGCTGAGGCAGGAGAGTCACTTGAACCGGGCAGGCGGAGGTTGTGGTGAGCTGAGATCACGCCATTGCACTCCAGCCTGGGCAACAAGAGTGAAACTCCGTATCAAAAAAAAAAAAAAAAAAAAAGGCCAAAGAAACAGCTTACTCTCTTTTAGCCATGTGGGATACAACATGAAGTTGGCCATCTGTAACCCAGAAGGCGACCCTCACCAGATCCCGACCACGCTTGCACCCAGATCGGACTTTCAGCCTCCAGAACTGTGAGAAATACATCTCTGTTGTTTCCAAGCCACCCAGTCTGTGGTGTTTCTCACAGCAGCTCAAGTTAATTAGAGGAATTAGCACTGGAATTAATGCAGCCACCTCTAAGTACATTCCTTAAGGGCATTTAGAAACAGAACACTTTCTCTAAAATAATGTTTTCAAACCCTTAACCTAAAAAAGAAGTGTTGGAATTTCCAGCAGAAACAGAACAAGAGGAGGAAGAGTTGGCACTCGGCTGGGGGAAGCAAGTTTGTGGTAAAATAGAACACATGAGTGGATGGCTGGCAACTGCGGAGATGAGCTACTTAGAAAATCAAGCCCAGGGCTGGACACCGTGGCTTATGCCTGAAATCCCAGCACTTTGGGAAACAAAGGTGGGCGGATCTCCTGAGGTCAGAAGTTTGAGACCAGCCTGGCCAACATGGCGAAACCCCATCTCTACTAAAAATACAAAACTTAGCCGGGCGTGGTGGTGCGTGCCTGTAATTCCAGCTACCCAGGAGGTTGAGGCAGGAGAATCAGTTGAACCCAGGAGGCAGAGGTTGCAGTGAGCCAAGATCACGCCACTGCACTCCAGCCTGGGCAAGAGAGTGAGACTCTGCCTCAAAAAAAGAAAAAGAAAATTAAGCCCAATAGTAAGAAATCAGCTTCCAGAGAATTTCAGTCCCAGACCTAGGCCCAGAAACATGACTGGGCCTTTCTGAATGGCTCTAAACATTCTTTCTTCTTTTACAATATATGTCTGATTTTTGTAATCTCTCAGGCTACCACCAAATGATTTCCATTTATTTCAAAAGACATTTCAACTGCCTTGAGCTTTTACCTACTAGAACTTGGTTCTAGTATCCACTGCTGCTATGTTAAAACATGCACCGAATTATGCACAGAAATTACAGACGAAGGCTCTCATCTTCACACAAAAGTGGCTTAAAATCCCATGTTCCCCTTTGCAGACGCTGGTAAAACTATCATCAAAAACAAGATGAGGCCGGGCATGGTGGCTCAGGCCTGCAACCCCAGCGCTTTGGGAGGCCGAGGCAGGAGTTCAAGGCCAGCCTGGCCAACATGGTGAAAACCCACCCCTACTAAAAACACCAAAATCAGCCGGGTGTGGTGGCAGGCGCCTGTCATCCCAGCTACTCAGGAGACTGAGGCACGTGAATCGCTTGAACCCGGGAGGCGGAGGTTGCAGTGAGTCGAGATCACGCCACTGCACTCCAGCTTGGGCAACAGAGCGAGACTCCGTCTCAAAAAAATAAAAATAAAAAGATGAAAATTAAGTATCTTCTCGCTCTTGGTGTTTCACAGAGGCTTTCCTCTTTTTTCCAGGGTAAATCACTTATGACTATTGTTTCTTTGCCTTGACTCCTCTGTGTAACAAATCATCAAATCAACTTTTGTTCCAGGAATTTAGTTAGTTAGTGAATTGATCCTTCCAGGCTCAGACGTACTGAGCTTGACACCAGAGGCCCTTATCTTTATAGTAATATCGCACCTTTCTCTAGAGAGTGCTAAGCATTTGCTAATACCAACTAATTCTTCATTGAAGGTATTTCACTGATTTAGAAAGTTGCAAATTATAGAAAAATTGAAATCAACAACTGTTTCTTAATAATTACAGTTCATGAAGAGCTTATGAATTTTCATGCATTGGTCATGCTCTAATTATGGTCTGGAGTAACCACTGACCAACCAATAATTAGTAGCATTATAATTATAGGAGGTTGTAGTTGTTTTTGGATTTTTATTTTGATATGAAATCTGGCTCTGTCTCCCAGGCTGGAGTGCAGCGGTGCTGTCTCAGCTTGCTGCAACCTCTGCCTCCTGGATTCAAGGGATTCTCCTGCCTCGGCCTCCCAAGTAGCTGGGACTACAGGTGTGCGCCACCATACCTGTCTAATTTTTGTATTTTATTAGAGACAGGGTTTTATCATGTTGGCCAGGCTGGTCTCAAACTCCTGACCGCAGGTGATCCACCTGCCTCAGCCTCCCAATGTGATGGGATTACAGGCTTGAGCCACTGTGCCTGGCCTGTAGGAGGGGTTTTGGTTTTTGTTGTTTTTGTTGTTGTTGTTATTGTTGTTGTTGTTGTTGTTGTTATTGTTGTTGTGGAGATGGAGTCTCGCTCTGTACACCAGGCTGGAGTGCAGTGGTACAATCTCGGCTCACTGCAACCTCTGCCTCCCAGGTTCAAGCGATACCCCTGCCTCAGCCTCCCCAGTAGCTAGGATTACAGGCACACACTGCCACACCCAGCTAATTTTTTTTGCATTTTAGTAGAGACGGGGTTTCACCATGTTGCCCAGGCTGGTCTCGAACTCCTGAGCTCAGGCAATCCATCCACGTCAGCCTCCCAAAGTGCTAGGATTACAGTCGTGAGCCACCACGCCCGGCCCCTTCATATGTTTTTGAACCCTAGTCCCCAGAGCCCCAAAAATCCGAGCAGAAACACCATAGGAAATCAATCCATTGCCACTTTATCTGTCTATATTACCATTAATAAATTATGAAGGGAGTCCTTTCTGAAAATTTAAGGGCACAGGGCATATATTCATGCCATCAGGCTCTTACTTGTACTGTACAACTGATGTCTAAATCTAGACCTATTTTGTCTCACATTTTGTTCTCATTCCTTTTGTCTCCTTCATTCTCTCTCCTTCCTCTAGTTCCTTCTAAGTGTACTGTCATTAATATTCTTCCTTTCTTTGAAATTCCTCCTTAAAAGATCTCTGTACAAAGATGAAAGATGTAAGAGGAAAATAGTATCATAAAATTGACATGAAATTTGAGATCAGCTGTTCCAGCTGGAGGATGGGAGGAAGAAGGGCCACACATTAAAAGCAGAGATTGTGGCTGGGAACAGTAGCTCATGCCTATAATCTCAGCTGCTAGGGAGGCTGAGGCAGGAGGATCGCTTGAGGCCAGGAGTTCGAGACCAGCCAGGGCAACATAGTGAGACTCCATCTCTACAAAAACTAAAAACTTAGCCAGGCATGGTGGCATGCACCTATGGTCCCAGCTACTCAGGAGGCTGAGGTAGGAGAATCACTTGAGCCCAAGAGGTCGAGGCTTCATTGAGCCGTGATGGGGCAGCTGAGGGACAGAGCAAGACCCTATCTCAAAAAAACAGAGGTTGGAGAAAAGGTAACACTAATCTTCTTGCTTCTCCTATCCAGAAGAGCTTTATGTTCTAGGTCTGTCTCCTTCCCACCTAGAAGCAAAGATCACTGAGCATTCTTGAGGACTATGTTTTACTCCTGCCCTACACGGAAAGGTGAGAAGGGAACTCCACCTATTATTTGCTCAGAAAGAATATCTAGAAAATTCTAGGAGGCAGAGGCCAGATAATTGCTTAAGGCCAGAAGTTCAAGACCAGCCTAGACAACATAGTGAGACCCCATTTCTTTAAAAAAAAAGTTTTAATTAACCAGGGTGGGCATGGTGGCTTGTGCCTGTGGTCTCAGCTACTCGGGAAGCAGAAGCAGGAGGATCACTTAAGTCCAGGGGTTCGAGGCTACAGTGAGCTACGATCATGGCACTGTACTTCAGCCTGGGTGACAGACTGAGACCCTGTCTCTATTTTTAAAAAAGTAAAAAATATCTAGAGAATCCTGCATCTGATAGTCTGGTGCCTTAGATATTTCAAAAGACCATTCTACCACAAAACAGTCAGATGATGGGAGAATTACAATAAACATATTCTAAATGCATTGCTGAGCCTAAAAGAAAATAAGAAAAACCTCCAAGGGCAAAAAAAAAAAAAAAGATGTTTTATAACACCAGACTTCTAAGCAAACACCAAAGTAGGGTTGTTTGGGGAAAATGCTGATTCTAAGAATCTAGAATTTTGGAGATTAGTAGCCACACCTAAGGGCATAAGGGACTAGGCTTGCAGTCCATGCAAAGTAGAAAAGCAGAACTTAAGAACTGCACATAAAACAGAATATCCTAAGGGATACGTTCTAAGTAAAAGGGAGGGCCATGAAGTAAAAAAGGATAAAAAAATATTAACAACCCAGGCCGGGTGCAGTGGCTCCCTCCTGTAATCCCAGCACTTTGGGAGGCCAAGGCGGGCGAATCACAAGGTTAGGAGTTCGAGATTAGCCTGGCTAATGTGGTGAAAGCCCATTTCTACTAAAAATACAAAAGTTAGCTGGGTGTGGTGTCATATGCCTGTAGTTCCAGCTACTCGGTAGGCTGAGGCAGGAGAATCACTTGAACCAGGAGGCAGAGGTCGCAGTGAGCCGAGATCGCGCCACTGCACTCCAGCCTAGGCAATAAGAGTAAAACTCTGTCTCAAAAAAAAAAAAAAAAAGTCTATGTTAATGTTTTCTCTCTATTCATTTGGATCAATTCAGAGCAACTGAAGACTATCATTTCACACAGTTTCCTCCCTTTTTCCCTTTCCTCTGAGTCTGCTCAGCCCCGGCCAAAGGAGTGCCTTTGGGGCTTGAGTTTCTTTTTCAATGCTCTCCCAGACTAGACTATTTCCCATAGGAACATCAACACCTTCAAAATGTGATTACCCCAATTTCTTGAATGTCCAATCCTTCCAGCATTTCAGGGAATTATCAGGAAATGCAATACAATAACATGAGGCCCAAATCCACAATATTTAGAAAAATCACTTAATCCCCAAACCAGATATGCCCATTAGAGTAGTTTACAGCCTTCACACTAATTCCCAAGTAGATATCATGTTTCCTAAACCCAATATCCATACATGCGAGATCCAAGTTGCTATTATTAGCCATAAATAAGAAGTTCATATTAGCTTGGTGAAAGGATTAGCAAAAAAAAAAAAAAAAAAGAAAGAAAAAAGTAAAAGTGAAACCAATAGGCCAGGTTTTTGTATGGTTTCTGCTTTTGCAGCCTGTCAATCAACCATACCAGTTGTCCAACATTATACCACTTGGTATGACTTTGTGCCTGTCCTTCTTTTCTAGATGTATCATCCCCTTCTGTCTGTCATTCACCAAATCTGCAGGTTTTGTTGTTGTTGTTGGTGGTGTTGTATGGAGTCTCTGTCATCCCAGTTCACTGCAACCTCTGCCTCCCAGATTCAAGCAATTCTCCTGCCTCAGCCTCCTGAGTAGCTGGGATTACAGGCGCATGCCACCACGCCCAGCTAATTTTTATATTTTTAGTAGAGACAGGGTTTCTCCAGGGAGGTCAGTATAAGGGATCAGGTTTGCCTTTTAACATGACAAATTATTATTATTATTTGTTTTAGTACAAGTTGGACTAGTCATTGTTGAATGGAAGTCAATCGGTTATTAGTTAAATGACTGGGGATTGGAAATAGTATAGTAGGAAATAAAATGATTAGTGTTACTACAGGTAGACCTAGAATTGTTGGGGTAGCAAAAGAGGCGAATACATTTTCGTTCATTTTAATTCTCGGGGGTTTCAGGTTTCTGCGCTTTGGTCGTTTTTGGTGTAGGGGGTAGATGGTAACTGAAATTCGATACTTTTAACTGGAGAATGGAGAATAGACTTATGATTATCAATAGGATAACAACGGACCATGTGGAAGTATCTAGTTGAGGCATTTCACTATAGAGAGGGCTTAGATCTCCTCAGTCTTTAACTTAAAAGGTTAGTGCTAGATTAGCTTTGCAGTGATATCATAGTGTAGACATTGATCAGGTTTGGAAGCATTTTAAGGGAACTAATTCTAGGATGATAGGTATAAAACTGTGGTTGGGTCCACAAATCTCTGAGCATTGGCCATAGTAAAGGCCTGGTCTTGTAGCAGTTAAAAGGGTTTGATTTAAGCGTCCGGGGATTGCATCTGTTTTGAGCCCTGGTGACGGGATAGTGAGTGAGTGCAGGACATCTTCGGATGAGATTCATATACGAATAGGGATTTCTATTGGGAGAAGTGTTTGGTTACCAGCTTCAAGGAGTTGAAGTTCTCCTGGTTTTAAGTCTGTTCTTTTAGTCTTGTAAGAATCGAAACTTAAATCTTCATAGTGCATATACTCATAGCTTCAGTATCATCGGTGGCCAGTTGTTTTGGCAGTGAGGGAGAGGCTATTAATTTCATCTGTCAAGTATAGAATACGAAGAGAGGGGAGGGCAATTAAGATCAGGATAATGGGGGGTAAAATAGCTCACACAGTCTCGATCTCTTGAGCATCTGTAGTGCTAGTATGAGTTAATTTTGTTGTCAGTATTAGGGAAATAATATATAGGGCCAGGGAACTAGTCAGGAAGAGAATTATAAGAGCGTGGTCATGGAAAGTGAGCAGTTCTTCCATAATAGGGTAGGTAGCGTGTTGGAGACCTAGCTGAAATAGATGAGCCGTTAAGATATATAGGGTTTACCTATGAATTAACTTTGACAATGTTATGTAATAATTTTATTAATATCTTATAGAGAAAGTCAGAAAGGTTATGGGATTGGCTTGAAACCAGTCTCTGGGGGTTCGATTCCTTCCTTTCTCGTCTAGGCTTTCACATAAGCTGGCTCCTCAAATGTGTGATAAGGCGGGCAGTTGTAAAGTCACTCTAGGTTAGTAGATGGTTGCTCAATTATTAATACTTCTCGTTTTGAAGCAAAGGCCTCTCAGATTATAAAAATTATTACCATGACTGCTGTTAGTGAGATAAATGAGCCTACAGACAAGGTAATATTTCATGCAGATATTGCATCAGGATTGTCAGAGTCACATCGAGGTACACCGGTGAGGCCAAGGAAATGCTGTGGGAAGAAAGTTAAATTAACACCTGTAAATATAATAGCGAAGTGGATTTTGGCTTAGGCTTGATTGAGTGTATAGCCTGAAAATAGGGGGAACCAGGAGACAAAGCCGCCTATAATGGCAAACACTGCTCCTACGGATAGGACATAGTGGAAGTGAGCTACAACATAATATGTGTCGTGTAAGTCAATATCTAGTGATGAGTTAGCTAATACGATGCTGGTCAATCCTCCTACTCTGAAGAGGAAAATAAGCCCTAGGGTTCAGAGTATTGTAAGGGATCATTTTATGTTACCACCATGTAGGGTTGCTGGTCAGCTAAATCCTTCAACGCCAGTCAGGACAGCAATAATTATAGTAGCAGATGTGAAGTATGCCTGTGTGTCTACATCTGTTCCCACTGTAAATATATGGTGGGCTCATATGATAAACCCTAAGAAGTCAATTGATATTACGGCTCATACTATGTCCATGTAACCAAACGGCTCCTTTTTTCCAGAATAATATGTTACAATGTGGGAAGTTATCCCGAATCCTGATAGGATGAGGATATGGACCTCAGGGTGACCAAAGCATCAGAACAAATGTTGGTACAAGACAGGGTCACCTCCACTAGCAGGATCAAAAAAAGAAGTATTGGCCGGGCAGGGTGGTTCATGCCTGTAATCCCAGCACTTTGGGAGGCCGAGATGGGCAGATCACGAGGTCAGGAGATCGAGACCTTCCTGGCTAACACGGTGAAACCCCATCTCTAATAAAAATGCAAAAAATTAACTGGGCATGGTGGTGGGCGCCTGTATCCCCAGCTACTCAGGAGGCTGAGGCAGGAGAATCGCTTGAACCCAGGAGGCGGAGCTTGCAGTGAGTCGAGATCGCCACCACTGCACTCCAGCCTGGGTGATAGAGTGAGACTCTGTCTCAAAAAAATAAAAAAAGAAGTGTTGAGGTTGAGATCAGTTAATAATATAGTAATGCTGGCATCTAGGACTGGGAGGGATAGTAGTAGAAGGACTACTGTAATGAGGACGGATCAAACGAAAGGAGGTGTCTGATATTGGGATATTGCTGGGGGTTTTATGTTGATGATTGTGGTGAGAAAGTTGATGGCCCCTAAGATAGAGGACACACCTGCCAGGTGGAGCGAGAAGATGGTCAAGTCCACGGAGGCTCCTGCATGCTCTAGGTTCCCTGCTAAAGGGGGATAAACTGCTCAGCCAGTTCCGGTGCCTGCCTCTACCATTGAGGATGCAAGGAGAAGCAGAAAGGATTGGGTGAGAAGTCAGACACTCATGTTATTTATTCGGAGAAACGCCATATTGGGTGCTCCCACTATCAAGGGAACTAACAAGTTGCTGAAACCTCCAATTATGACTGGTATAACTATAAAGAAGATTATAACAAATGCGCGGGCGGTAACAATAACATTATAGATTTGATCATCTCCTAGCAGAGTTCCTGGCTGGCCAGGTACTGCTCGAATTAGGAGGCTTAAGGCAGTGCCTACTATCCCGCTCATGCACAAAATAATAGGTATAACGTTCTGATATCTTTGTGGTTATTTGAAAACAATCGGGGATTCATGAACACGGATATAAGGGTAAAATGGCTGAGCAAGCATTAGACTGTAAATCTAAAGACGGAGGTCAAAGGCCTGTTTTTACCAGTCCTGAGTGATATCTCATATTGAATTGCAAATTCAAAGGAGCAGCTTCAATCCTGCTGCTTCTCCAGCCTTCCTCCTCTAAACGGCGGTGCGGGGCGGGAGTAGATTGAAGCCAGTTGACTAGGGTATTTAGCTGTTAACTGAATTTCCGTGGGTTTGGTCTCCACCAATCTAGCAAGGGCTTGGCTTAGTTAAAGTGGTTGATTTGCATTCAATCGATGCAGGATAGTCTTGGAATCCTTACGTTTGTTACGGAAATTAAGTATAATTGACTTACTAAGGGCTTTGAAGGCTCTGGGTCTCATTTAACCTAAATTTCTAAGTCATAGTCAGTAGCAGTGGAGAGAGAGGTAGGAAGAGGGTGGAAGAGATAATAAGTGAAGGTAAGAATAGTATAGGTTTTGTGTTTTCGAGCTGTCATTTTATTTTCATGTTACTGGACATGGGAATAGTCTTATTGGGGTGAAATAAATTAGGCATATATAGAAGTATAGGTTGAGTAAAGTTATAATAGCTATAATAGTTGGGGTAATAAGGCTGTTATTTTTTTATAAATTCTTGAATGATAGCTCATTTAGGCAGAAATCCTGTTAATGGGGATAACATATACTGGTTTCACCAGGCTGGCCTTGCGAGTTCTTAAGGCTTTTTTTTTTCCCCCCTGAGCAACATCCGTGTTTCTGTGGCTACTGAATCTTCCTTCCATTCTGTAATGCCTTAGCTTTATCCTGGAACATCTGCCTCCAGGGAAAACTTCCCTCTGCTTTTCCATATTTGCCCCAGCTGGAGAAATGCACTTGAAAGATTTCTGACTCTCAGCTGTTTCCAGCGAATTCCTTAAACTGCTCTCAGCCATAATGCTAGGTCCAAAATCCCGTAACTCTTTTCCTGAATTCCCCGGGTCTTGACAGCTCAAATTCTACGTTCCTAGGATACAGATTCAGATGACTTTTTGTTTTTGTTTTTGTTTTTAATTTTTTTGGGGAGAAAAGTATCACGCTGTCACCCAGACTGGAGTACAGTGGCATGATCACAGCTCACTGCAGCTTCAAACGCCTGGGCTCAAGCGATCTTCCTGCCTCAGCCTCTGCTGTATCTGGGACCACAGGTGCGTGCCACCACATCCAGCTAATTTTGTTTGTTTTTTGGTAGCGATGGGGTCTTGCTATGTTGTCCACGCTGGTCTCAAACTCCTGGCCTCAAGTGATCCCCCCTCCCCCTCCTCCCCCAAAGCACAAGGATTATAGGCATGAGCCACTATGCCTGCCCCACAAGAGTTTTTAACCCATCGGCCTGCCTCTAGATGGGAGGTCCTGTTTCTCCCACCCACGTCTGAGATACGCCTTTTTCAGCCTCTCAGCGTCTTTCTCTCCTCCCATTCCTCTTCCCAGAGGTCTTTCTAGGCCTAGAAGATTAAAAACTATTTTTAAGCCAATCCCATAAATTGCCTCTGAAGACCTGAGTATTTTCTGTTCACATACCAACAATTGCTGCATTCTCCTCACTTTTTTTTTTAATTATTTATTTATTTATTTATTTATTTATTTTTGAGATAGAGTTTTGCTCTTGTTGCCCAGGCTGGAGTACAATGCGTGATCTTGGCTCACTACAACCTCTGCCCCCCGGGTTTAAGTGATTCTCCTGCCTCAGCCTCCCAAGTACCAGGGATTACAGGCACCCACCACCATGTCCGGCTAATTTTTGTGTTTTTAGTAGAGACAGGGTTTCACCGTGTTGCCCAGGCCGGTCTCAAACTCCTGACCTCAGGTGATCCACCCACCTCAGCCTCTCAAAGTGCTGGCAATACAGGCGTGAGCCACCGCACCTGGCCTCACTTTCCTTTTCAACCTCCAGTGAGCAGACCCTGTTCCCAGCAAAAGAAAATTGTTGTGTGTCGTTGCTGTTGGCTTTCTTCTCAAACGCTCACTTTTGGATAATTTCATGAAGTGGTTCCCTGACTCGATCTAAGAAGATCACACACCACATGCCCACGGAGCCCTCACCCCCATTCTACTTCACCTGTTCTTGTATAAATTCCACCATCTCCTAATGTTTGAGCCCATCTTCTGTGTTTTCCCAAGGAACAGCCCCTCCAAATGGGAAAAATGAAACAAGAGAATAAAATGAAATTTGCCTCCATTAATACCAACTCACTCCACAATACAGATGCTAAAACAATTTCACGGAAGAAGTCCACTTATTTGGAAGTCAGCTCTTTCAAGAATCCAATTTTTACCCCTGCCAAGCCTGGCTTAATTAAAAATCAATGCACAAACCCTCTCGCGCTGTTTCTCTCTCTCTTTCTCTCTTTCTCCCTCTCTTTCTCTCTCATTCTCTTCCTCCAAGCCCAGATTCCAACCAATCAAAATCAATGCACAAACTCTCTCTCCCCCTCCCTCCTCCCCAGGTTTTGCAAATGAAAACCAGAGCTGCTCTTTTTTGTTTTGTTTTGTTTTGAGACAGAGTCTCACTCTTGTGGCCCAGGCTGGAGTACAGTGGCGCGCGGTCGTGCAAACTCCGCCTCCCTGTAACATCCGCCTCCTGGTTTCAAGCGATTCTCCTGCCTCAGCCTCCCAAGTAGCTGGGATTACAGGCACCTGCCACCACATCCAGCTAATTTTTGTATTTTTAGTAGAGACGGGATTTCACCATGTTGGCCAGGCTGGTCTCGAACTCCTGACCGCAGGTGATCCGCCCACCTTGGCCTCCCAAAGTGCTGGGATTTCAGGCGTGAGCCACCGTGCAGGCCTCAGAGCTGCTCTTAACAAGGCTATACCAAATTCCCCATCTTCTATGCATAAACTCCTCACCTCTGTGCTGAAAGCCAATGCCTGTTAATTATCATAAAGGTAACTTACAATGTCTTTACAAGGGTGACAAAACTAGATCCTAAATCCTTGACTAGCACTGACCACAGCCACCATCCACCATCCCCACTGCCTTCCCTGGGAATTCCAGGGCCGAAGGTTTTGCTTCAAGTCCCTAATGAGTCACCTAACCTGGTGATCTAGTCTGAGTCCCACATGGGGCCCCTCTGGTCTCTTTACCTTGAGGTCCATGAGCATCGTGTTCATGGCCCCTTCTCCAGGGCCCTGCCACTCGACTTTCTTTTTTTTTTTTTTTTTTTGAGACGGAGTCTTGCTCTGTCGCCCAGGCTGGAGTGCAGTGGCTGGATCTCAACTCACTGCAAGCTCCGCCTCCCGGGTTCCCGCCATTCTCCTACCTCAGCCTCCCAAGTAGCTGGGACTACAGGCGCCCACCACCTCGCCTGGCTAGTTTTTTGTATTTTTTAGTAGAGACGGGGTTTCACCGTGTTAGCCAGGATGGTCTCAATCTCCTGACCTCGTGATCCGCCCGTCTTGGCCTCCCAAAGTGCTGGGATTACAGGCTCGGGCCACCGCGCCTGGCCGCCACTCAGCTTTTTTAAGGGCAGAGCTGCTTCCCAGCCTGGCTGTGTCAGGCTCTATCTTATCATACCATCTGCTTCACGTGGCATTGAGAAGAGAACCAGAACACCAAAACAAACCCAGGCAGCAACAGGGCTTGAATCTTCCTCCTCCCTTTTGTCCTTGGGGTCTGGAGAGGTCATCTTCCACCCACAGCAGAACTGCTCCTCCCTGACGTCCCAAATTGCTCTGGAGACAAGACTGTGTGTGCCCAGCTCACAGGGTTCTCACAATTAAGCATTGTGAAAGGAAAATAAATCTTGGGGCCGCCAAATCACTAAGCGAGAGGGAAAAGTCAAGCTGGGACCTGCTTAGGGCCAACCTGCCTCCCATTCAATTCACTCTGCTCACTGAGATAGATGCGTATCTGTCTCAGCCTTTCTTTGGAAAGGCTACTTAGAAACTCAAAAGAATGCAACCATTCCTCTCTCCCCTGTCTGTGACCTGGAAGTCTTCCTGCCTTTGCTTCAAGTTGTTCTACCTTTCCAGGCCTTTCTTACCTATGTTGATTGCTGTCTCCTGTCTCCCTTAAATGTTTAAAACTAAACTGTGCCCTGACCACCTCGGGCACATGACATCAGGACTTTCTGAGGCTGTGTCACAGGCGCACGTCCTCAACCGTGGCAAAATAAACTTTCTAAATTAACTGAGACCTGTCTCAGATTTGGGGGGGGTCATAGCACCCAACAGCAAAAATAACGGAATAAAACCCCCGACAGTCTCCCCGTCTCAGGAACTGAAAGGAACTGGAAAGGAGATTTCAGCCACTCGAATCTGCACTGCTGACTGTTGGTGCCGGTGGTGACATACGGCTGTTTACTGATTTATGGAGTGATAAGTAGCAACGGGATGGAGTCTGACAGGAGTGGGCTATATATATTCCTGAAGCTGTGTTCTCCCAGTGTGGACGCTTGAATCAAGCCATATGCACTGTAGGCTGACTTTGATTCTCAGTAACAACTGTTTAAGAGAGGACAGAGGCAGGGATTCCAGATTTGTTGACTCGTGTTGTTCTTGGGGAGACAGGGGGAGTGAGGTTCTGTTTCCAGGACTTCCCCTGGGAGGCTGTCTCCAAAGGAACGCAAATCATTCATGGAGGCAGGAGATGTTAGTAGTAGTTTGGAGTTAGACCCAACATATGCCAGGACCTTCAAAGGGGTGTGGGTTGAAACAGAAGGAAGTTTATTTTTTTTTTTACTCATATGCACCCAAAAAAGCGTCCCTCCTCCCAGCTTATAATAAGAACTGACAGTACTCAGATGTGATTCTAACATATTCTGAAAGATTTATAATGTCCCGTGAACACAAGAAGAATTTTTGACAGAGAAATCCCAAAACAGGACCATGATGTCAATCAGCTAAGCAATGATGGATACTTGCATTCTGATGGTTTTTTTTTTTTTTTTTTTCCTTTACAGAATCGTATATTCAAACATTTATCAGATAAGTTTTATGGGCTGGGGCTGAGCTAGAGTCTGAGGGTGGGTTGAAGGTAATGGATTGCAGCAGTGCCCCTCCTCAGAGCACAGGGGTGCTTCTGCAGATATGACTGGCCTTCCGAGAGCTCCAGGGCATACATCCCTCCAGATTCTAATTGTTCAAAGAAAGCCTATTCTTCTTGAGGTCAAGAGCCAAACATTTCCAAGTTCTTTTAAAGAGCACAAAGGAACATAAATCGTTCTAACATAAAGAAACATGCCCGCGAATGTACGTTGCAGCACTGTTTAAAATAGCAACATCATGGAATCAACTTAAATGCCCATTGATGATAGACTGGATAAGGAAACTGTGGTGCCTATACACCATGGAATACTATGCAGCCATAAAAAGGAATGAGATCATGTCCTTTGCAGGGACATGGATGGAGTTGGCAGCCATTACCTTCTGCAAACTAACACAGGAACCGAAAACCAAACACTGCATGTTCTCACTTACAAGTGGGAACTGAATGATAAGAACACACGGACACACGGGGCAGGGGGAGCAACCCACACTGGGCACCCTTTGGGGACGGGGAGAGAATCAGGAAGAATAACTAATGGATGCTGGGTGTAATACCTAGGTGATGGGTTGATCTGTGCAGCAAACCACCATGGCACACGTTTACCTATGTAACAAACCTGCACATCCTGCACATGTACCTGGGGACTTAAAATAAAAGTTGAAGAAAAAAGAAAGAATACATGAGTTGGTTACTGCCATTCTAGAATTGCCTCCCACCTCAGCCAAAACTACAGATCATCACGTTTTAACATAAATAGAGGAATTCTGGTTAAACTACCCACCTGATTGTTGAGTCTTCTCTGCAACATTCCCAGCAGGACAGCAGAAAGCTGTGCTTGAATGTCTCTGGTGACGGGGAACTCGCTACCTTTGTAGAAGCCCTTCTCAGGTCATCTGGGACTCCCTGGACTCAAGTTGAGCTTAGTTCTGCCTCCCTGCAGCTTTTGCCTGTTGGGTTCTTCCATTTGGAGCCTTGCAGAGCAAGTCTAATTCCTCTTCCCCGAGATATTAAACATGTGTCCTAAGTCCTCTGTCTACCTGGCTAGGGATCAGCCATCCTTTAATCAGTTCATAATAGAATGAGCATCAGCTACTGAGGCTTACTGTGTACGATTGCAGTGTGTTAGATGCTTTACACCATTATTTCATTTAATCCTCATAGCCATTCTTTGAGAATTTTGTGCCCATTTTATAGGTGGGAAAACTAAGGTCAAAGAGGTTAAGTAGTTTGCCCAGAGTTATTCTGCAGGTATGGCAGAGTGTGAACTTGAACCCAGGGCTGTCTGACTCTAGGGCTGTCACGTGCTCTCCATCATGGATATTCAGTTCCTACTTATAAGTGAGAAAATGCAGTGCTTGGTTTTCTGTTCCTGTGTTAGTTTGCAGAGGGTAATGGCTGCCAACTCCAACCACGTCCCTGCAAAGGACATGATCTTGTTCCTTTGTATGGCTGCATAGTATTCCATGGCGTGTAGGTACCACAGTTTCCTTATCCAATCTATCATCGATGGGCATTTCAGTTGATTCCATGATGTTGCTATTTTAAACACTGCTGCAATGAACATTCGCGGGCATGTTTCTTTATAGCGTGTAGATTTATCCATCAGTCTTTCATTTTCCTTCCCTCTCTAAAAGGATATTCACACCTGCCTTGCCATATCCATCTGTTCTGTTTGTTTGTTTGTTTATTTATTTTGAGACGGAGTCTCACTCTGTTACCCAGGCTGGATTGCAGTGGCATGATCTTGGCTCACTGCAACCTCCACCTCCCGGGTTCAAGCGATTCTCCTGCCTCAGCCTCCCGAGTAGCTGGGATTATAAGCACACACCACCACGCCCAGCTAATTTTTGTATTTTTGATAGAGATGGATTTCACCATGTTGGCCGGGCTGGCCTTAAACTCCTGACCTGAGGTGATCTGCCCACCTCGGCCTCCCAAAGTGCTGGGATTACAGGCATGAGCCACCGTGCCCAGCCTGTTTTGTTTCTTCACAGCATTTAATTATTGGTAAGTAAGGGACTAGTAGAGTTATAGAGTGGGTACTGTTAATAATCTAGCTGTGTCCCATAGATGTAGAAGGAGAACCATCACTTGAACTTGTCAATCACCTTTTATTCTGCCCAACAAAAGTTTGAATGCTCCTAGAACAGAGCACTGAACTATGTACAAGGGATACAAAGCTGATTACCAACTGGTCACTCCTTCAAGGGAGACAAATAAATAAATGAATAATCCAGAGACACGAGGGCGGACCTCTATGTGAAGGGTCCTGTGATCATGGAAAGAAGAGTAGGTCCTACTGCATGCTGGATTAGAGGAGCAGGAGTCGGAGAAGACCTTACAGAGGCTAGGACCTTCCAGCCCTCTCTTAGGCAGTGGACCTTTGTAACACAGAGGTGGAGAGTTAAGTGGGAGGCACCTAAGGCTCATTCCAGAATGAGCCAAGTCACTGTCATGAAGGGAACTGATATCATCCAAGGTCGAGGAATTTTCTGGTAACACACCAATGTATCAGATGCACAGAGGGCAGGTGGTGTAGACGACAAGGCTAAAAATACGCAGTTGGGGCAAGATTGATAAGCTAAGCCTTGAAGTCTTAGCAGGGAGCCAACAAAAGTATTTACGCAATAGAAGCAGAACTACATTTTGAAAAGGTATCTCAGGCAACTTGCTGTGAATGCTAGAATAAGGTAAGACTGGTAGGACAGAAACTTTATGCTTATAATACCAGAGCCAAGGTCACATTTACTCTATTTTCAACTATATTGCATAGTTCTTTCTCAGCTAACCTTTTTTTTTTTTTTTTTTTTTTTTTTTTTTTAAAGAGCCTCACTCTGTCGCCCAGTGCAATGGTGTAATCTTGGCTCATTGCAACCTCCACCTCCCAGGATAAAGCCATTCTCATGCCTCAGCCTCCCGAGTAGCTAAGATTACAGGCACATGCCACCACACCCAGTTAATTTTCATATTTTTAGTGGAAATAGGGTTTTGCCATGTTGGCCAGGCTAGTCTCGAACTCCTGATCTCAAGTGATCCGCTCACCTCAGCCTCCCAAAGTGCTGGGATTACAGGTGGGATCCCACTCTTTTCTTTTTTGAAACATGGTCTTGGTCTGTCACCCAGGACAGAATGCTGTAGCGTGATCATAGCTCCCTGTAGCCTCCAACTTATGGGCTTGAGCCATCCTCCTGCCTCAGCCTCCTGAATGGGACTACAAGCACGCACCATCATGCAAGGCTAATTTTCTTATATTTTGTAGAAACGGGGTCTCACTGTGCTGCCCAGGTTGGTCTTGAACTCCTGGCCTCAAGTGATCCTCCTGCCTTGGCCTTTCAAAGTACTGGGAATACAGGCATGAGCCATTGTGCTCAGCCTAACACTCCTTTTCACATGTAGTGCTGTTAAGCCATGTCTCTCCAGCCATGGGCAGTGGGACCTGCATTTATCCCCAATGCATTGCTCTGGTTAAATTTGTTTCCTCCATCCTGCTGTTTACAACTTTCAGGATATTGGTTTTTATTATCCAACATGCTTGCCAGGCTCCCAACTTCATATTGTACAATTATTTAATAAACTTCTTTGTAAATATTCATGCAAATCACAGATCAGAAAGAAAAAAATCAGAAGGCAAGGGCAGAGCTCCAAAGCGTGTCACTAGACACTTCCCACTGGATTAACATTTACTTTTAAATCAAGTCCTTTAAAGGGGAGCTCTTTAATCAGTAACTATTTCCATTCACTTGTCCCTTTTCTTGCCAAATACTGTGCTTTCAACATTCCAGATGAAGTTAATCACACAAAACTTGCTCATGGTGGAGCCACACTGGTTGCTAGTGTCTGCGGCTTCCTTTGCTTAATGCTCACATGCCAGCCCTTGAATCTTTCATTATGCATTCCTTTTCTTAAAACAAAAGTCAAGGTCTCACTCTGTTTCCCAGGCTGGAATGCGGTGGTGTGATCATAGCTCACTGCAGCCTCGAATTCCTGGGCTAAAGTGATCCTCCCGCCTTAGCCTCCCAAAGTGTTGAAATTGCACAATTATGCATTCTTGAATGCTATTTAGTCGAGATTCCAGCTTCTTTCTTGGTTGGAAAACCAAACACCAATTGCTTGTCTCCAATTTTCCAAACCACTTAGGTTCTTCATAATTCACAAAGGCCACTGTAGCAGCTTGGGTATTCTCGTTTGACAGGTTTAGGGGGTTTTTTCCCCTGTAATATGGGGTAAATTTTTCCATCCTCGAATACCACAAATGTCTGTTTCATCATTTATAAAATGGAAATTACCATAGCAGTACCCCATGGGGTGGTTTGATAATTAAATGGCATAATATACTGAAAAGACCAGTGTCTAACACATATTAAACATTCCAGGTCAATTGGCCTAAAAACCCAACTCTTCTAAAACCTTTATTGTTTCCTAAGTCTCCTAATTCTGTACATGATACCACTATTCTTGCAGTCATTCAAGTTGGACACTCAAAGACATCTTTGATTCATTGCTTGCCTTCACTTCCACATCAATCAATGTTAAGTCTAGTAGACTCTATCCCTGCAATCCTGTAGACACCAGCCCTTTCTTTCAATCCAGTGGTCACTGTTATGGACTGAATGTTTGTGTTTCCCCAAAATTCACTGCTGAAACCCTAACCCCCAATGTGACTGTTTGGAGATAGAACCTATGAGAAGGTGATAAGGGTTAAATGAGGTCATAAGAGTGGGGCTCTAATCCAATAGGGCTAGTGCCCTTATAAAAAAAAAAAGAAGAGTCACCAGAGCTCTCTCCCTCTCTTTTCCTCTCCTGGCCATATGAAGACACAGCAGGAAGGTGGCCATCTGCAAGCCAGGAAAAGAGCCCTCACCAGGAACCTAATTGACCAGCACCTTGATTTCGGACTTCCCGGCCTCCAGAACTATGAAAACTAAATTTCTATTTTTAAGCTGCTTGGCCTGTGGTATTTTGTTATAGTAGCCCAAGTGAACTAAAATAGCTACCACCTCACTTAAGGCCTTCATCACTTCTTACCTGGACTGCAGCAATAGTGTTGATTACCCTGTCCCTGTCTTTCTCCACTCCAATCTAGCTCTCTTATTGCAGCCAACTTAAATTTCCTAAGTTCTTCCCCCAAATCACCAGTAGTTCCCTACCAAATTGAGCATAAACTCACCACTACATTCAATCTTCCACATAAGTTTCCCATATAAACCCTATGTATGATCCCAATCTATTCCTGAAACCTCATATCCCTAACTCCTTATATACCCTTCATTCCAGCCAAACTTCTCACCATTTCCTAAGAAACATCTTTGATCATTTGCAATTTCTTTTGTGTGTATGTGACAGAGTTTCACTCTGTCGCCCAGGCTGAAGTACAGTGGCAGGATCTCAGCTCACTGCAACCTCCACCTCCTGGGTTCAAGTTATTCTCCTGCCTCAGCTTCCCAAGCAGCTGAGATTAAAGGCGTGTGCCATTGCATGCAGCTAATTTTTGTATTTTTAGTAGCGATGGGGTTTTACCATGTTGGCCAGGCTGGTCTTGAACTCCTAACCTCAAGTGATTTGTCCATCTCGGCCTCCCAAAGTGCTGGGATTGCAAGCGTGAGCCACCACACCTGGCCCCCATTTACATTTCTTTAAATCTCTCCACTAGTGTGTTCTTCAGGAACATATTCAGCTTCAAGAAACAGAGTAACTGACTAATAGTGACATAAACAATGGGGGGTTATTATTTTCATATAACAAATCCAGGGATGGAAAGTTGCTGCTGTCAGCTTAGTTACTCCATAATGCCATCAGAGAGATTGAAACTCCTTTTATTCTGTTCTAGCTCAAGATAAAAATATGGCTGCCAGAGCTCCAGATATCAAATAGATGTTCAATGCATGACAATAGGAGAAAGGGTTTAGCAGCCAAGAAAGCTCCCCTCTTTTTTTCTTTTTTCTTTTCTTTTTCTGAGAAGGAGGGTCACTCTGTCACCAGGCTGGAGTGCAGTGGCACAGTCTTGGCTCACTGCAACCTCCGCCTCCTGGGTTCAACCGATTCTCCCGCCTCAGCCTCCCAAGTAGCTGGGACTACAGGTGCGCACCACCACACCCAGCTAATTTTTGTATTTTTAGTAGAGACCAGGTTTCACCATGTTGGCCAGGATGGTCTTGATCTCTTGACCTCGTGATTCACCCACCTCGGCCTCCCAAAGGGCCAGGATTACAGTCGTGAGCCACCATGCCCAGCCAGAAAAAAAGCCCCTTTTACTGGAAAACTCAGAACACTTTATGTTCAATGCAATAAGTTGTATTACCAATTTATTATTGCCTACAAATGGCCCCACAATCAATAAGTATTGACTAGTTTCTGTTAGGTGTATTGGAAGTAAACAGGAGTGAAGGAAGTTATATTTGTCCTCAAGTTAGAGAGAGAGAGAGACAAAGTGACTGCTGCTAAACCGCTTTGAAAAACGCAGTTGGTTTCAGATCAATTTCACATCGCTGGCACCAACACTCATCTTTGCTCAACAAAACCTGTCTTCACGGGATAATACACATAGAATCCTCAGCCCAGCTTGGTCAACTTACTATGATGTCTGCATTTCTCTGGCTTGATTAGACAAGGTTTTACTATAGCTATACCTTTGTTAAAAGAAATATAATTAAACATTATTGCATAAAGAACATTAAAAGGGAGGAGGCAGTCATTAAAGTTGACACTACAGAATAATTGATGATATAAAATAAATATCTTAAGAAAATCCAAACTATAGATTGGAGTGCTCAGGAGCCATAATTACTGATAAGATACATCATGTGCAAGGGTGAATTTATATATAGATATAGAAGGGTCTAGAGTCGGGAGAAACAGAAACAAAGACAGAGAGATTTTTAAAACATATTTACACCGGGTGTGGTGACTCATGCCAGTAATCCCAGCACTTTGGGAGGCCAAGGTGGGCAGATCACTTGAGGTCAGGAGTTCAAGACCAATCCTGGCAAACAAGGTGAAACGCCATCTCTACTAAAGTACAAAAATTACCAGCACTTTGGGAGGCCAAGGTGGGCAGATCACAAGGTCAGGAGTTCGAGACCAGCCTAGTCAACATGGGGAAACCCTGTCTCTACTAAAAATACAAAAATTAACCGAGCGTGGTGGTGGGCGCCTGTAATCCGAGCTACTCGGGAGGCTGAGGCAGGAGAATTGCTTGAACCCAGGAGGCGGAGGTTGCAGTCAGCCAAGATCATGCCATTGCACTCTAGCCTGAGTGACAAGAGCAAAACTCTGCCTCCAAAAAAAAAAAAATTACAAAAATTAGCCAGGCGTGGTGGTGCGCACCTGTAATCCCAGTACTCAGGAGGCTGAGGCTGAGAATCGGTTGAACCTGGGAGGCGGAGGTTGCAGTGAGCCAAGATTGCACCACTGCACTGCAGCCTGTGCAACAGAGAGAGACTCTCTCTCATACAAACAAACAAACAAACAAAAAATATTTACCAAAATTTTGGCAGTGGTAATCTCTGGGTGCTGCATTACAGATGGCTTTTATTTTCTGTTTTTGCTTGTCAGTACAGACATACCTGGGAAAGACTGTAGGTTCAGTTACAGACCATGGCACTAAAGCAAATTATACAAATTTTTTCATTTCCTAGGGCATGCAAACATTATGTTTACACTATACTCCAGTCTATTCAGTGTGCAATAGCAGCGTGTCTAAAAAAACACATGCATACGTTAATTCGGAAATACTTTATTGCTAAAAAATGCTAACGATCGTCTGAATCTTTAGCAAGTCGTAACCTTTTTGCTGGTAGAGGGTTTTGCCTCAGTGTTAAGAGGCTTCCTTTAAATTAGGCTTTGGTATAAGGGAATGCTGTGACCAGTCTGATCTTCTATCCAGCCCAGTAAAACGGTCTCCGTATCGCAATAGGGCTGCTTTGCTTTCTTATCATTTCTGTGTTCACTGAAGTAGCACTTTTAATTTCCTTCAAGAATTTTTCCCCTGCATTCACAACTTGGCTGTTTGGTGCAAGGGGCCTAGCTTTTGGCCAGTCTCAGCTTTTGACATGCCTTCATCACTAAGCTTAATCATTTCTAGCTTTTGATTTAACCTGGCCTGACACTCTGTCCCAGCACTTTAGGAGGCCAAGGCAGAAGGATTGCTTGAGGCCAGGAGACCCCCTTCTCTACAAAATATTTAAAAATTAGCCAGGCATGGTGGTATGCACCTATAGTCCCAGCTACTCAGGAGGCTGAGGTCGGAGGATCACTTGAGCCCAGGAGATCGAGACTGCAGTGAACTGTAATAGTGCCATTGCACTCCGGCCTCAGTGGCAGAGAGAGACCATGTCTCAAAAGAAAATTTAATAAGGACACATGCACGCACCCATATGTTCACTGCAGCACTATTCACAATAGCAAAGTCATGGAATCAACCTAAAGGCCCATCAACGATAGACTGGATAAAGAAAATATGGTACATACACACCGTGGAATACTACACAGCCGTTAAAAAAGAATGAGATCATGTCTACACAGGAGCATGGATGGAGCTGAAGGTCATTATCCTTAGCAAACTAATGCAGCAACAGAAAACCAAATACCACATGTCCTCACTTAGAAGTGGGCACTAAATGATGAGAACACAGGGACACATAGAGGGGAACAACACACCCTGGGGCCTTTCTGAGGAAGGAGGGTGGGAGGAGGCAGAGGATCTGGAAAAACAACTAATGTGTACTAGGCTTAATACCTGGGTGATGAAATGATCTGTACAGCAAACTCCCATGACACAAATTTACCTATGTAACAAACATGCACATGTACCCCTAAGCTTAAATAAAAGTTAAGAAGAAATTAATGTAATTTACATTGAAAAGAATAAAGTGAAAGACTGGGGGCTCTTCCTTTCACATGGACCCTTAGAATTATTAATTGGCCTAATTTCAATATTGCTGCGTCTCAAGGGCTGAGGGGGGCAGAGGAGAGGTAGAGAGAGTGGGAAGGGCCGATAAACACACAACATTTATCGATTAGGTTTGCTGTCTTATATGGGAGTGGTTTATGGTGCCCCAAAACAAGTACAATAATTAACACCAAAAATCACCTATCATAGCTTATAATAAGATAATAATAATGGGAAAGTTTGAAATATCATGAAAATACCCAACATACATCACAGAGACACGAAGTAAGTGCATGCTGTTGGAAAAACGGCAGAGAGAGACTTGGTCGACGCAAAGTTGCCACAAACCCTCAATTTGTAAGAAAAACATAATATCTGCAAAGCACAATAAAGTGAGGCACAATAAAACTGTACTCTCCGATTTTTCTAAAATGAACCTGCATTATTTTTGCAATAAAAAAGAAGTGTTGTTTGGTTCGGTTTTTTAACTTCCTGGTTTTAGGGGACACACTGGCCTTCTCACGCTTCAAGAGATGATCCAAATCGGATAAAGGCTGGAGAACCTAAGTGGTCACAAATTTGAAAGAGGTACTATTTATGACACCAAAATCATTTGCAAAGCAGGAGTGAGTCACTAACTGTTATTTGCAGCTTTAAAACACAAGGAGCAAAATATAAAGACAGTTTGAACCTGCAGGTAGGCGATGCGCAGCTGAAATTAATTTTGCACGGAGGTTTATTTACGCATTTCATATCTTCAGAGGTTCCCATTCACTGCAGAAGTGTAACCCCAAAACAATGAAATCATTCAGCACAGAAGCACTATCTTCAGCGCTCTGAATGCTGCCACTTGTACTTCAAGGCTCCTTGAATAAATAAACACTGGAAAGCTCATGGATTTTTTTCCTTTTGTTTTAGTAATGGAAAGGCTTTACAGAGGATGGACTCACATCGATTTGATGACAATGGCCATGACATTCAAGTGATTCCTATTTTACATGCAGTGCTAAACCTGAGTGCCTGTTTTATCTTGCTATTCACATGACAAAGCAGCCACTTATCAGTTACAACTGCAGCAGAAAAGGCTGGAAAGTCCTAGAGAGCCTGGGCTAATGGTACCTTTGGGGAAGCAATCTGGGGTCACTCCAGAGATTAACCCTTGAAATCTCAACAAAACCATGACCTGCCTCGAAGGCTCTGGTTTCAACAAGTTACTCTCCCTCCACCTATGAGGTGGTGTGATGAAGATTTATGTGTTATGTTACTAGAAAAGGGAAAGTATAGCATTTTATATTGAGATAAGAAATGAAAAATGACCAAAAAACATACTTCTGGCCTAAGAATATATGTGACAGTGTCAGAGCCCAAACAGTAAGGGAAAGAAGACTTCAGCGGGGCATGGTGGCTCACACCTGTAATCCCAGCAGTTTGGGAGGCCAAGGTGGGCAGATCACGAGGTCAGGAGATCGAGACCAGCCTGGCCAACATAGTGAAACTCCGTCTCTACTAAAAATACAAAAACTAGCCAGGCGTGGTAGCAAGTGCCTGTAATCCCTGCTACTCAGGACGGTGAGGCAGGAGAAGCACTTGAACCCAGGAGGCAGAGGCTACAGTGAGCCAAGATTGTGCCACTGCACTCCAGCCTGGGCGACAGAGTAAGACTCTGTCTCAAAAAAAAAAAAAATATATATATATATATATATATATACACACACACACACACACACACACAGAGAGAGAGAGAGAGATAATAAATGAATAATGGAAATTTTAATAGCTTAACATAGCAATTCAAGAAACATTCCAAAGTAATATGTGATTGACTGCCAAGAAGGAATGCTGACCATAAAACAATAGAAGTTAAGAAATGGTACCAATACTGCCTGAATATTCATCATCTTGGAAAACCTCGAGCACTTCCAGGTTGACCAGACAGTGAGAGTGAACTGAGAAAATGGAAAACTCTCTTCCTCAACCTTTTCCTCCAGAATCTTTTATATCTAATGGGCTTCTCCAGGTTGAATGGAGCCAGATCTCTAAGTGGATTAATTGTTATTTATAACAACATTCTGAACCATGACGCATGGTGGCCTCCCATCACTCGCTCTCCACTAGATAAATTGTCCAACAGTAATAAACAAATAGATGGAATTTGCCTCCCTGCCAAGGATGTGCTGCTGTCATCTTTCTGCCATGGTCATCAATTAAAGGATTAAATAATGAATGAACTGTCAGAGTTCAACTCTAATCTTTAGACTCAAACTCTGAAGATGTTCCAGGAACAGCAGGATGGGATTTATGCCCTTTATTTTCCTTCACCTCACTCTGTGAGGGTGCACGCAGCCATAAACACACCCAAGTGCACAGTCTTACACACAGTCACACGCTACACCCCACACATTCTCTCCCACAACTTCTCTTGCCATTTAAGTAATTTTTTCATTCTTTCTTTGTTTCTTTTCTTGCTTGCTTGCTTGCTTTTTTTTTTTTTTTTTTTTGGAGACAGGGTATATTAGTCCGTTTTCACACTGCTGATATAGACATACCTGAAACTGGGTAATTTATAAAGAAAGATGATTAATGGACTCACAGTTCCATGGGGCTGGGGAGGCCTCACAATCATGGCAGAAGATGAAAGGCACGTCTTACATGGTGGCAGACAAGAGAAAATGAGAACCAAGCGAAAGGGGTTTTCCCCTTATATAACCATTGCATCTCAAGAGACCCGTTCACTACCAGGAGAACAGTATGGGGGAAACTCCCTCAGTGATTCAATTATCTCCCACTGGGTCCTTCCCACAACACATGGGAATTATGGGAGCTACAATTCAAGATGAGATTTGGGTGGGGACACAGCCAAACCACATCACAGGGTCTTATTCTGTCACCCAGGCTGCAGTGCAGTGGTGCAATCATAGCTCACTGCAGCCTCAACCTCTAGGTCTCAGGCGATCCTCCTTCCTCAGCCTCCCAAGTAGCTAAAACTACAGGCACATGCCACCATGCCCAGCTAATTTTTGTGTTCTGTAGAGATGGGGTTTCACCACTTTTCCCAGGCTGGTCTCAAACTCCTGGAATCAAGCAATCCTCCCACCTTTGCACCCCAAAGTGCTGGGATTATAGGCATCAGCCACCTTACCCAGCCCTGAGTGGCTTTTGCAATTAGGTGATGAATTTATTAAAGTCATGGAGGGAAACGCATTCATGTTGGAGGGAAGTGGTTTTAAGCCTTTAGAAAAGGAGAGCTCTAGTAACGTTTGCCAGCAGCCCCTACCTACAGTGAGGCCAAGAAAGAAGGACAGGCACTCAAACCACCAGGCCAGGAGACATCCAGCAAGACATGTGGAACAGTGGCTTCCAGCTGCCCAAGAACACCCACCTGGAGGGGCATTTTCGCCAAATGATGGTGAAGCTACAAGTATGCATGAGTTCAGCAAAGATTTAGGTAAAGACATGATGCTCATCTATAATGACATACTGAGAGGTTGTTAGAGATATTGATTAATCATAGTAGTAACTTACATTTCTAAATCCTTTACAACAGGCCAGGTGTAGTGGTTCACACCCGTAATCCCAGCACTTTGGGAGGCCAAGGCCGCAGTGAGCTATGATCACGCCACTCTACTCCAGCCTGGGTGACAGAGCAAGACCTTGTCTCAAATTAATAAATAAAATCTTTTACAATAAATAGGCACTGGGCCAAAGTCTTTTTTCTTTTCTTTTCTTTTCTTTTTCCTTTTCTTTTTTTTTTTTTTTTTTTTTTTTTGAGGCAGAGTTTTACTCTGTTGCCCAGGCTGGAGTGCAGTGGCATGATCTCGGCTCACTGCCACCTCCGCCTCCCAGGTTCAAGAGATTCTCCTGCCTCAGGCCCCCGAGTAGCTGGGATTACAAGTGCCTGCCACCACGCCAGACTAATTTTTGTATTTTTTACTAGAGACGGGGTTTCGCCATATTGACCAAGCTGGTCTTGAACTCCTGACGTCAGGTGATCTGCCTGCTTTGGCCTCCCAAAGTGCTGGGATTACGGGCATGAGCCACTGTGCCTGGCTGGCCAAGCTCTTTCATGGATCAACTCATGTAAACCTCATCATAGCCCCATAATGTAAAAATAATGACTTACCTGCTCTTTGAAATGAGAAATCTGGGGCTCAGGGAAGTTCAATAACCAAACAAAAATCACACAGCTGGAAAGTGGATTGGAGTTGGGATTCAAACCAGTCAGATGGATTCCAGAGCCTGCTTCATATCATAGCCACATGCCTAACTTCTTTCATTTTTTGTTAACATTCCTAAACTTTTGAGATTCATTTTGTAAAGGAAAACACCCATTACCATATTCTCCATGAATTCTTCTGTAATACCATGATGAGAGACAGACTTAGTATAGACAGACACATATACACATGCACACACACACACACACACACACACACACACACACACACACAATGTCTAGCCAAGGAAGGTAACTAAAGGGTGTATAGAGAATACCACTATTTCTCTCTCTCCGCCTACCAGGCAATTGCTCCTGGCAGGTGGAGAGAGAGAGATACTTGAGTCAAACTCTCAGGTACAGTCTTTCATCACCCCTTCTACCTACCACCCCAAACCATCAAAGGATTATTATGGGATTGTGGCTGCCCCAATGCTAGACAGGAAACCGCACCTGGGAGTCCTTGGTACCTTAAGAACTTGAAACTAACACAAGAACTTGACATAACATGAAACTAAAGATAGCCCAAAAGTGGGCAGAAAAAGGTCAATCTGAGCACACAGATGACTTAGCCATCAGCAGCCTCTTCCAGAGCTACCCCGAGGGAAGGAAGATTAGGGTCTATGCTTGGCCAATGCAAAGCAGAGTCTTATAAGGAAGACGAAGGTGATTCGCTCAGGCCACATCGAGTCTGTTACCACCCTCAGCCAATGCGCTTCCACCCTGGTGCCAGGACACAGCATAGAGAAGCCTGATTTGCCTCTTCTCCTGTGCTTCCCGCCTGCTGTCCTCCTGAGACATCAGTTCTTCCTGATTTGTTTTTGTTGGCAGTGTTGGTTGTGGGTCGTCCTGGGCAGGGGGGTTTAGAGAGGGGCTCAATGCCTCCTCAGAAGTGATCTTCGCTCTCAAGGCCCAGGGGTAACCTTGTTGCCTACAGCTCCTTGCAGAACTTGGCCTTTGCCTTTCGACAGCACACATGGCATCTGGAAACATTCCTGTGCCTTGAGAGCCCCATCTGCTCCCTCATGGAAGCTGCCCACGCGAAGGCTAAACTTCCCTCTGTTGTTGTATAAAGAACAGAGCCTCCTTCTCAAGTCTCCAAATAAACTTCCTCCTCTCCCAAACACAAACACCGACACCCAAATGTCTGGCTTTATTGGGTCTCTTATTTCCAACCACTCGCTAGGGGAGCTGAGTCCAACACCATGTTTTATCAGCTTAAAAGGATCACAAATCCTAGCACTTTGGGAGGCCAATGTGGGAGGATTGCTTGAGGCCAGGAATTCGAGGCTTCATGAGCTACGATCACGTCGCTGCACTCTAGCCTGGGCAACAAAGCAAGACCTTGTCTCTAGAAGGAAAAAAAGATAAAAGGAGCACAGTCTGCAGCCCTCCTCACTGCCCGTGACACAGTGAGGTCAAGAGAACCAAGGAGAATGGTAACTCCTTCCAGAAGACGGCCCAGTCTGCAGGGAAGGAGAGCACAGGAAAACTTACCAGTCACGCAAATGCTAATACATTAATGCAATTGGGTGTGTGGGCAGAGATGGGCCTGGTCTGGAGCTCATGAAGGCAGGAATACATCTTCCTTCCAATCTACTAGTGACTTCCGTCTCAATATTGAAAAGTCATTGTCAGCTGGGCACAGTGGCTCACGCCTGTAATCCTAGTACTTTGGGAGGCTGAGGCAGGCAGATCACTTGAGGTCAGAAGTTCAAAAGCAGCCTGGTCAACATGGTGAAACCCTGTCTCTACTAAAACTACAAAAACTTGCAGAGCATGGTGGCGGGCACCTGTAATCCCAGCTACTTGGGAGGCTGAGGCAGAAGAGGTGCTTAAACCTGGGAGGCAAAGGATGCACTGAGCCAAGGTCACGCCACTGCACTACTGCACTCCAACCTGGGTGACAGAGCAAGATTCTGTCCAAAAAAAAAAAAAAAAAAAAAAAAAAAAAAAACAAGAAAGAAAGAAAAGAAAAGTCATTGTCTTTTTGTAAATGTCTAAATTGCTGGGTGCAGTGGCACAATCTTGGCTCACTGCAACCTCTGCCTCCCGGGTCCAAGCGATTCTCCCGCCTCAGCCTCCCGAGGGAGGACTACAGACATGCACCACCATGCCAGGCTAATTTTTGTATTTTTAGTAGAGACGGGGTTCCACCGTGTTAGCCAGGATGGTCTCGATCTCCCGACCTCATGATCTGCCCGCCTCAGCCTCTCAAAGTGCTGGGATTATAGGCATGAGTCACTGCGCCTGGCCTACAAATAATTTTTTTTAATAACCTGGGCTTGGTGGCACATGCCTGTAGTCCAAGCTACTCAAGAGGCCAAAGAAGGAGGATCACTTGAACCTGGGAGTTCAAGGCTGTGGTGAACCATGATCATGCCACTGCACTCCAGCCTGGGCAACAGAGTGAGACCCTATCAATAAACAAATAAATACATGTGTAAATTATAAGTCTCTGCTGAAGTTTGAATCCCTGGGATAAGACAGGATGGAACATCCTCCCTGGAACAGGCAGAAGGCTGATTTGGAGCGGCTTGATTGGAGGCAGGGGAGGAAGAGCCCATGGCCCCTGGGATCCAGAGGTACCTGAAACATCAGATTGGCCTGCTCTATTTGGCAGGGCTTTTGTCAGCACCAGCTCTGGCTAGAGGTCATTACCTGGGCAGAGGAGCCTCCAGGACCCCTCTTCCCAACTGTCCTAAATCCTTGGTATGCTGAAGATGACCAATATTCCCTCCCTCACCCACATTTTCTTTCTCTTTTTTTTTTTTTTTTTTTTGAGATGGAGTCTCATTCTGTCACCCAGGCTGGAGTATAGTGGTGAGATCTCTGCTCGCTGTAACCTCCACCTCCCAGGTTCAAGCAATTCTCCTGCCTCAGCCTCCCAATTTGCTGAGATTACAGGCGTGCACCACCATGCCTGGCTAATTTTTGTATCTTTAGTAGAGATGGGGTTTCACCATGTTGACCAGGCTGGTCTTGAACTCCTGACCTCAAGCAATCCGCCCACCTCAGCCTCCAAAAGTGCTGGGATTATAGGTGTGAGCCACCGCGCCCGGTCTGGCTGGGCCGTTCTCATCTGGAGTCTCTCACACAGTAGGGATCGGGCATCAGCCGTGCTGTGGTCATCTGGGGGCTCAGCTGCACCAGATGCTCTAGGTGGTTCACAGATGGCAGACACTGGATGCCACTGTCTGCTGGTTGCTCAACGGTGTCTGAAGACATGGCCTCTTCAGGGTAATCACTTCGTTTCGTCTTACACGGTGGTGTCTCCACCCAGAATAAGTATCTCAAGATACTAGGAAGAGTCTGGGTAGCTGTATGACCTAGCCCCAGTAGCCACTCAGCCTCACGTCTGCCATGTTCCATTGACTAGAATATCTAAGAGACCCACCCAGATTCGAGAAAAAGAACACATAGACTCCCACCTTTCAATGGAAGAAGTAGCAAAGAAGTTTGGGCCAGTTTTAATTCCTTCCATTTAAAGTTGAGGAAACTCAAACAGGGTAACTACGTTGTCAAAAACCGCATTCCTGGCCTGGTGCAGTGGCTCACACTTCTAATCCCAACACTTTGGGAGGCCAAAGTGAGTGATTGCTTGAACCCAGGAGTTCAAGACCTGCCTGAGCAACACTGCAAGACGCTATCTCTCTGACAACAACAACAAAAAAGGCTGGGCCTGGTGGCTCACGCTTGTAATCCCAGCACTTTGGGAGGCTGAGAGGGGCGGATCACTTGAGGTCAGGAGCTTGAGAACACCCCGGCCAACCAGGCAAATCCCTGTCTCTACTGAAAATACAAAAATTAGCCATGTGTGTTAGTGTATGCCTGTGATCCCAGCTGCTCGGGAGGCTGAGGCAGGAGAATTGCTTGAACCCAGAGGGTGGAGGTTGCAGTGAGTCAAGACCACCCCACTGCACTCCAGCCTGGGTGACAAAACGAGACTCCATCTCAGAAAAAAAGAAAAAATAGGCCAGATGTGATGGCGTGAGCTTGTAGTCCCAGCTACCCAGGAGGCCGAGGCAGGAGAATTGCTTGAACCCAGAGGGTGGAGGTTGCAGTGAGCCACGATTGCCCTACTGCACTCCAGCCTGAGTGACAGAGCAAGATCCTGTCTCAAATAAATATAAATAAATAAGTAAATAAATAAAAATTAAATTAAATTTTAAAAATTACATTTCTAAAAATTATCATAATGGAAATGCAAGCTGGGTGCAGTGGCATATGCACCTGTAGCTTCAGCTACTAGGGAGGCTGAGGCAGGAGGATCACTCGAGCCCAGGAGTTCAAGACCAGCCTGGTCAACATAGCAGAACTCTGTCTCTGTTTTTTTTTTTTGTTTTTTTTGTTGTTTTTTTTTGAGACGGAGTCTCGCTCTGTAGCCCAGGCTGGAGTGCAGTGGCCGGATCTCAGCTCACTGCAAGCTCCGCCTCCCGGGTCCATGCCATTCTCCTGCCTCAGCCTCCTGAGTAGCTGGGACTGCAGGCGCCCGCCACCTCGCCCAGCTAGTTTGTTTTTTTTTTGTTTTTGTTTTTGTATTTTTTAGTAGAGATGGAGTTTCACCGTGTTAGCCAGGATGGTCTCAATCTCCTGACCTCGTGATCCACCCATCTCGGCCTCCCAAAGTGCTGGGATTACAGGCTTGAGCCACCACGCCCAGCCCTGTCTCTGTTTTTTTAAAAGAAGAATGGGAATTAAAACGCTGCCTTGTCCAATTCGAAATTGAGCACCCCTCTGGCAATTTCAAAACTGCCCAGTAAGCTGGGGCATTCTTGCATTTTGCCTTGGTAGTCAAGGTGCTGGGTGGCTATAGGTGCACTCTAGCTACAGAAATGTTAGGCCCTTTCTTCCTTCCTCCCTTCCTTCCTGCCTTCCTTCCTTCCTTCCTTCCTTCCTTCCTTCCTTCCTCCCTTCCTTCCTTCCTTCCTTCCTTCCTCCCTCCCTCCCTCCCTTCCTTCTCTTCTTTCCTTCTTTCCTTCCAGCTGACTGCCTTCCTGAGTTATTTCTAAACCAAGAGTCAAATTATACCACCCCAAGGTAGGAGAATCACTTGAACCTGGGAGGCAGAGGTTGCAGTGAGTCAAGACCGTGCCACTGCACTCCAGCCTGGGTGACAGAGTGAGACTTTGTCTAAAAACAAAAAAAAAAAAGTGTTCCCCCACCCACAGGTCCATACAACTTAAGGCAGAGAGAAGTGATGTCACCATGCTGAGGGCCCGAACAGAAGGGAATCTCCACTTTGTCACCATCCTGCCAGTAAATAGTGTCTTCCCAAAGGCTAAATTAAATTACATTCTTGCCCTAAAAAGATGGGCACATCTATTGAATTAGAAGCTCTAGCAAGTGCCAGAGACCTACACTTTGAGAGGCTGAAGAGTCACCCAGTCTCTTCCAATCTCTCATGAGTGTTTTGAAGACACTTAGAGATATTTTCTCCTCATCCATCTGGAATGACAAGCAGAGGCATTATGAGTATCAAACATGAACACCTACATAATCCGCACTGCTCATTGGAAAGAGCTCTCATTTCCAAATGCTCCCTCAGATGATCATAAGAGAATATAGACTTGATTGCAACCTGTTATTAGCCACTAAATGTTTCAGCTGAGTGGCTTCTCTTGCCAACGTTCCCTGCTCTCAGATGAAGAGTCCAAGCCCTCAGTGCCCATAACAACTGTCCCCTCCAAGTCCCCAGACCAGGTAGTACCAAATGAGTGTTTTGGCACCATGGCTAAGCACTGGTTTTGAAGCCTTATAGTCCTGGATTCAAATTCTAGTTCTGTCACTTATCAGTCCAAGTTTCTCAACCTCTTCAAGCTTCAGGTACCTGACTGTCAGATGCAGATCATAAAAGCATCTTCCTCATTTGGGTTGTTGTGAGATTAATGCAAGAAATCACATGAAGATTAAAGGGCAGTTTATGCAGACACTAGGAAAACACTCGGAAAAAAGTGGTAGCTTTTGGGGTTTTTGGGTCTTTCATTATCATGGAAAGGGGCAGTAACGCCTGGGTGTTGCCATGGCAACAGTAAACTGGCATGGCACCCTGATGGGCGTGTCTTATGGGAAGCCGCTTCCATCCTGTCTCTGTTTTACCTACTCCTCCATTTGGTCCAGTGTCCAAGCCCCACCTCTCGAGTTGTGTCCCACCTCCTACCTCAAGATCATGCTAAGTGAGACTAAGTGAAATCATGCCCTTAGCACAATACCTAACGTCTGGTAAGCATTAAATAAATATTGGCTACTACAATCCCAGAAATAACTAGACAGTGTTGGAGTAATGCTAAAGCCCAGGTTGAAAGAAAAATGAGCTAGTCAGGAGTTTAGAGAGATACAACAAGTTCAACAGTTGTAGGCAGGCAAGGAGACAGATCCCAGATCAACTAAGGGAAAGGAGATGCCAAAAAGCATATAGGATCTGGTATCTGGAAGATGAGAAGGTGAACAGAATCCACACATTTGCAAAAGCCCTTAGTACCCTGTCAGGGGTTCTTATCTCTCTTTCAAACAGCATTCTGGGAATGGGCAACTCAACATTCACATACAAAAAGACAGACTTCTAAGATCAAGTAATATCTAACGTCTTTAATATATGCAGTTACAGACATTTAGGAGAAGTAATGCTTACTGCACACCTACCATGGGCAAAGTACAGCATAATCACTTTTACATGCGTGATATCATGGATTCTTGACATTATGCTGCAGAATTAGAAGGTTTATCCCCAGTTTTTGAAAGGTAAAGAAAACGAGGCTGGGAAATGTTAACATAACCAGGGTCATGGGGTCAGGGTGTGGGTGAGCTGGAAGTTGAAGCCCAGATGACTCTGAAATTTGCAGTCTTTCCTCTCCACCTACCAGTGATGTTTCAGAGGAGACAGGCATGAGTTGAGGGGCATGTGAGCAATGACTGGTTCCTCTGCAGTGAGGAAACAGAAGACAGTTGTCAAGGATTCTTAGCTACAAATGAAATATCATCTTCTCTTCTCCTAATTTTTTCCTCCAAAATTTCATTATCAGGCTGAGCCCAGTGACTCACACCTATAATCCCAGAGTTTTGGGAGGCTAAGGCTAGAGGATCACTTGAGCCCATGAGTTCAAGACCTGCCTGGGCAAAAAAGTGGAACTCCATCGACACACACACACACACAAAACTTAATTAGCTGTGTGCAATAGTGTGTGCCTGTAGTCTCAGCTACTTGGGAGGCGGAGGTGGGAGGATGGCTTGAGCCCAAGAGTTTGAGGCTGCAGTGAGCCAGGATCACACCACTGTATTCCTGCCTGCTGGGTGACAGACTGAGACCCTGTCTCTTAAACAAATGAAGAAGAAGGAGAAAAGAAGAGGAGGAGGAGGAGGAGGAGGAGGAGGAAGAAGAAGAAGAAGAAGAAGAAGAAGAAGAAGAAGAAGAAGGAGGAGGAGGAGGAGGAGGAGGAGGAGGAGGAGGAGGGGGAGGGGGAGGGGGAGGGGGAGGGGGAGGGGGAGGGGGAGGGGGAGGGGGAGGAGGAGGAGGGAGAGGAGGAGGTGGAGCAGGAGGAGGAGGAAGGGGAAGGGGAAAGGGAAAGGGAAGGGGAAGGGGAGGGAGGGAGAGGGGGAGGGGAAGGGGAAGACAAATGCAAAGTCAAGTCTTAACATTTTTGCTTTTCTAGCGGAAAATGATAACTGGAATCAGGTAATGGATTTTGTTGGGGTTTTGTTTGTTTGTTTGTTTTTGAGGCAGAGTCTTGCTCTGTCGCCCAGGCTGGAGTGCTGATGTACTCTTAATTTTCATACTTCCATTCAGGCACGATCTTGGCTTACTGCAACCTCCACCTCCTGGGTTCAAGCAATTCTCCTGCCTCAGCCTCCTGAGGATTACAGTTGCACATCACCGTGCCCAACTAATTTTTGTATTTTGTTGTTGTTGTTTTGTTTTGTTTTGTTGACAGAGTCTAGCTCTGTTGCCCAGGCTGGAGTGCAGTGGCGCTATTTCAGCTCACTGCAAGCTCTGCCTCCCGGTTTCACGCCATTCTCCTGCCTCAGCCTCCCGAGTAACTGGGACTACAGGCGCCCACCACCATGCCCAGCTAATTTTTTGTATTTTTAGTAAAGACGGGGTTTCACCGTGTTAGCCAGGATAGTCCTGAACTCCTGACCTTGTGATCCACCCGCCTCAGCCTCTGAAAGTGCTGGGATTACAGGCGTGAGCCACTGCACCCAGACTGGATTTTGTTTTTTTAAAACAGGGTCTCGCTGTGTCACTCAGGCTGGAGTGCAGTGGCTCAATTATAGCTCACTGAAGCTTCAACCTCCCAGGTTCAAGCGATCCTCCCACCCCCACCTCTCAAGTAGCTGGGACGACAGGTGCATGACAACACACCCGGCTAAGTTTTAAATTTTTTCTGGAAATAGGGTCTTGCTGTTGCCCAGGCTGATGTACTCTTAATTTTCATACTTCCATTCAGGCACATTAAGTAGTTGTCTGATCTTATTTTAAGCAGTTTTTTCTCATAAGAAAGCATTGCATTGGCAACACCCAAAGCAGAGGCCCTGGTAAATTAAGAAAGAAGGTTGGTGACTGTGCGGGGGATTTTGACAAATGGAAACCCAACTACAAATTGCTCTTGCAGATCATAACTTGCACACAGTAAGATATGCACTAATTTGGTGCATTGAATAATGAAAACTAGGTTGCAATAATGACGTCGAAGTGACCTAAAAATATGGTGTCTTCACCACCATGCTGAGAAGCCAATGGTGATTTTCTGTTTCAAGAAAATGGCATTGTTCTATATTATGTTTAGAACTGTGGTTTGTCTGATAGAATGCAGCTGAACATTTTGTCCCCTGTACCAAGGGCACATGGTGACAATGTTTATGTACACTCTCCAGCACGCCCCATACATGGAATCAATCTGGAATTATTTTTTAAAGAGGATTTGAGTTTAGCATTTCATGGGAAATGCCTGTGTCAGGAATTCAATAACACGTTAGTACGTTATGTCAAAACAACCGTACTAGTAAAGCTCTTCACGTTGCACCATCTGAGAACAATAGTATTGCCTGAGGCACAAAACTCTCACCCCGAGATAAGTGTCAGCCTGTGTCACCTGTTAAAGTTGTCAGAAAATATTTTGATCAGTGTACCTGTAGTCATTGTGTTTGCTTTCCTTTGTGAAAGATTGGAGTCACTAGCATTCTGGATTACTACCAATGTTTTTTGTTCTTTCTTCATCTTTACCCAAGGAAACTGAAAAATACCTGCTTCTGGTATGATCATTGATATGGTTTGACTGTGTCCCCACCCAAATCTCATCTTGAACTGTAGCTCCCATAATTCCCACATGTTGTGGGAGGGAGGCGGTGAGAGATAATTGAATCATGGGGTGGGTCCTTTCCATGCTGTTCTCATGATAGTGAATAAGTCTCACGAGATCTAATGGGGTTTTTTGTTTTGTTTTCTGCTTTGTTTTGTTTTGTTTTTTTTGAGACAGAGTTTCTCTCTTGTTGCCCAGGCTGGAGTGCAATGGCACAATCTCAGATCACTGCAACCTCTGCCTCCCCAGTTCAAGTGATTCTCCTGCCTCAGCCTCCCAAGTAGTTGGGATTACAGGCATGCACCACCACACATGGCTAATTTTTGCATTTTTAGTAGAGATGGGGTTTCACCATGTTGGTCAGGCTGGTCATGAACTCCTGACCTCAGGTGATCCACCCACCTCAGCCTCCCAAAGTGCTGAGATTACAGGCATGAGCCACTGTGCCAGGCCAATCTGATGGTTTTATAAGGAGTAACCTCTTTCACTTGTCTCATTCTCTGTCTTGCCTCCTGCCATGTAAGACGTGCCTTTCACCTTCTGCTATGATTGTGAGGTCTCCTTCACCATGTAGAACTCTGAACCCATGAAACCTCTTTTTCTTTAAAACTTACCCAGTCTTGGGCATGTCTTTATCAGCAGCGTGAAAATGGACTAATATAATCATCGAATGCCAGAAAGAAATCTACCTATCTAAGGTAGATTTCTACCTACCTGAGGACTGCCTTCTTCAAATAATGAAATGGAAGCCCATAGAGTATAAGCAATGTGTATAAGTGCACCTAATAGTGGCAGAACCAAGCTTAGAACCTACTGAGAGACAGGTACATTATGGGAAAGCATGTGTTGATAAGACAGAACATAATTCCAAAGGGAGACGTAAAATACATTTTCATCTGGTTTAATTTGGGGGAAAAAAATCCCCACAGTTTCTCATATTTAAAAATAAAATTTTTTAAGTAGGAAAGAAAATTAGTACGCTCTTGAGGATGAAATTCCATATGAAATTTCAGATTTAAATATTATGATACAACGTTGAGCAGTATATAATTACCCAAAAGGTCACGTTTGTAAAATTTTAAATATCTAAATAACAAATTATAAAGGGTATCAATATCATTCCATTTGAGCATCTTATATGTATTCTGAGAACAAATTATGTCTTGGCACTTGCTGTAATGTAAAAGGCTCTGTAATAGAACTTAACAGACTTTGGTTTGAGTCCTCAGTTAATCAAAGTGGGCCTCTTAAAGAAGTCATTATATGAAAAACACTTTCACACATGTTTGTAGCAGCACAATTCGCAATTGCAAAAATATGGAACCAACCTAAATGCCCATCAATCAGTGAGTGGATAAAGAAAATGTGGTAAATATAAACCATGGAATACTACTCAGCCATAAAAAGAAATTAAATATAATGGGATTTGTAGCAACTTGGATGGCGCTGGAAACAATAAAGCCATTTGCAGCAACTTGGATGGCATTGGAAACCATTAATCTTTTTTTTTTTTTTTTAGATGGAGTCTCGCTCTATCACCCAGGCTGAAGTGCAGTGGCACCGTCTCAGCTCACTGCAACCTCCACCTCCTGAGTTCAAGTGATTCTCCCGTCTCAGCCTCCCGACTAACTGGGACTATAGGCACACATCACCAGGCCCAGCTAATGTTTGCATTTTTAGTAGAGATGGGATTTTTTTCACCATATTGGTTAGGCTGGCCCCGAACTCCTGACCTCTGGTGATCCACCCACCTCAGCCTCCCAAAGTGGTGGGATTACAGGCGTGAGCCACTGCGCCCAGCCTGGAAACCATTATTCTAAGTGAAGTAACTCAGGAATGGAAAACCAAATATTGTATGTTCTCACTTGTGAGTGGGAGCTAAGCTATGAGGATGCAAAGACATAAGAATGATATGATGGACTTTGAAGACTCGGGGGAATGGTGGAAGGGGGATGAGGGATAAAAGACTACACTGGGTACAGTGTACACTGCTCAGGTGATGGGTGCACCAAACTCTCAGAAATCACCGCTGAAGAACTCATTCATGTAAACAAAACCCACTTGTATCCCAAAAACTATTGAAATATATTTTTTAAAAATAATGAGTCTCCTTGCTGTTGGTGTCTTCCTTTGAATGAAGGTTTGTAGTTAATTTTAAGGCAATGGTCATATCCATTATTGTCTTGCTAACTTATACCTCAGTCTTTGGAGAAAAGAAAAATTGAATCATGCACCTTTGATCAAGAAAGGGCCATCACGATTATACAGACAAACATTTTTATTTTACCATTGAAGAAACTGAGACCTAGAAATATTAAATGACTCTCTCGTGGCCCCTTGAAAACAAAAGACACCCTGAGAGTCAGCTTGTTTTCCATTCTCCTTCCCTTTTTCTTTCCCATCACCTTCATCCCTTTTTGGAATTTCATGCATTGTGGAAATTAAAAGACAGCGCCTAATTGGAAACCTGGATTCCCCTTTGAAAAGTCTGTGCTCAGCCAGGCACAGTGGCTCGTGCCTATGATCCCAACACTTCGGGAGGCCAAGGCCAGCGGATCACCTGAGGTCAGGAGTTCGAGACCAGCCTGGCCAACATGGTGAAACCCCGTCTCTACTAAAAATACAAAAATTAGCCGAACATGGTGGCATGTGCCTGTAACCCCAGCTATTCAGGAGGCTGAGGCAGGAGAATCACTTGAACCCGGGAGGTGGAGTTGTGCCACTGCACTCCAGCCTGGGTGACAGAGTGAGACTCCATCAAAAAGAAAGAAAGAAAGAAGGAAAGAGGGAAGGGAAGGGAAGGGGAAGGGGAAGGGGAAGGGGAAGGGGAAGGTGAAGGGGGAAAAAGTCTGTGCTCTTTCCCAGAGGCTTTTCTTCCATTTTTCTCTACAAACTACGCTGTGTCTCTGCTTTCACTGGTTGTAATTTCTGGAACAACTTAGCATAAACACCTTTCAGGGAAAGCAGACATTCCGCGTTGCAAAAGGAGAAAAGTGGAAAATAAGATTCCAGAATCAAAATTTCACTTTATGAAAATGTTATAAAGTTTCAGGGAAAAATTGAAAATTCAGCTAAAAGTTGAGAAAAGGGGTAGATTGCCAATATGTGATCACTGCCACCCTGCCCGTGGTTTGGAATGGGGGACCAGGCCGGGCGTTCTAGTCTGCTTGTAGGGGATCCCAGTGCTCACACCAGCATTTGACATGCAGCCAGCCCTCTAGATTAGAAATTTGGTGAATATAAAAACAGTTTTAGCTTCTTCCTAAATTGATGTGTATCTTGGGTGGGTTGACTATAATTTGTTTTCCCTATTTCTTAAGTGGGCTGTCCCTGTCTCTGCCCCAGTATACTCTTTTTCCTACCACTTCATCACTCCCAACCACTTTTCAATGCTTTTGACATTTATTGCTAATAAAAATAATAACACTTATCATCTAAAAGTTAGTATTTCAGTTTGAAAGTTTTATGTATGTTATTTTTACTTGGATTTATGTCACTCTCTCCTCCAAGCAAAGAATAAATAAATAAAAGCACTTTATCAAATTTATAACCTACTCAAATTCAGAGATTTCTGAATAGGAAACAGACCAGGGACACTTAGCTAAGATTAGCTTAAATAGAAACCAAAATTTTGCATACAGGGCTCTGAAGAAAGATGTTCGTCTTTTAAGATCGTCTTTTAAGATCGTGTCTACATGTGAAATGGGAAGTGGATAACCAGGGTAATTACCTCTGCACCAGAGGCCTTTGAGCTTACCTGTTCCCTGAAATGCTCAGGTAACTAACAAAGGCAAACGGGTTCTCTGGTCTCAATTATATCCTAATAATTGTTTCAATTCTCTGCCTCCTTTTGAGTGTGAAGATCTGGGCTAAAAGGCTTTAAAAAACAGGCTGAAAAGGTTTCCCAGACGTAAAGTATATTCTACAAAAGAAACTTCTGGCAAGTTGAATGTAAGTAAATCAGAAACATATGGACTGTGTTTCCCTCAACATACCCATGGGTTTATAAGCCCAGAAAACACATAAAAAGTAAAGGGAAACTGTTTTCCAAAGCAGAACTTATCTGAGACATTGCACACTGGATCAGAAAGCCTGGCTGAACCCACCCAGCGCGGGGGATGGAGCTGGTCAGGCAGCCACCAGTGCCTACCCCAGAGCTGATGCCGACGTTTCTCATTTCTGAAGATGACATGATTGATGGAGTCTTGACCGGTACATATGGGCGTGACTGAGAAAACATCACTCAGTACTGCCCATACTGAAGACATGACTTCATAGCTCCTTTGCAACCATCTGTAGTAAATGTTTACACAGCCTGTTTCTCTTCTTGAGGGCCTCTCATGCTAAACCATCAGGCTGGTGTCAGGCATGCATTTACTGAGCGTTTAGCACGCGCCCCGTAAGGAAGAATCACAGAGAAAGAGACGATCCTATGATCCTATGCCAGCCCAGAAGGTGCATTACAGACTCCGAATTGGAAGGTCCTTAAAGAGACCTGAGTTTCTCTTTCCACCCTGTGCGGGGATTCTGGTTGCAGTTTGCAGTCTAGATTATGGGAAGAATGGTCACAAAATAACTCAAATGGTGACCAGCACAGCATAGATTCCCTGTTGACAGGCAAGGTCCTTAAACAGTAGCACGTGGTGCTCGTGTTGGCGGGTGAGGCTTGAGAGAACAAATGGAAGGTTGACAGAGAGTAACCCAGCCAGAGTCCAAGCTCTCAGTCTGTCCGTCAAAGTTGGACTTATATATGCTTTGGAGTGCAGCACTGAGGCCACTAACTTACACATAAGCACACAGCACACATAAGCTTTTTTGTTTTGTTTTGTTTTGTTTTGTTTTGTTTTGTTTTGTTTTGTTTTTGAGACGGAGTGTCGCTCTGTCGCCCAGGCTGGAGTGCAGTGGCCGGATCTCAGCTCACTGCAAGCTCCCCCTCCCGGGTCCACGCCATTCTCCTGCCTCAGCCTCCCGAGTAGCTGAGACTACAGGCGCCCGCCGCCACGCCCGGCTAGTTTTCTGTATTTTTTAGTGGCGTTTTCTGTATTTTTTAGTTTTCTGAATTTTTCACCGTGTTAGCCAGGATGGTCTCGATCTCCTGACCTCGTGATCCGCCCGTCTCGGCCTCCCAAAGTGCTGGGATTATAGGCTTGCGCCACCGCGCCCGGCCTTGTTTTTTTTTTTTTTTTAAGACAAGATCTCACTTTGTCTCCCAGGCTGGAGTGCAGTGGTGCAATTGATCATGGCTCACTGCAGTCAACCTCCTGGGCTTCAAGCAATCCTCCCACCTCAGCCTCTCAAGTAGCTGGGACTACAGGCACATGCCACCATGCCTCTCTGATTTTTTATATTTTCTGTAGAGATGGAGTTTCGCCAGGTTGCGCAGGCTGCTCTCGAACTCCTGGGCTAAAACAATCTGCCCACCTCTGCCTCTCAAAGTGCTGGGATTCCAGGCATGGGCCACTGTGCCCAGCCACATTCCACGCTCTTATCACAGCAAAACTTGGGTTACTAATGTAGCAAATTACGTGTCTGAAATCCTTTCATAGCTCAGTAACACATATTGAGTCCAGATTATTTTAGAAGACTATTATTATCCCATATCTATATACGTGTTAACATTGTGTTCAATTTTGCATTCAAATTTACAAGATAGATCTGTCCTTATGTCAATGTTCACCCAGCGTTATATTATGTCAGACTTGCTTCCTTAATTCTGAATGATCTTTTTCTGAATTAAAGTACTATGTTTAAGAAAAAAAAAAAAAAACCTGAAACGGAAAGAACATAGTTTGGAGAGTCAGCCATCCTGATATCAGGTCTCAGAAACACTCCGACTGTAGACCTGTTGTTTGACCACTCAGAGCCTCAGTTTCCTCTTCAATTAAATAGGAATAAAAGTCAAATTACCTATTGGCATGAGAATCACCTGAGATCGGGAGTTCAAGACCAGCCTGACCAACATGGAGAAACCCTGTCTCTACTAAAAACACAAAGTTAGCGAGGCGTGATGGCGCACGCCTGTAATCCCAGCTACTCAGGAGGCTGAGGCAGGAGAATCGCTTGAACCCGGGAGATGGAGGTTGCAGCAAGCTGTGATTGCACCATTGCACTCCAAGAGCAAAACTCTGTCTCAAAAATAAATAAATAAATAAATAAATAAACAAACAAACAAAATAAAATAAAAAATAGTATGTTTCTTCCCCACCCAGGCTGTAAATAGAAAAACAAAATGAAGACTAAGATGGGGGCCAGAATTTTCACCTTTATTCCTGAAAGAGGCCTAGTTGGAAGGCAGAGTAGAATGAGAAATAAACGGACCTGAAACCCAGATTAAGGCAGAAGACTTGTTCAGTCCCAGGCCACGCTGGGCTGGTGCTTCCACACGCCATAGGGGATGGTTGAGTTACAGCCTGGAAAGGCGAAGGAGAAATCAGAGCCTCAATGAGCAGCTCATCCCAGAAAGAAACCAGAGAGCTGAGTTTACCTGAGCTCATCCAGATTATTCTTCCACATCTGCCAGACAGATCCTGCTGCTCCTAAGAGAAGGAGTGATTAATGGGTAGAGAACAGCCAGAAGTGACTCATAAGATGTCACCTCAATGGAAATGCCAGGAGTAGAGAAGTGAGCTAACTAGGACAACGCATGGGAAAGGCCTCTTGTGATCTGCAAAACGTCATGTCCATTTCAGGCTTTTGCTTAATCTGCCTGCACGTATGATACATTTACTATTTGCTCAGTTCCCAACACCAGCCTCCAGAAAATTTAGGTTGAACAAGACATTGTTCCTTTAATTAAGATTACAGTCTAGTAGAAGAAATAGGCAAGGAATCCCCAAATTACGGTATACAGTAAGTTTTCGACTTAATATGCAGACACCGAAGTCTGTGCAAGATGAAACAGGCATGCAGAGAAGGGGTCGCTGATTCATTGCATGGCCAGGTAAAGCTCCTTGTGGAAATGACATTGGATTGCCGAGACTGGAAGGTCACAAAGTAGCTAGGAATAAGAAAAAGTGGGGCTGGTTGTGGTAGCTCAAGCCTATAGTCCCAGCTACTTGGGAGGCTAAGATGGGAGGATCACTCGAGGCCTGGAGTTCAAGACCAGCCTGGACAACATGGTGAAACCTCATCTCTACTAAAAATGCAAAAATTAGCCAGGTGTGGTGGTGCACCACTGTAATCCCAGCTACTTGGGAGGCTGAGGGATGAGAATCGCTCGAACCTGGGAGGCAGAGCTTGCGGTGAGCCAAGAGGTTGCACTCTAGTCTGGGTGACAGAAAGAGACTCCATCTCAAAAAAAAAAAAAAAGAAAAAAAAAGAAAGTGAGAATTGGGGTGGCTTTCAAGGCAGAAGAAGGAAGGCACAAAGGGAAAGGATGCGACATTTAAGGGAACTGAAAGTCATCCCACACAGCTATGGGAGAAATCATCTTAATATTATGAAGAATAATCAAAAAAAGCATTACAATCTAGAACAATACAGTAGAGTGCAAGAGTAAGAAAACTCGAGGCCAGGCGCGGTGGCTCACTCCTGTAATCCCAGCACTTTGGGAGGCTAAGACAGGTGGATCATGAGTTCAGGAGTTCAAGACTAGCCTGGGCAACATGGTGAAACCCCGTATCTACTAAAAATACAAAATTAGCCGGGTGTGGTGGCAGCCACCTGTAATCCCAACTACTCGGGGGGTTGAGGCAGGAGAATCACTTGAACCTGGGAGGCAGAGGTTGCAGTGAGCCAAGATCGTGCCACTGCACTCCGGGCAACAGAGCAAGACTTAAAAAAAAAAAAAGAAAAGAAAACTCAATATGGACATGGCCGAGACAAGATGAGCACTCCATCACATCTGAAATGTGGCTAAGTATAAGGATAGAAATGAGATCAAGCAAGGAGGGAAAATTTTAACTGACTTGAATAATTCTACTTTTGTTTTTTATAAAACAGAAATTGGACTGGATGCAGTGGCTCGTGTCTGTAATCCTAGCACTTTGGGAGGCCAAGGTGGGAGGATCACTTCAGCCTAGGAGTTTGAGACCGACCTGGGCAACATAGCAAGACCCTGTCTCTCCAAAAATATATTTTTTTAATTAGATAGGCATGATGGCATGACCCTGCAGTTCTAGCTACTTGGGAGGCTGAGGTAGAAAGATCACTTTGGCCCAGGAGTTTGAGGCTGTAGTGAGGTATGATCCTGCCACTGCACCCCAGCCTGGGTGACAGAGTGTCTCTAAAAAAAAAAAATTAAATTAAATTATTTAAGAAAGGACTGTGTGTGTGTGTGTGTGTGTGTGTGTGTGTGTGTTATAGTGTGTGCCATAAGTGCAGCCTGGAAAGTTGCATCCCAAAATGTTAGCAGTGACTATATCTGGCTAGTAGAATTGCTAATTATTTTTTGTTTACCTTCATTTCCTATCATAAATATTTACCATTTTTACAAAAGAACCAATAAAACTGACCTGGCCACAGAAGGTTTTCTATGTAAATTACACTTTCAAGTGTTTTCTATGTAAAATCACACTTTCAAATACACTTTCAAAGCATGGGGTTATATAATATTGCTAGCTCTTTCTAGCAATTAATAAGCAGGTCACATGGCCCCAGGTTATGAGTCCTAGTTCTGCTTCTCCCCCATCTCAGTTATGAACTTCCAGAACATTTGCAGTGAACATTAGGTGAGTACAGTGATACAATAGCTCCCGGGTTCCTGCTGGCAGGATTCATTCAATTGCGAGCTCAGAAAAGAGGTCAAGTTCCATCTCATCCTTCCTTCATTCATTTATTCATTCAACTGTGTTTACCGAGGCAGGCCCTGTCCTAGGTGCTGAGAGCAAAAGCATGAGCAAACAGACCCGGCTTGACCTCATGTCACTTACTGAAGCAGAGCTCTGCAAGGCCCATATTTCATACTTACAGAGAAGACTAAATATTGTTACATACTCTTTCAAGCACTGTGGCCCCAATTTTGTTTCCTTTGAGTTTCCACAGTTAAAAATGTCTGGGTCAACCCAAAATATTCTTTTTTTGGATACGTGAATTTTTTCTTTTTATTTAACATAAATACTACATATATAAGGCAAGCGACACACATTCTGCTATACTTTTCATCTTTCACTTAAAAATCTATCTTGGCCAAGTGCAGTGGCTCATGCCTGTAAGCCTAGCACTTTTGGGAGGCCAAAGAGGGAGGATCATTTGGGTCCAGGAGTTCAAGACCAGCCTAGGCAACATAGCAAGACCCTGTCTCTAAAAAATGTGTATTAAAATATTAGCTGAGTGTGGTGGTATGTGCCTGTAGTTCCAGCTACTAGGGAGGCTGAGGATTGTTGGAGCCCAGAAGTTCGAGGCTACAGTGAGCTGTAACTGCACCACTGCACTCCAGCCTAGGTGACCCAGAGTAAGACCCTGTCTTTTTTTAAAAAAAAAAAACTTAAAAATCATATTATGCCAGTAAACACTCTCTTTTGCATATCAGCAAGTATAAATACTTTTCTAAAAGTGAAATGTACATTTGTGATGGCGATAGACATTGCTAAATTGCTCTCCATGAACACTGTTCCAATTTATACTTCCCCCCATGCCTGCTGTCCAATCCTACCCCTAGCCCAGCATGGTATCAAACTGTCTTGATCTTCCCCCAACCCACAGGTAAAAAATGATATCTCGGCCAGGTGCGGTGGCTCCTGCCTGGAATCCCAGCACTTTGTGAGGCCAAGGTGGGTGGATCACCTGAGGTCAGGAGTTCGAGACCAACCTGGCCAACATAGTGAAACCCCGTCGCTACTAAAAATACAAACAATTAGCCAGGGGTGGTAGAAGGTACCTGTAATCCCAGCTACTCAGGAGGCTGAAGCAGGAGAATCGCTTGAACCCGAGCAATTGCAGTGAGCCGAGATCATGCTACCGCACTCCAGCCTGGGCAACAGAACAAGACTCTGTTTCAAAAAAAAAAAAAAAATTCTCATTTTAGTTTTCATTTGCATTTCTATTGTAAGTGCAGAATATACTTGAATGGGATTAAAGAGCCGTTTTGCTAAAAGCCTGTTTACTGCTACCAAACACAATCTCTTTAAGAGACAAGGACTGCAGACTCTCCAGCAGAAAAAAAAAAAAAACCATGCAACAGCAGGCAGTATCAATCTGTTCTGAACCACCACTGTGAAGCAATCGACTGTGCTTTCCACCTATAACCTGAGGATTCAAGAGCTGCTTTCTGGACCACGGCAGAGAAATCTCAGAGGAGAACAAAACCAACATTTGAGTGCTTGCTATACGCCAGGCACCAAGCTCTCCAGGGATTCTCGTTTAATCCTCCTAACATGTTTAATCCAGGAGGCTCTGAGAGGTTAAGTGCCTGCTCAAGTTCACATAAACTGCAAATGGCAGAGGAGGACTTGAACCCAGTCCTAGACCCAGGTGTTTGTGCACTACACCACACAAAAGCTACGTGCGTGGGATGATATCATCGCTCACTCCAGAAGGCTTACTGGATGCCTCCTGCGATGCTGAGATGGTTAATGTCCATTCAGCTGCATCCTGAGATTCATAGGCTAACTGGCCATCTCTGGAATTTAGTCATGACCTTCTAAGTAGAAGCATACTACAGGATTGCCCATCTATGGAGCCCAAACGAATGTAGGTCCCGATAAGATTTCTTATGATGTCAGCTTCCCTTAAGACATACCCATTACAAAAGATTCAACGTTGCATTAACTTGTACAGTTATTGAAGACATACTTGTCACACACACCTAGAACTGTTCAGAGATTTAAATATTGTTGCCAGGCATGGTGGCTCATGCCTGTAATCCTAGCGCTTTGGGAGGCCAAGGCAGAAAAGGGGCTTGAGTCCAGGAGTTCCAGACCAGCCTGAGCAACATAGCAAAACCACATCTCTACAAAAAATAAAATTAGCTGGGCTTTGAGGTACACGCCTGGAATGCCAGCTAGTCAGGAGGCTGAGGCAGGAGGATTGCTTGAGCCCAGGAATTGGAGGCTGCACTGAGCTATGATGGCACCACTGCACTCCAGCCTAGGCAATGAAGAGAGACTTGTCTCTAAATAAATAAATGAATACAGTTAGTAAGACCCAAATAGGGCTAGAAATTGGTGCATATATTTCAGAGGGGCCATGTACCTCAGCAAGGTAACCTAAAGGATTTCTTACATGGCGTGTTGATAACTCACCTTGGGAATAGAGTATAACAAAGCTCTACAATAGTGCCCTGAGGAAACCAAATGTGACAAATTATGAAGCTTCAAATGAATATACTAGCCAATGGCATTTCATAGCTTCACATCAGAGTTCCTGACCCAAATATGACATAGAACAATTGGTAGAACCTCTCACCCAGAGTCTGGGTAATAGAGGTTTGTTCAGACAAACTAATCTATTCCCATAGTATGAGGAAGTAGAGTCAGTAAGAGGAAATGTTGTCTTTTTTTTTTTTTTTGAGACCGAGTCTTACCCTGTTGCCCAGGCTGGAATACAGTGGTGCGATCTTGGCTCACTGCGACCTCTGCCTCCTGGGTTCAAGCAATTCTCTTGCCTCAGCCTTCCGAGTGGCTGGGATTACAGGTGCCCGGTACCACAACCAGATAATTTTTGTATTTTTAGTAGAAATCGGGTTTCACCATGTTGGCCAGGCTGGTCTCAAGCTCTTGACCTCAAGTGATCCACTGGCCTCGGCCTCCCAGAATACTGGGATTACAGGCATGAGCCACTGTGCTCGGCTGGAAACATTGTCTTGAGGGAACATATCTTTCAAAAATGTTATTAAAATGAGCTCTGGCCAGGCAAAGTGGCGCATACCTGTAATCCTAGCACTTTGGGAAGCTAAGGTGGGAGGACTGCTTGAGCCCAGAGGTTTGAGGCCAGCATGGACAACATAGTGAGTCCCCATGTCTACAAAAAAGGTTTTTTTTAATTAGCCAGGTGTGGTGGTGTGCACCTGTAGTTCCAGCTACTTGGGAGGCCAGGGTGGGAGGATGGCTTGAGCTCAGGAGTTTGAGGCTGCAGTGAGCTGTGACTGCACCACTGCATTCCAGCCTTAGTGACAGAGGAAGACCCCATCTCTTATATGAGAAAGTGAAGAGGAAGAAGAAGAAGAAAAGAAGAAGAGGAAGAAGAAGAAGGAGGAGGAGGAGGAGCAGGTAGGAGGGAGAGGGAGAAGGGGGAGGGAGGAGGGAGGAGGGGGAGAAGGAGAAGAGGAAGAGGAGGAAGAAAAGAAGAGGAAGAAGAAGAAGGAGGAGGAAGAGGAAGAAGGAGAAGAAGATTATAGAGAAAGTAAATGCCGAAGGTCAGGTGAGTATAGACTCAAACTCAAGTCAACATTTCTGCTTGAGCCCAGGAGGTCGAGGCTGCAGTGCACCGTTGCACTCCAGCCTGGGCAACAGAGCAAGACCTTATGTGTCAAACTAACATAAAGTGAGCTTCCAAGCAACCCATCTCCTCTGCTACCTACAGCAGAGCTACTCGGGGTGTGGTGTGAGAACTCTTTGCTACTGGGCCACAAGATAATCACAGAAATCAGGAATAAGCATTTAGAAACTTTTATAGCAATTTGGCAGACTCATTTTATGCCTGTTGAATCTGATAATGAAAACACGGGGGCTTGTAAAATTTTTTTATTAAAGCCATTAAAATGAAGAAGTGTTTTAACATGTGACAAGCGCTCACACCACAGGGGTTGTCATGACTCAGGATAAGGAAGCCCAGGCATCTATTGCATGATGAAGAATTTCCGGGGCCCCTACGTGCCCAGCCACGCACAGCACAAAGCACCTTTGCAGTGGATTGGCACTGCCATCTGCCACATTTTCTCTGCAAAAAGTCTTTGGCAAATGTGGAAACTAGCATCTCACAACTGTTGCTATGGGAGGTTGTATTAAAAATGCGCAAAATGGGTTTTTTGGATAGAAACTTCTGTTCACCATCTCAAGAAGGGGCAGAGCCTCTGAGAAAATAATTGAAGAATTATGTCACGTACTCCAGAAATCTATATCCAAAACATTGGCGCGGCCAAATTCCAGAGGGCTGTCAAGAATCCCTAAGGATATGCTAAGTGAAATAAACCAGACACAAAAGGCTGGGGTTGTATAATTCTGCATGGAGAGCCTGGGATGGGGGGAACAGAGGGAGCAAGTGTTTACTGGGCACAGAGTTTCTGTTTGGGACGATGAAAAAGAACTGGAAATGGATAATGGTAACGGTTGTACAACATCGCACATGTATTAAATGCACTTAAAATGCTTAAAATGGCATATCTGTATGTATACTGTACCACAATGAATAACTAAATAAGAATTCTCAAGGTATTTTCTGAGAACTCATTGCTTATTAAAAAGAGGGCTGGGTGCAATGGCTCACACCTGTAATCTCAGCACTTTGGGAGGCTGAGACAGGAGGCTTACTTAAGCCCAGGAGTTCGAGACACTCTGGGCAACAAAGCAAGATTCCTATTTCCACAGAAAAAAGTAAAAATTAGGTAGGCATGATGGCGCACATCTGCGGTCCCAACTACACCAGAGGCTGAGGTGAGAGAATCGCTTGAGCTTGGGAAGTCGAGACTGCAGTGAGCCATGTTCACACCACTGCATTCTAGTCTGGATGACAGAGCAACATCCTGTTTCAAAAAAAAAAAAAAAGATAAGACCAGGTGCAGGGCTCACACCTGTAATCCCAACACTTTGGGAGGCCAAGGCAGGCACAACCTTGAGACCAGGAGTTCAAGACTAGTGTGGGCAACATAACGAGACCCTGTCTCTACCAAAAAAAAAAAAAAAAAAATCAATTAGGGATGCTGGCATGTATCTGTACTCCCAGATACTCAGAAGGCTGAGGCAGGATGGCTTAAGCCCAGGAATTCAAGGCTGCAGTGAGCTATGATTGTGCCACTGCACTCTCAGCCTGGGTAAGAGCAAGATCCTGTCTCTAAAAAATAAACAAAAAAAACCCCACACGGGTCATCCCATCTGGATCTAGTTATTTTACTTGTAAACCAGAAATATACCTTTTGCTCATGGGGAAAAAACATGGGGGTAAAGAAACCAGATTGTTCCAAACGTTAAAAAAAAAAAAAAAAAAAAGCAGTCAGGAATTCCACCAGCATTAAAACTCCAGTGACTCTTAGTGTCATTTGACATTCCCATTGATCATCGAAATCTTATTGAAATTTTCCTCACTTCCACGCAAAATCCGTCTCCTCACTGATTGCCCGAGCTGATTCAACAGGTCAGATTGGCTGGGTGAGACCCTATCTCCGTGTGCAAGCTCCGAACACCCCGCATGTAGTGGAGGAGGGTGTCATTCAATTCTATTTTCCACTTAAGATACGTAAGTAGAAGTTGCCTTTCATAGAGTCTGCAAACAAGCTTTCTACAAACTCTTCTCCGTAAATCTCAGCAGTTTTATATTCTTCTGAGACTCCTACATCTTTCTGCATCCCTTTAGCTCATTGTTAGAATAGATGTTCTCTAAATATCCATTTACTAGCTTCTTTTGTCTCTCTGTATTCTTTCCCAGAAGGCCCATGCTCCCCCTTAGCTGCAGTAAGCCACATCTTTCTCACTATGATTCTGATTTTTTTTCTTCCCAGCCTGAAACCCACATTTCTGACTGCTTACAAGCGCTTCAAGCTCTGCATGATCAAACACACATTATCTTTCTTCTTCAACCTGATCTTCTGCTGGGCACTTCTGCAGAAGTGCGTTTTGTAAAAGGCACCATAACGTATCCTCTCAGTAACCCAAACTTGGGAGCTCCTGCACTCCTGTGATATCCCTCCAAGTCCTTCCCCTGCCCTCTGGTTTTCCTTCCCTCCATCCATCTGGCACATATCCTGATTAGATCACTCCCTGGCCCATGTGAAGTGTCAAGAACCAGGGTAATAATTGATCAGCCTTTGCAAACATTAGAACATCATAGTTCCAAGAACCTCAAATCATCACAAACCAGAGGTTAGGGACAGCTCCAGTATGGGAAGATGGAACTTGCCTGGAATTCAATAACGGGCATCTGGAAGCTGGAAATACCTCTCCATTTTTTTTTTCTAGAGACAAGGTCTCACTCTGTCACCTAAGCTTGAGTGCAGTGGCACGATCACAGCTCACTACAGACTCAAATTCCTGGGCTCAAGCAATCCTCCTGCCTCAGCCTCCCGAGTAGCTGGGACTACAGATGTGTGCCACCACACTGAGCTAATTTTATTTTACTTTATGTTTTTGTAGAGATGGAGTCTCACTATGTGGTTCAAATTGTCCCAAACTACTGGACTCAAGCATCATCCTGCCTCAGCCTCCCAAAATGCTGGGATTACAGCTGTAAGCCACCTCACCCAGCCTCTGAAATGCCCCACCTTTATGCCAAACCTAAAGACACCGTGCCAGTGCTTAGGGAGCAGTGGCAAGTACCATACATCCTCCCAGCATTGTGAACTGGAGATCGGCACCACCATCAGAAAAAGTGGAAGGAGTTAGAGCCTCGGTAGATAGGATGGGGGCAGCTATTCAGGCTCTCCTCATGTACGGAGTTTCATTTATGTGCCAGGCATTATACTAGGGAGCTAGAGACAGAAAACGGAGTCACAGCCCTTCAAGGAATTCCCATTCCAAAGAAGAAACATAAAATTGCAATAAAGAGGCCATGAGCAGTGGCTCACACCTGTAACCCCAGCTACTCAGGAGGCAGAAGTGGGCGTGTCACTTGAATTCAGAAATTCAAGACCTCTGGCACTGTAGGAGGCTGAGGCTGGTGGATCACTTGAGGTCAGGAGTCCAAGACCAGCCTGGCCAGCATGGTGAAACTCTGTAACTACTAAAAATACAAAAATTAGCCAGGCACGGTGGTGTGCACCTGTAATCCCAGCTACTTGGGAGGCTGAGGCATGAGAATCACTTGAACCTTCGAGGTGGAGGTTGCAGTGAGCTGAGATCCCGCCACTGCATTCCAACCTGGACAACAGGGTGACTCTGTCTCAAAATAATAATTTTTTTTCTTAAAAAAGAAGTTCAAGACCATCCTGGGCAACATAGAGAGACTTCATCTCTACAAAAAATAAATAACATTAGCCGTGCTTGGTTGCACACACCTATAGTCCCAGCTACTCAGGAAACTGAGACAGGAGGATCACTTGAGCCCAGGAGATTGAGGCTGCAGTGCGTTGTGGAAAGCACCACTGCACTCCAGCCTGGGTGACACAGGGAGACCCCTCTGTCTCTCAAAAAAAAAATTACTATAGAGGATGATCTTGCTTCACTAGAAATATACACAGGACACCAAAGAGCAGAGGGCAGAGGCCCCAACACTGGGAACTTGGGTGGAGTGGTAGAGACTGTGGATAGCTTCACAGAGGCTGTCACCTCCATGGTTTGAGATGGGATTGAAAGGATAAGGGAAGAGCCTTGCAGGAAGAGGAACCATGCGTGCCAAGTGGTGATGGGAGCATGGGATCTTTGGAAGTGTCCTATGTGACAGCATGGTCATGAAGGGGAGTAGCAGGAAATGAGGCTAGAGAGGTACTAGGGGCCAGGACCACACAAAGCTTTGTATAGCAAGCTAACCCACATCCTTAACCTTCTCCTGTGATCTCTCGAGCAAGGATTACAAATCATGAACAATTAACCCTTAGGATGGATGTCAATGTAAACACCATCAAGTCCAGTTCTCTCATTTCAAAGGCCGGGAAAGGAGTTCCAGTGAGAGGAAGGAGTTCTCCCCGTACCTTCCAATAATCCTTGCATATTCCACTTCATTATGGAATTAAAAACCCCATACACAGAGTTTCCATGAAGAGTTCACCATAGGCCAGGCATGGTGGCTCATGCCTGTAATCCCAGCACTTTGCAAGGCCATGGCGGAAGGATTGCTTGAAACCAGGAGTTTAAGACCAGGCTTGGCAACATCGTAAGTTCCCGTCTCTATAAAAATTAAAAAACTAATTAGTTAAGAATGATTGTGCACACCTGTAGTCTCATCTACCAGGGAGACTGAGGAGGATCGTTTGAGCCCAGGAATTCAAGGCTGCAGTGAGATACGACTGTGTCACTGCACCCCAGCCTGGACAACACAGAGAGACCCCATCTAAAAAATATATATATATATGTAAATAAAGGAGTTAACCATGCAAAATAGACTCGATGACAAGAGGAGGGTGGGGAGGCAAAAAGGCACCTGCTCCAGGTACCCCTCTTGAAAGCAAGACTTATGGAAGAAATTATCAATTGCAGAAAGAATAGATTGCCCGAAGGCTTAACGAGGAAAAAAAAAAAACACCTTTCAAAGACTAGCACTATCTGTGAACCATCCCCAGGCACAGGCACCCAACCCCAGAATGTGTTAACAGCACTTAATGCTTTCATATCTCTAGCCAGCCGTAAGACAAACAAGTAGCCTTAGTCATAATCAAGAACAAAGGGTCAAATACAGGCATATAACCTCTAAGTTCAAAATTTTAAATGGTGCGCCGGGCTCGGCGGCTGACGCCTGTAATCCCAGCACTTTGGGAGGCCAAGGCAGGCAGATTGCTTGAGGTCAGGAGTTTGAGACCAGCCTGGCCAACATGGTGAAACCTCGTCTCCACTAAAAATGCAAAAAATTAGCCAGGCGTCGTGGTACGCGCCTGTAATCCCAACTACTCCAGAGGCTGAGGCACAAGAATCGTTTGAATCCAGGAGGCGGAGCTTGCAGTGAGCCGAGATCGCACCACTGCACTCCAGCCTGGGTGACAGAGCGAGACTCTGCCTTAAAAAAAAAAAAAAAAAAAAAAAATATATATATATATATATATATATATATATATATAAAATTGTCACTTTTCTCTTTGTATATTTATTTCTGCAGCAGTAAAAGGGATTCTTAGCACAGCATGACGGCTGGAGGATACAAGAAGGTTGTACTAACCAGCTAGAGATGGTGGGGGTGTGATTAAGCACTAACTTCATTTATTTGGGTTTTTATTTGTTTTTCATTGTTGTTTGTTTGTTTGTTTGTTTTAAGAGACAGAGTCTCGCTCTGTTGCCTAGGCCGGAGTGCACTGGTGCAATCATAGCTCACTGCAGCCTCCAATTTCTGGATTCAGGTAATCCTCTTGCCTCAGCCTCCCAGGTAGCTGGGATTACAGGTGCATGCCAATACACCTGGTTAATTTATTTTTATTTTTTTAGTGAAGGGAACTCCCTATGTTGCCCAAGCTGGACTCCTGGGCTCAAGTGATCCTCCCACCTCAGCCTCCCAAAATGCTGGGATTACAGGCATGAGCTACCACCCCTGACCTAACCACTAACTTTGGATCTAGATGTAGAGAGATTCAAATCACAGCTCATTCACTTAGGAAGTGTGACTTTGGGCTGATTTTTAACTTTTTTTTTTTTTGAGACAGAGTCTCACTCTGTCACCCAGGCTGGAGTGCAGTGGTACAATCCTGGCTCACTGCAACCTCTGCCTCCTGGGTTCTAGCAATTCCCCTTTCTCAGCCTCCCAAGTAGCTGGGACTACAGGCATATGCCACCATGCCCAGCTAATTTTTGTATTTTTAGTAAAGACGGGGTTTTACCATGTTGGCCAGACTGGTCTCAAACTCCTGACCTCAAGTGATCTGCCCTCCTCAGCCTCCCAAAATGCTGGGATTACAGGTGTGAGCTACCATGCCCGGCCTGATTTCTTACCTCTATAAGTTTCCCTGAATTGCCCAGCACACTACCAGGCACTCAGGGTGTCTGTGGCCTCCCTAACCACCAGTCATACCTCTGTGGGAAAGTGATTGCAAAAATAGCCACAATGACTCACATTTCCGAATCTAGGTGCCTTTCCACACCTGCTCTGGGCTTGCCAGGTGAATTGTTTTGACAAATAGCACATGGCAAATGTGACACAAGCAGACCCCCACAGAGGGCTTCAGAATTGAAGTTTTTCCCTCTTGGGTTATTCTTGTGAATCCCCACTAGAGGACTGAGCCTGGGCTAGCCTGTTGGATGGTGAGAGACACATGGCCAAGTCATCTTATTGCCCCCTAGCTGACATGGAGTCAACCCCAGACGTGTGAGAATGGCCATCCTAGGTCATTCAACCTCAGCTCAGCCAGCCGGACCGCTTGAAGAACCACCCAGCCAAACCACAGAATCACAATGGTATGGTTTGGCTCTGTGTCCCCACCTAAATCTCATCTTGAATTGTAATCTCCACATATTGAGAGAGGGAGCTGGTGGGAGGTGATTGGATCATGGCGGCAGATGTCCCCCCTTGCTGTTCTCTTGATAGTGAGTCAGTTCTCACAATATCTGATGGTTTAAAAGTGGCAGCTTCCCCTACACTCTCTCTCTCTCTCTCTCTCCTGCCATTATGTAAGACATGCCTTGTTTCCCCTCGCCTTCTGTCATGATTGTAAGTTTCCTGTGACTCCCCAGCCATGTGGAATTGTGAGTCAATTAAACCTCATTTCTTCATAAATCACCAAGTCTCAGTATCTTTACAGCAGTGTGAAAACGGACTAATACACATGAGAAACCACAAATGTTTGTTATTTTAAGGCCCTGCATTTGGAGTGGTTTGTTATGCAGGAAAAGCTAACAAAAGTACTGCTTAGATGTTAGGAATTCCTGTTTTGTGGCCTCAGGTCTCTCCTTATTCAACATGGGAGATCAATAGAGTAACATCAAAATGAGGACTCCGAAAGCTATAAGCCTCGGAAAGGTCTCTCTTAATTACTGGAAAATTTCATCGTCTATCTTTTAGATACCTCGAGTCAGGGCCAACATGAAACTCATGATATTCCCCACAAAACTAAACAAAAATTTTTCTTCTTGGTGTTCTGTTCCCAATATGTGAAACGGGAATGTTCTTCTCAACTCTTCCCTCTTATTCACCCTCTTAACCTGTCAGCCACCAGGTCCTGTCAATTTCACCTCTTAAACATTGATATGGTTTGGATTTGTGTCCCCACCCTAATTTCATTGTTGAATTGTCATCTCCGATGTTAGAGGAGGGGACTGGTAGGAGGCGATTGGATCATGGGGGTGGATTTCCACCTTGCTCTTCTCATGATAGTGAATGAGTTCTCCCAAGATCTGGTTGTTGGTTTTTCTGTTGAATGGGGAGGGGTGTTCTGCTTTTGCTGTTGTTGTTGTTGTTGTTTGAGACAGAGTCTCACTCTGTCACCAAAGCTGTAGTGCAGTGGTGCAATCTCAGCTCACTGCAACCTCCACCTCCTAGGTTCAAGCGATCTCCGGCCTCAGCCTCCCAAATAGCTGAGATTACAGACATGCACCACCACACCCGACTTATTTTTGTATATTTAATAGAGACAGGGTTTTGCCATGTTGGCTAGGCTGGTCTCAAACTCCTGACCTCAAGTGATCCACCCATCTCAGCTTCCCAAACTGCTGGGATTACAGGTGTGAGCCACTGCACCTAGCAAGATCTGGTTGTTTATAAATGTGTAGTACCTCCCCCTTCCCCCGTTCCTCCTGCTCTGGCCATGTAAGACGTACCATGTAAGACATACCTGCTTCCCTTTTGCCTTCCTGAGGCCTCCCAGGCCATACTTCCTGTACAGCCTGTGGAACCATGAGCCAGTTCAACCTCTTTTCTTTATACATTACCCAGTTTCAGGTAGTTCTTTATAGCAAGGTGAGAACTGACTAATATTGTAGTATTCCCTTCACTTCTCTGTGCTTCAGTTTCCTTAATTATAAAATGGGACTACTCAAATGGGAATACTACTGGTTCCTTCCCTTCCCCTTTATGCCCTTTATTTCTGCCCCATGGAAGTCTCTTTCGCTGTCCTATCAACACTATTGCAATAGCCCCACAGCAATCTCCTGCCTTCAGAACGTTCCCCTTCCAATGCAGCTTCTCACAGCTACTTCCCTGTGAAAACTCTTCAGCACATCCTGTTGCCTATGGGATAATGATCAAATGCCTTAATAGATCACATAAATAGATCTTAATAGATCACCCCTTCCTGATACAGTTTGGATGTGTGTCCCTCCCTCCACCACAAATCTCATATTGAAATGTAATCCCCAATGTTGAAAGTGGGGCCTGGTGGGAGGTGACTGGGTTATGGGGACGATTTCTCATGAATGGTCTAGCACCATCTGCCTTGGTTCTATCCTTGTGATAGTGAGGGAGTTCTCCTGAGATCTGGTCATTTAAAAGTGTGTGGCGCCTCCCCCTCACTCTCTTACTCCTGCTCTGGCCATGAGAGGAGCCTACGCCCCCACTGGCTTCCGCCATGATTGTAAGTTTCCTGGGGCCTCCCCAGAAGCTGAGCAGATGCCAGCATCATGCTTCCCATACAGCCTGCAGAAACATGAGGCAATAAAATTTATTTTCTTTATAAATTACCCAGTCTCAAGTATTTCTTTAGAGCAATATGAGAATAGACCCATACGCTTCCCAAACCAGCCTCTTCTCCACTGCCACTTCCAGTTCTATCATGTTCCATATCTCACTGAGAGTTCCCCCATCATGCCAGGCTGCTTCATGCCCCAGGGCCTTTGCACATGTGATTGCATAGACACAAAATGTCTGTCTCCTTTGTTCCCTTTTTGAGTTTCTATTCACCATAAGGCTCAACTCAGAAGTCACATTCTGGCAGGGCATGGTGGTGCATGCCCATAATCCCAGCACTTCGGGAGGCTGGGGCAGGATAATCACTTGAGTCTAGGAGTTCAAGGCTGCAGTGAGCTATGATCATGCCACTGCGCTCCAGCCTGGGTGACAGAGCAAGACCCTGTCTCTTAAAAAAAAAATCCATAAAGGGCAAAAACTGATGAAACTTTATGCACTCTGTGTGAAAGAAAAAGAAGTTCCATCCTTATATAAAGCACCCTCCCAGCCCTACCTCAGAAGTTAATCCCTTCCCCCACAGAATCACTGTGCTTTGCACTTTCCTTGAATTTTGCAGTTATCACACTATATTACAGTGGCCTGTTAATACTTCCTTCTCCACCACCTTCCCAAAACCATCCTACAAGCTTCCTTATTGCAGAATCTGGAACAGTAATGAGTATATCATAAGCATTCAAAACAAAAGTTTGTCTAAAATGAATGAAATCTCAGCATCTTCCCTTTTTCCTTACAATAAGGAAGCTTTGTGGATCTGCCATTAGTAACTTCTTAATGCAAATAAGCTCATTTGACAGGGTTTTGAACAAAATTGTGAATGCAGAATTTGTAAAGCCCTTAGATTTCAGATTTCTGTTTGAGATGCATCCTTTTCGATATTCATACCCCCTGGTGAATTGTGTTAGTCTAGTTCTACAAAGCAATGTACATCTTGGACCCTCAGGAAGGAGTTCTAAGAATAAGGAATTTGATAACTCCCACAGAAAATCTTACATTCTGATAAATGTACAGATAAAATAAAGGAATGGGAGATACGAAGACAAGCAGCAGATTCCAAGTTCGTAAGAGATTGTAACACTGTGGATGCACCACATAAAATCTTCTAAATCCCTTCCCAAGTGGGGTGATGTATTGGCAAGAGCACAAATATCAGAGATGAGAGGACTGAAGTCAAGTCTTTGCTACTATGTAGCTCTGTGACCACTGGAAAGTCTCATAACTTCAGCACTATCCACAACAGCAAAGACACGGATCCCATCAATGATAGACTAAATAAAGAAAATGTGGTACATATACACCATGTACTATGGAATATGGAATATGTACTATGTATTATGGAATATGGAATACTATGCAGCCATAAAAAGCTACAAGAGCATGTCCTTTGCAGGGACATGGATGGAGCTGGAGGCCATTATCCTCAGCAAACGAACACAGGAACGAAAAATCCAATACCACAGGTTCTCACCTATAAGTAGGAGCTAAGTGATGAGAACACATGGACACATGAGGGGAAGCAACACGCACTGTGGCCTGTTGAGAGGGGACAAGGGGAGGGAGAGCATCAGGAAGAATAGCTAATGGATGCAGGGCTTAATATCTAGGTGATGGGCTGATCTGTGCAGCAAACCATCATGGCACCCGTTTACCTAGGTAACAAACCTGCACATCCTGCACACGTACCCTGGAACTTAAAATAAAAATTGAAGAAAATAATATCAATAATAAAGTATACAGGATTCCTGGAAAAAAAAAAAAAAAAAGAAAGTCTCATAACTTATCTTTCCTCCTCTTTAAAATGAAAGTGTTGGACCAAATTATTTCGAAGTCCTATTAAATTCCTATGGGTCTGAGACTTGGACAGTGATTCCTAAATCTGCCTAGGCATCAACATCACATGGGAAGCTTTATGGATCCACAGCTTCCCAGCCTCCTTCTCGAAGGTTATGATTGCACGGATTTGAAGAGAAGTCTGGGAATCTCATAGTTTTAGAAAGCCCCAAAGGGTGGTTCTAACGCAAAGTCCAGTTTGGAAGCTTAGCCACCGAATAAAACCTTTGCTGACTTTTTTCAGTCACATCGACCACCTCCAGAAGAATGTTTTCCAGTGGGAATGTATCTCTGATTTCATAATAATGGCTAAAGGGAAATATAGGATTCACTTTACATAAAGCCTCCTTAGGGGCGCTTTACTGGAACACATTTATTGCTCAAATATGGAAAGTACCTATATGGACTTGTATTTTGATACCTGTATGATCACCCTTTTCAGCATGTTGTGTGTGGTATCATTTCCAGCAAAATATTTTTCATTGAAACCCATCTTAGTTTTTTCATGAAAATCAGTGCAAAAATAATTATTTCACTAGATATTTACAGCCACCACCCAGGAATATGTCTACGTTGTAAAGAAAGATTTGTAGTACAAACAAATCGCAGGATTAAAACATATTATCTATACTTAGATGGTACACTGTATAGATGATAGATAATATATCATCTACACAGCGTACCTTGAAGAAGTTTGTAGCAGACACTATACTTGCCTAACCAACTTCACCATCTTCTTCAGGGCCTGTTCATTTCCAGTCAATGCATCATGGTGGATCTAAGTTAATTTTGACAATTCTATTTCCCCGTACAAGATACTAATTGTTGTTTTTAAGAGACAGAGTCTCATTCTGTCATCCAGGCTGGTGTGCAGTGGCGTGATCATAGTTCATTACAGCCTTGACCTCCTGGGCTCAAGCAATCCTCCTGCCTCAGCCTCCCGAGGAGCTGGAACCACAGGTGTGCACCACGACACCCAGCTAATTTTTCTTTAATTTTGGCAAAGATGGGCTCTCACTATGTTGCCGAGGCTGGTATCGAACTCCTGGCCTCAAGTGATTCTCCCACCTTAGCATCCCAAAGTGCTGGAACAAGATCCTAATTTTGTGGCCCCTCTTGCAGCTGGGGACAACCATGTGATCTGTGTACAGACAATGAGACTCAAGAGCCAGTCTGTTAGTGCACTCCTGGGAAATAACTTTTCTTTCCTTGATAAAAAGCAGATACTTTTTGTTACCCACATCATTGCTTCCTTCCTTAAATGCGAAGGGCCAATAGTTGATAACCATGAGGCACTAAGCCAAAGGCCCACATCTGCATAGCCAGAGATGGCAAAGTAGCAAATGAAGTCACAGCTCCACAGATTTTTTGTCATGTGAGACAATTAAGAATCTTTATTGGGCCAGGCATGGTGGCTCATGCCTGTAATCCCAGCACTTTGGGAGGCTGAGGCAGGAAAATCACTTGAGCCCAGAAATTTAAGACCAGCCTGGGCAACATAGCAAGACAACATACATCTCCACAAAAAAATGTAAATTAGCTTGGCATGAAATCATGCACCTGTAATCCCAGCTATTCAGTAGGCTGAGGCAAGAGGATCACTTGAGCCCAGAAGTTGGAGGCTGCAGTGAGCTATGATCATGCCACTGCACTCCAACCTGCGTGACAGAGCAGGACCTTGTCTCTTAAAATATAAATGAATATATATATATATATATTCATTAAAATATGTGTGTGTGTGTGTATATATATATATAGCCACATTTCTATTAGCTACCACTAAAAATACATCCTAACTAAATCCATTTCTGGTCAGGGTTAAGTACCATCAGCAGGAAGCAATAGGCATATTTGGGATCATTTCAAGAACTGCTTTTCAAGAACTGCTTGAAGGATGGGAAAAGGGTGGAAGGATGGGGAGAGGTAGGGACTGTAAAGCATCTATGGAGAATGCTTGAAAGTTAGAGAAAGGAATAAAAACGGCTTTGAGTTTATCAACTGCCACTCAAGCAGGAGAATCTTTACAATGAAAACGTGTAAGGATTTTTTTCCCAAAAATCTAAGTTAAAAAGTGGTAGGAGTCACACATTCAAATATTTTTATTGCTCTTATTCACTCGCCATGTTTTTGTTTTTTTGGTTTTTTTTTTTTTGAGACGGAGTCTCACTCTGTCAAACAGGCTGGAGTGCAGTGGCACGATCTAGGCTCACTGCAAGCTCTGCCTCCTGGGTGCCTCAGCCTCCTGAGTAGCTGGGACCACAGGCGCCCGCCACCAGGCCTGACTTTTGTTTTTGTTTTTTTTTTTTGGTAGGGATGAGGTTTCACCCTGTTAGCCAGGATGGTCTCAATCTCCTGACCTTGTGATCCGCTCGCCTCGGCCTCCCAAAGTACTGGGATTACAGGCGTGAGTCACTGCGCCCGGCTTTTTTTTTTTTTTTTTTTTTAAATGGTGTCTCACTCTTGTTGCCCAAGCTGGAGTGCAATGGCGTGATCTCAGTTCACTGCAACCTCTGCCTTCTGGGTTCAAGTGATTTTCCTGCCTCAGCCTCCTGAGTAGCTGGGATTACAGGCGTGCGCCACCACGCCCAGCTAATTTTTTGTATTCTTAGTAGAAATGGGATTTCACCATGTTGGCCAGGCTGGTCTTGAACTCCTGACCTTAGGTGATCCGACCACCTCGGCCTCCCAAAGTGTTGGGATTACAGGCATGAGCCCCCACACCTGTCCTCACTCCCCATCTTGAAGGCTCTGTTATCATGAGTTCTGCCCGATAGTTGTACCCCAGGAGATGCTGCATTTCAAGACTTACGAACTTCTTCTGGCACCAAGGTGTGTTCTTGGCCCCCGGACCTTGGCCCCTTTGACTCCAATGATGCTCTCTCCAAGTCAAGTCCGCTGGGGTCCTGGAAGCCATATTGGAGAAAAACTCTGATGTCTGGAACCAGTTTCTGGAAAACATCAAGAAAAGCAAACACACTCTATCTCCTGTCTCTCTCTCTCTCTTTCTCTCTCTCTCTCTCTCATTTCTCTCTAACACTTAAGGAAATTAAAAAGAAACCATCAGCACATTGGCACATCAAACTCCGCAAAGGAAAATATTTGAATTTTTTCCATCTATTTTCCTCTCCGGTTCTTTATGCGTCTCGAGAAGAAGAAAGGTAGAGCTTACATTTTATGTCAACACAAAAGGCCTCCGTTTGTGTGCATTACTTATTAAAGTATTCAGTGATTCAATGTCAAGGTATGTATTGTACATACTTTTTTTTTCTAGGCCATTATTAGCTTTCTTACAACACTATTATTCTTCAGCCCAGCTAATGCTTCTGTCAAAGATTTAGCAACAAGCATGGAAAATGTCAAACAGTAGGGAAGAAACCTAGCTGTTTCCACAACTACACAAAAAGCCGTGTTGTCTTTTATGGAAAAGCCGCGTAATTCCGCGATGAATGCCAGTGGATGTTTTATCAGGGGACAGAGTCGTGGGATGGTTTATTTGTTTTCCTCTGCACACCTGAGTCCATCTCCTCTGAATAAGTTTCCTTTCTTCTCTTGCCAATATACTTAATAAAACAGGGCCTACGTTGTTATCATCTTGCCCTCTCCCCAGGAGGTACCCGGCTTAGAATGTGACAGAAATCAGCCAAGAGAGTCAGTCTTGTTCTGTCTGCAGAGTAGTGTGACAAGATTTAAGGAGCACTAAAAGGCTCCTCTGGAGAAAAGTATTTTCCCAACCTGCTTACCAGGGTGCCTGAAATTACAACCCTTCTGCTTTAAGGCATTGAAAACCTCCATTAAAATGCAAATATGTTAGGTGAGTTGTTTTATCAAACTATCACATCTTAGCTTGAATTAGTTTATGGCTTAATCCAAAATCCTGAAGTGACAGGGACACAAGGCCATTAAGTTTGGATGTGAGCAAAGATCATACAAAGATTTAGGGTTTAAAAATGCATTGCCTAAGGTGCAGACCCAGGTAATAGAACAGAATAATCTAACAGCACCAAGAATGAGGTCCAGAGTTCATACTTACAGACGGCGGATGTTCCACCCTCCTGGCAGAGCAACAGGCTGGTCCATGGCATTGAGAAGTTGTCATTCTTACCTTTCAAAGATAAATTTTAAGGCCAGGCGCTGTGGCTCACACCTGTAATTCCAACACTTTGGGAAGCCAAACTGGGAGGATCATTTGGGGCCAGGAGTTTGAGACCAGCCTGAGCAACATAACAAAACCTCATCTCTACAAAAAATTTTTTTTTAATGAGCAGGGCATGGTGGTGTGCATTTGTGGTCCCAGCTACTGGGGAGGCTGAGGTGGGGTGGGAGAATCGCTTGAGCCCAGGAGGCTGAGATTGCAGTGAGCTATGATGGCGCCACTGTCCTCCAGCCTGGGTGACAGAGGGACACCCTGTATCTTAAAAAAAAAAAAAAAAAAAAAAAGGATAAATTATAAGAAGCATCAGTGAACACTTGATCCGCATCCTCGGTTGGGTTTATTTACCATTTCTTCCCTGTGTAAGCCTTCCACGGACTCTTCCCCACCGTCTCTCCAGCAGTTTCGGAGGCAGTATAGCTTCTGTGGTCAATGCGACCATCTTCTCTAATACTTCCATTTCTCCTCTCCTTCCACTCCCTTGAAGTTAGTCATGGCCATTTGACTGGCTTTGGTCAATGAACTGCAAGCAAAAAAGTGACATGTGTCACTTCCAGGGAGAGGTATTTCAGAGCTGGTATATGATTCTTCATGCTCTCTTCCTCTGCCACGGTGAACTCAGAAGCATGATGAACTTGAAATAAAAATGCTACAAGGGGCCGGGCGCGGTGGCTCACGCCTGTAATCCCAGCACTTTGGGAGGCAGAGGCAGGTGGATCACTTGAGGCCAGGAGTTCAAGACCAGTCTGGACAACATGGTGAAACCCCGTCTCTACTAAAAATACAAAAATTAGCCAGGCGTGGTTGCGGGCACCTGTAATCCTAGTCACTCGGGAGGCTGAGGCAGGAGAATCACTTGAACTCAGGAGGCAGAGGTTGCAGTGAGCCGAGATCATGCCATTGCTCTCCATCCTAGGTGACAAGAGCAAAACTCTATCTCAAAAAAAAAAGAAAAAAAAATTGCTACAAGGTCAAAACAACCAAAAAGGATGGACCCAGAGAACATCTACTCGGAAAGCTACTTAGATCTGCAGATGACTGTAACTGAGCAGGAATGAACATCTGCTGTGTCCGGCTATTGATGTCTTGGTATTACTACTTTCACATGACATCGCCTACCCTGGCTGATTCGTTTCTCATAAATAGCACCTCAAGAAATCTCACCAGATTTCTACTACCACACACTCATCGTTCAGCAAATATTCACCGAGCTCCTACTATGTGCCTAATAGTAGCATAGATCCAAGAGATTTCATGCTAACAGTAAAGACAAAGTCCTTGGAATCATGAAGCTTACAATCTAGTCAAGGAAGAAGGATTATAAATAAGTTTTTGTTTTGTTTTGTTTTAAGACAGAGTCTCACTCTGTCGCCCAGGCTGGAATGCAGGGGCACAATCTCGGCTCACTGCAACCTCTGCCTCCCAGGTTCAAGTGATTCTCATGCCTCAACCTCCCCAGTAGCTAGGACTACAGGTGCATGCCATCACACCTGACTAATTTTTATATTTTCAGTAGAGACAGGTTTTTGCCATGTTGCCCAGGCTGGTCTTGAACTCCTGTCCTCAGGTGATCTGCCCACCTCAGCCTCCCAAAGTGCTGGGATTACAGGTGTGAGCCACCGCATCAGCCTAAATAAGTTTTTTTAGTAGACAAAGTCTTGTTCTGTTGCCCAGGGTGGAGTACAATGGCATAATTATCACACACTGCCGCTTGGAACACCTGGGCTCCAGTGATCCTCACACCTCAGCCTCCTGAGTAGCTGGGCCTTCAGGCAGGCATCACCATGCTGGGTTAATTTTTTAATTTTTTTAGAGACAGGGTCTCACTCTGTTGTCCAGGCTGGTCTTGAACTCCTGGGCTCAAGTGATCCTCCCATCTCAGTCTCCTGAGTAGCTGGGACTATAGGCATGTGCCTCTATGCCCTGCTAATTTTTCATTTTTTGTAGAGACAACGTATTTCTCTGTCACCCAGACTGAAGTGCAAAGGTGCAATCATAGTTCACTGCGGCCTAAACCTCCTGGGCTCAAGCAATCCTCCTACCTCAACCTCCCAAGTAGCTGAGACTACCAGCATGCATTACCACACTCAGCTAATTTTTTTTTTTTTTTTGTGGCAGAGATGGGTTTTTACTATGTTGCCCAGGTTGGTCTCAAAGTCCTGGTCTCAAGAAATAAGCCCACCTCAGACTCCCAAAGTGCTAGACTTACAGGTATGAGCCACCACATTTGGCTTGAATAAGTTTATTAGTTAGAAATACATTTGGTTGAGTACAGCAGAAAATCCAAATAATACCAATTTAAGCAAATCAGAGATCTAGTTCCCCTCACATAAAATAAGTCTGGACACTGGCATTCCAAAATGCATAGAGTGACCCTCTAATGTCATCAGGAACTCACACCCCTATCTTTGCTCTACCATCCTTAGTATGTGAATTTCATCTTCCAGAGCACCTCATATTCCAAAGGGGCTGCTAGAGCTCCATTCATTTCATCCACATTACAGCAAAAAAAAAAAAAAAAAAGACAGACACTTCGGGAGGCCAAGACAAGTAGATTACCTGAGGTGAGGAGTTCCAGACCAGCCTGGCCAACATGATGAAACCCCGTCTCTACTAAAAATACAAAAATTAGCTGGGCGAGATGGCACACGCCTGTAGTCTCAGCTGCTGGGGAGGCTGAAGCAGGAAAATCTCTTGAATCCAGGAGGCAGAGGTTGCAGTGAGTCAAGAACACACCACTACACTCCAGCCTGGGTGACAGAGAGAGACTCTGCCTCAAAAAAGTAGTAATTTTAAAAAAAGAAAATTTAAAAAAGAAGAAAGAAAGAGAAAAATTAGTTGGTGGGGGGGATGCCTCCCAACTCAGTTCCCCTTAAAGAGCTCACCCAACCCAGGTCCATGCCCTGGTCTGCCAAGCATCTTCAACAAAACAGCAAATTCTACTAACACAGTCCAGTGGTCGGTGTAAGGAATGAAGGTAAACTCTGGGTTCAAATCCAAGCTCCTTCACCTTTCAATTGTGTCCCAGCACACAATACTCAACCTTTTTTGTGCCCCAGTTTGTTCATCTGTAAAATGAGGATATTAATAAGGCCAGCCTTATAAGGCTATTGTGAGAATCAAATGAATTGGTAAAAGGGATACTGAAGAGTACCTAGCACAGGATAAAGCTCTCCTTATCCAACCTTGTTATTTATTTATTTATTTATTTATTTATTTACTTACTTATTTATTGAGATGGGGTTTTGTTCTTGTTACCCAGGCTGGAGTGTAATGGCACCATCTCGGCTCACTGCAACCAACAACTTGTGAGTTCAAGCAATTCTTCTGCCCCAGCCTCCCGAGTAGCTGGGATTACAGGCATGTGCCGCCACGCCTGGCTAATTTTGTATTTTTAGTAGAGAAAGGGTTTCTCCATGTTAGTTGAGCTGGTCTCAAACTCCCGACCCCAGGTGATCCACCCGCGTTGGCCTCCCAAAGTGCTGGGATTACAGGCATGAGCCACCGCGCCAGGACGCAATGTTATTTTCGTTTGATTGTTTTGAGACGAAGTCTCACTCTGTCACCCAGGCTGGAATGCAGTGGCGAAATCTCAGCTCACTGCAACCTCCACCTCCTGGGCTCAAGTGATTCTCTCACCTCAGCCTCCCAAGTAGCTGGGACCACAGGCATGCAGCACCACACCTGGCTAATTTTTTGTATCTTTAGTAGAGACAGGGTTTCACCATATTGCCCCGGCTGTTCTCGAACTCCTGAGCTCAAGCGATCTGCCCGCCTCAGCCTTCCAAAGTGCTGGGATTACAGGCGTCAGCCACCACTCCTGGCCCCAGTGTTGTTATTTTATTATCATCTTTCTGCATTACTCAGCTTGAATCTCACTCCCTCCTCAAGCCTCCCACCCCACCCCAGCCTTCATTTCTCTCCTTTTCCTAACTCATTTCATACTTACTATTCATAACACATAATCCACATCTTACAACATGCTGCCCTGTTCTCTAATTGTTGGAATCACTCAATTTGGCACTTGGATCTATGGTAATTACTGTATGCTAATATGTAAAATCACACTTTGCCCTAATTCTTCATGTATGCGCCTTAGCTCTTCTCTCCAACTGCACTGACTTTCCCACAAATCAATCGCATACTTCTCTCACACCTTCATGAGAGAACACAGTGCTAAATACAACATGGGGATTTGCTAAGTACAGATGCTCCTTGGCTTACAATGAAGTTACACCTCAATACAGCCATCATAAGTTGAAAATATCATGAGTTGAAATGCACTTAATACACCTAAGCTACCGAACATCATAGCTTAGTAGAATCTTACCTTAAACATGCGGCCGGGTGCGGTGGCTCATGCCTGTAATCCCAGCACTTTGGGAGGCAGAGGCAGGTGGATCACCTGAGGTCAGCAGTTCGAGACCAGCCTAGCCAACATGGTGAAACCCTGTCTCTGCTAAAAACTACAAAAATTAGCCGGACATGGTGGTAGGCACTTGTAATCCCAGCTACTTGGGAGGCAGAGACAGGAGAATTGCTGGAACCCAGGAGGCAGAGGTTACAGTGAGTCAAGATTGTGCTATTGCACTCCAACCTGGGTGACAAGAGCAAAACTCCATCTCAAAAATAAAATAAAATAAAACAAAGTAAAACAAAACAAAATAAAAACAACATGCTTATAACACCTACATTAGCATACAGCTGGGCAAAATCATTTAACATCATGCCTATTTTCTTTTCTTTTCTCTTCTTTTCTTTTTGACACAGACTCTCGCTTCATTGCCCAGGCTGGAGTGCAGTAGCACAGTCTCGGCTCACTATAACCTCTGCCTTCCAGGTTCAAGCAATTCTCCTTCCTCAGCCTCCTGAGTAGCTGGGATTATAGGCACACACCACCAGGCCTGGCTACTTTTTGTATGTTTTTAGTAGAGATGGAGTTTCACCATGTTGGCCAGGCTGGTCTCCAAACTCCTGGCCTCAGATGATCCACCTGCCTCGGCCTCCCAAAGTGCTGGGATTACAGGCATGAGCCACTGTGCCCAGCCTTACATCGTGCCGATTTTCTAATAAAGTGTGGAATACTGTACACAGGCCTTTTGTAGACGTGATGGGGGTCAAAAACACAAAGTACAATATGCAAAACAATATGAGCAACACAGAACGCCATATTGGTTGTTTATTCTCATGATCTCGTGGCTGATGGGGATCTGTGGCTCACTGCCACTGCCCAGCATTGCAAGAGAGCAGCAAATCTGCAGATTACTAGCCCTGGAAAAAGATCAAAATTCAAGAATCAGACCAGGAACAGTGACTCACACCTATAATCCCAGCACTTGGGGAGGCTGAAGAGGATCGCTTGAGGCCAGGAGTTCGAGACTAGTCTGCAATATAGTGAGTTCCCTGTCCCTCCAAAAAAATTTTTAAATTCACTAGGCACAGTGGTGCACACCTGTAGTCCCAGCTTCTGGGGAGGCTGAGGCAGGAGGATCACTTGAGCCTAGGAATTGAAGTCTGCAGTGAGCTGTGATAGTGCCACTGCACTCCAGCCTGCGTGACAGAGCAAGACCCTGTGCTTTAAAAAACAAACAAACAAACAAAAATCACAATCTGGAGTATGGTTTCTACTGAATGCATATTGTTTTTGCACCACTGTAAACTTGAAAAATTGTAAATCTAACCATCGTAAGTTGACATCACAAGTCAGAGACCATCTGTACTTGGATATTAAAACAGGGCCTTTTGTTTGGAGAACTCCAGAAATCCTCTGCTTTGGAAAACCAAGCGGAAGTTGGGGACGGGGGGTGAATGTTTCAGACGTGGAATTGACTTACATAAATCTCCAAGTAAGCCAAGCACTCTCTGGGCAGGGCCTATGCTATCCTGGGGAGAACACTGTCACGGATTTTCTTCTTAAAGGCCTCAAAAAGCCTTCCAAGAGATAGTCTGACTCATTCAAGACCAAAAACCGCAACTTGAGCAGGCGCCTCAGACCTCCTGGAGTGAGGGGAGAGGTTGCCGGCCCTCAAAGCAAGTAAGCTCTTCCTGAAAATTAGCCCAGGGCTTCTGCAGCTATAGGAAAACAAGTGCTAAGCAGAAATCGTGAGCCTGCTGAAAGCCACCCTGACCTGAACCCACTCCATGGCTTTGGAGGCCACATAAGCTGGAGAAATAGGCACGCGCAGGGGCACGGAGAACTTGTGCAATGGAGAATGATACAGTTTGCCCATTCTACAGCCCCTCTGCACACACTTTTAACACGGCTCATACTGCAGAGAGGCAGTGTGGAATCAGGATTGACAGCCTCAAATCTGCGGCCAAAGTGTCAGAATCCAAAGCACAGCTCTGCCACTCACCCGCTGCATGGCTTTGAGTTACACTAACCTCTCTCTGCCTCAATTTCTTCATCTGGAAAGTGGTTATTATCATGGTCCCCAATGCTTATGGTTTCTATTAGGATTAACAATTATTTTTCTTCCACTCTTTTGAGACAGGGTCTCACTCTGCTGCCTCGGCTGGAATGCCGTGGCATGACCTCGGCTCACTACATCCTCCACCTCCTGGGTGCAAGCAATTCTTGTGCCTCAGCCTTCTGAGTAGCTGGGATTACAGGTATGCACCACGATGCCTGGCTAACTTTTTTGTATTTTTAGTAGAGTAGTAGAGACAGGATTTCATCACGTTGGCCAGGCTAGTCTCGAACTCCTGGCCTCAAGTGATCTGCCCGCCTCAGCCTCCCAAAGTACTGGGACCACAGACATGAGCCACCATGCTCTGCCAGGATTAAGAATTTTGAAATTTTTACAGTGTTCAGGACAGTACCTGGTTGTTAGCATTATGTAGTGCTTGCTGAATTTTTATTTATTGTATTTATTCACTGGTGTGTTTGTGTGTGTGTGTGTACGAACTCTGAGCATTTCCCAGGAAAATGCGTTTCCTAGAAATTTCTAGGAACTCAGAAAACAATGACGAATGAGACACAGCCTTTTCTTTTGAAGAACTCAATGTCTATTTTAATACACAGACTGGTTTGTTCGGTTTTTAGAGATGGGGTCTCATTCTGTCACCCAGGCTGGAGTGCAGTGGCACAATTATAGCTCACTGAAGCCTGTAATTCCTGGGCTCAAGAGATCCTCCCACCATAGCCTCCCAAGTAGTTGGGACTACAAATACGTGCTATCGTGTCCAGCTAATTTTTATTTTTTATTTTTGTAGAGACAGGGTCTCACTATGTTGTTCAGGCTGGTCTTGAACTCCTGGCCTCAGGTCATAATCCCACCTCGCCTCCCAATAGTGTTGGGGTTACAGCCGTTAGCCACCTCGCACTGCCAATTGGTTTTTAACAGCTCTAGTAGAGATATTGGCAACGTGCTGGGGGGAAATCCAGGAGGAGGCAAGTAACTCCATCCAGGGGTAACAAAAATGGCTACACATAGCTCACATCTGTAATTGAGCAGAATTCAAAGTGTAAGAGGAGGTACCTTGTAATAGTGGCTCTCAACCTTCCTTTGAATTTAAATCTCCTAGAGGGCTTTTTTAAACACAGATTCCCAAGCCCCAGGCCAAAAGTTCTGATTCAGTAGGTCTGGGTAGGACTCGAGAATATGCCTTTCTAACAGGTTCCCACGTGATGTTGTTGCTGATGCTGGTCCAGGGATCCCACCGTGAGAACTGCTGCCTTATAGGACCTGGGAGAAAGCAGCAAGTGCCTGGGTTCAGGAAAACAAAAGAACCTGGCCTTCTCAGGGGAGCAAAGGTAGTCTGACAGGGTTGGGTCAGGCAGCAGTGTAGAAAATAACAAAAGATGAGGGGGGAAGAGTGCAGAGGCTGCGGCGAATCCTGAACACTTAGGGGACCTTTGGAATTTGTGGCCTTGAATAACTTGACCCAACTTGTATTTCCAAAATGATTGCTGTGGAGGAAACGAGACCGGCTTGGAGGTTGCTGTTAGAGACGAGAAGAGAAATAAGGAGGTCAGAGCTGGTGCAGGTGCAGTAGAAACAAGAAGAAACAGGCCAGGCACAGTGGCTCATGCCTGTAATCCCAACACTTTGGGATGCAACAGTGGTAGGATTGCTTGAGGTTAGGAGATTGAGACTGGCCTGGGCAACACAACAAGACTATATCTCTATAAATAATTTTAAAAATTAATTAAGGGTCAGCACAGTGGCTCACACCTGTAATACCAGCACTTTGGGAGGTTGAGGTGGGTGGATCACTTGAGGCCAGAAGTTCAAGACCAGCCTGGCCAACATGGTGAAACCCTGTCTCTACTGAAAATACAAAAATTAGCCAGGTGTGGTGGCACACACTTGTAATCCCCACAACTCAGGAGGCTGAGGCAGGAGAATCACTTAGGCCGGGGAGGCAGAGGTTGCAGTGAGCTGAGATCATGCCACTGCACTCCAGCCTGGACGACAGAGTGAGACTCCATCTCAAAAAATATGTATATATTAACTAGGCATGGTGATGTGTGCCTGTAGTCCCAGCTACTGGGAAGGCTGAGGTAGGAGGACCACTTGAGCCCAGGAGTTCAAGACTGCAGTGAGCTATGATTGCACCACTGCACAGACTGGGCAACAGAGTGAGACCCTATCTTTAAAAAAATAAAAGAATAAATACATGGACATCATAGAGCACAGAATTAGGTATCTCTGTGGACGCCTATACAGAACGTAAGAAAGAGGGAAGGGTTAAGGCTTGCTCCATTCTTAGCCAGCCCTCATGCCTGGATGGAGGGGGTTCTATCAACTGAGAAAAGAATGGAGGAAACAAAACAGATTTGGGGAGAAGAGAATGTCAGAAATTCAATTTGCAATAATTTTGAGGCATCACTGACATCCAGCAAGCAATTAGAAATACAGGGCCAGAGCCAAGGAAAGAAGCCAAGACTAGAGATAAAGACCTGGGCATCCCTGAGCACAGGGTCAGGTTAAAATCAAGGCTTTGGATATGATGGCCAAAGGAAACAGAGCTGACTCGAGGAAGAACAGGCACAAAAACCTGACTTACCTCTTTTAAATGGCTTAGCTTAGCAGTTGCAAAGAAGAAGAGAAAAGGGAGAATAAGGAAGGAATCCAGAAGTTAGGACCCAGCAGGACTTAGCAAAGATGTTTACAGCATCCTGGTGCTAGCTCTGTCATCTGTGAATGCTATGGTTTTGATGTATCTCCTCCAAAATTCATGTGTTGGAAACTTCATCCCCAATGCAGCAGTGTTGGGAAGTGGGGCCCTCTGGGAGGCATTTAGGTCATAAAGAATCTGCGCTTGTACATGGATTAATGCCACTGCAAAAAGGGCTTGCAGGAGTGGGTCTGCTCTCTCTTGTCTTTCTGTTTTCTGTCATGTGTGAACACAGCAAGAAGGCCCACACAAGATGCCACCACATTCATCTTGGACTTCCCAGCCTCCAGAGCTGTGAGAAATAAATTTCTGCTCTTTATAAATTACCCAATCTGTTGTATTCTGTTACAGCGGCACAAACAGACTAAGACAGTGTAGCATCACAAGCCCTTCTGACTGAACCTGCATTTAATTGCAAAGTGCCTGCTAGTCATTATCTATTCTCAGGCCCATGGGCTGCCTGCTCTTCCTGGTTCTGCTCCTATCACAGAGGCCTGGCCTGTGGAAAGTACATTTCTCAGGCTCCTTGACCAACTGTCTTCTGGTGAATTTCCACCAAAGAGTGGCACTGGCAGGAGATTGCAGGGAGAGGAGTAGTAAAAGTTAGTCCTCCTCCACCCCTTTTCTTCCCCAACCCTTGCCCCATCTACCCCTTCTGGGGTGTCTCACGAGAGCTATGCTGGGTCTCAATACGTATCCCACCTCCTGGCATCTGGTGACATTCCCTCTGTCTTCCGTCCCTCCAGCTGCGTGTGGGTGGGGAGTCACAGCTTGCTGCTGTTGCTCATCTCTGCAATGACTCACTAGCCCATTTGACTTTCAGCTCTTCCAATATCTGATGACTAGTTCCCTGTATTTGAATTTCTTCTATTGAACTAGCTGGTGTGGGGCCTGTTGTTGTCCTCACTGGTGCCTGATTGATAAACATACAATGATAATCCATCAGCTTCTCCCCTCACCACTGTGTCAGGCATCAGAATCTTATTCAGGCTGGGATTACCCAAGCTGATATTAACAAAGCCTGTCATTTAAAAGTTAAGCAGAAAAGCACTTTTAAAAGAGGTGGTAAATAAAGATAAAAGCTGAAATAAACACATTGTACAACATAAAGCAGTAAAATGATAGATGAGTTCAAAAGTTATTTTTTTGATAAGATGACTAAAATAAACAAACCTCTGACAAATTTAATTAGGGGAATATTTTTAATTAGAAATGAGAAAGGAGATAGGACAATTCATAGAAAATAGATTTTCCCTCAAATCCAAAGAGAATGTTACGCATTCTTCTAGACTAATAAACTGAAATCCTCAATGAAAAAATTATAGAAAGATATAGATTACTAAAAATAATCCAAGTATAAATCCAAACAGAATAACAACTGAGAAAAAAAATTGAGAAAATCATCCAATAACAGTCCCCAAACTGCAGTTGGTCTCATTATTTCCACCAGGGCAATTTTTATATGTTTAAGAAACAGATAATTTTCATGTTGTATAAAACATACAGAGTGGGCCTGGTGTGGTGGCTCACACCTATAATCCTAGCACTTTGGGAGGCCCAGGTAGGCGGATTGCTTGAGCTCAGGCATTTGAGACCAACCTGGGCAACGTGGCAAAATCCTGTCTCTACTAAAAACACAAAACTTAACCGGGCATAGGGTATATGTGCCTGTAGTCTCAGATACTTGGGAGGCTGAGATAGGAGGATCACTTGAGCCTGAAAGATTGAGGCTGCATGAGCTGTGTTTGCACCACTGCACTCCAGCCTGGGTAACAGAGTGAGATCCTGTCTTAAAAAAATATATATATATGTGTATATATGTGTGTGTGTGTGTGTGTGTATATATATATATGCAAAAAGAGATGAGTTCCTTTATGTCTATTCGGCAAGCATGAACTTCTTCTCAAACCCTGATAAAGATAAAACATACAAAAAGGAAATTACAGGCACAGATAACATGAATATGGATAGGAAAAGCTTGAAGAAAATTCTCACCTCTAAAAAGGAACTTGTTTTACTATACTGCTATCTTCACAGGACTGATAAGTTTTTTTGTGGGGAGGAGGGTGTTGTAACAGCTTCCTTGAAATCTAATTTTTCTTTTTTTTTTTTTAGACGGAATTTCTCTCTTGTTACCCAGGCTGGAGTGCAATGGCACGATCTTGGCTCACTGCAACTTCTGCCTCCCAGGTTCAAGCGATTCTCTCACCTCAGCCTCCTGAGCAGCTGGGATTACAGGCGCTCGCCACCACGCCCAGCTAATTTTTGTATTTTTAGTAGAGACGGAGTTTCACGATGTTGGCCAGGCTGGTCTCAAACTGCTGACCTCAGGTGACCCACCAGCCTTGGCATCCTAAAGTGCTGGGATTACAGGTGTGAGCCACTAAGCCTGGCCTAACTACAAAAAATATGGACTTTATAAATCTATGCCATCCTGATGCAAGGGCCATGCAGATCTCCACTGTAGTGTCTCAACTTCAGTATACGTGCTGCTAACGTGAGCACAAAGGGTGATAACTTTACAAGTTAAATTGAAAGAAATCACAGAGGATGGATGGTTTGTATGTTATCAGAGTAAACAACCACTTGACAAAACTTCCAAAGCTAAAATCAAAGGGAAACTATCTGGAGCAAATGTTCACAGCAAATATAACAAAAAGTTCTGTGTCACGTAAAGAATTTACACATGTTGGGCCGGGCATGGTGGCTCACGCCTGTAATCCCAGCATTTTGGGATGCTGAGGTACGTGGATCACCTGAGGTCAGGAGTTGGAGACCAGCCTGGCCAACATGGTGAAACCCCATCTCTACTTAAAATACTAAAAAAATTATCTGGGTGTTGTGGGGGCATCTGTAATCCCAGCTACCTGGGAAGCTGAGGTAGGAGAATTGCTCGAACCCGGAAGGCAGAGGTTGCAGTGAGCCAAGATCACACCATTCCACCCTAGCCCAGGCAACAAGAATGAAACTCCATCTCAAAAAAAAAAAAAAAAGAACTTATGCATGTTGATACAAAATAAATAAATAAGTCTCCAATATGTAAACTGGCAAAGAACTTGAGAAGGCAATTCATGAAAAAAAAGAGATGCTATTGGTAAATAAGCATGTGGAAAAATGTTCAACTTTGCTGTGATCAAATAAATACTCACTAGCACGGTGTGGAAGCATCTTACACCCACTACATTAAGATAATTGGTTTGTTTTTGTTTTTGTTTTTGTTTTTTTGAGACAGAGTCTCTCGCTCTGTCACCCAGGCTGGAGTGCAGTGGTGTAATCTTGGCTCACTTCAGCCTCCACCTCCCAGGGTCCAGTGATTCTCATGTCTCAGCCTCCCAAGTAGCTGGGATTACAAGTGTGCACCACCACGCCTGGCAAATTTTTGTATTTTTAGTAGAGACGGTGTCCTGCCATGCTGGCCAGGCTGGTCTCAAACTCCTCGCCTCAAGTGATCCACCCCACTCAGCCTCTTAAAGTGCTGGGATTACAGGCATGAGCCACCATGCCCGGCCCCCTACATTAGGAGAATTTTAAGAGTTACCTAGTATTACAACACTGTGGTAAAGTGAGTTGACTCATACACTATTGGACATCAGGGATCATCTCAAAATTTCATAATATCCCTTTATCCTAAGGAATTTTTAAAGATTAAAAAAAAAAGACTACATGAGATGTTTTTTGCAAAGTCATTTCTAACAAGAAAAATAATGTACATATATGTGTATATATTTATGTATTTTTGTGTGTGGGTATATATATGTATATACACACATATGTCTATATATGTATATGTACACATATGTCTATATATGTGTGTATATATATAAATATATTTGTGTATATATGTGCATATATAGACATATATGTATATATGTGGGTATATATACATATATGTATATGTGGGTATATACATATATATGTGTGTGTATACATACATATATGTGTGTATATATATGTGTGTGTATGTATATATATATGCTTCAATTTCCTCATCTGTAAAATGGGGCTAATGACAGTACCTAAAGAGTGATTATGAGGATTAAGTAAAGCTCTTCAGGCTGGACACGGTGGCTCACGCATGTAATCCCAGCACTTTGGGAGACCAAGGCAGGCAGATCACTTGAGATGAGCCTGGGCAACATGGTAAAACCCTATCTCTACAAAAATACGAAGACAAGCTGGGTGTGACGGCACATGCCTGTTGTCCCAGCTGGTGGGAGGGATGATTGAGCCCAGGAGATCGAGGCTGCAGTAAGCAGAGCTCACACCACCACTACACTCCAGCCTGGGCAACAGAGCAAGACCCTGTCTCAAAAAAAAAAAAAGAATAATGATAATACAAAATGGTATCACTTCAAATGCATAAACACAATGATTTACAACAATGTAAACATGATGAGAAGTGTACAAAGAACCAGAAGGAGAAAGGAATAATGAAAATCACCACTGCATGAACAACGGAGGTGTATAAATCACTTTTCCTTTTGGAATTATTTTGGTTTTAGTACAACTAGAGATCTGGTGGGAAACAAAATTAAAATATCCCAAAAGCTACTCTAATGAATTGGCACCTTCTGGGCAGCCTAATATTACATCTGGGAACTCTGCATCTAAGATATTTGAAATAAACTCAGCATACATCCCCCCTGGGGACACCATGTGGTGTGTGGGACCAGCCAGCTGATGGCACTGCTTCACTTGCCTAGAGGACCAAAGAGGCATTTATTGGCCTCAATAATATACCAGGACTGGTTATTCAATCTTCCTTAAAGATGAAGTCTTTTCCTTGGCCAGGCATGGTGGTGCATGACTGTAGTACCAACTACTGGGGAGGCTGAGATGGAAGGATTGCTTAAGACCAGGAGTTCTAGGTTGCACTGAGCTATGATTGTGCCACTGCACTCCAGCAAGACCCTGTCTCAAAAAAAAAAAAAAAGAAAGAAAGAAAGAAAGAAAGAAAAGATGAAGTCTTTTTCTTAAACCCAATACTCAAAATGCAAAACAAATCTCTGCATAGTTGGGAAACTGACCCAAGTTTGATATGGATGAACAGTAACCTTCCAGAAATAGTACGGAGAATCCTTTAAAAACTAAATGTAGAACTACTATTTGATCCAGCAATCCCACTACTGGGCATCTACCCAGAGGAAACAAAGTCATTATACAAAAAAGGTGCTTGCACACACATGTTTACAGCAATACAATTTGCAATTGCAAAAACGTGGAACCAACCCAAATGCCCATCAATTAACGAGTGGATAAAGACACTGTAGTACATATATACAATGGAATACTACTCAGCCATAAAAAGGAATGAATTAATGGCATTTGCAGCAACTTGGATGGAATTGGAGACTATTATACTAAGTGAAGTAACTCAGAAATGGAAACTCAAACATCATATGTTCTCACTCCTAAGTGGGAGCTAAGCTATGAGGATGCAAAGGCATAAGAATGACACAATGGACTTTGGGGACTCAGGGGGAAAGGATGGGAAGGGGGTGAGGGTCAAAAGACTACAAATTGGGTTCAGTGTATACTGCTCAGGTGATGGGTGCACCAAAATCTCACAAATTACCACTAAAGAACTTACGTAACCAAATACCACCTGTTCCCCAATAACCTATGGAAATAGAAAATTTGAAAAAAGAAATACTAAATTAAAAACAAACCAACAACAACAACAACAAAAACAGTAACCTTCCAGGAAGCTGCTTTGACCTGCAGGACCAGGACCGGGTGGCTACGCCTCCCTTGTGTGATTTGGTCAACAGGCAGGAAGAGTTGAACAGCAGGCAGCATTATCGCCAGATTCATTTAAATCTACAAATGGAGAAAAATGCAAATCACCAGAGGGACAGGCTTCAGGATAATGAGAGACGAACCTAAAGGCAGCCTTAGGCTTTTTCTTCCCAAAAGTCAGCAAAGCTTGAAAATCTCTACCCAGTCCAAAGCCATGCATGGAAAGTGACTTCACTGGCGGCTCCTGCATTGTTACGCGCTTGTGAAGGACAAATCCGGATACGAGTAGCCGAGAGACGGAAACGTAGCTGATCCAAGTTGAGCTCGAGTCCTGACAACTGCCTACATGACTCAGAATGTGTGCAGTTAGTAAGTATATGGCTCCAATAAAGGAAGTGACAAGTTCAGCGGAGGATATAAATCCAGAAGAGAAATACCAGAAGATAACATAGAACTTAGCGTGACCAGAGGCTGAATCACACTGAGCTTAGATTTATATGTCCAAATGCCGATTCCACTTGGGATGTCAACAGGCATCTCAAACCTAATAGGTCAAACACAGGGCTCCAGGTCTTTGCCCTCATCTGTCCTGCCTGCTGCCTTCCAGTCTCATGTAAGGCATCCTTCCAACTCTTCTGCTGGAGTCTCTTTACTTTCTCTCCTTGTTTTACATCTCACATCCAATCCATCAGAAAATCCCATTGGTCCTAGACTCAAGATACCCCCAAATCCCTCGTCTTCTCATCACCTCCGCTACAACCACCCTGGTCCAAGCCATCATCATCTCTTGCCTGATTCTTTCTTTCTTTCCCTCTTTCTTTCTTTCTTTCCCTCTTTCTTTCTTTCCCTCTTTCTTTCTTTCTTTCCCTTTCTTTCTTTCTTTCTTTCTTTCTTTTCTTTCTTTCTTTCTTTCTGTCTCTCTCTCTCTTTCTTTCTTCCTTTCTTTCTCTTTCTTTCTTTTTTTCTCTTTCTTTCTCTTTCTCTTTGTCTTTTCTTTTCTTTTTTTCCTTTTCTTTTCTTTTTGTACAGGGTCTCACTCTGTAATCCAGACTAGAGTGCAGAGAAGAGAAGAGAAGAGAAGAGAAGAGAAATGACAAGTGTTGGCAAAGACGCGAAGAAACTGGGACCCTTACACCTCTTGGTGGAATACAAAATGGTGCGGCTGCTACAGAAAACAGTATGGCCACTCCTCAAAAACTTTAAAATAGCGTTACCATATGATCCAGCAATTCTATTTCTGGGTATATACCCAAAAGAATTGATGGCAGGATCTCCAAGAGATATTTATACACCCATATTCATAGCAGCGTTATTCATAATTGCCAAAAAGACGAAGCAACCCAAGGTCTATTGAGAGATGAATGGAGTTTAAAATGTGGTGTATATATTACAATGGAAGGAAAATCCTGTCACATGATACAACACAGATGAACTCTGAGGACATTATGTTTTGTGATATAAGCCAGTCATCAAAAGACAAGTAAGTATTGGGCCCGGTGTGGTGGCTCATGCCTGTAATCCCAGCACTTTGGGAGGCTGAGGCAGGCGGATCACTTGAGGTGAGGAGTTGGAGACCAGCCTGGCCAATATGGTGAAACCCTGTCTCTACTAAAAATATAAAAAATTAGACAGGCGTGGTGGCACGTGCCTGTAATCCCAGTTACTCAGGAGGGTAAGGCATGAGAATCACTTAAACCTGGGAGGTGGAGGTTGCACTGAGTTGAGATCACACCACTGCACTCCAGCCTGCACAACACTCGGTCTCAAAAAAAAAAAAAAAAAAAAAAAAGACAAGTATTGGATTATTCCATTCATACAAGGTACTTAGTGTAGTCAAATTCATAGAGAGAGGCCAGGCACTGTGGCTCATGCCTGTAATTCCAGCACTTTGGGAGGCCAAGGTGGGCAGATCACTTGAGGTCAGGAGTTTGAGACCTGCCTGGCCAACATGGTAAAACCCCATCTCTACTAAAAATACAAAAATTAGCTGGTTATAGTGGCCCATGCCTGTAATCCTAGCTACTCAGGAGGCTGAGGAAGGAGAATTGCTTGAGCCTGGGAGGCAGAAGTTGCAGTGAGCTGAGACCACACCTCTGCAGTCCAGCCTGGGCAATAGAGCAAGACTTTGTTTGTCTCAAAAATAAAAAAATAAATAAATAGCGAGACTCCGTCTCAAATAAATAAATAAATAAATAAACCTCATAGAGACAGAAAGTTACATGGTGGTTGCCAGGGGCCGGGGGAGGGGACAATGGGGAGTTGTTTAATGGGCGTAGAGTTTCTATTTTGCAAGATGAAGTTCTGAGGTTTGGTTACTCAACAATGTGAATGATCTTAATGCTAATGAACCATACACTAAAATACGGCAAAGATGGTCAATTTTATGTTATGCGTATTTTACCACAATTAAATTTTTTGTGTTGTTTGTGTTTTGAGACAGGGTCTCACTCTATCGCCCAGGCTGGAGTGCAGTGGTGACATCTTGGCTTGCTGCAGCCTCCACCTCCAGAGTTCAAGCAATTCTCCTGGCTCAGTCTCCCAAGTAGCTGGGATTACAGCCATATGCCACCATGCCCAGATAATTTTTATATTGTTTTTAGTAGAGACGGGGTTTTACCATGTTGCCCAGGCTGATCTCAAACTCCTGGCCTCAAGCGATCCACCCACCTTGGCCTCCCAAAGTGCTGAGATTACAGGCATGAGCCATCACAACCAGCCTACACATTTTTAAATTACCACATTGCACACTTGAAATGTGTATAGCCTACGGTGGGGCAGGGCAGGGAAGGGGAGGTGAGGGAAAACTTATTGGAGGTGATGGATACGTTGACAGCATTGATTTTGATGATGGTTTCATGGCTTCACAGGTATATACTTTTCTCCAAACACATCAAGTTATATCCATTAAATCTATAGCTGAAAAAAGATCTGCAACTTCAAAAAGGAAATAAATAAGTGCCATTTACCCTATGTCACTTTTATCTCAATAAAGCTGTTTTAATTTTTTTCTTTTGTTTTCTTTTGAGAACAGAGTCTCCCACTGTTGCCAGGCTAGAGTGCAGTAGCGAGATCTCGGCTCACTGCAACCTCCACCTCCTGGGTTTACGCCATTCTCCTGCCTCAGCCTCCGGAGTAGCTGGGATTACAGGTGCCCGCCACCACGCCTGGCTAATTTTTGTATTTTTAGTAGAGACGGGGTTTCACCATGCTGGCCAGAATGGTCTCGACCTCTTGACCTCGTGATCCACCTGCCTCGGTCTCCCAGCGTGCTGTGTTTTTAATTTTCTGATTTTAATTTTTACAAATTCAATGGGATCCTATCCCTCCGCTGCTCTAAACCTTCCACAGTCTTCCCATATCACTGAGAGTAAAAGCCACAGTCCTTGGAATGACCCACAAGGTGGTAGATGATCTGGTCCTGAAGTCGCAGTTTCCTCATTCCCATTCCTCTCCCTGTCACCCGTGCCAGGCCAGCTACACTGGCCTCCTTGCTGTTTTCTCAAACACACCACGCGCCCTCCCCAGGCAGTTACCTGGGCTGCTAGCATTTACCTGGAAGGCTTGTCCCCAGGGCAGCTTCATGGCTCACTTATTCACCTCTTTCAAGGCTTGACTCAATGTCACCCTCTCAGCAGGGTCTTCCCTGCATGGTATTTAAAACTCAAAGAATCCCCCACTCTGTAAGTGTCCATCTTTCTTCCCTGCTTTATTTTCTACACAGCACTTATCACTAATAAACTACATTTTATTTTTTATCTATGTCTCTCCTGACTGGAGCTCAAAAAGACAAAGATTATTTTCGGGTTTTTGGTTTTGTGTTTTGTTTTTTGTTTTGAGACAGAGTCTCACTCTGTCGCCCAGGCTGGAGTGCAGTGTGACGTGACCTCGGCTCACTGCAACCTCCAACTCCCAGGTTCAAGTGATTCTCCTGCCTCAGCCTCCCAAGTAGCTGGGATCACAGAGATCCACTGCTATCTCTGGCTACTTTTTGTATTTTTAGTGGAGATGGGGTTTCACCATGTTGGCCAGGCTGGTCTCGAACTCCTGACCTCAGGTAGTCCGCCCTCATGATCCTCCCAAAGTGCTGAGATTACAGGTGTGAGCCACAGAGCCCAGCCCACTTCTGGTTTTCAAATGGAAATTGATGACCTCAAATGCAGAAGTACAGACAAACCCTCTCCAGGTCTCCATCTATGTGGAGGCAAAAAAAACCAAAGTCAGAAGCGCTGACTTCTGAAGCTGTGTGGCCTCCCTCCTCCACCAGGTCCAGCATTTCCCACACTTTGTGGGTCTGATGCTTGATTTTAGCAGCCAGGGCGCACAAGAAAGGAGTGCAGCTGGAGCCATCCTCCCCTCACCACTCACGGTGACCTGAAGTCTCAGAGCATCCAGAAAAAAATGCAAACACCAATTAATCGGGAGGCTGAGGCAGGAGAGTCGCTGGAACCCAAGAGGTGGATGTTGCAGTGCGCTGAGATCGCACCACTGCACTCCAGCCTGGGCAAAAGAGCGAGACTTCATATCAAACACACACACACACACACGCACGCACACACAAACAGGTTTTTACGAGGGCTGTAACCCAATGGACAAGGTGCTCTCTCTCAGCCTGGGAAAGTCCCTGCCCTGAACCAGTCACCTTGCCAACAAGCCACACGTTTCCACTCTGCAGAATCCAATTTCTGAGCAGTGACAGGTCCAGAGACATGCTACACACTCCCAAGGTGCCTTTGAACACTTGCTGAATCGTCGAGAACAACGTGTATCTCTGGATGTACTTAGCAACATGGAACACACACCCGGCAAATGCTCATCACCCCCAGTTTATGCGGCAGCCCCCACCACCCCAGGCCACCCCCAAGCATCTTGCAAGCTACAGAGCACACAAGGCTAAGCCACCTTCTTTATCACCATCATTCTCAGAATCACTGCAGACGCACTCCTTAAGTCCCAGATTAAGTATTAAATATTAACATCTTAATATTAAGTTATTTAATCCTCACAACAACCCTATGATTTAAATGATTATTATTCCATTTCAGATGGAGGAAGAGAGACCTAGAAAGGGTAGGTAGTGCTGGGTACTGTGGCTCACACCTGTAATCCCACCACTTTGGGAGGCAGAGGCAGGAGGATTGTTTGAGGCCAGAAGTTCGGGGCCAGCCTGGGCAACATAGGGAGACCCCCTCCTCCTCATGTTTACAAAAAGAAAAATTTAAAAATTAGCCGAGTATAGTGATGTGCACCTGTGGTCCCAGCTACTTGAGAGACTGAAGCGGGGAGATCCCTTGAGCCCAGGAGCTGGAGGCTGCAGTGAGCAGTGATGGCACCACCGCACTCCAGCCTGGGTGACAGAGCAAGATCATGTCTCTCCAAACACAAAGAAAGAAAGGGTAAGTAATTATCCAAAGTCACGTAGCTAGAGAAAAATGACACCAGGATTTAAACCTAGACCGTCTGCCTCCAGAGTTTACCCTCTCAAACACTCCCCTATACTATAACTCTGTAATACTCCTTAAATGTGCAGGCTGAAAGATCGTTGTAATTATCATTGCTGCCTACCTACCCACCCAGAAACTTCACAAAGAAAAATATCAAGTTCATTCTGCTCAGGGACACAGTGGGTGAGGAATTTGGGCAGGACACCATGGGGACAGCTTGTCTCTGCTCTACCACGTCTATCCAAGGCATCAGCTACAAAGGCTCAAAGGCTCAGAATGACTCAATGGCTGGGACCGATACCATCTGAAGGCATTGCACTAACGTCACTCTCTACGCACAGTCTCTCCATGTGACCTGCGCTGCTCAGCCTGGTGGCTGCGTTCCAGAAGCAACTGTCCCACAAGGCAGGAAGTAGAAACTGTCAGTTTCTTAAGACGGATACTGGAATCCAGAACAGCATCACGTCTGCTGTTTTCTATTGACCAAGCAGTTCCAGAGTCCAGATTCCATGGGAGGGGCAGAGACCCTACCTCTCAAAGAATTTTGTGGTCATTTTTTTAAACTACCAATAAGATCGTTTAGTCTAACTCCTTTATTTATTTATTTATTTATTTATTTATTTATTTATTATTTTTATTTTCTGAGATAGAATCTCACTCTGTCACCCAGACTGGAATGCAGTGGTGCGATCTTGGCTCACTTCAACTCCTACCTCCCAGATTCAAGCCATTCTCCTGAATCAGCCTCCTGAGTAGCTGGAATTATAGGTGTGTGCCACCACATCTGGCTAATTTTTATATTTTTAGTAGAGACGAGGTTTCACCACATTGGCCACACTGGTTTTGAACTCCTGGGCTCAAGTGATCCTCCCACCTCAGCTTCCCAAAGTGCTGGGATTACAGGCGTGAGCCACCGCACCCGGCCAGTCTAACCCCTTTAAATTATAGCTGAACAACTGAAGCTCAGAGAAGTTAAGCAATGTGTCCAAGATCGCATAACTCGTAAAGTGCTAGTGCCAGGATGGAACAGGTGCCTTCAGGCCTGGTCTTATACGCTATGCCACTCCATCTCACGTGGCTGCACATTGAAATCACCTGGGGAACTAGAGTGCTGACACCCGGGTGCCCCCTGCAGAGATTCTCCATTGTTTTGACATGGCCTGGGCGTGGGGTTCTTTAAAAGCTCCCCAGGGGCTTTAACGGTCTGCAGTGTGAGAATCATGCTCTATGCGATATCCCCAGATGGTTCCATAGAGGTGAAATCTACCACTGTTTCAGTGTCTCCACGTTTGCAGTGACCGTAGCCTACAATGGGAACAGTTACACCAAGAACAGATTTCTGACACGTTCACCTGGTTCTCTAACTTCATCCTGAACCTTTGTCCAACATGCCTAACAAATTTTTGTATTTTTTTTTTTTTTTTTTTGTAGAGACAGGGTTTCGCCACATTGCCCAGGCTGGTCTCGAACTCCTGACCTCAAGCAATCTGCCCGCCTCAGCCTCCCAAAGTGCTGGGATTACAGGCATGAGCCGTGCAACTTACCACCTTCTCCTTCTTGATAATACTTTGTGGGGGTTTTTTGTGCAGGAGGGGTCTTAACCTTTATTTTATTTATTTTGATTTATTTATTTATTTGAGATGGAATCTCACACTGTCGTCCAGGCTGGAGTACAGTGGCACGATCTCAGCTCACTGCAAACTCCCCCTCCCGGGTTCACACCATTCTCCTGCCTCGGCCTCCCGAGTAGCTGGGACTACAGGTGCCTGCCACCATGCCCAGCTTTTTTTTGTATTTTTAGTAGATACGGGGTTTCACCATGTTAGCCAGGATGGTCTCGATCTCCTGACCTCGTGATCCATCCGCCTTGGCCTCCCAAAGTGCTAGGATGACAGGTGTAAGCCACCGTGCCTGGCTGGTCTTAACCTTTATTTTAAGTTCAGGGGTACAAGTATGGGTTTGTGACATAGGTAAACTTGTGTCTTGGGGGTTTGTTGTACAGATCATTTCATCATCCAGGTATTAAGCCTGGTACGCGTTAGTTATTTTTCCTAATCCTCTCCCTCCTCCTTGAAGGGCAAACCTTCCACCCTCTGAAAGGTCCCAGTGTGTGCCATTTCCCTCTATTTGTCCATGTGTTCTCATCATTTAGCTACCACTTATAAATGAGAACATACAGTGTTTGGTTTTCTGTTCCTGTGTTAGTTTGCTGAGGATAATGGCCTCCAGCTCCATCCATGTCCCTGCAAAGGACATGATCTTGTTCTTTTTTATGGCTGCATAGTATTCCATGGTGTAGATGTACCATATTTTCTTTATCCAGTCTCTATCACTGATGGGCATTTAGGTTGAATTATGTCTTTGCTATTGTGAATAGTGCTATGGTGAACATATGTGTGCATGTGTCATTATAACAGAATGATTTCATCCCCTCATCTTCTGCCTCCCACCCCCTTCCAGTGGCCCCTCAGAAGCAGCACTTTAACACTCAATGCTTCAACTACGAGTCATGCTCACCTCTTCACCACCATCTGCCAAGCTCCAGAAATTTATTTCTGCCTTTGGAGTTCCTCACAGGTGGAGACCCAAAGGTCAGGTTATCCTGTTCACCCTGCCTGAGCCTCCTGGATAACCACTAACCCGTCATAACATTCCTCCTCCAGCTCCAAATATGTCTTCCTTCCTCTTCCTGGTCCATACAGCACTGGGCTAAAATTCTAAATCATGCTTTGAAAGTTTGATTCTGGCCAAGCATGGTGGCTCATTCCTATAATCCCAGCACTTTGGGAGGCCAAGGCAGGAGGATCCCTTGAGGCCACGAGTTGGAGATCAGCCTAAGCAACATAGCAAGACCCCGTCTCTGAAAAAAAAAATTGGCCAGGCATAGTGTCACACACCTATAGTCCCAACTACTCAGGAGGCTGAGGCGGGAGAATCACTTCAGTCTAGAAATTGGAGGCTGCAGTGAGCTGTGATGGCACCACTGCACTCCAGCCTGGGCAACAGAGCAAGACCCTGTCTCAATTAAAAAAAAAAAAAAAAAAAACCTTGATAGGTTGATTCTGTGAAGCCATCAGTTAACTTAGCAGGGGAAAAAATCCATCAATGTGATTATTTCACTGAAATAATTGATCAGTTGCATCCTATGTCTTCTATCATCACAAACTGGCCAAAAATATTAGCCTAAACAAGTATTTTTAGCGTTTCTCCTTAGCTTCAAATTCTCATGAAGGGCAGATCTTTAAAATGCAGATGTAAAGAAAGAAACTTTCTGATATTGCTATTCTACTAGATTTACTGATTTATATTAGGAGAAGATCTTTACAGTTTTATCACGGGTACATATCTCCTGAGGATAATTTTATAAAACATGTTTATGCTTCACTTTACACAAAATGAAATCTTCCTAAACTTCACAGGTATTTATTTCAAATACGCCAAAGAAAAGATATTGAAAGGAACTCTTTATCTGGGTTCATTATACTTTTCTCTTTACTTTTGTGTATCTTTGAGCATTTTCATAAGATTAAGAAGGAAGCAAAGAAGAGGGGGAGGCTGGGCAACCTCAGGGAATTCTATGATAGTCTAAAACCTCATTATATAAGGAAATGCAAATTAATACCCCCCACCAAAAAAAAAAAAACATGCAATTTTTATTTGTATGTGTGTTTATAAAGTCTAATTTCTCTAGACTAGGGCTCTAAAAATCTAAAATAATTATTCTCTTTTTTTTTTTGAGGCAGAGTCTTGCTCTGTTACCCAGTCTGGAGTGTAGTACTGGTGCAATCATAGCTCACTGCACCCTCAAACTCCTGGGTTGAAGTAATCCTTCCGCCTCAGCCTCCCAAAATATTGGGATTACAGGCAAGAGCCACTGCACCTGGCCTAAAATAATCTTTTTTTTTTTTTTTTTTTTTGAGACGGAGTTTCACTCTTGTTGCCCAGGCTGGAGTACAATGGCGTGATCTCAGGTCACCACAACCTCTGCCTCCTGGGTTCAAGCGATTCTCCTGCCTCTGCCTCCCAAGTAGCTGGGATTACAGGCATGCGACACCACACCCAGCTAATTTTGTATTTTTAGTAGAGAGGGGGTTTCTCCATCTTGGTCAGGCTGGTCTTGAACTCCCAACCTCAGGTGATCCGCCCACCTTGGCCTCCCAAAGTGCTGGGATTACAGACGTGAGCCACTGCACCCGGCCAATAATCATTCTTATAAAGCAGTTTTTCCACCTGCACTTTAAGCTGCCTTTGTTCTCCTCTCTCAAGTCCTACTTGCATGCTACAGGCCATGATACAGAGTTAATGCTTCTTCAGTGCCCCATTACTGAAATAAATCCTGAAAGGTACTGCTTTGCAGATCAAAGTGCTTGCGAGGCACTTCCCAACCCAGATGCCATGTGATTCAATGGATTTGGTAGATGCGTTAGGCCATTCTTGCATTGGTAGAAAGAAATGCATGACGCTGGGTAATTTATCAAGAGGTTTAATTGGCTCATGGATCCACAGGCTGTAAAGGAAGCATGGTGCTGGCATCCGCACTCCTTCTGGGGAGGCCTCAGGGAGCTTTTACTTATGGCAGAAAGCAAAGGGGAGTAGTCACGTCACATAGCAGGAGCAAGAGCAAGGGAAGGTGCCACACACTTTTCCATGACCAAATCTCATGAGAACTCACTCATCATGGTAAGGACAGCACCAAGCTATGAGGAATCCACCTCTGTAACCCAAACACCTCCCACCAGGCTTTACTTTTAACATTGGGGATTACATTTCAACATGAGATTTAGAAGAGACACATATTCAAACTATATCAATGAACTGGATCACAAAGTCTGCTTACAATCACAATATTAAAAGAAAGCTTAATCTCATCAAAACCAATTGCCCATACAATGACGTGCCTCTTTAAATAAAACCTTGGTTCTTTAGAGTATCCAGAGAAACCACACCTGCGTGGATATGGTTTGGCTCCGTGTCCCCACCCAAATCTCATGTTGAATTACGATCTTCAGGGCTGGAGGAGGGGCCTGTTGGGAGGCAATTTGATCATGGGGGCAGATTTCCTCCTTGCTGTTCTCACGAGAGTGAGTGCATTGTCACAAAATCTGTGGTTGTTTAGAAGTGTGTGGCACTTCCCCCTTTGCTCACTCTCTCTCTCTGTCCTGTCACCGTGTGAAGACGTGCTTGCTTCCCCTTCGCCTTCCGCCATGATTGTAAGTTTTCTGAGGCCTCCCCAGCCATGCCTTCTGTACAGCCTGTGGAACTGTAAGTCAAATAAACCTTTCTTCATCAACTACCCAGTCTCAGGTAGTTCTTTATACCAGTGTGAGAATGAACTAATACATGCACCTTCTGTGTTGATCTTGAAGAGCTATAGCAAGTTGAATAATTAAGCATTTAGACTCCAGAGCCAGGAAGACTGGATTGGAATCCCCACTTCACCACTTTCTAGCTGTGTGACCTTGGACCAATCACTCCAGCCCTCTGTTTTCTCATGTGTTCAATGGGGGTAATAATAGTACCTATCTCATGTGATTATTATAAGTGTCAGATAAGATGACATTTACAAAGCACAGTGCCCAGTACAGAATCAGTGTCCTAGAAATGTGAAGTCTTATTGTGGAACTTGTTGATGGTGATACTGTTACTATTATCAACATTTCTCAAAATCTGCTCATAAATATATTTCACTTCATATATCTGTCATACTCCTGGGAGGCAGGGCTTTCATTATTCACAATTAAGGAAACCAGTTCAGAAAAGTCACTTGACTGGCCCCAAATCACACAGCCTTGGGGTGGGAGAAACAGAAGTGCAAGATCAAGTATTTAAACCCAGGATTGTGTGTAGTTCACTTCTCCCTTTTCCTGCAGCAACCTTTCTACCAAGTGATTTTCCAGTCTATAATTAAGCTCTTTATTTTTATTTCTTTTTTTTTTTTTTTTTAGAGACAGGGTCTCATTCTTTCACCCAGGCTGGAGTGCAGTGGCGCCATCACAGTTCACTGCAGTCTCTAGCTCTTGGGCTCAAGTGATCCTCCGGCCTCAGCCTCCTGAGTAGCTGGAACTACAGGCATGTGCCACCATGCCCTCCTAATTTTTTCTTTCACGTAGAGATGGGGTCTCCCTATGTTGTCCCAGCTGGTGTCAAACTCCTGATTTCAAGTGATCCTCCCCCTTCTGCCTCCCAGAGTGCTGGGATGACAGGTAATTAATTACTTTCAATGACAGGGAACTCGCCACCCACTGATTCAGCCCTAACAACCCACTTTCCAACATCTCCATCAGTAGCATGTTCGCCCTTCTCTGGAACTGGAATCTGTCTCCGTGTAAGTTCTCTCCGTGGGTCTGACTCTGCCCTACAGGGCCACCAGGAAGAAGTCTGCTCTCTCTGTCACATCACAGCCCTTGAATTTTTAAAGAACCAGTCATGTAACCCACCCCTCGCCCCCCGCCTTGCCAAATCCTCTCCTCTCCAGGCCCAACACCCCCAGATTCTTTCACATTCCTCTTCCAGAACATATTATGAATCCCCTTCCCACCTAGGCCCCCTGCTCCGCCTCAGGGCTTGACAAGAGGCATATACTATTGATGACCAGAGAAGCTTTCATGCTGCCCCCAGAGGCTTGTAATACATTTATGCTTTCTCGGGATGACACATACTCCAGGAGTATTAAGAATTGCCGTCAATCTCTCTGGCATTGTGAAGGACTCTGGCATTTCACCATATAATCATTTTTTTTTTCTCCCAAGGGGCTGCCTGCTTGAGAAAACTGTCATATTCTTCAGCCAAGGGGAACCAAAGTGTTCTGAAGCAGATAAACATAGCTCTGCCATGTGGCTCTTTCCAGACACTTTTCTGATGCATCAGCTTGTGGTAAAGAAGCTAAAATAACCTGCAGTCAGAGATATTGGCCTCATACCAGCTCCCCAGGCCTCACCAGCCTTAGAGAAGAAGGGAGTATTTTTGTCAGGATAGGAGAGGTTAGGCTGCATTGCAAAAGAGCCCTAAAGGCCAAGCATGGTGGCCCATGCCTATAATCCCAGCGCTTTGAGAGCCTGAGGCAAGAGGATTGCTTGAACCCAGGAGTTCAAGACCAGCCTGGGCAACATAGCAAGACCCCATCTCTACAAGGCATTGAAAAATTAGCTAGGCATAGTGGCATGTGCCTGTAGTCCTGGCTACTTGGGAGGCCGAGACGGGAAGATCGCTTGAGCCCAGAAGTTTGAGGCTGCAGTGAGCTATAATCACACCATTGTACTCCAGAGTAAATGACAGAGAGAAAGCCTGTCTCTAAACAAAAAAAAAAAAAGAAAGGAAAAAAAGGGACAGAAAACCTCAGTGACTTAACAGTAAAAATTCATTTCTCATTTATGCAAAGTTCACTGTAGATCTGGTAAGTTCCCAGGGCGGTTTGCTTTCAAGTGGTGACTCACGGGTCCAGGGACTTACATCTTATTGCTACACATCCAGAAGACATGGCTTCCAGGTCACGGTGGCAAGGGAAGAGCCAGCTCTTCCATGCTTCAAACTGGAACCAACATAAATCACTTCTGCCTATAAGCCCTGGCCAGAAATAGTCATATGGCCCCACCCAACTGCAGGGGGCTGGGAAAATGTGGGTGAACACAGGGATATTCAAGGAGCAGTTAGTGGCTGGGTGCAGTGGCTCACACTTGTAATCCCTGGGAGGCAGGAGGATTACTTGAGGCCAGGAGTTCGAGACCAGTCTGGGCAACATAGGGAGACCCCATCTCTACCAAAATATATATATATTTTTTTAGTTAGCCAAGTGCGCTGGCTCATTTCTGTAGTCCCAGCTACTGGGGAGGCTGAGGTGGGAGGATCACTTGAGCCTAAGAGTTAGAGGCTGCAGTGATTCATGATTGTCCCATTGCACTCCAGCCTGGATGACAGAACAAGACCTATCCACCAAAAGAAAAGGAAGCAGCAGTAAGTAATTATTCTGCCACAGAAGAAAACAATCTCAACAGCCTTTAACCCCAACACACTTGCCTGCACATCTAGAGAAACTCCTGTGATGGTGAGCTCCCAGCATCGCTCCTGAGGACTCACAGCCCTTCGGCAGCCACAGTGTTTGATGACCACTACACCAATGTCACCCTCTGAGCCACTGAATGGTGATCTTAATTGGCAGCTACAGAAAACTCCCTCCCATCTCTCTCTGCTGCCATTAACCTCATTGAGACTTGTCATTTATTTTCCAAAATTTTTTTTTTTTTGAGATGGAGTCTCACTCTGTCGCTCAGGCTTGAGTGAAGTGGTACAATCTCAGCTCACTGCAAACTCCACCTCCTGGGTTCAAGCGATTCTCCTGCCTCAGCCTCCATTGTAGCCGGCATTACAGGCCCCCACCACTACACCCAGCTAATTTTTGTATTTTTAATAGAGACAGGGTTTTGCCATGTTGGCCAGGTTGGTCTCAAACTCCTGACCTCAAGTGATCCACCTGCCTTAGCTTCCCAAAGTGTGGGGATTACAGGCGTGAGCCACCGTGCCCAGCCTCTTCCAAATCTATTGCCACGGCATTCTTAACTGGTCTCCATTCCTCTCTCGGTCATACCGCTGTCCATCACCATTTTAAAAATCTCATCTGATTATATCCTTGGTCAGTTTCAAATCTGCCATAGCCACAGTTCAACAGGATAGGCTATTTCCTTAGAGCAGTGTAAAGAAAACTTTTTTTAGAGACAGCATCTTGCTCTGTCACCCAGGCTGGAGTGCAGTGGTGTGATCATACCACACTGCATCCTCTACCTCCTGGGCTCAGGTGATCCTCCTGCCTCAGCCTCCTGAGTAGCTGGGACTACAGACATGAGCCACTATGCTTGGCTAATTTTTGTATTTTTTGTAGAGACAGGGCTTTGCCATGTTGCCCAGGCTGGTCTCAAACTCCTGGCCTCAAGCGATCCTCCCACCTTGGCCTCCCTATATGCTGGGATTGCAGGTGTGAGCCACCGCATCTGGCCAAAATATCTTTTATAATCTGGTCCCAAAAACCCTTCCAACCTCATCACCCAATGTCCTACTGCTGTGTTCCCTGTATTCAAGCCACCCCAAATTTATACTCCCTCACCAAAGAGCCATAACACTTCCCAGAGGGTTCCCTCCAACCTGTGGCAACTGTAGAAATTCTATTGGCTCTCAAATACTCAGCTCAAGTATCCTGTTCTCTACGGCGACCTCCCCCATTCTCCCCAACAGGCTGGTTGTCCCCCACTCCGGGTTCCAGATGCCTGCCTCAATTGTACCTCTTGGTTGAAGTGTGCTTCTCATTTACTCAGTGGATTTCTCCTTGATAGTGGCCATGCCTTGATCATCTCTGTATCTCCAGTGGATAGAATTATTCCTGGTGTCATAGGTATCAGTAAATGTAGAATAAATCCAGGCTACAAATTTCTCCATCTCATCTTATGCTGCTGAGAAAGAAGCCATTCCTTCACACACTGCAAGGTCTTTAATCCAAAATAGTGAGAGAGAAACAGGAGCTGCAGAGAATAATAACACAGCTCCCAGGCTGGGCTAGGGGGGTTGAAAGAACATTAAACTCCCAGGAATTTTCCCAGCAACCTGAAGACCAGAAGCTTCAGGGGTACCACTTTGACTTTCTAGATCATTCTAAAGTGGCCTCTCTACCTCATTCAGAAAATCCTATGAGGACAGACTGAAAATAAATAGCTGTTTGATTAGCCGAGTATTGAGCTATTTTAATGCCTTTCCTCTCCTGAGCAGAGAGATTGTATGCCCTGAAATAAAAAGGAAGTGTGTATGAAAACTCTCGTTATTCAGAAGGGAGAATAACAGGGGAAAAAAAAGACTTTAAAATTCTCCAGAAAGCCTTCAGCACTGTAACTAAATGCTAATGTTTAAAGATATCCCAATATTTCAGGAAGCCATTGGTAGTGCCACACTAAAGCTCATTCTAGTTTTAAAGAGAAATATTTGACTTGGAGGAACAGACCCCATGCTGGCTCCAAGATAAACTTTCCTAGCTCTCTCAGGCCAATTTTAATGCTAAGAGCAGCTCCATTTGAGTAAAAGTTCATTTTTGAGAGCCAAGCTGTGAATTATGCTACAGGCTGAGCTGAGCAGTTGGTCTTTTGCTGATGAAGGCAGAAGCTTGAATATGATACAGAAATGGAGGGGGAGCCGGGGACATCCAAGGGGGATTATCACAGAAGGTCAGACTAATTAAATCGAGAGAAGTCACCAGAGAGCCGGAGCTCCCACACATCCCATCTTCAAATGCTCTGACACATGCAGGGGTTGATAAGAAAAAGAGGGTTGAATTGCCACTTTCATCTGCCTGGAAGGACAACAGTCAACCAAATACAACTTTTTAGTATTGGTTTAAACCGACGTGGGGAGGGAAGAATTGAAACTGCTGCCAATTCCTAATTACGCAGTTGAATCAGAGACAGGGAGCATGAGGAGAGGCAGAATCCAGTAGTCTCTCTGGTTAGACACTGAATGCATGGTCGTTGTATACCTACTATGTGCTGGGCACAAGGAATGAAACAAACAAGAAACATTCCCTGACTTCAACTAATAAATCTTTATGTATTATTTATTGTTGTTATTATTATTATTATTTTGGAGACAGGGTCTCACTCTGTCGCCAAGGCTGGAGTGCAAGGGTGCCATCATAGCTCACTACAGCCTCGACCTCCTGCCTCAGCCTCCCAAAGTGCTGGGATTATAGGCGTGAGCCACCACCATTCATACAATATTATTACACAATATTAGCATAGCACAATGGCTTATGCCTGTTATCTCAGCACTTTGGAGGCCAAGGTGGCAGGATTGCTTGATCCCAGGAGTTTGGGACTAGCCTGGGCAACATAGTGAGACCCCATTTCTACAAAAAAATTAAAAATTAGCCAGTGTGGTGGTGCACACCTGTAGTCCCAGCCACTGGGGAGGCTGAGGTGGCAGGATCACTTAAGCCCAGGAGTTACAGGCTGCAGTGAGCTGTGATCGCACCACTGCACTCCACCCTGGACAACAGAGAGAGACACTGTTTCCAAAAAACATAAAAGAAAAGAAGAAACTCCAGTTCCTTTGCTTCTGTGTCCATCAAGTATCAGAGATCTCATAAACAGAAAGACATCCATTGGCTCGTGCTGGGGGCAGGTGGCTGTAGTCAATTCACAAAACACGACCTTGCAGGTTAAAAGCCTCCTGAAGCCTTGGATCTGTGCTGTGCTGGTGCTTTGAGTTTCAAACCTGGATGAATGTTTGACATGTCCCCAGGCACAGAGAAAAGGGGAAAGAATGGCATGCTAGGGCACATGAACATATCAACAGGTCACAGGTCCGCAGTCCTTGGTGAATTACAGAATCCTGAAATGTATGAAATGCTATGAAATAGCCCTTTTGGATTACTTAGTCCAAGACTCACAAACAGATTTCAATTCACATGTCTACACCAGCTAAGAGGAAGTGGCTGCCTGGGGTGCTGGGGAGAAATGGGGCTAGGACTGGGTGTGAAGGGGAAAAAAATGCTGGGATGGAGTTTCTTATGTCTACAGTGAATCCTGGAAGAAAAAAAGGTGGCACTCATTGGAGACCCAGGCAAACTCCCTTGTTACAATTAGGGAAACCAAGGCAGTGAAGTGACTCCTCCAGTGCACCCAGGTCATCAGGCCAGTTCCTGCGTCCCACCCAAGTGTGGTCTACGGTTCACCCACCATGTTGTCTTGGTGAACCCCACTCTCTTCTTGGTTCTTGTTTCCTTTTTTGTTTGTTTGTTTTTGGGTTTTTGTTTTTTGTTTTTTGTTTTTTGTTTTGTTTTTTCTTGAGACTGAGTCTCTCTGACACCCAGGCTGGAGTGCAGTGGGGCGATCTCAGCTCACTACAACCTCAGCCTCCCAGGTTTAAGCGATTCACCTGCCTCAGCCTCTTGAGTAGCTGGGATTACAGGCGTGCGCCACCACATCTGGCTAATTTTTGTGTTTTGGGGAAAGATGGGGTTTCACCATGTTGGCCAAGCTCGTCTCAAACTCCCGACCTCAGGTGATCTGCCCACCTCGGCCTCCCAAAGTGCTGGGATTACAGGCGTGAGCCACCGCGCCCAGCCTTGGTTATTTTCTCATCAGTTCACCCACCTAGACCCTGTGTAACTCCCACTAGCAATTGTCCCTTCCTGGTCCTTTCTTCCCAGGCTTTTGTGTCTCCTAGAACAGGCTGAACATTCAGAATCTACAGTGTTCCACCTGCTTCCCCAGGGTCCTCACAGGGAGTTCTGTTTCTGGGACGTCCAGCCTACTCCACTGGAGTCACTCTCTGGTTGGCAGGTTTTGGAGGGAATGCACTCATCTGCTTAAAGTGGGCCTCTGTATCTTTACCTGGATTGGTACATTCTAGTTTTACTACATTCTCTTCACTTTTTCTTTTTTGAGACAGAGTCTTGCTCTGTCGCCTGGGCTGGAGTGCAGTGGCATGATCTCGGCTCACTGCAACCTCAGACTCCCAGGCTCAAGCGATTCTGTGCCTCAGCCTCCTGAGTAGCTAGGATTACAAGCATACACCACCATGCCTGGCTAACTTTTTTGTATTTTTAAGTAGAGATGGGGTCTCACCATGTTGGCCAGGTTGGTCTCCAACTCCTGGCCTCAAGTGATCTGCCCACCTCGGCCTCCCAAAGTGCTGGGAATTACAGACGTGAGCCACCTCGCACAGCCTCTCTTCACTTTTTATGACATTTACCACACTTAACTAGTATTTGAGTTGTAGCTGTTCCCATATTGTTGTCCCTCCTTATCCTCAAGGATATGTTCCAAGATCTCCAGCGGATGCGTGAAACCTCAGATAGTTCCAAACTCCATAAAAACAGTACAATGCTTTCTCCTACACACACACCTACAATGAAGTTTAATTTATAAATTAGGCACAGTAAGATATTAACAATAACCAATAATAAAATAGGACAATTATAACAACACTCAGAATGGCATGCAATTTAAAACTTATGGATTGAGCCAGACGTGGTGATGTACACCTGTAGTCCCAGCTACTTGGGAGCCTGACGCGGAAGGATCAGTTGAGCCCAGGAGTTCAAGACCAGCCTAGGGAACGTAGCGAGACTCTGTCTCTACAAAACAATATATAATAATTAGCCAGGCATGGTGACTCATGCCTGTAATCCCAGCACTTGGGAGGCCAATGTGGGAGGATTGCTTGAGCCTAGGAGCTTGAAACTGACCTGGGCAATATAGCAAGACCCCTTCTCTTAAATTAAAAAAAAAACAAACGAACAGAAATTGTTTATTTCTGGAATTTTGCATGTAATATTTTCAGACCAAAATTGACTACAGATCATTGAAATCACAGAAAGTAAAACGATGGATAAGGGGGAACAACTGTATTTGTCAACAATAAGATCCTTTAAAGAAGTAGCTGGATTTTTATACAGTGCCTAACACAGATCATAAAATAAATGTGATGTGAGAAAATGAGAGGACATAATTTAGTCTCATGTTACTCTGCTGTACTTTAGGGCTTAAAATACAAAGTACAATTTTTTTTTTTTTTTTTTTTTTTTGAGACAGGGTCTCACTGTCACCAGGCTGTAGTGCAGTGGTGCTATCTCAGCTCACTGCAACCTCTGCCTCCCAGGTTCAAGCAATTCTCCTGTCTCAACCTCCCAAGTAACTAGGAGTACAGGCGTGCACCACCACCCCCAGCTAATTTTTGTATTTTTAGTAGAGACAGAGTTTCACCATGTTGGCCAGGGTGGTCTTAAACTCCTGGCCTCAAGTGATCCACCCACCTCAGCCTCCCAAAGTGCTGGGATTACAGGCGTGAGCCGCCACCGCACCCGGCCTCAAAGCACGATTTTTACATCTAATGAATAAATGCATTTCGCCACCATTCTGCTACAGAACACAAACCCTCCCCCACATTATTGAAGTTTTTAAATCGTTTTCCCAGGTTGTCTTCATGTCTGCTTCACAAGCCTTTCCTCTATTTGCTTAGTGCAGTGGTTTGCGAATTTTATTTTAGCAGCAGAACTCTTAAGCCCAGTGAAATCTTTTGCCAAACCCAAAGACAAAGCAGAGAAGAGCCAAGACACCCTAGGAAACTGAGGGTGCCTGCTTGCACCCCCCTAGCTCTTTTTGGCAGTCCCTGACCCACCCCCGCTGTGCCCCAAGACTCCTAAAGGGCATGGGTCTTGCATCAGCCTCCTTCTTGGCTTTTCTCTCCATTATCTTTTTCTCCAGCCCAACCCACACTCAGCTGCCAGCTTAATATTAACACAGCTCTAATCCCACCACCCCTTTCAACCTGTCACTCTCCGGTGCCATCACGTCCAAATCCTTCCTGCGGGCTTGAAGACACGGATGCGTCTCATCACACATCCAACTGACACCCCGTTTCTTCCCTGTAGCCATGTCACTTTGTCTTCAACAGGATCTCCTGTGCACAGCACACTCCAGGCTCACACTTTCACACACAGACATCCTGAGCCTGGGGTGCTCACCCAAAGCCCCTCCTAACCCCACCTCATGGTTCCCCTGTATCCATCCCACTCTTGGCTCCTTCTTTTCTGGATCCATTGCCTGCTATCACCTTTCATGCATTCCTGAATCCAGAGTCACCCGAAATCCTCCCTCTCCCTCACTCTGCACTTCCAAGCAATCACCAGTCCTAGGGTTTGCCCTTGTAAATGTGTGTGTGTGTAACCTTTTTTTGAAATGGAGTCTTGCTCTGTTGCCCAGGCTGAAGTGCAATAGTGCAATCTCAGCTCACTGCAACCTCCACCCTCCAGGTTCAAGCAATTCTCTTGCCCCAGCCTCCCAAGTAGCTGAATTACGGGCACCTGCCACCATGTCCGGCTAATTTTTGTATTTTTAGTACAGATGGGGTTTCACCATGTTGGCCAGGCTGGTCTCGAACTCCTGACCTCTGGTGATGCACCCACCTTGGCTTCTCAAAGTGCTAGGATTACAGGTGTGAGCCACTGTGCCCCGCCTTGTAAATATTTCTTGAACCCATGCCCCTCTCCCTCCTCATTGCGGAAGCCTTCAGTTGGACTCCTTACCTCTCTCAAGGATTCCTGGAAAAGGCTCCTAATGGATCTCCCTGCCTGGACAATTCACTTCGTCCAGAACCTCAAGGCCAACCATCCAAAATGCAGCCCCTTCCCAGAGCCCCCCTTGCTGGAAACTTTCCCACAGTTCCCACAGTTCCCACCAGCTTTCTGTTGAAGGCTGCGCTCCTCAGCTGAGCAAAAAAGCTTATTTGTGCTCCGGTCTCCTCTTACCCTTTCTTTTTTGATTTCTATTTTTATTTTAGGTTCAGGGGTACATGTGCAGGCTTGGCACAAGGGTACATTGCATGCAGCTTCTATACAGAGGATTCTATTGATCTCATTGCCCAGGTAGTGAGCACAGTACTCAATAGGATGTTTTCAGCCCCTGCCTGCTTTCTCTCTCCCCACTCTAGTAGTCCCCAGTGTCTGTTGTTCCCACCTTTATGCCCATGTGTACCCAATGTTTAAGCGCCCACTTATAAGTGAGAATATGGAGTATTTAGTTTTCAGTGTCTGTGTTAATTTGCTTGGGATAATGGCCTCCAGCTGCATGCATGTTGCTGCAAAGGACATGATTTTGTTCTTTTTGATAGCTATATAGTATTCCATGGTGTATATGTACCACATTTTCTTTATCAGATCCACTATTGATGGGCACTGGGTTGATTCCATCTCTTTGCTATTGTGAATAGCACTGTGATGAACGTGTGGGTACAGGTGTCTTTCTGGCAGAACGATTTATTTTCCCTTGGGAAGACACCAAGTAATGGGATTGCTTCATTGAATGGTAGTTCTATTTTTGGTTCTCTGAGAAATCTCTGAACTGCTTTCCATAGTGGCTGAACTCATCTCCCTTCCCATCAACAGTGCCCAAGTGTTCACCTACCTTTCAACGTCATCTCCTACCACTCCCCAGGGCTCAGCCAGCCCACATCAACAGCCCTTTTCCCTGGGGTCGTTTCTCTTTCACCTCGCAGCAGGCTGACACTCCACTGATACGCACCGGGACACAAACACACGGCATCCATTGGTAAACAGCCACTAGCCCAAGAGCTTCATACTATCCCAGCCCCTCCAGCAGTTATAAGGTAAGTTATAGGGTATGGCCCAGCAAGTGGCCAGCTTGCTAAATACCCTGGCTCTCACCCCTGCCCAGGAGCTCTGCCCTCACCCTCTGTCTGTACCATCCGTCTCCCCAGCTTCTGATGTCCCCATGTCCATATACTCCATCCCAGAGAGAGACAGGGACTCTTCCAACTTTACTCAGTTGCTCCCATCCTGGTATCCCCATAGAACCTCCTTGGTGTGCAATCTCAGCACTTTGGGAGGCTGAGGCAGGCAGATCACCTGAGGTCAGGAGTTTGAGACCAGCCTGGCCAACATGACGAAACCCTGTCTCTATTAAAAATACAAAAATTAGCTGGGCGTAGTGGTGCACACCTGTAATCCCAGATACTTGGGAGACTGAGGCAGGAGAATTGCTTGGACCTGGAGGTGGAGGCTGCAGTGAGCCGAGATTGCACCACTGCACTCCAGCCTGGCCAACAGAGCTAGACTCCATCAAAAATATAAATAAATAAAATAAATAAAAAATGAAAAACCCCTTTTATACAACTTGCCTTGGCGTGTTGTGATTTCTTACTCATCTCTCTGTCTTCCACTTAACCAAGAGCTACTTGGGAGCTGGAACCACAGTTCATTCACATAATAGATACTCAGTAAGTGCTTGGCAAACTAGACCTTTTTAGCAACTAAGCAAAGTCCTCTTCTCCCTTAAAGCTCTCCTTACTGCTCTTGTACCCACAGTCCTAGCCTTTCCCATATCTATACCTCCACTGGTTTACTTTGTGTAGAGATAGGCTTATCATAGACGCTCAAACTGGGCACAGTGGCTCATGCCTGTATTCCCAGCACTTTGGGAGGTCGAAGTGAGAGGACTGTTTGACACCTGGAGTTCGAGACCAGCCTGGGCAACATAGTAAGAACCCCCATCTCTACAAAAAGTAAACAAAAAAAAATTAGCCGAGTGTGGTGGCACATGCCTGTGGTCCCAGCTACTCAGGACACTGAGGCAGGAGGATCACTTGAGCCCAGGAGGGTTGAGGCTGCAGTGAACTATGATTGCGTCACTATACTCCAGCATGGGCGACAGTGCAGGACCCGGACTCAAAAAAAGAAAAAAATTAGGTGCTCAAAAAATACGATTTCTAAGGCTCATGTGTATGTATCCCCTCCCCCATGAAATGAGGACATAACAGGCCCTCTTAGCTAAAATAAAGGGATCCAGTTGAGGCCAAGTAAATCAGGAAATCGCTGCCAAAAACAGCTAAGCTCACTCATCCATGCTGCTGGCGAGCCAAGAACCACGCGCGCCAGCTCTGCTTTGGAAAGGAGGAGTGCTTCGCGGGTCCCCCCCACGCCCCGCCCCCCAGAAGCTCTTCTTCCTGCCCTGAGATCCCAAATAAGGCAACCCAAAGCCCAGGCTAGAGAAAGATAAAGCAGGGATCAAACAAGGCTCTGGGGCCAGCTGTAAGGTGCTGAGTGTTTTTAAAGGAGGGAGGAAACAATCAAAAGGATGTCTTGTCTCTTTCAGGGACAAGCACAAGTGAAATCACCCAGGCGGTCCGATGTTCCGCAGATTTCCCCTAACAGGCCTCGGAACACTGGGAGAGGGTGGGGGTGGCTCTATCCGCCTCTGATCTGAGACCAGGAACAGCTATGACTCTTCTGTCATCAGGCCTGCCTGGGTTTGCTGGGCAGGGAAGGAGGAAGGAAGGAAGGAAGGAAAAGGAGACAAGGGAAGCGGAGAGGAAGGAAGAAAAGAAGGAAGGGAGGGAGGACATCGCAGCTACTATAGGCCGGCATTCTGCCAAAAGCTTTGCACGTGTCCACTCCCCGAACCATAAAAGCAGCCTTCTGAGCTTGGTGTCTTTCCTGTTCTAAGGCAGAGGGGACTGCGACTTGGGGACGTCCTTTGATTTGCCCAGGGGCAGAGAACTATCAAGTGGCAGAGCTGAAAAGACAAGCCAGGGTGTCTGATCGCAATTCTAACAGCTCTCTGAGAGCAGCGGCCCCCTCTCACCTTTCCTTGAGACGTCCCCAAATCTCCAGCAGGACCAAGCTCTGTGTGACATGGCGTCACTCTCCTGCTTTCTGCTTGGCAAAGCAGGGCCACGCCTGTGTGGCTTCCCGGCATCAAGGGATTTTACTCTCAACACCCACATGCATGCATGTGCTTCACACAAGGGCAGAGAGAGCTAAAGATTAGTGGTGAATGGAGATTAGCGCTGTCCGCACGAGCCCAAGGCAACTGGGACACTAGAATCACCCCTTGTTTGAGCATCTGTTCAACATGTCACCTGTGACCAGCAGGCCTTCCTTCCTATGTAGTGTTGTCCCCGCCCACCTCCCATCACCCTTGCTCTATTTAACACACTTTCATTTTCTCCTTAGCCCTTGCTACAGTCCAGTATTTATTTTATTTTATTTTCCAGACAGGATCTCACTCCGTCATACAGACTGGAGTGCAGCGGTGCTATCTTGGCTCACTGGAGCCTCCAACTCCTGAACTCAAGCAATCTTCCTGCCTCAGCCTCCTGAGTTGCTAGAATTGCAGGCAAGCACCACCATGACTGGCTTTTTATTTGTTTGTTTGTTTGTTTGCTTTTGAGATGGAGTCTCATTCTGTCTTTCAGGCTGGAGTGCTGTGGTGTGATCTCAACTCATGGCAACCTCTGTTTCCTGGGTTCAAGCGATTCTCCGGCCTCAGCCTCCAGAGTAGCTAGGACTACAGAGGTGTACCACCATGCCCAGCTAATTTTTGTACTTTTTTTAGTAGGGGGTTTCACCATGCTGTCCAGGCTGGTATTGAACTCCTGACCTCAGGTGATCCACCCGCCTTGGCCTCCCAAAGTGCTGGGATTACAGGTGTGAGTTTTTTGTTTGTTTTTAGTTTTTTGTAGAGACAGGGTCTTGCTCTCTTGCCAAGGCTTGTCTCAAACTCCTGGCCTCAAGTGATCCTCCCAACTCTGCCTCCCAAAGTGCTGGAATTACAGGTGTGAGCTGCTGTGCCTGGCCCAGAATTACTGTTACCCAAGTATTTCCTTGTTTAGTGTCTATCTTTCCCACTATAACGTAAAGCCCAGCTATGACCAAAGTAAGGCATGCTGTCCAGGAGTTTGCTGAGTCAGTCTAGAACCCCATATTAGCTTATTCCACAGGCCGAAGGGTTCTCCTGTGAACCCCTCTACCTAGCATGCCTCCCCACCACTCAATTTACCAGGTGTGGGATGCATGTAATAGATTTTCCTGATGCGACTACTCTCCAACTAGATGTAGAACCTCAACTCTGCCAGTGTCTATTTCTGAGAGATTCCTCCAGGAGCTGGAAACAATGGCCTCGATACCAAAGAGCTGCTGCAAACAGGGCCAGGGGGACCTCTCTGAAAGCTGTATGTCAAGGATGCCTGTGCCCTGGTGCCACGGTTTGCACGGTTACTACTTGAGATCGCCACTAGGACAGTTACTACTGTCATTACTTGAGACCATCGTTACAAGATTGAATGAAGGGGGACGAACGCAGAAATGAAAACTTAAAACAAAAGTAACTATTTTAAAGGAAGGGTAACATGGGGAAGAAGAAGAGGGCTCCCAGCTTCTAGCGAGCAAAGGCATCTTCTTTATTGGGTAGAAAGAGCAGGGAGCAGGAGGTAACGATTGGTTAACTGCTTAATTGATCACAGGTTCACATTATTGCTAACAGGCTTCAGATGCACCTAATTACAAGAAACACTTGCGCCTGGGGCGTGACTGCCCTCAGCATCCCTTCTGGGTGGCAGACGCAGTTTGTCAGTTTGCCAACAACCTGCTTGCAAGAGAACAGTTTGCTGTTTACTCATATAGCCTCCAGTGGTATACTGAGTTGATCATGACCCTCACTCTTTTGTCACCCACACTTTCCATCCGTTGGAAGGAGGCATTGCCCCCCATTTTCCAATGATCTGGTTGTTACCAATCACACGGTTTTGGCTTTATTTGTTTTGTTTCCTTTTATTCTTTTTCTTTTTTTCAGATGGGGTCTTGCTATGTTGCCCAAGCTGGTCTTGACCTCCTAACCTCAAGTGATCCTCCCACCTCAGCCTTCCAAGTAACTGGGATTAGAGGCACATGCTGTGGTACCTGGCTAGCTTTAAGTTTAGAGAAGTGTTTGAAAGTGCAGTTCCCGGAGTGTTTGTCAAAAATGCAGATTCTGGGGCTCTGAACTTCTGATTCTGATATTTTGTGGCCTTGAAACAATTCCTTCTTTACTGGACTCCTGGGGTAAAAAAACTGAGAGGTGGATCAGTCCCTGCTTTCTTGAAGCGAAGAGCCACCTAAAAGCAGGTCAACCCTCGTTGCTTATGGACAAGTCAAGCTTTGGTAACTTAGAGTTTGCTCATACAAATAACTTCTGATCCAATACCATTTGAAAAACCCCTGCATTGGTATCTTTTGGGGAACTGGACAGCTTAGTCACTCACCCCCACCCAAAGGACATTGTCACACAGCAATAGCTCCCACTCACCCACCGTCACCCGAGCAACTTACTATTTCTAAGCATTCTCAGTATTTCCTTCTCAACTGGAGCTCCAAAATCTACATGTGGATGTGACTAAACAGTTACACTCAGTGGAGAAATCAGATCCGGCCAATAGGTGTTGCCCCTGGCATTTATTTTGAGGGCTTGTGTAGGATGAAGGCCTTAAAATCCCATTCAGAAAGACCTCACCCAGACTCTATTTCCTTCAAAAAGCCACAAACTCTGGTTTGGAGGGAAAGAATCTCCAAAACAAAGTCTCTTCAGCCCCACACACAACCATACGCCTGCCTTCTGCTTCTCTGTTTCACACACTTCTCTCTTTCCAGTGGAGAAGCTGGGCTTATAACCTGATACAGTTTAGATACTTGTCCCTGCCAATCGCATGTTGAAATGTGATCCCCAGTGTTGGAGGTGGGATCTGGTCAACACCAACAATCATGGCGGCAGATGCCTCATGAGTGGCTTGGTGCTACCCCATTGGTGATGAGTGAGTTCTTTATGAGTTCACACAAGATCTGGTTGTTTAAAAGAGGCTGACAGCTGGGCATGATGACTCACACTTGCAATCCCAGCACTTTGGGAGGCCGCAGAGGGTAGATCACCTGAGGTCAGGAGTTCGAGACCAGCCTGGCCAACATGGGGAAACCCCGTCTCTACTAAAAATATAAAAATTAGGTGGGCATGGTGGCACACATCTGTAGTCCCAGCTACTCGGGAGGCTGAGACAGGAGAATCGCTTGAACCTGGGAGGCGGAGGTTGCAACTGCACTCCAGCCTGGGCAAGAGAGTGAGAATCTGTCTAAATAAATAAATAAAACAGAGGCTGACACCTCCTGCTCCCTCTCTCGCTCCCCATCTCACCATATGACACACCTGCTCCCACTTCACCTTCCACCATGATTGGAAGCTTCCTGAGGCCTTCCCAGAAGCAGATGCTGGTGCCATGTTTCTTGCACAGCCTACAGGACTGTGAGCCAAATAAACCTCTTTTCTTTACCCAGTCTCAGGTATTCCTTTATAGGAATTGCAATTTTACATTGTAGCAACACGAAACAGACTAATACACGACCTCAGTGGAAAATCATCCTGGCACTGTTGTGCTCAATGTACCATGAAATTCACAATAGATGCTGACGAAACCACAAGCCACAATCACCCCCACCAAAATCTCAAACCTATGAGAAAGCAAAAGATTAACCCTTTGAGGCATCCTGAAACTGATCACTGGTGGTGAAATTTCGTGACCCAGGCCAACAGTATGGAAATTGCCCCACAGATAAGTGTTCTGTGGATTCTCAGTAACCTGTGTTCAGAAGAGAGCCCTGGCTCTCGGCATCCTCCCACCATGGAAGTACCTTTTTCTCCTGAATGGCTTCCATGCTCTACCCGCTCCATGAGCCAGAGCCTCAGAATGTGGTCCGCTCACGTAGTTAAGAGCTTTTACCAATAACATAACCCCTGGCCCTCCGCCCTCACTCCCTCACTCCCACAATTTCATTCATCACATTTGGTTATTGATGGCAAGTCTACTTCCAAGTTAACTTTGCACGTACTACTTCCTTCCCACTTCAAAACCGAAAACAACAGGAGACCACTAGTTAGAAGAAACAATTCGTGGAAGTGTTTCTTAGGAGTTCGTCAACCACACCCGTACTTTGGAAAGTACTTTTCCCTTTGTACTCCAGCCTCTGAAATTATCCTTACAAAGTCACTTCATGTAGGAGACAGTGAAGAAGATGTGCTGTTTCCAAGGGCAGGGTGTGACAGGCATCCAAAATACCTCCTCTAATTAAGAAATATTTCCAGGCCAGGCATGGTGGCTGACATCTATAATCCCAACACTTTGGGAGGCTGAGGCAGGAGGATCGCTTGAGCCCAGGAGTTTGAGGCTGCAATGAGATATGATGGTGCCACTGTACTCCAGCTTGGGCAACAGAGTGAGATCCTCTCTCTTGGAAAAAAAAAAGAAGGGTTAGTCAAAGACACTTGTTTCCCATTTAAAACACAGTAGTCCCCCCTTACCTGTGAGGGATACGTTTCCAGACCCGCAGTGGATTCCTGATACGGCAGATGGTACTGAACCACAGACAGTTCTTTTTTTTTTTTCCTCTATAGCAATGGACACAGAGTGTATACAGCATAAATATGCTGGACAAAGGGATGATTCACATCCCAGGTGAGAGACAGTAGAATAGCATGAGATGTCATCCCACTACTCAGAACAGCACACAATTTAAAATTTACAAATTGTTTATTTCTAGAGTTTTCCACTTAACATTTTTGGACCATGGTTGACCACAGGAAATGAAAACCTCAGAAAGTGAAACCGTAGATAAGGGGGGAGTATTGTATGCAAAATTAAACAAATTATATCAAGATAGCTCTTTTTTTTTTTTTTTTTTCCATTTCCTTATGGGTTTGAGGTGTTATCAGAATGGTGCTGCAGTTCAAACCTGCATTTCTCTCCCCAAACACATGAGCTATTTGACAGCGACAGCAGCACTATGTACCTGGAATTGCTACTCCTCAAATTCTCTCTCCTCCTTCGCCTTTCCAGCCAAGAACCCTGGCCTTCCATGCCTGTTCCCCACTAAACAACGCTTTCTTGAATGTAACTTGACAACCCAATTCAGTCCGATCCATAGGCATTACATTTCCCTTCAGCAAATTTATACCTCTTGGTCTGCAATTAAGAAGGAAATGTGGTCCGTGGACCCCACGTGTGTTACAGCAGGAAGAAAATGTTTATAGCTGACTTCAAATGAGAACTCCCAGCAAGCTAGGATCCAAATGCAGATCACAAGTAAAGAGTCTGCCCTTCCAAAATGGTTTCTGCTGTGGCCACGTGTGCCTTCTCTCTTCCTTTCATGTTAGGACCTTCCCAGCCATCCACCTTCTTATTTTTCTTACAGGCAGGGTCTTGTTCTGTCATCCAGCCTGGAGTGCATTGGCAGAAGCATAGCTCACTGCAACCTCAACACCCTGAGCTCAAACAATCCTACTGTGTAGTTGGGACTATGGGCATGTGCCACCAAACCCAGCGAAATTTTTTTTATTCTTATTTTTGTAGAGATGGAGTCTTGTTGTGTGGTCCAGGCTGGTCTCCAACTCCTGGACACACGCGATCCTCCCACCTTGGCCTCCCAAAGCACTGGGATTGCAAGCATGAGCCACCATACCCAGTTGCCATCCACCTTCCACACGAAGGAGAAAGTCAAGGGTCAGAAATTAGCAACTGGCCTGATATGGTTTCAACTGTGGGAGCTAGTCCTAAGGCATTACCTGTTTAAATGTGTCCCTAGGATCCATGTGCCTAGCCAAAGGTTCATTGGCATCAATAGCTCTTCTGAAGGCCGGGTGCAGTGGCTCATGCCTGTAATCCCAGCACTTTGGGAGGCCAAGGTAGGGGGAATCCGTTGAGGCCAGGAGTTCAAGACCAGCCTGGGCAACATTATGAGACTTCCATCTCTATATATATAAAAAAAAAAAAAAAAATTAAATTAGGCAGGTGTGGTGGTACATGCCTGCAGTCCCAGCTACTCAGAAGACTAAAGCAGGAGGATCGCTTGAGCCCAGGAGTTTGTGGCTGCAGTGAGCTGTGATTGCACCATTCACTGCACTTCAGCCTAGGCAACAGAGTGAGACCCTGTCTAAAAAGAAGGAAAAGAAAAAGTAATAGCTCCTCTGTTTGGGATTTTGCAAACTCTACTGCCAAAGGCCATTACTGTTGGCAGATGTGAACAAGGACAGCGCTGGCTGGTGTTTCTCTAAGCTGAGCTAACCACACTGCTGCTTCCTCATGCCTATGAGAAGTGCTGAATGAGCCCTCCATTGGCCAGCAGTCCACTGAGCCTCCTTCCAGTCCTCCCTGCCCTCACCCTCTTGTCTGGGTTCTGTTTCAAGTGTTTCTGGTTTCTGTGGCATGTTGCCTGTGAATGTTAAATATTCAGCAATCTCTGGGCTCCTTAGTGCTTTTATGCAAATAGCTTGGCTTGGAGAAAAGAACAGGTTTATCTAAACAAGCGGGAGCAGCACAGCAAATGAGCAGAGTCAACAGTTCAAATAAAGTTAAAAAGGGCCAGGCGCAGTTGCTCACGCCTGAAATCCCAGCACTTTGGGAGGCCAAGATGGGTGCATTGCCTGAGGTCAGGAGTTCGAGATCAGCCTGGCCAACATGGTGAAACCCCATCACTACTAAAAACACAAAAATTAGCCCGGCGTGGTGGTGCATGCCTGTAGTCCCAGCTACTTGGGAGGCTGAGGCAGGAGAATCACTTGAACCCAGGAGGCAGAGGTTGCAGTGAGCTGAGATCATGCCACTGCATTCCAGCCTGGGCGACAAAGCAAGACTCTGTTTCAATAAAAAAAAAGAAAATGAAGTTAAAAAGGAAGAAGCCTACCTATTCAACAAGACACACACACCACAAACACAACACAGCAAAGGTGGGGGACGAGAATGCACCTCTATAGAAGACAGGGTGGTGCAGGCAGGGCTAAGGGTGTAAGTCCTCAGGAAGTGAATCCTGCAGGTCCTTGTGCAAATATCAACCTCTCTGTGTTCTCTAAAATGGAGAGATTTGGGCTGACCTGATAGTGCTTTTGTGAAGATTAAATGCAATGAGGCACGTGCTTGGTTCCAAACACATGCGCTCCAATTAGGCCAAAATGTACTGCTAAAAGGAGACCTGAGCATTATCCAAAGAAAGGCTTTATCTGTACATATTTAAAATCTGGAGGCTGGGTGTGGTGGCTCACGCCTGTAATCTGAGCAACTTTGGGAGGCTGAGGTCAGAAGATTGCTTAAGGCCAGGCATTCAAAACCAGCCTGGGCAACATGGTGAGACCATGTCTGCACAAAAAAAAAAATAAAAAAAACAGTATTTTTAATTAGTTGGGCATGGTGGTGCACACCTTAGTTCCAGGTGAGAGGATCAGTTGAGTGCAGGAGATTGAGGCTGCAGTGAGCTATGATCACGTCACTGCACTCCAGCCTGGGTGACAAAGCGAGACCCCGTCTCAAAAAATAATAAAATAAAAAGAAAAAATAAATTAAAAAAAATTTGACAGTTCAAAAAATTGCATGCGTGTATGTTTTCTATACACACACACACTCAGCCTGTGTTCTTTGCAATAAACAATGATTATCAAAATAATGATTATGTAGTAATACTGGCTACTACATGCCAAGAGCTGTACCAGTAGCTTTAATCTATACTCCTTTCATTTTCAAAACAGCCTTTGAGGGAACGACTAGAGTTCAGTTTCTCAAAGAGAGAAGTTACTTGCCTCCGACTATACCACAGTGAGTGACAGATCCCAAGGACCAACTTCAGGGCTGCCCGACACTCACATGCAGGTTCTTAGCACTGTACTGCACAACCTCCATCTTGGGCAGAAAAGCTGCTGCTCTGTGCAAGTTGGAAATGTCCATCCAGCACAGACCTCCTGTTTCCCAGATGCTGAGTATATGAAAAAACTGCTAAAGTAAGCTTCAGTTCAGAGAGAAGCAGATTCCTCCTCGTGTGAGCTGCCAAACTGTGCTGACAGCGAATGTGTTCCAACAGAACTCTCCAGATCTCTCTCCTACCCAGTGAATTCCCCTCGTCCAGGCGGCAGCCCCAACAAACCGCTCAGGGGTCCCCATTCCAGGGGTGTGACCTCTCTCCACTGCGCAGAGACAGCAAATGGACCACAGGAACCCAAGACACTCTCAAAGCACATCCACATGTGCCAGGCCTAATTAGCTTATTTTTACCTACGCTACTCCTCCCAGCAGTGTTCAATCCCTGCAGCCAAAAGGCTAAGGACCCAGCTGCCAGCGCCTCGGCGTCCGCTTCTCAGAGCCTGTTCATAATTAATTTTATAAAGGGCCTTGGCTCCCCAGCCTCATTCCATGTGCCTGATTCAGGTGAGGTCATGACAGTAATCACTGCCAAAGTTCTGTCCAATGGACGACGAAACGCTCACTGGTGTGCATGTGTGTGCATGTGTGCCTACATGTACACGTGTGTGTGTGTGTGTGTGTGAGAGAGAGAGGAGAGAGCGATAAAGAGACTCTTGGCCAGGCGTGGTGGCTCATGCCTATAATCTCAGCACTTTGGGAGGCCAAGGCCAGGCGGATCACTTGAGATCAGGAGTTCAAGACCAGCCTAAGCAACATGCGGAAACCCATCTCTACTAAAAATACAAAAATTAGCTGGGCACGGTGGTATGTGCCTATAATCCCAGCTACTCAGGAGGCTGAGGCAGGAGGATCACTTGAGCCCAGGAAGTGGAGGTTGCAGTGAACCCAGATTGTGCTGCTGCACTCCAGCCTGGGTGACGGGAGTGAAACCCTTTCTCAAAAAAGAGAGAGAGAGAAAGAGAGAGAGAGACTCTTCAACACATAAAGAAGCTAATAAAAGAGGCTCCCATGCTTTTTAAACCCTGACCTGGCCGGAAATGGTATTTTTTTTTAAACATTCAGTAATTTATTCAATTAATTGAGTGGTTTTTGTGTGAGTGCCAGACACCACCCTGGGTACTGGGGTTATAAAAATAACTCAGACTCATGATCTCTGTTCTCAAGGACTCATCATCAAATGGAGAATCTACACATGTAAATGACAATAAGGTGATTAATGCCATGTGTATTAGTCTATTCTCATGCTGCTAATAAAGACATGCCCAAGACTGTGTAATTTATAAAGGCAAGAGGTTTAGTGCACTCACAGTTCCACACAGCTGGGGAGACTTCACAATCATGGCGGAAGATAAAGGAAGAGCAAAGCCACATCTTACATGGCAGCAGGCAAGAGAGAACGAGAGCCAAGCGAAAGGGGAATCCCCTTCAAAAACCATCAGATCTCATGAGATGTATTCACTACCACGAGAACAGTATGGGAGAAACTGCCCCATAATTCAATAATCTCCCACCAGATTCCTCCTACAACACATGGGAATTATGGGAGCTACAATTCAAGACGAGATTTGGGTGGAGACACAGTCAAACCATGTCACCATGACAGGCATTAATGTAAGTGGTTACGGGAGCACAAGGGAACATTTCACTCAGTCTTAGGAGGTGCAGGAAGACTTCCTGGAAGCCATTAAAAGTCCAGAACCAAGCTTAGAACCTAGCACAGGGGATTAAATCAAGTGTCTTCTATGTTGACTTCATGAAGACCAAATAAGAATTAGCTAGGCCAAAATGGGGGGACCATATCTGTATCCAGTAGGAATCGTTTTGCCTACAGCAAATAACTTAAACAAATAGGGGGTTTATTTTTCTTACATAAAAAGAAATCTAGAGATAGGCAGTAGTTAATATTGACCCAACATCTCAGGGATGTCAGGAATAACATGTTGGCTGTGTGCCTGATATTTCCCTCATGGTCACAAAATAATTCCTTTAGCTCCAGACATTGCATTTGCCTCCAAAGCTAAAAAAAAGAATGAAGCATCATGTCAATGTCAGCTCCTCTTTTTAAAGAAAAGTTTTCTCTCAAAAGTGTCCCAATATGTTTCTGCTCATTTATGGTTGGCCAGACCTTCCTACATGGCTACCCCTAGCAGTGAGAGAACCCAAGAAAGTAAGAATTTTGCTTTTAGGTTCCATGGTGAAGCTAAAGCATGGAAGAAGGAAGCTGGGATGATGGGCTTTGGGTGGGCCAAGCAGCAGAGTCGACCGTAGTATTCCAAAGGCTATTTTTCTTTTTCCTTTTTATTTTTTTTAATTGTTTTTGTTGTTGTTGTTTTAAAACAGGGTCATGGTGTGTTGTCCAGGCTGGAGTGCAGTGGTACAATCACTGCAGCCTCCCTCTGAGTCTATTTTTCTTTAGCACTTCCTGATTTCATTTACTATCCATTCAATTACTAGCAATTCTTGTTATCTTTATGTTAGAGTCCACATAAGGCACAAAGTCTCTGCCTTGAGATGCAAACTAATCAGGACAAGGGCTAAGGACAGTGACGGGGATGGGCAGGGAGGGGTGGGAGAGCTTTCCGGGAGAAATCTTCTCTCACCCTCTTCAGGAGCCTTTTTCCACCCATCCTCCTCCTCCTCCAATTATTCAGGTTCTCTCTATATCTTTTAATTAAAAAAAAAAAAACTTCAGGCTGGGCACGGTGGCTCACGCCTGTAATCTCTGCACTTTGGGAGGCTGAGGCGGGCAGATCACAAGGTCAGGAGATCAAGACCATCCTGGATAACACAGTGAAACCCTTGTCTCTACTAAAAAAAAAAAAAAAAAAAAAAATTAGTTTGGCGTGGTGGCGGGCGCCTGTAGTCCCAGCTACTCGGAAGGCTGAGGCAGGAGAACGGCGTGAACCCAGGATGTGGATCTTGCAGTGAGTCAAGATCACGCCACTGCCCTCCAGCCTGGGCGACAGAGCAATACTATGTCTCAAAAAAACAAAAAACAAACAAATAACAAAAAAAACTTCATTGCCATAAAAATACATATAACATAAAACGTGCTATTTTAGCCATTTTTAAGCATACAGTTCAGTACTGTTAAGTACATTCACAGTGTTGTGCAACCAATCTCCAGAACTCTTTTTCATCATTCAAAACTGGACATTGATACTCATTATAACAACTCCTCATGTCTCCCCACCCCCAACCCCTGGCAACATCGTTCTACTTTCTGTCTCTACGCATTTGACTACTTTAAGCATCTCATCTAAGAGAAATCATCCTGTACTTGTCCTTTGGTGACTGGTTTATTTCATTCAGCATAATGCCCTCAAGGTTCATCCATGTTGCAGTATGTGTCACCATGTCCTTCCTTTTGAAGGCTGAGTAATGTTCCATTGTATGAATATGCCATATGTCCCATTTTGTTTATCCATTCATTCACTGATGGAATCGATGGGCATCAAGTCCTATCTGTTTTCTTTTTTTTTTGAGATAGGGTCTCACTATGTTGCCCAGACTTGATCTCAAACTCTTGGGCTCTAGTGATCCTCCCACCTCAGCCTCCCAAGCAGCTAGAATTATAGGCATGAGCCACCACGCGCAGCTTCCTATCTGTTTTTGTAAACCTGAACAAAAATGCTTTCTCCCAGGATGACCAGACCAATCTAGTGCTCAGTAACCCTTCGCAGTGTAATCATCGTCTCTGTGAGAAATAAACAAACATCTATTGGTTTCAGCCACTGACATTCTGTGTTTTCTGTTAGTAAAAGCCTAATCTTTGTTGATATACCTCATTTGTCAAACAGATATATCTCCAAGGCTGATAATTACATGATACGTACATTAGTTTGTTTCGTGATATGGTTTGGCTGTGTCCCCACCCAAATCTCACCTTGAATTGTAATAATCCCCACACGTCAACGATTGGGTCAGGTGGAGATAATTAAATCATGGGGGCTGTTTCCCACATACTGTTCTCATGGTAGTGACTAAGTCTCATGAGATCTGATGGTTTTATAAATGGGAGTTTCCCTGCACAAGCCCTCTTGCCTGCTGCCATGTAAGACATGACTTTGCTCCTCATTTGCATTCAGCCATGATTGTGAGGCCTCCCCAGCCATGTGGAACTGTGAGTCCATTAAACCTTTCTTCTTTATAATTACCCAGTGTCAGGTATGCCTTTATTAGCAGCGTGAGAACAGACTAACACATTTGGGCTGCCATAATAAAATACTACAGACTAAGTGGCTTAAATAACCGAAATGTAGTTTCTTACAGTTCTGGAGGCCGGAAGTCCAAGATCAAGATGTTGGCACTGTTGGTCCATTCTGAGGCCTCTCACCTTGGTTTGCAGATGGCCGCCTTCTCACTGTGTCCTCAGGTGGCCTTTCCTCTGTGGGCAGGTGCCCCCAGTGTCTCTGTGTCCAAATCTCCCCTTCTTATAAAAACACCAGTCAGATTGGATTAGGACTCACCCTAATGGCCCCATTTTTAACTTAATCACCTCTTTAGAGATTCGATCTCCAAATACAGTCACATTGTGAAGTACTGGGGGTTAGGACGTCAGCACATAGATTTGGAGAGAGGACATAATTTTGTCCATAACAGTATGAACTCTGTGGTCATACCAGTTGCTAACATACTCACACCACTGCATGCCAGCCTAGGTGACAGAGTGAGACTCTGTCTCTAAAAAAGAAAAAGAAGAAAAGAGAAAAAAAGCCTAAACCACTAACCGTTACTATTTCTAAAGCTGAAGCAAAACAGGTGAGTTATAAATAATTCTTAATTTTTCTTTTTTTTTTTTTTTTAATCCTGGGTGTAAAGACCAAGTTAGAAACCAAAGCTTCAGAGAAATAAGTTGGCTCCAAGCAGAAGCATGGCCTTTGAGTCAAAATGCCCATCTGACTGTGTCCCTCACCCTGCCCCCAACCTCTTCACCACCACCTGTCAGAATAGCTGCCAGCCAGTGGTCTCTGCAAGTTTCCAGCAAATATTCCTTCTTTGCAGAGAGGACACAAATACCTGAGACTGGAAATAAATTTCTTGAAGTTGCTCAGGTCCTTTACCTAGTTAAGTTGAGCTGCTTTATTGATTTATTTATGAGATAGAGTCTCACTCTGCCTCCCAGGCTGGAGTGCAGTGGAGCAATCTGGGCTCACTGCAACCTTCGCCTCCTGGGCTCAAGCAATCCTCATGCCTCAGCCCCCCGAGTAGCTGAGATTACAGGGATGTGCCACCGTGCCCAGCTAAATTTTGTATTTTTAGTAGAGATGAAGTTTTGCCATGTTGCCCAGGCTGGTCTTGAACTCCTGCCCTCAAGTGATCTGCCTACCTCAGCCTCCCAAAGTGCTGGGACTACAGGCATGAGCCACCTCACCCGGCCCAAGTTGAGCTATTTTAAACAGTGTTTGGAGAAAACGTTTTTTCCAACAATTACTACCAAGTTCTTTCTAAATAGTTTATAGTGCATGGTTTCTAAATGTCCTATAATAATTAAAATTTAAAAAGAGCAAACATTTAGTATTTACTAGGTTCTAGGCACTATGGTAAGTACTTTATAGGTATCTCAATTAATTATCACAATTGTATGATAGAAGCAGGGGTGTCTTAGTCCATTTTGCACTGCTGTAAAGGAATACCTGAGGCTGGGTAATTTATAAAGAAAAGAGGCTTATTTGGCTCACGGTTCTGCAGGCTGTACAGAAGCATGGTGCCAGCATCTGCTTCTAGTGAGGACCTCAGGAAGCTTCCAGTCATGGTGGACGGCAAAGAGGAGCTAATGTGTCACATGATGAGACGAGAGAGGGAGCAAGAGAGAGGCCGGAGGGGGTGCCAGACACGTTTGGTTTTTTTGTTCAGACTGGATCTCCCTCTGTCACCCAGGCTGGAGCAAGGTGGTGTGAACATGGTTACCCTAGCTTTGACCTCCTGGGCTGAAGTGATCCTCCTGCCTCAGCCTCATAAGTATCTGGGCCTATAGGCTTGTATGACCCTCCCTAGGTAATTTTTTATCTATTTTTTCTTTTTTTTTTTTTTTGTGGAGACAGGATCTTGCCATGTTGCTCAGGCTGGTCTTGAACTCCTGGGCTCAAGCAATCCTCCAGCCTCCCAAAGTTTTGGGATTACAGGCATGAGCCACCATGCCTAGCCTCTTAGATTCTTTTAAACAATCAGATCTCTAGGGAACTAACAGACTGAGAACTCATTTATTACCTTGAGGAGGGCACCAAACCACTCATGACCCAAACACCTTCTGCCAGGACCCACCTCCAACACTGGGGATTCATTTTTTTTTTTTTTAGACAGAGTCTTGCTCTGTCATCCAGGCTGAAGTGCAGTGACACGATCTTGGCTCACTGCAGCCTCAAATTCCTGAGCTCAAGCAATCCTCCCGCCTCAGCCTCCTGAGTAGCTGGGACTCATAGTGCATGTCACCATACCCAGATAATTTTTTAAATCTTTTATAGAGATGAGGTCTCACTTTGTTACCCAGGTTGGTTTTGAACTCCTGGGCTCAAGTGATCCTTCTGCCTTGGCTTCCCAAAATACTGGGATTACAGGCATGAGCCACCACCACGCCTGGCTGTTGTTTTTCTTTTCAAGTGACAAATTTTCGTCACCTCTTCCAGGCCACCTGCATGTCCGTGTGCGTTTCACAGTGCACAGCATTTAACTGCATTCATCAGCCATACTAATCCTACTTGCTCGTTTGCCCAAGTCATGCCAAAACCATCAGGTCGGCTCAGTGCTTCCCTCTCACTTGGCCTGTGATTTTGATGTCCTCCCCACCTCCGCCTCTCAGAACTGTGTGTTCAAAGAAAGACCTTGGATTCAAACTTCTATCTACCCAGACTCATCTTTGCTAGCTAGAACTGTGACTTCCAGACCTCTCCCTCTCTCCCTCTGTGCTGCTGATTCAAATTTTAAAATTCCCCCAGGAGGTGACTCCAATCAGTAGGAGGAGACGTGGTCCAGAAATGATCTGGGAGGGTTTTGTCAGTAGGTCTCACCAACAAAACAGATCTGCACCAGCAAAGGCACGAGCGTGGCCTCACTGTAACAAGAACAGAGAGGCTCCGGCCTGAGCGGCACCAGGTCTGCCCTGCGCAGCAGTGGGGCATAAGCACGATGGCTGATAAAAGGACAGGGAGCCTGGAATGATCTGATAAGAAGCAGATCCCACTGCAGAATCTTAAACAGAGCAAGGGCGTGATCAGAATGGTGATGGGGACTCCGTTCTATGGGCTGGGTGACTGGAGAAGGTAAGAGGCAGCAGAGAGGACGGTCAGGACAGACACTAGAGCAATCAGCGTGACGGGGACAGACGGATCCTGACTTATGACTGTGGGAACAGACACCGCTGGGAGTCATCAGAGAGCAATTGTAGGGAAGGACAAGGACTTGGTGGTTGTCTGAATATGGGGTGTAGAAGGCATAGGAATAACAAGCGCCAAGTTTCTCCCCCCAGGAATAAAGAGTGCTGGAACTGGAATCGGGGCACTCAGAAATCAATTGAGAGACCAGGGCAGTGGCTCATGTCTATAATCCCAGCACCCTGGGAGGCCGAGGCGGGAGGATCGTTTGAGGCCAGGAAATCAAGACCAGCCTGGGCAACATAGTGAGACCTTGTCTCTACAAAAACATTTTTAAATTACCTGGAATGGTGGCTCATACCTGTAAATTTATTTTATTTTATTTTTTGAGATGGAGTCTCACTCTGTCACGTCGCCCAGGCTGGAGTGCAGGGGTGGGATCTCGGCTCAATACAACCTCCGTCTCCTAGGTTCAAGTGATTCTCATGCCTTGGCCTCCCAAGTAGCTGAGACTACAGGCACACAATACCACGCCCAGCTAATTTTTGTATTTTTAGTAGAGACAGGGTTTTGCCAGGCTGGGCTGGAACTCCTGGCCTCAAGTGATCCACCTGCCTCGGCCTCCCAAAGTGCTGAGATTACAGGCGTGGTCCCAGCACCCATCCATACATGTAATTTTTTAATTGATGAGGTGGCTTATACCTGACTACCTATATTCCCAGCTACTTGGAGGCTGAGGCAAGAGGACCGCTTGAGCCCAGGAATTCGAGGCTGCAATGAACTATGATTACACCACCACACTGCAGCCTGGGAGACAGAGCGAGACACTATCTAAAAAAAAAACAAAAAACAAAAAAAAAACCTGAAAGCAAAGAGTCAAAGCCTGACATTCCAGAAAAGGAGCAGAGATGCTCTCTGAACACAGGATAATGAGAAAATAATCTGCTGTTTAAGCTGGAGCTCAAGCCTCAGACATCCCAACAGCCCACAAGGTGATGGAACAAAAATGTGTAAACACAGCACCTGTATTCTCACCTACCCAGGAGGCTGAGGCAGGAGGATCACTTGAGCCCAGGAGTTCAAGGCTGCAGTGAGCCACGTTCATGCCATGGCACCCCAGCCTGGACAAGAGAGCAAGACCCTGTCTCAAAAGAAAAAAGTCAGATGGCACTGTTCCAGTGTCACAAGAGGGTCCTAAAATCCCAGCATCTCTCTCCAAACCCCAGCAGCACTACCACCACCTTCATTCAGGCCTCTTGCCCATTACCCTGGCTTTGGTAACAGCCTCCCTAGCTTGACTCCCTGCTTGTGGTGTCCAGTCCCTCTGTATTCCACATCTGGTCTCCACATGACAGGCCCTAGTATTTTCTTTTTCTTTTTCTTTTTCTTTTTTTTTTTTTTTTTTTTTTGAGATAGAGTCTAGCTCTGTTGCCCAGGCTGGAGTGCAGTGGCACTATCTTGGCTCACTGCAACCTCCACCTCCCAGGTTCAAGCAATTCTCCTGCCTCAGCCTCCCAAAAAGCTGGGATTACAGGTGCCCACCACCACACCTGGCTAATTGTATTTTCGGTAGGGATGGGGTTTCACCATATTGGCCAGGTTGGTCTCGAACTCCTAAGCTCAGGTGATCCGCCCACCTTGGCCTCTGAAAGCACTGGGATTACAGGTATGAGCCACCACCCCTGGCCCCCAGTCTTTCCTCAGTGTGAATACTATCTGAGGCCACTACTGGTTTCAGTTTGCATTCCAGGGCTGATGCACCAGGCCCTCCAGACCCAGTCTCCAACGCTCTCTGGCTTCACCTCTCAGCAGCCTCCCTGGCTCCTCTGACTCCTAAAGCACCCACCTCTGGCTCCTAGGCCCTTATCACTAGTGGATTGCTCTGTCCACAAACCTTCTGCCCACTTTGCAACACCAGCTAGCCTTTTGACTCGTCTTCAAGGCTCAGTTCAAAGGTCATCTGCTTTCTCCAACACTGCATTGAGAGTATCTCTTCTGCCCCCGCAAGCATCCTAGGCTTCCTGACATTGGGGTGCTTGTCGCATGGCACGAACCTCTCTTGCTGCAATTGCCAAGCCCCACACCCTGGGCCCCACAGCAGGAGCAACATCATTTTCATGGTGAGAGACCTCATTCCTGGCATTTAGCTTGGCCGGGCTCACTCTGAGCACACAGTCAATGTTTAAATGAATAGATGATGTCATCAGAGCCTTGGCATGTTGCTACTTGCGAGTATGCCGTCTCAGAGAAGAAAAGGTTAGCGGTTTAAGAACACAAACTCCAGAAGGACTTAGATGCATATGCCCGCCATGCACTCCTCACTGTGTGGCCTTGGGCCATCGCTAATATGAGTGCTATAAAAATTCTCTATGTATTCACTCATTTAATCCTCACAGTCACTCTATGAGGGACATATGGGACATACTGCTGGGGCTGCAGCATTTTTGTTTTGTTTTGTTTTGTTTTATTTTTTGGAGACAGTCTCTCCCCGTCACGCAGGCTAGAGTGCAGTGACGTAATCTCGGCTCACAGCAACCTCTACTTCCCAGGTTCAAGCAATTCTCTTGCCTCAGCTTCCCAAGTAGCTGGGATTACAGCACACGCCACCACGCCTGGCTAATTTTTGTATTTTTAGTAGAGACAGAGTTTTGCCATGTTGGCCAGGCTGCTCTCGAATTCCTGAGCTCGAGCAGTCTTCCCACCGTGGCCACCCAAAGTGCTGGGGTTAAAGATTTGAGCCACCACGCCTGGCCTAGGGTTATTATCATTACTTTTTTTTTTAAGAGATGGTGGCTCACTCTGTGGCCCAGGCTGGAATGCAGTTATAGCTTACTATGGCCTGGAAACTCCTGGGCTCCAGTGATCCTTCCACTTCAGCCTCCTGAGTAGCTGGAACTAAAGGCATGTGCCATCATGCCTGGCTAATTCGTTTATTTTTTGTAGAGATGGGGGTCTTGCTATGTTGCCCAGGCTGGTCTGGAACTCCTGGCCTCAAGCGATCCTCCTGCCTCAGACTCCCGAGTAGCTGGGACTATAGGCATGCACCATCACACTGGCTAATATTTTCATTTTTTATAGAGATGGGGGTCTCACTACATTGCCCAGGCTGGTCTGGAACTCCTGGCCTCAAGTGATCCTCCTGCCTCAACCTCCCAAAATGCTGGGATTTACAGAATAATAAGCCGAGGCACAGAGATGTTAGATAACTTGGTAAATGAGAAAGTCAGGATTGGAAGCCTCATCCTTAACCACTAGGTTGTACTGCCTAGCTTAGCACAAGGCCAGACACATCACAAGTACTCGAGAAATGTGAGCCTCCACCAGACAACAGCTTTGGAGAGCTCCAAAATGCAAATCAGTTCCCCGTATCTAGGAGAGCACGCAGCCTGGTCCATCCATGCTTTAATCCAGAACAGAACCTTCAACCTCTGGTGTCATTTTGGCCCCAGCACCAGCATCACCAGGGGAAGTTTCCTTCACACAAAGGAATACTGTATGGATTGTCATTGAAATGACCACAAACTAAGAAGAACTCAATTTCTTTATCTGTAAAATAAAGGGAAATAGGCCGGGCGTGGTGGCTCATGCCTGTAATCCCAACACTTTGGGAGGCCGAGGGCGGGGGTGGATCACTTGAAGTCAGGAGTTCGAGACCAGCCTGGCCGACATGGAAAAACCCCGCCTCTACTAAAAATACAAAAATTAGCCTGTCGTGGTGGCACGGGCCTGTAGTCCCAGCTACTCGGGAGGCTGAGGCAGGGAGAATTGCTTGAATCCCGGAGGTGGAGGTTGCAATGAGCCCAGATCGCGCCACTGCACTCTAGCCTGAGCGACAGAGTGAGACTCTGTCTCAAAATAAATAAATAAATAAACAAATAAAAATAAAGTGGAAATAAAGGCATTGACTACCTCACAGTGTTGTTCTTAAGTTTAAATGAAATAAGATGGGAAGTTGAGGCAGGAGCACTGCTTGAGGCCAAAAGTTCAAGACCAGCCTGAGCAATATAGGGAGACTCCCACCTCTACAAAAAATAAAAAATCAGTCAGGTGTGGTGGCGCACGCCTGTGGTCCCAGTAACTTGGGAGGCTGAGGTGGGATGATCACTTGAGCCCAGGAGGCAGAAGCTGCAGTGAGCTATGATGGCACCTCTGCACTCCAACCTAAGCAACAGAACAAGACTCCATCAAAAAAAAAAACTTGCGACCAGGTGCGGTGGCTCATGCCTGTAATCCCAGTGTGATTTGGGCGGCTGAGGTGGATGGATCATGAGGTCAGGACATCAAGACCATCCTGACCAACATGGTGAAACCCTGTCTCTACTAAAAGTACAAAAATTAGCCAGGCGTGGTGGTGGGCACCTGTAATCCCAGCTACTCAGGAAGCTGAGACAGGAGAATCTCTTGAACCCGAGAGGCAGAGGTTGCAGTGAGCTGAGATCACGCCACTGCACTCCAGCCTGGGTGACAGAGCGAGACTCCGTCTCAAAACAAACAAACAACGAACACAACTCCCAAATAACACAACACACGTGCACACACACCCACCTCACACCATTATTTATAAATGGAAAAGAATTTATCGATGAAGGCCAGTTTATACTCATCTCATAACGGTTTTTGCTTGTTCGTAATGCAGTACCATTAGTTTCTAGTTTTGCAGAGTTGTAATCACTACAAAAGCTACTATGGGACAGAAGAAGATGGAGCTGGCAGCCGACTTCACAAGGCAGCTGGCTTCACAAGGCAGGCCTGTACATTTGTGTTTCCTAGCTTTTGTGTGCTTAAGTTCACAAACCAAAGTCCTCATCAACAAGCCTTTTACATTTGAATAGATTACAAAGTGTTTATAGGTCTGAGTCCTTGCAAGACAGTAGTTAATTGGCCTCACAAACAGCAGCAGGAGACTCTCATTATCCTGATTTAACAAAGGAAGACACTTCATCCAGAGAAGTTAAGGGACTGGATCCAGGCCCTAGTGCTGAGTCTAATCATCATTGTCATCAGCATCGTTATCATCGTCACTAATTTTTAACACGCTAGAAGTACACTCCAACAATCTGTCCTCATCTGCCAGGAGCTCGTAGATTAACAGACCTTTGATGTAACCATTTTTCAAAGAGCTAAGTAGGTAATAAAACATAAATATTTATTGAAAGTAATACTGGAACCTCAGGCCTCATTCCTCATTAGAAGGAGACCAAGGGGCTAAATATAAAATTGTGGGGCAGTCACCTTTCTGCTGGGGATCTGTTTCCCCATCAGTAGTGAAGAATTAGTACCACCTGGCTGGGTGCAGTGGTTCATACCTGTAATCGCAGCATTTTGGGAGGCCGAGGCAGACAGATCACTTGAGGTCAGGAGTTCGAGACCAGACTGGCCAAAATAGCGAAACCCCATCTGGACTAAAAATACAAAAATTAGCCAGGTGTGGTGGCACACACCTGTAATCCCAGCTACTCGGGAGGCTGAGGCATGAGAGTCACTTGATCCTGGGAGGTAGAGGTTGCAGTGAGTCGAGATAACACCACTGTACTCCAGCCTGGGTGACAGAGCAAGACTCTGTCTCAAAAACAAAGTACCACCTGGCTGAGTGTGGTGGCTCACACCTGTCATCCCAGCGCTTTGGGAGGCTAAGGCAGGAGGATTGCTTGAGGCCAGCAGTTCGAGACAGCCTGGGCAACACAGACAGATGCCATCACTATAAAAAATTAGCTGGTCATGGTGGAACATGCCTGTAGTCCCAGCTACTTAGGAGGCTGAGATAGGAGGATCACTTGAACCCAGGAGGTCCAGGCTGCAGTGAGCTGTCATTGCACCACTGCATTCTAGGCTGGGCAACAGAGCAAGACCCTGTATCAAAAGAAGAAGAAGAAGGAGAATTAGCACCACCTGACAATGTCTTCTTTCCTAGGGATTGGTTGAGATATTTGTTACACACCTAGATTCCTAGGCCTCTATACTGCAGATCTGGGGTGGGCCTAGGATCAGAGACTATGAAGATTGTTATTTTAACTAAGGATGCAACAGAGGTCAGGACAGAAAGCTTTGGGGCTAAATGTGTCCAAGGCAGTCATTGTTCAATGTGGCCCTCACAGCTGCTGACCCAGAAACATGGCTTATTTTTAGAAGTCTGGACAAACCCAAAGCCTGACAGATCACTTTTCTCTGTAGTACATAGAACTGAATTGAACTAAGAACCTTGAATGGATAGTAACATGGTCATCTAATTAGGACCTTTTTCCACAGGGCACAGCCTGCTCAAGAGTAACTCAGAAGGGCATAAATATGAGAAATGGCCCAGATCAGATGGCTCGGGCTTTAAGTGACCTTGGGCAAGTTACTTATCTTTTATTTTTTGTCTTTGAGGCAGGGTCTCACTCTCAATCCCAGGCTGGAATGAAGTGGCAAGATCTCGGCACACCACAACCTCCACCTCCTGAGCTCAAACAATTCTCCTACCTCAGCCTCCGGAGTAGCTGAGACCACAGGAGCACGCCACCATTCCTGGCCAAATTTTGTATTTTTTTTTTTTTTTTTTTGTGGAGAAGGGGTCTCATCATGTTGCCCCAGCTGTTTTTTTTTTTTTTTTTTTTAGACAGAGTCTCGCTCTGTCACCCAAGCTAGAGTGCAGTGGCACCATCTTGGCTCACTGTAACCTCTGCCTCTCGTGTTCAAGCTACTCTGCCTCAGCCTCTGGAGTAGCTGGGATTACAGGCACCCACCACCACGCCTGGCTAATTTTTGTACTTTTAGTGGAGACAGGGTTTCACCATGTTGGCCAGGCTGGTCTCAAACTGCTGGCCTCAAGTGAACCACTGGCCTCCCAAAGTACTGGGATTACAGGCATGAGTCACCGTGCCCAGCCCCAGGCTGGTCTTGAACTCCTGTAAATTCTCTTCCTTGAGCCTCAGTTTCCTCATCTGTAAAGTGCAAGTAATATACAACATGAATAAACCTTAAAAACATTATATTAAGTGAAAGAGGCCAGACACAAAAGGCCACATATCATATAATCCCATTTACATAAAATCTCCAGAGTAGGCAAATCCATTGAGATAGAAAGCAGATTAGTGCCTGCTAGGGGCTGAGGGAGGGAGGAATGGGGAGTGACTTTTTAATAATTAGGACTTGCCCTTTGGGGCAATGAAAATGTCTGGAACTAGATAATGGTGATGGCCACACAACCTTGTGGATATATTAAATGCCACTGAATTGTACATGTCAGAATAGTTAAATGATGTTATTTTATGTGCAGTTTATTACAGTTTTTTTAATGCAATCAAGGCCGAGCTCAGTGGCTCAGGCCTGTAATCCCAACACTTTGGGAGCCCAAGGCAGGTGGATCACTTGACCCTGGGGTTTCGAGACCAGCTTGGGAAACATAATGAGACCTTGTCTTTACAAAAAATATTTAAAAATTAGCCAAGCGTAGTGCCGTTTTGCCTGTAGTCCCAGCTATTCTGGAGGCTAAGGTGGGAGGATCACTTGAGCCTGGAAGGTCAAGGCTGCAGTGAGCCAAGATTGCGCCACTGCACCTTAGCCTGAGTGACAGAGATTCCGTCTCATAATAAGTAATTAAAAATAAAAATACAGATTCCAGGGCCCTGCCCCCAGGGACTGTAAGTGAAGCTCAGCAGTCTGTATTTTGAAAAGCTTTCTGTGCGATTCGAAGGAAGAGCCAAATCTCAGACCAATGACCAAGTCCTTCCCAAACTTGCCCAGTCACAAGAGACACATGGGGCACCAGTTAAACACAGATTCCCAGGACTTTCTTCTGGGATGATGCCCTGGAATCAGAATGTGTAATAAAGCACATCAGATAATTCATGGGATCCGGCAAATTTGGGAAGCATGGCTTCAGTCGCACTTTTTTTTTTTTTTTTTTTTTTTTTGAGACAGTCTCACTCAGTCACTCAGGCTGGAGTAAAGTAGCATGATCCCAGCTCACTGCAACCTCTGCCTCCCAGGTTCAAGTGATCCTCCTGCCTCAGCCTCCTGAGCAGCTGGGGTTACAGGCATGCACCACCATGCTCAGCTAATGTTCTAAAATTTTTTATAGAGACAGGGTCTCACTATATTGCCCAGACTGCATTCAAACTCCTGGGCTCAAGGGACCCTCCCATTCAGCCTCCCAAAGTGCTGGCATTATAGGTGTGAGCCACCATGCCTGGCTAACAGTCTTAGACACACCATACACAACCCAATTCTCATCTCTCAAGCCTTAATCTCTTCACACTGGAATAACCCCACAAGATATTTTGGTTCCCCCATAATAAAATGAAACCAGTTGCCTATAAGGTCAAAAGCCATCCTAGGCTGGGCCTGGTGGCTCACGCCTGTAATCCCAGCACTTTGGGAGGCTGAGATTGGAGGATCACTTGAGGCCAGGAGTTCCAGACCAGCCTGGCAAACATGGTGAAACCCTGTCTCTACTACAAATACAAAAATGAGCCAGGCATGGTGGCAGGCACCTGTCATTCCAGCTATTCCAGAGACTGAAGCAGGAGAATCACTTGAACCTGGGAGACCGAGATTGTAGTGAGCTGAGATCATGCCACTGCACTCCAGCCTGGGCAACACAGTGAGACTCTGACTCAAAAAAAAAAAAAAAGGCCGGGCACGGCGGCTCAAGCCTGTAATCCCAGCACTTTGGGAGGCCGAGACGGGCGGATCACGAGGTCAGGAGATCGAGACCATCCTGGCTAACACGGTGGAACCCCGTCTCTACTAAAAAATACAAAAAACTAGCCGGGCGAGGTGGCGGGAGCCTGTAGTCCCAGCTACTCGGGAGGCTGAGGCAGGAGAATGGCGTAAACCCGGGAGGCGGAGCTTGCAGTGAGCTGAGATCCGGCCACTGTACTCCAGCCTGGGCGACAGAGCGAGACTCTGTCTCAAAAAAAAAAAAAAAAAATCCATCCTGCAGGAAGCACTTCATTCTCACAGGACTCTTCTCCCTTTAGCAAGAATTTGATAAGAAAGAAGACACGCCCTGCATGTATTTGGGCTCAACTCAAAACAAACTCTGCTTTCAAAGAAATTGTGTTTCTATGCAAAGACCTTCAGTGCCAAGTTAACCAAAAGACATTTCTCTTGTAAAGCCATGAACCTGCATTATACCTCTAATGGCTTATAAATAAATAATGGACATAAAAATAGCAATAATGAACTTGGAAAATACTAGCTAATTTACACCATAATAGAAATACCCAGGGATCTTTAACAATTGAAGGACCGATGCCAGCTTCTGTAGTAAGTACACCAAACCATATTATTCCACATGTGAGCGTAATTTCTAAATTGCAGTGTGTCATTCAGAAGGGTGTATGCTTTCTGAAAAGCAAAGAAGTATTTATATGAGTGCTATTCCTCAACTGCATCATTCCCTGATGAGAAAAAGCAAAGGAATTATTGGAAAATGTATTCATCGAGGCCCAGAAGCAGAATGTTTCAGAAAAAGGCTATCATTAATCTTTTTTTTGTTTTGTTTTTGTTTTGAGATGGAGTTTTGCTCTGTCGCCCAGGCTGGAGTGCAGTGGCACAATCTTGGCTCACTGCAACCTCCGCCTCCCAGGTTCATGCGATTCTCCTGCCTCAGCCTCCTGAGTAGCTGGGATTACAGGTGCTCGCCACCTTGCCCGGCTAATGTTTGTAATGTTAGTAGAGATGGGGTTCCACCCTGTTGGCCAGTCTGGTCTCGAACTCCTGACCTCAAGTGATCCGCCCATCCTGGCCTGCCAAAGTGCTGGGATTACAGGCATGAGCCACCGTGCCTGACCAAAAAAGTCTGTCATTAATCTTTATACCGTTGTGGAGATAAACCAGTGCCCCACGCCACATGAAGTGTACAGAGTTGTGGGCACTCATGTCCCAGCAAAGCCTGCCTTAAGGCCAGCCATTGATTGACATGGGAATCATGCAGATGAATGGATCACACACACCAGTCACCTTTCCAACACCCAAATCTCAGCCCATGTAGTAGTTGGCAGTTGCCTAGACAGGAAAAAAAAAAAAGTTTTGGCTGAGTGTGGTGGCTCAGCTGTAATCCCAGCTCTTTGAGAGTCTGAGGCAGGCAGATCACAAGATCAGGAGTTCGAGACCAGCCTGGCCAATATGGTGAAACCCCATCCCTAGTAAAAATACAAAAATTAGCTGGGCATGGTGGCGGGCTCCTGTAATCTCACCTACTCAAGAGGCTGAGGCAGGAGAATCACTTGAATCCAGGAGGCAGAGGTTGCAGTGAGCTGAGATCGTGCCACTGCACTCCAGCCTAGGGGAGACAGCAAGGCTCCATCTCAAAAAAAGAAAAAAGAAAACAAAAATCTCAACTCCTAATTCAACATAATGGATCCTCCAAAAAACAGCCCCTCCCTACCTAGTGGGCTGCATTTTTAGCTTTCCTCCCCTCCCTTGTTCAGTTTCCTCACTTTGCATCTTACACACCAACGATTTGGGAATATGTTGAGTTTTCTAAGCATATCTCGATACAGTAGTTTCCAACGGGGGTCATTTTGCTCCCCTTCCCCATTACCCCACCCTCCAGTGGACATTCAGAGACTCTGAACACTTTCTTTTTCTTCTCCCTCCTCTCATCCTCCACCTTCAAGTAATTCCCAGTGTCTGTTGTTCCCTTCTTTGTGTTCACGTGTTTGCATCATTTAGCTTCCACTTATAAGTAAGAACGTGCGGTATTTGGTTTTCTGTTCCTGTGTTAGTTTGTGAAGGATAATGGCCTCCAGCTCCATCCACGTTCCTGCAAAGGACATGATCTCATTCTTTTTATGGCTGTATCGTATTCCAGTATATGTGGACCACATTTTTTCTTTATCTAATCTGCCACTGATGGGCATTTAGGTGGATCCCATGTCTTTGTTATCGCGAATAGTGCTGCAATGATGTCAAAAGTCACCCTGAAGGAAGCACTCCATTCATACATAGGCATACACGTGTCTTTATGGTAAAATGATGTATATTCCCCTGAAGATATTTTTGATTGCTACTAGTGGAGGTGTTGCAAGCATCTAGCAGGTGTAGGGGTCAAAGATGCTGCTAAACATTCTGTAGTTCACAGGACAGTCTCCCATAAAAAAGAAGAATCCAGCCCCAAATGTCAATAAGGCCACTTTTGAGAAACTTTTCCTTGGTAAATTGAATTAATGGCCCCAAATTTTTACCCATCCCTAAGTTCATACCATAAGCCGTTTAATTTTGCAGTGTTCTCTCATCATGGGAAGGGCTTCTTCCCCACTCTTGACTCTGGGCTCAGCTATGTGACTTACTTTGGCCAAGAGAATGTGGCAAAATGACAGTACCTTTTTTTTTTTTTTGAGACAGCGTCTTGCTCCGTCGCCCAGGCTGGAGTGCGGTGGCGCGATCTCAGCTCACTGCAACTCCACCTCCTGGGTTCAAGTGGTTCTCCTGCCTCAGCCTCCCGAGTAGCTGGGATTACAGGCACGCACCACCACACCTGGCTACTTTTTAGTATTTTTAGTAGAGATGGGGTTTCGCCATGTTACCCAGGCTGGCCTCGAACTCTTGAGCTCAGGCAATCCACCCGCCTCAGCCTCCCAAAGTGCTAGGATTACAGGCGTGAGCCACCCCGCATCAGGCCAACTGTACATGTTTCTACTTGGCTTGTACCTCTGCCAGTGCCATGACAAGGACTTGTAGTGATCTGGGAGCAGGGAAAGGATGAGAGACTTATGGAACAAAGCCAGTCCCCAGCTAAGCCCAGACTAAATCCACCAACCCACAGGCAAACTCGTGAGAAATAATTATTGTTTTAAGCCCTTGAGTTTTGGGAGAATTTGTTATGCAGTAATAGCTAACTATTACAGACACAATGCTGCTTCATGCTTTTGGACGTGCTGTTTCCTCTGCTTAAACATGTCCCCTACTCTCACCCCTATATGACTTGGAAAACTGTTCTTCATCTCTCAAAGCCCAACTCAGAGATTGCCCTTCCTGGAAACCTTCTTGGATTCCCTGCAAAAAAGTAATCCATTCCTCTTTTCCTACAGACTTTGACTGTTGAACTGCCATATTTGTATTAACTTGTCTTTATCTCTTACTAGATAGCGAACTCACGAGCGCAGAGACTTTGTCTCAAATCTGACCCCAGGGTAGCACAATCAGAGTGGACACTCAGGAAATACTTGCAGAATGCAAAGGGCTGGCCTGGAAGTTGGGGGAAGGTGATTATCAGAGACATTCATCAGCTTTGGCTCTAGCCCTGGAATGGTGCCTGGAACGTGGCCCAATCCCCGTGACAAAAGAAGAGACTATGGGCTCCAGCCTGTCGTCTGGATTTCCCTGCCAATCAAAGTTGTCATGGAGAGGAACAGCCTCTGCCATTACTGTTTAGCACAATGAAACTGTTTAGAGGAGAGCCTTACCTTCAGGAAATTCCAATGAGCCTGTTTTATTGTTACCCTCCAACAGTAATGACTCCCGTAGGATTAAACAGAGTGTAAAGTAATTGCTAAAACATCCCCTGCCGTGGACAGAGAAGCCTGCACAAGATGTAATGCTCCCACTTCACTTGGGAGGGAGGGGGCTTTCTCATGGAAACAAAGTGTGTCATTAGAGCTTTACAGAGTAGGAAGAGGCAGCAGTGGGAGGAAAAATGCAAGGCAATGCAGAAGAAAGAGTCCAGACTTTGGAAACAGATCAGCTCCAGTTGAAAGCCCAACCACACCCCAGGTCACTTCATGCCTCTGAATCTTGATTTGCTCATCTGTAATACAGAAATATAAAACGTGGCCAGGCGCAGTGGCTCACACCTGTAATCCTAGGCCAGGAGTTCAAGACCAGCCTGGTCAAAATGGTGAAACCCCGTCCCTACTAAAAATGCAAAAAAATTAGCCAGGTGTGGTGGTGCATGCCTGTAATCCCAACTCCTTGGGAGGCTGAGACAGGAGAATCGCTTGAACCCAGGAGGCGGAGGTTGCAGTGAGCCGAGATCGTGCCACTGCACTCCAGCCTGGGTGACAGAGCCCGACTTTGTCTCAAAAAGCAAAAAAAAACCAAAACAAGCAAACAAACAAACAAAACCCCACATATATATGGAAAGAGTGAGAGAGAGAAAATGTAAAACATCTGTCTTCTAAAGATTGTTGCGATGATAAAACAGATAATTCATGTGACAATGGCTGGTGCAGAGAAGTCACTTGGTAATTAGTTTCCTTTCCTCCTGCAGAAGTTTGGAGGAGAAACATACCTGAACAAATAGGTCAAAATTAGGGAGCCAGGTGCAGAGGCTCACACCTGTAATCCCAGCACTTTGGAAGCCCAAGGCCGGAGGATTGCTTAAGGCCGGGAGTTCATGACCAGACTGAGCAACATAGCAAGACCTCATCTCTAGAAAAAAATTTAAAACTTAGCCAGACATGGTGGTGCATGCGTGTATTCCCAAGTATCGTATCTGGGAGGTTGAGGTAGGAGGATTCCTTTGGAGTTCGAGACTACAGTGAGCCATGACTGTGCCACTACACTCTAGACTGGGTGACAGAATGATGAGACCCGGTCTAAAAAAAAAAAATGGCCAGGCCGGTGGCTGATGCCTGTAATCTCAGCACTTTGGGAGGCCAAGATGGGTGGATCACCTGAGGTCAGGAATTCGAGACCAGCCTGGCCAACAGGGCGAAACCCATATCTACTAAAAAAAATACAAAAATTAGCCAGGCATGGTTGTGGGCACCTGTAATACCAGCTACTCAGGAGGCTGAGACAGGAGAATCTCTTGAACCCGGGGACAGAAGTTGCAATGAGCCGAGATCGCACCACTGTACTCTGGCCTGAGTGAAAGAGCAAAATTCTGTCAAAAAAAAAAAAAAAAAAAAAAAGCTCATGCCTGTAGTCCCAGCACTTTGAGAGGCTGAAATGAGTGGATCCCTTGAGGTCAGGAGTTTGAGACCAGCCTGGCCAACATGGTGAAACCTCGTCTTACTAACAAATACAAAAACTAGCCGGGTGTGGTGGTGGACGCCTGTAATCCCAAATACTTGGGAGGCTGAGGAAGGAGAATCACTTGAACCCGGGAAGCAGAGGTTGCAGTGAGCTGAGATCATGCCGCTGCACTCCAGTCTGGGCAACAGAGTGAGACTCTGTCTCAATAATAATAATAATATAATAATAATAATAATAATAATAAGGGGACAAGAGTGCCTCAGTCCAGGGGTCCCCAATCCCTGGGCCATGGACTGGTTGTTCCCTTCTTTGTGTCCATGTGGTCAATGCACAACCAGGCTGCACAGCAGAAGGTAAGCGGTGGGCAGGTGAGCAAAGCTTCATCTGTATTTACAGCTGCTCCCCATCACTCGCATGACCACCTAAGCTCCGCCTCCTGTCAGATCAATGGCGGCATTAGATTCTCATAGGTGTGCAAACCCTACTGTGAACTGTGCATGCAAGGGATCTAGGTTGCATGCTCCTTATGAGCATCTAATGCCTGACTATCTGTCACTCTCTTATCACCTCCAGATAGGACTGTCTAGTTGCAGGAAAACAAGCTCAGAGCTATCACTGATTTACATTATGCTGAATTGTATAATTATTTCATTATCTATTACAAGGTAATAATAGATATAAAGTGTACAATTAATGTAATGCCCTTGAATCATCCTGAAATCATTCCCTCTACCCCTGGTCCGTGAAAACGTTGTCTTCCACAAAACTGCTCCCTGGTGCCAAAAAGGTTGGGGACCGCTGCCTTAGACAATAGAGACATTTAATTATTTCAGCTAACTAGAAACCTGCAGAGAAGCTCTTCCTGGGTGATTCTGCATCTCTGCCACTCTCCTTGCCTTGAGTTAGTGATCACAATAAGATTGCAGCTGCTCTAAACACCAGGTCTGCGTACAAGACTATCCAGAGGAGGAAAGGAAAAAGGGGACTCTCTTCCCACATCTCTCTATTTTTTTGGAATTTTTTGTAGAGATGGGGTCTTGCTATGTTGTCCAGGCTGGCCTCAAACTCCTGGCCTCAGGCGGTCCTCCCACCTTGGCCCCCTAAAGTGCTGGGATTACAGACATGAGCCTCTGCACCTGGCCAACATCTCTCTGCTTTTATGAGAGGACATCTTTTCCAGAAGTTCCCCCAACAGATTGCTCTTTGGGTTTCATTTATCCAGAACTGGAACAGATGGCCATGGCTAGCTACCAGGGAGGCTATTGGGCAATAACAAATCTACCACTGAAGTCTGAGATGATGGTGGCCACTTTGTGTGATCTGAGCAATGGTGGGCTCTGTAAGCAAGGAGGAAGGAAGAATGGCCAAGCGAATGGCCTTAAACTTAGTTGCCCTCCCAGCCCCATAGCTAAGCCTGCCTTCATATGGCTTACTTCATTCACTACTCATTGCTGTCCAAAGCCCTTCTGGAACAGGCATTGTTTGGGGAGTAAGGGCACTTCATCATCCCATGAAAACAGCTCAACACGAAGGTATCAGGCTCCCAGTTTTAGAAACCAGGCCGGGCGCAGTGGCTCATGCCTGTAATCCCAGTACTTTGAGAGGCCAAGGCAGGCAGATCACCTGAGGTCAGGAGTTCAAAACCAGCCTGACCAACATGGAGAAACCCTGTCTCTACTAAAAAAAATACAAAATTAGGCAGGGCGCGGTGGCTCAAGCCTGTAATCCCAGCACTTTGGGAGGCCGAGACGGGCGGATCATGAGGTCAGCAGATCGAGACCATCCTGGCTAACACGGTGAAACCCCATCTTTACTAAAAAAATACAAAAAACTAGCCGGGCGTGGTGGTGGGCGCCTGTAGTCCCAGCTACTCAGGAGGCTGAGGCAGGAGAATGGCATAAACCCGGGAGCTGAGATCTGGCCACTGCAGTCCAGCCTGGGTGACAGAGCGAGACTCCGTCTCAAGAAAAAACAAAAAAAAAAATACAAAATTAGCCAGGCGTGGTGGCGCATGCCTGTAATCCCAGCTACTCCAGAGGCTGAGGCAGGAGAATCATTTGAACCCGGGAGGTGGAGATTGTAGCGAACCGAGATCGCACCATTGTACTCCACCCTGGGCAACAAGAGCAAAAATCCGTCTCAAAAAAAAAAAAAAAAAAAAAAAAAAAAAAAAAAAAAAAAAAGAAACTTCAGGGAGTTGGAATTGGTAAAAATGCAGAATCCTGTACTCTCTCTATAGATATAGATTTAGTAGGTCAAGAAAGAGGGACAAAAATCAGCATTTTTAACACACACTTCAGGCAATTCTTATGCACAGTAAAGTGAGAACCACTGCTTAACTCTTGCTAATATTTGTGCAATTATAAAATATATAAGATTCTTCTTCTTTATTTATTTATCTATTAGAGACAAGGTCTCACTCTGTTGCCCAGGCTGGAGTGCAACGGCACAATCCTAGCTCACTGCAGGCTGGAACTCCTGGACTCAAGCGATGCTCCCACCTCAGCCTGGTGAGTAGTTGGGAAGCTAATTTCGTAACTTGTTTTGTTATTGTTGTTGTTGTTTCTGTTTTTTTTTTTGTTGTTGTTTTTTTAGACAGGTTCTTACTATGTTGCCCAGGCTGGTCTCAAACTCCTGGCCTCAAGCCATACTCTCACTTCAGCCTCCCAAAATGATGGGATTTCAGGCGTCAGCCACCATGCCTAGCCAAGATTATTCCCTATTACTATAGAACTAGTCCCTAACACCACAAATGGCACATAGTAAGCACTGAAATATTTGTTCAGCAAATGAATTTTTATAAAAAGAACATCAGTGGCCGGGAGCAGTGGCTCATGCCTGTAATCTCAGCACTTTGGGAGGCCAAAGTGGGAGGATTGCTTGAGCCCAGGAATTTGAGATCAGCCTGAGCAACATAGGGAGACTGCATCTCTACAGATAATTTAAAAATTAGCTGAGCATTAGGGGGGCACACCTGTGGTTCCAGCTACAAGTTAGGCCGAGGCAAGAGGATTACCTAAGCCTGGAAGGTCAAGGCTGCAGTGAGCCATGTGATCACACCATTGCACTCCAACCTGTGCAACAGACCAAGACTCTGTCTCAAAAAAAAAAAAAAAAAAAAAAAAAATTCCCCTGGGAAAGTCACTGTCACCTTTTGCCAGAGGATTGGTGTTCTCCTGGGAAAGGAAGGTCTTGGTGGAACTAAAGACCTGATGAGAAATAGAAAGAGTAAGGAACAGGCTGAGAGGCCCCAAACACAGATTTTCCTACTTTGCAATTTTGTCCCTAAAAATCACATCCAGAGGGATCAGGAAAGTGTAACCACCTCGAGAGTGACGCGTGACAAGAGTGTCACCACCTCGAAGATAGTTGTGTTTTCCTTGAGTTGACAGAACAAGGATGGAAATGTAATATAGAATTGTGTTAAGTCATATTAAATTAGGGCAGAATTCAGATCCTGGCATGGAACTTAAGATAATAACAGTCTATTGATTTGAGAATTGCATTCAGCCTGAATCGGGTCTGTCAGCCTAAAGCTGCATTTTGGCAATGTGATTATTTTCAGTAACATGGCGCTTGAATATCAATATCAATAACATTCACCTGTAGAGAAGAAAAAAATAAACACCAACTACCATGACCCTTAAGAACGATGGACCTCCCAATATATGCCATTAGGCAGGAAGGTCCTACAGGTCTGTGGCCCCGGGAGCCTGGGCATTCATCCCCTTGGGGAGGCTATAGTGTTGCTGAAGTGATCTCTGGAATGGTTCATGAAAAACTCTCACACTGTGTTTTTTCTCTGCTCTCACATCACCACTGCTATCATCAACACAGAAGACTTCTGAGACCAAGGGAATGAGGGTTTATCCCCACACACCAAGCAGCAGACATCTGGGTGTCCTCCAATTTAATTCCGACTCTATTCACATGGAGATGGTGTCAGATCCCATATGTTTAGGGCTCAGTGCCCAAGACTGCCCCCCAACCTCCCGCCAGCATCAGACACTAGCAGCAAGTTTGGGGATCCGGAACTTCTGACCAATTGCTTCAGGTTGGAAATCCTATGACCCCCTCTTTGGGTTCTATTAATTTGTTGCAGCAGCTCACAGAGCTCATGGAAACACTAACTTACATTTTCCAGTTTCTTATGAAGGAGAGTGCAAAGGAGACAGATGAAGAGGTGCAGAGGATGAAGTATGGCGAAAGAGGCACAGGGCTTTCATTGTCTTCCCTGGGTGCAATTTCCTCCCGGAACCTCCAGGTGTTCAGCTATCTGAAAGCTCTCCAAACCCTGTCCTCTTGGGTTTTTATGGAAGCTTCATTATGTAGGCATGATTGATAAAACCATTAGCCACTGGTGATCAACTTGACTTTCAGCCCCTCTCTGGCAGGTGGGGACTGAAGTTGAAAGTCCTAATCCTTTAATCCTGCCCTGGTCTTCCCAGTGACCAGTCCCCCAACCCCGCCAAAGCTATCAGAGAAAAGACCCAGAAAAGGGCTGGACGCAGGGACTCATGCCTATAATCTCAGCACTGTGGGAGACTGAGGTTGGGGGATCACTTGAGGTCAGGAGTTTGAGACCAGCCTGGCCAACATGGTGAAACCCCCTCCCTACTAAAAACACAAAAATTCACCGGGCTTGGTGGCCTACGCCTGTAATCCCAGCTACTCAGGAGGCTGAGGCAGGAGAATTGCTTGAACCTGGAGGCAGAGGTTGCACTGAGCTGAGATCATGCCACTGCACTCCAGCCTGGGCATCAGAGTAAGATCCTGTCTCAAAAAAAAAGGACCCTGAAAAAACAGCATTTTGGGGATCTCAAGGATTTTAGGAGTTGTACGCCAGCAAAGAAATGAAGACCAAATACATATTTCCTAATATCACAATGGCACACCCCCACATTTCACCATCTTCACAAACTGTATTCTCCCACCATCTGCCTTCACAATATGAGGAGTAGCAAGAAAACCACAAGCTCGGGCCGGGCGCAGTGGCTTACGCCTATAATCCTAGCACTTTGGGAGGTTGAGGCAGGTGGATCACCTGAGGTCAAAAATTTGAGACCAGCCTGGCCAACATGGCAAAACCCTCTCTCTACTAAAAATACAAAAATTAGCTGGGCATGGTGGTGCACGCCTGTAGTCCCAGTTATTCGGGAGGCTGAGGTAGGAGAATCGCTTGAACCCAGGAGGCAGAGGTTGCAGTGAGCCAAGATCGTGCCGCTGCACTCCATCCTGGGCAATAGAGTGAGACTGTGTCAAAAAAAAAATAAAAATAAAAAAATAAAACACACACACACACACACACACAGAAAAGACAGCATTTTGGAGAGCCCAAGGATTTTAGGAGTTGTATGCCAGGAAACAGAAATGAAGACCAAATATATATTTCCCGGTATCACAATGGCCCACCCCCACATTTCACCATCTTCACGAACTATTCTCCCACCATCTGCCTTCACCATTATGAGTAGTAGCAAGAAAACCACAAGCTGTGATTTGTAGAGGTTTAAGGAACTAATCCCTCAAACATCACTCTCCTCTAAATGTTAAGCCTGGAATTCAACCCTTGATGCTGTATTCTGTCATTGGTGGTGCACGCATTCTGTTCTAACCTCAGCTGTTGTGCTCTAATTTAATTTGGAGTTCACTACCTGAAGTTGGTGTAGACCCCACAAGTTAAGGGCTTCACAAGAAGGCTGACCCTCACTTTAGACACCAGTTGCACTTCAGGGCCACCCACACTTCAGACTGCCTACAAATGTAGGGGTCCCCACCACCCCCTGAGGTTTAATCATTGGTTTAAATGACTTACAGAACTCAAGAAAATACTATAACTACAGTTTTTTGTTTTGTTGTTTTGTTTTGTTTTGAGACAGGGTCTTGCTCTGTTATCCAAGCGGGAGTGCAGTGGCATGATCATAGCTCACTGCAGCCTTGACCTCCCAGGCTTAAGCAATTCTCCTGCCTCAGCCTCTTGAGTAGCTAGGTCTACAGGCATGAACTACCCTGTCCAGCTAATTGTTTTATTTTTTTGTATAGATAGGAGTCCCACTTTGTTGCCCAGGCTGGTCTCGAACTGACAGGCTCAAGCAATCCTCCAGCCTTGACTTCCCAAAGTGCTGGGATTACAGGTGTGAGTCACCACACTGGGCCACAACTACAGTTCTGGTGGGGTTTCTGGGTTTTTTCTAAGACAAAGTCTTGCTCTTTTTCCCAGGCTGGACTGTAGTGGTGCAATCTCGGCTCACTGCAACCTCTGCCTCCTGGGTTCAAGTAATTCTCCTGCCTCAGCCTCCCAAGTAGCTGGCATTACAGGCATCCACCACCACGCCTGGCTAATTTTTATATTTTTAGTAGAGACGGGGTTTCACTATGTTGGCTAGGCTGGTCTCAAACTCTTGACCTTAAGTGATCCTCCTGCCTCAGCCTCCCAAAGTGCTGGGATTACAGGCATAAGCCACTGTGCCCAGCCCACAACTACAGTTTTTTTTAAATGAAAGATACAAATCTAGACCAGCCAAATGAAAAGATACTTAGGGCAAGATCCAGGAGGGTCTCAAATGCAGAGCTTCCATGCCCCTCCCCATCAAATCAGAGCGTGTCACATTGATGTATTCAACAACCAAGAAACTCCACTGAGCCCCAGTGTCCAGTTTTTTTATTGGGGTTTCAGTACCTAAACATGACTAATTCAATCATCAGCTGCATCACTGGACACATGAGTGAACTCCATCTCCAGTCCTGTTGTTGCTCATTGGTAAACTGGCTTTCAAAGTCCTCTAATCACATGGTTGATCTCTCTGGCAACCAGCCTAAGGACCCACCACGAGTCACTGCAGTAGCATAAACTTGGGTGTGATCCAAGGGGCTCCTGAACAATAAAGATACTCCTACCACTTGAGAAATTCCAAGTGTTTTTGAAGTTCCATGCCAGGAATGCAGGACAAGACCAAGCAAATTCTTTATTGTACAATACACATGTGTTACCTTTGCCAGTGCAAATACAGCTAAGCAGGCAAGCCACAGAGCCCCTGAGTCTGTCTTTCTCCCTTTCAAGAGGAGACACTGAAGGAAGTAGTTACATTTGGGTTTTTTTTTTTTTTTTTTTTTTTTTAAACAAGGTCTTGCTCTATCACCCAGGCTGGAGTGCAGTGGCACAATCGTAGCTCACTGCAGCCTCAAACTCCTGGGCTCAAGCGATCGTCCCATTTCAGCCTCCTAAGTAGCTGGGAGTACAGGTGTGTTCCACTACATCCAAGCAAATGTTTTTATCTTCAGTAGAGACAGGGTTTCACCATGTTGCCCAGGCTGGTCTTGAACTCCTGGTCTCAAGTGATCCTCCAGCCTTGGCCTCCCAAAGTGCTGGGAATGCAGGTGTGAGCCACTGCACCCAGTCATCCAGAAGTATTTCTTTTCTCAATATCCTCATCCAAAATCTGGGTCACCGAAATTTTGCCTGCCCTAAATGCCAAACTGACTTATTACTACCAGGCTGGAGCTTCCCATCCCCAGCTCCAACCTCGTAATGATAAACACATCAGCACCAAACGTAAACTATTGTCTCAATGACATTATAAACCCAAGGAAATTGTTAAACAGGATACTCATTTCATATTCTCCACATCTAGCACCTATTAAACTGCCAAGAACTTACCTGGTGCTCAATAAATACTTGTTCAGTTTAATTAACTGGTTAATTTAAATATTAACTATAATGTATCCAATTCAAAAAACCACAAACATTTAATGAACACTCACTGTAAGCCAAGCTCTTAAGAAATAGCAATGAAAAAAGCATAGCCCTTGGTCCCTAGAAGCTGTCAAAGGTAGGCAGAAGAACACTAAAATTATTTTATTATAAAATTGAAATTCTATAATAGAAGTAAGAGAAAAGTACTATGGAAACTTTAAGTAATGAGTGTTTTTGAGCATCAATGTGTGTGTTATGGGATTGGGAGGTAAGAACGTTAAAAATGGAGTTTGTAGAAGAGAGGATGTTTGACTCACCATTAGTTGGTAATTAGATACTAGCAGAGGAGAAGTAGTAAATGTAGGCAAAGTAAACCTGTGAAAACAAAAGGAAGCTGGGGAGAGGGTCACAAAGGGGATACAGGAAAATCTGGGGATTTTGGAATTATTTTTTATGACACTGGGGAATTGTATACAGTTTGCTATGTATTTGTCAAAACCTGTAGAACTTAACATCACAAAGAGTAAACTTCAATGGATGCAGATTTTAAAAAATAAATCAGAAGATGGGGGTATCCCAGAATGAAATGGAGACTGTGAGAAAAGAATCTAAATATTTTACAAAGCTGTGAAGTGGATTGGGGAAAAAAGAACTGACCTAAATAACTTTGGAAAATGCAAGGCTAAAAACAAATGGAAATCCACATAAACACATACTCCAGTTGGTGAAGTTGTTTCTCATAGGATTATAGGTTAAAATTTCTGAAACTATTTTACATGCATACTGGGGATAAACTAATAAGCAAATAGAGGGTAGATGGTGGGAGATGAATTTATCACTATTCTCAAGGGAAATTACAGATAAGCAGGAGGGAAGGACTAGACTAAACCATGTGGTGCTGGATTAGAGTCAGAGATATCAGCATGAATTCATGTTTAACTGAATAGGGAAACAAATGGATAAATACAGAAGCTATCGTAGATAAGTTATATAAACATGGTGATATGGTTTAGCCCTATGTCCCCACCCAAATCTCATCTTGAATTATACTCCCATAATTCCCACGTGTTGTGGGAGTGACCCAGTGGGAGATAATTGAATCATGGGGACAGTTTCTCCCATACTGTTCTAGTGGTAGTGAATAAGTCTCACGAGATCCGATGATTTGATAAGGGGAAAACCATTTCACTTGATGCTCATTCTCTCTCTTCCCTGCTGCAATGTAAAACGTGCCTTTCACCTTCCACCATGATTGTGAGGCCTCCTCAGCCACATGGAATTGTGAGTCGAATTAAACCTCTTTCTTCTGCAAATTACCCAGTCTCAAGCATGTCCTTATCAGCAACATGAAAATGAACTAATACATGAGGTAGTATACACATATATTTTCTAGTTCTGTCAGTTTGTTGGGCCTAGAGGCAGTGACATCCCTGTAGAAATGAGCACTTTAAGTGTCCAGACCTTGGCCTCTAATACCATTCTTCAATAAAAGGAAGCAGAGCACCTTGCAGATATGGCTGAAGCTAGTGCTGTGGCAGGGAAGATACAAGATGAAACTGGAAATCTTATGGTGCTAGAAAGTAAGAAAATGGCTGGATGAGGCAGCTCAGGTCTGTAATCCCAACACTTTGGGACACAGAAGTGGGCAGATCACTCGAGCTCAGGAGTTCAAAATCAGCCTGGGCAACATGGTGAAATCCCATCTCTACAGAAAAATACAAAAATTAGCCAGGCGTGGTGGCGTGCACCTGTTGCCCCAGCTACTTGGGGGGCTGAGGCGGGAGGATCACTTCAGTCTGGGAGGTCAAGGCTGCAGTGAGCCATGTTCACACCACTGCACTCCTACCTGGGTGAAAAAGTGAGATCTTGTCTCAAAAACTTTTTTTTTTTTTAATCAAGAGGCATGTGCCTATAGTCCCAGGAACCTGGAAGTTTGAGGTGGGAGGTTCGTTTGAGCCCAGGAGTTCAAGCCTGCAGTGAGCTATGATTGCACCACTGCACTCCAGCCTGGGTGACAGAGCAAGACCCCATCTCAAAATAAACAAAAAAAGAAAGCAAGAAAGGACTCAGGAAACAAAAGGATAGGGCATATCAAAGTCTGAAAGATTCCAAATGGCCAAAGCTGCAACAATTTAAACAACAAAATAAATAGCATAGTATGGATTATAACCCAAAGTATACAAGAAACAACCATGAGTCCATACTGATTGGATTAGTCCATTTTCCCTCCCTCCACACATGGGGATTACAAATCAAAATGAGATTTGGGTGGAGACACAGAGACAAACCATACTACTGATTTAAGGAAACGACTGAGTAAAATAATTGTGGGCCTTAGAGACAATTTTTCCTTACAGAAGAATGAAAAAAGTATACAAAGGGGAAAAATAGGCAGGGTGGGGTGGCTCATGCCTGTAATCTCAGCACTTTGGGAGGCCAAAGTGAAAGGATCACTTGAGCCCAGGAGTTGGAAACCAGCCCGGCAACAGAGTGAGACCCTGTCTCTACAAAGTCTTCTTAAAAATTAGCTGGACATGATGGCACATGCCTATAGTTCCAGCTACTTGGGAGGCTGAGGTGGGAGGATCGTTTGAGCCTGGGAGGCTGAGACTGCAGTGAGCAATAATTACGCCACTGCACTCTAGTCTGGGTGACAGAGCAAGTCACACATCAGAAAAAAAGAAAAGAAAAGAAAAGGAGCGGGGAGAAAAATAAGGTAACGTTTCAGAGAAGAAATCTGGCAAGCAGCAAACACTTCTTTTATCTGATGATCAAGATCAAGGTTAGTATCAGTGATACATCACGTTAATAGTACATAACTTTCATGTGATGTGATGAAAATGGCATTTCATCTCTATAGTCTTCCTTCCAAAATCCCAAAGTCCAACCTAGCCATGAGAAAAACATCAGACAAGCCCACATTGAGAGAATTCTACAAAAATACCCAGCAGTATTCCTCAAGACTGTCAAGGTTATCAAACACAAGAAAAGACTTGAAAAACTGTCACAGATCAGAGGAAACAAAGGACAGATGACAATTCAGTGTAACGTGGTGTCTTGGATGGAATCCTGAAAAAGAAAGAAAACATCAGTGAAAGAAAAAAAAAACTACTGAAATCTGAGTAAGCCAGAAGTTTAGTTAACATACCAAATATAATATAATATAATATAATATAATATAATATAATATAATATAATATAATATAATATAATATAATATACCAGCGTTGGTTTCTCAGCTGTGACAAACGTACCACGGTAATGTCAGACGTTAACTATAAAATGGAAACTAGATGGTGGGGGTGGTGTATGTGAGCTCTCAGAACTAACCCTGCAACGTTTCTATACATCTAAAATTATTCTAAAACAATAAGGATTTTGTTTGTGTTTAATACAGGACAAGTTGGAAAAAGCAAGAAATCTGGCATGGTTGGCATATCAGTTGATTGGCACAATGAGAGGAGATGAGGCTTGATGGTGTTTGGGGTCAGATTCTAGCAGCTCTGTAAACCGTATCAGTTAGGAACACCAGGCCAGTTAGGAACACCAGGCCAGCACTGCTTAACCAAGTCAGGGTGTTTTTAGTTACACAATGGGAAGTCTGTGAGTAGGCTCTACAAAGCTGGTAAAGAAACTCTTGTTCTTACCATCATTACTATGTTCTCCCCTCCCCTCTCCTCCCCTCCCCTCTCCTCCCTTCCCTTCCTTTCTTTCTTTCTCTCCCTCTCTCTCTCTCTCTCTTTCTTTTTTTTTTTCTTGTTTTTGAGATGGAGCCTTGCTCTGTTGCTCAGACTAGAATACCGTGGTGTGATCTTGGCTCACTGCAACCTCCACTTCCTGGGTTCAAGTGATTCTCCTGCCTCAGCCCCTCAAGTAGCTGGGATTACAGGTGCACGCCACCACGCCCAGCTAATTTTTGTATTTTTAGTAAAGACGGGGTTTCGCCATGTTGGCCAGGCTCATCTTGAACTCCTGACCTCAGGTGATCCACCCAACTCAGCCTCCCAAAGTTCTGGGATTACAGGCGTGAGCCACCACATCTGGCCATTTGTTTGTTTGTTTTTGTTTCAAACAGGGTCTCACTTCATCACCCAGGCTGGGGTGCAGTGGCATGCTCACAGCTCACTGCAGCCTCAACCTCAAAGCTCAAGAGATCCTCCTGCCTCGGCCTCCCTAGTAGCTGGGACTACAGATGTACTCCACCACATCCAGCTAATTTTTTTAATCCTTTTTATAGAGATGGGGGTCTCACTGTATTGCCCAGGCTGGTCTTAATCTTCTGGGCCCAAGGGATCCTCCTGCCGTGGCCTCCAAAAGTGCTGGGATTACAGATGTGAGCCACTGTGATTTTTGATTTTCATTTTCACAATTGTAAAATGGTCACACTGTAGGAGCATTTTTGCAGGAAAAGGAAAAAGTGAATCAGAAAGGACCAAAGGAGCCTGATGGGTGAATCTGTCTCCTCTCTGATACTTTCCCACAAGTCCTGCACACTTTGACTTCTCATTGTCCAGAAGGGATCATATGGCCATTTCTCTTTTTTATTTAGAGGTAGTCTTGCTCTCTTGCCCAGGCTGGAGTGCAGTGGCGTAATCATAGCTGACCACAGCCTCAACCACCTGGGCTCAAGCAATCCTCCCGTCTCAGTCTCCCAAATAGCTGGGACTACAGGCATGTGCCACCATTCCCGGTGGCTAATTTTTGTATTTTTTGTAGAGACAGAGTTTTGCCACAATGCCTAGGCTGGCCTCGAACTCCTGGGCTCCAACAATCCTCCCACCTTGGCCCTCCAAAGTGCTAAGATGACAGGTGTGAGTCACCGCACCCAACCACATGCATATTCCTTACTGCAAGAAAGCCTAGGAAGGCTAGTATTCCCTACTGGACACAGTGACTCTCCAAACAAAGTTGAGAAGTTTTTTGGTAGAGACAGGGTTTCACCATGTTAGCCAGGCTGGTTTCAAACTTCTGTTGGGTCTCACTCTGTTGCCTAGGCTGGAATGCAATGGTGCAATCACAGCTCACTGTAGCCTCAACCTCCTGGGCTCAGGTGATCCTCCCACCTCAACCTCCCAAGTAGCTAGGACTACAGGTATGCACCACCACACCTGGCTACATTTTTATTTTTGTAGAGACAAAGTTTCACTATGTTGCCCAGGCTGGTCTCAAACTCCTGGGCTCAAGGATCCTCCCACCTCCATCTCCCAAAGTGCTGGGATTACAAGCATGAGCCACTGCACCTGGCCTCACAAAAAAAAATTTTTTTTAATTAACCAGGTGCACCTGTGGTCCCAGCTACTCAGGAGGCTGAAACGGGAATCTCTTGAACCCAGGAGTTGGAGGCTGCAGTGAGCTATGATCACACCACTGCACTCCAGCCTGAGCAACAGAACAAGACCCTGTCATTAAAATTAAAGAGAGACAGACAGACAACCAACAGGACTCGGTGTTAAATTAGAAAGGTTATTTAGATAGGTTGTGAGGATCAAAGAACTCAAAGATTACTGAGGTGCAGTAGCTCAAGCCTGTAAACCCGGTACTTTGGGAGGCTGAGGTGGGAGGCTTGCTTGAGCCCAGGAGTTTGAGACCCATCTTGGCAACATAGTGAGACCCACCCCCCATCTCCACAACAAACAAAAATATTAGCCTCACGTGGTGGTACACACCCATGGTCCCAGCTACTCAGGAGGCTGAGGTGGGAGGATCACTTGGGTCCAGAAGGTTGAGGCTGCAATGAGCCACGAGCCACTGCACTCCAGTCTGGGCAACAGAGTGAGACCCTGTCTCAAAAACAAACAACAACAACAACAACAACAACAAAACAGGCCGGGCTTGGTGGTTCATGTCTGTAATCTCAGCACTTTGGGAGGCCGAGACAGATGAATCACTTGAAGCCAGGAGTTCGAAACCAGCCTGGCCGACAAGGTAAAACCCCATCTGTACCAAAAAATACAAAAATTAGCCAGGCATGGTGGCACACATCTATAATCCCAGCTACTCGGGAGGCTGAGGCATGAGAATCACTTGAACCTGGGAGGCAGAGGTTGCAGTGAGCTTAGATCGAGCCACCACTGCACTCCAGCCTGGGTGACGGAGAGAGACCGTCTCAAAAAAAAAAAAAAAAAAAAAAGACTACTGAGTAGTTTAATCTTAAATAACTAAAAGGATGGTTATACTGGTAACCAAGCAAGGACTATGGGAAAAGGATCATAAGTGCAGCTTGAACTTGCTGAGTGTAGCGGGCCTGAAGCATCAACCCACAGCAGGTGAAAGGAATTCCAGATCTGACCTCAGGAGAGACACGGGACTGTGCTGGAAGCAGTGAGCACATCAAGTACTCGCCAATCTACTCACATTCAAAACATTGCGAAATGCTAGAGTCTTCCCATTCCTGTATTCAGTTCAAAACTATTTCATGGGTAAGCACATTTCTGGAAAAAGAAAAAACAACTATTTCAAGCATGATGATAGACTTCTCTCAGTACAAAACTCCTTTTTTGTTGTTTGTTTTTTGAGGCAGAGTCTTGCTCTGTCACCCAGGCTGGAGTACAGTGGTGTGATCTCAGCTCACTACAACCTCTGCCTCCAGGTTCAAGTGATTCTCCTGCCTCAGTCTCCCAAGAAGCTGGGACTACAGGCAAGCCCTACCACAGCCAGCTAATATTTTGTCTTTTTAGTAGAGACGGGGTCGCACCATATTACCCAAGCTGGTCTTGAACTCCTGAGAACAGGCAATCCGCCCATCTCGGCCCCACAAAGTGCTAGGATTACAGGCATGAGCCACCGTGCCCAGTCACAAAGCTCCTTTTAAAAATTATTATGTGGCCTACAAGAAATAGAAATGTTCCAGCCATCTCGAGTTTCAGTGCTGAAATTAGAATTTGCTTCTTCTGAGAAACAATGAACTTTACACGTCAAAAGTCAAATCGACCTCTTGGATGATGAATCTTATAATTACTCTTAAATAATGGCTCAGCAAAGCGATGTAGGATAAGTTAGTGTAAACATAAAAGCAAATCAGAAATCACTTGAGGAGGAGGACATTGTGGTTAAGAGGACAGGCATGGGCAACAGGCTGAACTAGATACAGATCCTGAATTCACCACTGACAAGCAGTCTGCTCCTAGGCAACTTACTAAATCTCTCACATCCTCCATTTCCTAGCCTGCAAAATTAAAAAAAAATAGCCGGGCTGGGCCCAGTGGTTCACACCTGTAATCCCAGCACTTTGGGAGGCTGCGGTGGGCAGATTACCTGAGGTCAGGAGTTGGAGACCAGCCTGGCCAACGTGGTGAAACCGTGTCTCTACTACAAATACAAAAATTAGCTGGGCGTGGTGGTGGGTGCCTGTAATCCCAGCTACTCGGGAGGCTGAGTCAGGACTTGAATCCGGGAGGCACAGGTTGCAGTGAGCAGAGATGGCACCATTCCACTCCAGCCTGGGTGACAAGAGTGAGATTCCATCTGAAAAAAGAAAACAAACAAAACAACTAGCCAGGAGTGATGCCTCACACCTGTAATCCCAACACTTTGGGATGCTGGGAGGATCTCTTGAGCCCAGGAGTTTGAGACCAGCCTGGGAAACATAGTGAGACTCCATCTCTACAGATAAAAAAATTTAAAAATTAGCCAGGTATGGTGGTACATGCCTGTAGTCTCAGCTACTCCGGAGGCCAAGACAGGAGGATTGCTTGAGCCCCAGAGTGGGAGGCCGCAGTGAGCTATGATCGTCCCACTGCACTCCAGCCTGGGTGACAGAGCCAGACTCTGCTTGCAAAAAATAAAAATAAATAAATAAAAACAGTGCCTATATATAGTACCCCACAGAAGAGTTATTTTGAGAAATGAATGAGATATAATGTCTGGCATGTACTAAGTTCTTAAATAAGTGTGTATTCATAGTGGTAGCAGTCTAGTAGTAGTACTACTATTTGCATACTTAGTATGATAGAGAATTATGATATGCAGGAAACTAAGTTTCTTGAATTAGTGCAGAAATGTTTTTAGTTACACAGTCACTCATCAGCTTGCCAAGATCGTACAATATTTTACAGTAAATGAGTGATAAAACATTGAATTAATTCATTTTGTCACTGTTTGGGTGAGGGAGAAGTGACAAAATGGAGGAAGGTGAACAAGATGGCACAGTCCCGATTGCTTCCGGGTTCTTCATCACCAACTTTCCCGCGCCCGGGAAAGTGCAGGACAACCGAGCATGCGCCAGGTGACCGTCAATCCGAAGAAATCTAAACTTACCTGGCCACGCCTACGGAGACGCCCCTTACTTTCTTCGCTCGTTTTGGCCTTTATTGATATTTAGTCTTTGCGTCTATTAATAGTAGTAATAGAGAAACAAAACAGTCACCAGTTTATGACTTTAGGGAAAAGGCTAGTTTACAAGAGGAAAAAAAAAGTGAGTTGGTTATTTCTTTTTATTTATTATTTTTTCAGAAGGCTAGCATTTTTAAACCCTCATTTTGAAAGGAAAAGTCAGCCTCGTGGCATTGGTTTTCTCCACTTTTGTAGCAAAACAGGGTTTTGTTTTGTTTTTTTTTTGAGACAGAGTCTAGCTCTGTCACTTAGGCTGGAGTACAGTGGCCCAATCTCGGCTCATTGCAACCTCAGTCTTCCAGGTTCAAGCAATTCTCCTGTCTCAGTCTCCCGAGTAGCTACAGGCACGCGCTACCACGCCCAGCTAATTTTTCTATTTTTAGTAGATATGGGGTTTCTTTTTTTTTTTTTTTTTTTTTGAGACGGAGTCTTGCTCTGTCACCCGGGCTGGAGTGCAGTGACCGGATCTCAGCTCACTGCAAGCTCCGCCTCCCGGGTTTACGCCATTCTCCTGCCTCAGCCTCCCGAGTAGCGGGGACTACAGGCGCCCGCCACCTCGCCCGGCTAGTTTTTTGTGTTTTTAGTAGAGACGGGGTTTCACTGTGTTAGCCAGGCTGGTCTCGAACTCCTGACCTCAGATGATCTGCCCGCCTCAGCCTCCCAGAGTGCTGAGGTTACAGGCGTGAGCCACCACACCTGGCCAAAACAGGGCTTTCTTAACTTCCAAGAAGGGCTCCTTTAAGGAAGCTAAGGTGATACACGCAGTGTAGCCACAGACTTTCTGCAAAGAACTTGATGATCTAGTCACACCAAACAGAAAGAAATGCTGTAGGCAAGATTACCTCGTTTGTAAAACAACAGCAGAAACAAATCCCACCTATTTACAGGATGACACGTGATGGAAGCACAATGGAGTTAGCTCTCTTTACAACAAAAATTTAAAGGCAGTTACCTTGCAGGCCAAGAAAGAACATGTAATTAATTAATGGCAGAGGTTGTTGTTCATAATGAAAAAGACACAATGTACCGCCATTCGCCTCATTTGCAATCGATTCAGAAGACACTTCTCATGCAAACACACCCGTTGTATTTTAGATTATTATTTAAGCGATGGATTAAAACCAGGAAGCTTGAACATAGCAAGGAACATTTTCTTCCAGTGCCTTTCACACATACCCAGTTTGGCATTCTGCACATTGTAGGCAGCTGAGAACAGTTGATGATTTTGAACTTGAGATGAGTAATTAGAAGAGAAATCAATTCTAAATCATGAATGTCAACAAATACTTTAAAATATTATAATTGATTTTGGTCAGGCATGGTGGCTCGTGCCTGTAATCCCAGCACTTTGGGGGGTTGAGGCGGGAGGATCACTTGATGTCAGGAGTTCAAGACCAGCCTGGCCAACATGATGACATCCCATCTCTACTAAAAATACAAAAGTTAGCCAGGCGTGGTGGCACACGCCTGTAATCCCAGCTACTCAGGAGGCCAAGGCAGGAGAATGGCTTGAACCTGGGAGGCAGAGGTTGCAGTGAGCTGAGATAGTGCCACTGTATTCCAGCCTGGGCAACAGACCAAGACTCCATTTAAAAAAAAAAAAAAAAATTATAATTGATTTCATAGACCAAGAACAAAACAGAGCAAGGATTAAAAGCCACTCAATAGCTGCAAAATTGTGGATGTCTGAGCCTGGAGTTCGTTATCTGCAAAGTGGGAATACCATAACAGGGCCTACACTATGAACTTATTCCCAGAATTGAGAGCTTGTGTATCATATTCTGCCCAGGAACTGAAGAAAACATAAGCAATCAATAAATAGTCCTGTTTATACTGGGTTGGTGCAAAAGTGATTGCAGTTTTTGCAATTTACTTTTAACGGCAAAAACTGCAGTGACTTTTGCACCAACCTATAATATTAGTCCTCTTCGGAAATAATTAGAAAATAACCCTTAGGGGTTGCTGTAGTGGGGGTTAAATTTCTCCTCTACTCTCCTAGGATCTCCAGCTGGGCCTTAGAATTACACTGACATGAAATAGATTAACAGGACCAAAGCATACAAATTCTATTTAATAATTTTTACATACATGGGAGGCTTCGCAAGAAAAACCAAGACCCCAAGAAGTTACGGCCTGTGGACTCAGAAAATCTGAGACAGGTCTCAGTTAATTTACAAAGCTTTTTTTTTTTTGCCAAGGTTGAGGACGCACGCCTTTGACACAGCCTCAGAAGGTCCTGATGACATATACCCAAGGTGGTCGGGGCACAGCTTGGTTTATACATTTTAGGGAGACAGAAGCCAGCAATCAACATATGTAAGAAGTACATTGGTTCAGTCTGGAAAGGCGGGACGGTTGCATTCTTTTATTTATTTATTTGTTTTTTTGAGATGGAGTCTCGCTCTGTCGCCCAGGCTGGAGTGCAGTGGTGTGATCTCAGCTCACTGCAAGATCCACCTCCCGGGTTCACACCATTCTCCTGCCTCAGCCTCCCGAGTAGCTGGGACTACAGGCACCCGCCACCACACCTGGCTAATTTTTTGTATTTTTAGTAGAGATGGGGTTTCACTATGTTGGCCAGGCTAGTCTTGATCTCCTGACCTCGTGATCCACCCGCCTCGGCCTCCCAAAGTGCTGGGATTACATGGAGCTACCGAGCCCAGCCAGTTGCATTCTTTTGAGTTTCTGATTAACCTTTCCAAAGGAGGCAATCAGATATGCATTTATCTCAGTGAGCAGAGGGATAACTTTGGATAGTATGGGAGGTAGGTTTTACCCAAAGCAGTTCCCAACTCGAATTTTCCCTTTAGCTTAGTGATTCTGGGGGCCCAAGATATTTTTCTTTCACAGGCTCAACATTTATATATTAGGTTAGACAAAGAGTAGTAAATTGTGAAAGCGTGACAAGAAAAAGGGGTTTACTTGGGTCAGGGTAGTTAATTGTGGAAAAGTAACCAGGAAGATAAGGGTTCATTTAGCAAGGTTTGTTTGTATGGATTTCTCTCAGCCTCAACTCTCCACCTCTAGTGATAAGACTATCTTCCTCCTAGTACAGAAAGGGCACCTTTCACACAGTTTTACCTCCTACTTTAATAATGAAGAAAAAAGGAAGATCAGAGGGTGGTTGCATCTGCAGTTTTTTCAATGCCTTTAATTCAAAATAATCAATATATCAAAGTGGTCTATTTTAGGGGGAACATATTCTGACATCCTTTATTGCTTTCACACATGGGGTACAACCCAAGTCAAAGGCAGTAGGTATACTTAAAATAAACATCAGACAGAGAAAAGATCCTCTTTTAGGGTCCTACACGGTCCCAAGCATGCAAATAAAGGAAAATCTTGAATTCCATCCAGAGAAATTCCAGGCACATAGCTTACCCTGAGAAGTAAATGAGCAACTTGGTAAGCAAGAAGGTAATGGTAGTTTAAACACAACAGCCAAGGAAGTTAGAGTCTGGAGATGTTTCCTATAGCAACTAAACATAACATTTTAGTGTATGTCCCTGAGCTGTTTTTCAGAAACCCGGACCCTCACCCAATGGATCTGCTGGCACATGGATCTCAGATAAGGGGAAACTGAGGCCTGAACTCTGACCTCTGTTTTTTGCTCTAAACTTCTTCCTGAGGGGCTTGGAAGGAGTCACACCCATGAACCAGAGCTAACATTCTTTTCTACTGATCCCCATTTTTTAGACAAAGCTTCGCCTCCTGAACGAATCATAAGTCAGAAAGTCCTTGAATCCATCTGTGACGTGTGGGCCTCCTGCTTCGAGAGATACCCTGTCTTTCTAGGTCAAACCAATGTATAGCCTCCATGTATTTATTTATTTATTTAGAGATGGAGTTTCGCTCTTGTTTCCCAGGCTGGCATGCAATGGTGCAATCTCAGCTCACTGCAACCTTCACCTCCTGTATTCGAGTGATTCTCCTGCCTCAGCCTCCCAAGTAGCTGGGATTACAGCAGCCTGCCACCATGCCCAACTAATTTTTGTATTTTTAGTAGAGAAGGGGTTTCTCCATGTTGGTTAGGTGGGTCTCGAACTCCTGACCTCAGGTGATCCACCGCCTTGGCCTCTCAAAGTGCTGGGATTATAGGAGTGAGCCACCGCACCTGGCCTCCATGTATTGATTTATGATTTTACCTGTAGCTTCTGCTTTCTTGGAAATTACCCCTGCCTTTAAAAATCCTTATCTGCAAGTCATCTGCGAGTTCAGGTCTTAAGCATGAGCTGCCCTGATTCTCCTTGCTTTTGTACTGCAAATAAGCATGTCCCTCTATGCCAGTGCAAAATCCCAGTGCGGATAATTGGTCTTACTGTGCCAGGCAAGCAGACCCCAGTTTGGTTCTGAGAGACAGAAGTAGCTGGATTTCCTAGGCCGACTAAGAATTCCTAAGCCTAACTGGGGAAAGTGACTGCACCTACCTTTAAACACAGGGCTTGTAACTCAGCTCACACCCAACCAATCAGGTAGTAAAGAGGGCTCACTAAAATACAAATTAGGCTAAAGCAGGAGGTAAAGAAATAGTCAAATCATATATCGCCTGAGAGCACAGGGGGAGGGACAATGATTGGGATATAAACAGGCATTTGAGCAGGGAGCAGCAACCCCCTTTGGGTCCCCTCCCGTCGTATGGGAGCTCTGTTTTCACTCTATTCAATCTTGCAACTGCACATTCTTCTGGTCCGTGTTTGTTAGGCTGGAGCTGAGCTTTCACTCACCGTCCACCACTTTTTGCCGCCATCGCAGACCCACCGCTGACTTCCACCCCTCCGGATCCAGCAGGGTGTCCGCTGTGCTCCTGATCCAGCAAGGTGCCCATTGCCGCTTCGGATGGGGCTAAAGGTTGGCTGTTGTTCCTGCATGGCTAAGTGCCCGGGTTCATCCTAACTGAGCTGAACACTAGTCGCTGGGTTCCACCATTCTCTTCCGTGACCCATGGCTTCTAATAGAGGTATAACACTGCATGGCCCAAGGTTCCATTCCTTGGAATCTGTGAGGCTAAGAACCCCAGGTCAGAGAACAAAAAGCTTGCTGCCAACTTGGGAGCCGCCCGCCGTCATTTTGGGAGCGGCCCGCCGCCATCTTGGGAGCTCTAAGACCAAAGACCCGCCCTTAACAGTTCTATGACAAGAACTGCCATATGAGGTAGGAACTCTGATTATATATCTATTTTACCCCTGAGGAAACTGAGGTGAAGAGAGGTTAAATGACTTGCCTAAGGGCACACAGAATGAGAATTTGAACCCAACTTCCTCTGCACTATTCCATGACTATTTCTGTTACACGGGTCTTGAAGGTATTAAGGATATACTTCCCGCCGTCTGCAAAACTTCCAGGGCAAGGAAGAAGGGGTGGATTTGGGAACTGAACAGGTCATCAGGAGCCATTTTAGAACTGTCCACAAAGATAGCTGTGATCCCTGTGGGATCAAAGACAAAGCTAAATGACCCTCAGCCCTGAAGATCCACAAACAGCCAGGGTTCTAAAGCTGCCCGGACAAGGGCAGAGAGAAAAAGCCCAGGAGAAAAAAGATGGGGCTGTCTGGGGTTCAGCCCATTCCTACCCTAAGGGTGGAAGGAAAGGCAGGGCTCAGTGGCTCACACCTGTAATGCCAGCACTTTGGGAGGCTGAGGCAGGTGGATCACATGAGATCAGGTGTTCAAGACCAGCCTGGGCAACAGGGAAAATCCTATCTCTACAAAAAATTAGCTGGCCATGGTGACACGCACCTGTAGTCCCAGCTACTCAAGAGGCTAAGGAGGTAGGATGGCTTGAGCCTGGGAGGGGGAGGTTGCAGTGAGCTGAGACTGTGCCACTGTACTCCAACCTGGGTGAGGGAGCAAGACCCTGTCTCAAAAAAACGAGCCGGGAGCGGGAGGACAGATGATATTGCACATTGGGATCATTGTAATACATGATTTTATTTTTCTGGTTTTTTTTTTGTTTTTTTGTTTGTTTGTTTTTTTGTTTTTGAAACAGAGTATTGCTCACTGCAACCTCCACCTTCTGGGTTCAAGTGATTCTCCTGCCTGAGCCTCCCAAGTAAGTAACTGGGATTACAGGTGTGCGCCACCACACCTGGTTAATTTTTGTACTTTTAGTAGAAATACTGTTTCACCATGTTGGGCAAGCTGGTCTTAAACTCCTGACCTCAAGTGATTCACCCGCCTCAGCCTCCCAAAGTGTTGGGATTACAGGCGTGAGCCACCTTCTCCAGCCCATTGTAATACATGAATTTCATTAAGGATTTTTCTCAAACCATATTTTTATCTGGTTACACAAGTAATACATATTTACTAGAATTATCTTGGGAAATATACACAAGTAAAAATAATACCACCACCAGAAAGAACCACATTTAATAGTCTGATGTATTCATTTCTGTTTTGTTTTATCTAAATACATACATTTTAATACCAAAAAATGCTATTATCCTGTTTTTGCTTTTCTGTAGCCTGCTTTTCCAGGTAATATTTTCTTCACCTTTTCCCAAAGCATGAGCGTTTCCACCTGAGTTCCGTGATAGCACATTTAACAACTGCAGGTACATGTATTCGGACTTACTCAAATAGTCTTTAATTTTGAGATGTCAAGATGGTTTCTAGATGTTTTTACTATTATGAACAATGCTTCTTACACAAACATATGTACCAAAGTCATGATTGTCTCCCTAGTATAAATTCCTAGATGAAACTGCTGGGCCAAATGACTTGCTTGTTTTTAAGGCTTAAATGAATACTGCCAAGTGTATTGAATTGAAATGAACACTGCGCTTCCAGTAGAGATGCTCTGATTTATATTCCCACTGGCAATGTGTGAGGATGCTCCCTTCAAAAACAAGGCATGAAAAAACCTGGTTATTGAATGCTAGCAGCTCTGTTAATGTAGATTAATAGCTAAAATACAACTGGATGAGAGCAAGAACAAGTCTGTTCTGTCCTTTCTACAGGGTTTACTCAGCTACCTCCGGGATTTTGTTGTTGTCGATGTTTTCTGAGACAGGGTCTCGCCCAGGCTGGAGTGCAGTGGCATGACCTCAACTCACTGTAACGTTAACCTCCTGGGCTCAAGCAATTCTCCCGCCTTAGCCTCCCAAGTACTTGGGACCACAGGCATATGCCACCATGCCCAGCTAATTTTTGTATTTTTTTGTAGAGATGGGTTTTCACCATGTTGCCTAGGCTGGTTTCGAACTCCAGGGCTCAAGCGATCTGCCCTCCTTAGCCTCCTGATGTGTTGGAATTACAACCGGGAGCCACCGCACCCGGCCCCTTTCTTCTTCCTGTATCTTTATTACTTTGGATAAAAAGAACAGCCCTAATTCTATCACTGGTTTACGCAGAAAACATTGGTACCCACTTCCTATAGGACGCTGGGTGCTGCTGAGGTAATCCGTTGTCTAGATTTTATCTAACTTTGTAAATTCTTATCCTTTTAAAGACATGTTGCTAATCAAGGGAACTTTCCTTTGAAGGTAAGAACTCTATTGACATATTAAAGGACAGGACTCCTGGGCAAATCACCCATCAGCTCCAGGAATCCCTCTTCCTGGATAACTACTTTAACTATCTGGCACTATATAAAAATTCGTATCTTAAATCACAACAGGGGCCGGGCACGGTGGCTCAAGCCTGTAACCCCAACGCTTGGGGAGGCTGAGGTGGGTGGATCGCTTGAGCTCAGGAGTTCGAGACCAGCTGGGCAACATGTCAAAACCTCATCCCTACAGAATAAAAAAATACAAAACTTAGCCTGGTGTGGTGGCATGCACTTGTAGTCCCAGCTATTCAGGAGACTGAGGCAGGGGGATGGCTTGAACCTGGCAGGGAGAGGTGACAGTGAACCAAGATTGCACCACTACACTCCAGCCTGGGTGACAGAGTGAGACCCTATCTCAAATAAATAAATAAAATTAAAAAAAAAAAAAATCCCGACAGGTATGACCTCTTTGGGTTCCTTTACTGATAAGAAAGACTCCTTGATTCCAAAAGCCTAAAAAGTCCAGGATCATAGTAAGAAAAGATTGGAAGCTACTGATCAAATACTTGGTGGAGTTCCAAGATCAATCTGTTTCCAGTGTGTTGCAGAAAAGCTAATTTATGGCAGAAAACCATGATTAATTTCAGAATAAACAATATTCAGACTCAAGTGAGTTACGAGTTGCTGGAGATAGGAGGCACATTTAGTAGAACATGACTTATTCAGACATGTAATTCTTTCCTTAGCTCAGTAAAGCTAAGTATGGCAAAAATGCCAGAAACAGCTTTGCAATTGGAATATGCAATTTAAAATAAGTAAAGATTACTCCCAGGTAGTTTATTGCTTTAACTACATTGAGGCATGTCCCTGTAGCAGACAGCATAATGACTCTCATTTCATTTTTGGTTTGTGCCAAATATCTTCCGTTAGTTTTGCTTTATTGGCTTCATGCAATTTATTGCAGCTCTAGAATACGATTGTAATGCAACTAGTATTTTAGTTTTATCTTCTACTGGTAATTTTTCTTCTTTATGGTGGCTATACTGTCTGCATTAATACAAGCCATAGAAATTATACAGTGTGGAACCTTATTTTCGGCAGCTCCCTCTTTCATGAAGAGCAGAACCACCAGAGCCAACTCCCATAACCCAGTGATAGCCAAGGATGTGCCAGGGGATGACATAATGAACAGCATTTGCAATTCAATAAAGTGATTTGTTTGATGAAGAGTTGCTAGAAAGCCTAATTTTCTCATTGATTCAAAAAGAGGCAAAATGTTCTTCAAGATCTTCTAAGTATTCCTCAAATCAATCCCTGGAATACAAACCCAATAGCTAAGGTGGCAGCATTTGGGGAAGATGAGGACTCTTCTGTTATTCTTTGAAAATACATTTATTTAGCCTGGTTTGCATTTATTGATTTGACCAACCTTACAACAGCACTGTAATGTGCTAAGGAATTATTTAACCATTTCCAATTTCCTGCAAGTTGCCTAAGTGATGTGCTAAATATAATTTTACCTATAGCTAGCCCAGATCAATAATACATATCATTTCCTTAGGAAGTGGCTTTCTGTGAAAGGATGGAAGAGGACTCGACCTTCCAGTCCTGAGAACTTCTTATTCTAGGCACCTTTGCAGAGCTGGTACAAGAAAGAAACCAAATTAAGTCAGATAAGTCATTTGGGCCCACTGAAAACATCTTTCTCAACTTTTCTCTTTGTATCCTGCCAAAAATTTGCTGAGTAAATCATCCTATAGGCTATGGTATATGTCTTTTTTTTTTTTTTTTTTTTAAATAGAGATAGGGTCTTGCTACATTGCCCAGGCTGATCTGGTCTTCCTGGGCTCAAGCAGTCCTCCCACCTTGGCCTCTCAAAGTGCTGGTATTGCAGCCACCGTGCCTGGCCTAAGGTGTATATCTTTAAGCATCCCCTATTAAACTCCATATTTCCGGGGAGGTGTAACACAGCAAACTATTACCAGTTATTACTTCTTAATAAAATGAGATTATCAAATGGATGTAAAAATACGTAGCAGAGCTGTGATAGAATAGCTCTGAAATAGGACAGGATACTTATGTTTTGAGTGCAGAAGGGAATATAGGATACTTATAGGATACTTACGTTTTGAGTGCAGAAGGGAAAATTTTTTTTGAGACGGAGTTTCACTCTTGTTGCCCAGCTGGAGTGCAATGCTGCGATCTTGGCTCACTGCAACCTCTGCCTCCCAGATTCAAGCAATTCTCCTCCTCAGCTTCCCAAGTAGCTGGGATTACAGGCATGTACCACCACACCCGGCTTATTTTGTATTTTTAGTAGAGATGGGGTTTCACCATGTTGGTCAGGCTGGTCTCGAACTCCTGACCTCAGGTGATCCACCTGCCTCAGCCTCCTAAAGTGCTGGGATTACAGGTGTGAGCCACCACACCCGGCCATCCTGTCTTGCTGTGAGTAAACACCCATGTCTTCCAAATAAGTTCCAAATTTTAAGTTTTAAAAAATAATATTCTGGGCTGGGTATGGTGGTTCATGCCTGTAATCCCATGGGAGGGCAAAACGAGAGGGTGTCTTGAGGCCAGGCATTCAAGACCAACCTGGGCAACATAGTGAGGCTCTACAAATTATAAAAATAAATAATAAGAATACATTCTTGGATCCAAAGGATTCAAAAAATATGACAACAAGGAAAACAATTCCTGATCATTCATTAGAGGCAGACTAAACATATTCCTGATTGTCATCTAACACATCTGAGCCACCAGGAGAATGGTGACTTGGCCTCTTAGTTTGAATGCCAAGGAAGAAAAAATACAAACTTGGCAAAATTAGGGAATTGGCATCACCATTGGAACCTAGAGGAAGCAACATAGAAATGTGTCAAGTTCAAAGCCTCTCATAAATAACGTCATTTGCCAAAAAATTTACTTTTAATGGAATTTGGACATAGCTTCAGTAGATTTGGAAGTCACGTTTGGCTGCCCATAATGTGACTTCTGCAAGAAACTGTAAAATAACAAATAACTACTGACAACGGAAAGAGTTAGTCTTTTGAAGCTCACAGTCTGAAGATGACCTCTCCATGTTTCAATCATTTTCATTCATTCCCAGAATTCTCTATAGCTGAGTATAGGAAACTCTTCTATTACAGTACACCTCATTATCTCTAAGGCAAAATGTAGATGTCTACCCCACCCTTACTGAAGCTTCTACACAAAATGACTCCAGATTACAGATCCTTCAGAGTGAACATAAAGAGTTCACTCCCTCTTCAAATAGAGCTTTCTGTTATCTGTCAAAGATGATAAGACTCGTTAACTTGCTAGATTTAGCCTCAGAATTTCACATTGTCTTTCTTCTCAGCAAGCCACAGAGCTAGTCCTCTCTCTCTTTTCTTTTTTTTTTTTTTTTTTTTTTTGAGACAGGGTCTCACTCTGTTGCCCAGAGTGGAGCGTACTGGTATAATCTCAGCTGACTGCAGCCTCGACCTCCTGGGCTCAAGTGATCCTCCTGCCTCACCCACCCAAGTAGCTGGGACCACAGGCATACACCACCATACCTGGCTAATTTTTGTATTTCTTGTAGAGACAGGGTTTCACCATGTTGCCCAGGCTGGTCTCGAACTCTTGGGCTCAAGCTGTCCACTGGTCTCACCCAAAGTGCTGAGACCCAAATAGACCTGGTACTCTCAACCAAACATATCATATCGGGAAGAAAAGCGTTCTAGGTACAACTTATCCTCGAGTACAACTGTACACTCCGCTTGCTGTGCATGATATATCTTCTTGAGGAGTTAGTTATGAACAATGTAAGACTTCCTAACACATTATTTGTTAGTCTATCGTCAGCTCTTGATTCTGTGGACAGGGGCTATCTTTGCACTAAATTTGATGATCTTGGCAAAAATCTCAGGTAATTAACCCTGCCTAAACCTGTATCATAATACCACTGCCAGAATCAGAATGACTAGGAATGATCTTAGGCCAGACAAAATTCCTTTTGTTTTTTAAAATTTATTTATTATTATTATTATTTTTTGAGAAGGAGGAGTTTCACTCTTGTCGTTGAGGCTGGAGTGCAATGGCATGATCTTGGCTCACTGCCACCTCTGCCTCCTGAGTTCAAGTTATTCTCCTGCCTCGGCCTCCCTAGTAGCTGGGATTACAGGCTCCCACCACCACGCCTGGCTAATTTTTGTATTTTTAGTAGAGATGAGGTTTCACTATGTTGGCCATGCTGGTCTCGAACTCCTGACCTCAGGCGATCCACCACCTCAGCCTCCCAAAGTGCTGGGATTACAAGTGTGAGCCACCATGCCTGATGGAAATTCCATTTTTAAACAGAATAAAACAGGACTGTCTGAGTCCTACTTCATTTTAAACTTGTACCTATGATGCAACTTTATTCCTATCAGTGATGCACAGGATGCCTGCTCGCGCTCCCACCACCATTAATAGGAAGATGGATGACTACATCGGTGGGGAAGCTTTATAACACAAAGAGCCTTAAGACCCAGCTCAAACTGTCGACTAATGGCCATCAAAAAGAGCAATTCAAATTCAACTATGCCAAAAAGAAATGATTGATTTGGGCAGGAGTCTGTCAATGTTCAAATGGACAACACTACAAACCTCCATCCATCAAGTTAAATGCAGACTGTAATCTGAGGCTGCAAGTTTTAGCTAATTCATCCTGGTGGCCTTATCAGCAGGCTGTGTGCTTCCAAAGAGGCTTCTAAAGGGACTCTCTGGAGGCCACTTCATGTCATGGAAGTCTTTTGATTCTCCTGGCCAAAATGCTCCCTTCCTGATTCTATGATGGGAAATTATGGAGTCTCAAATGAGAACTTCTCTGAGTATTGAAGTCCTACCTTCATTTTGAGGGAAATATTTTATTTTTCTTTGTTTTTTTGAGACAAGATCTCACTCTGTTGCCCAGATTGGAGTGCAGTGGCCGAATCTCAGCTCCCTGCAGCCTCAACTTCCTGGGCTCAAGCAATCCTCCTACTTCAACCTCCCAAGTAGCTGGGGCTGCAGGAATGTGCCACCTTGCCTGGCTATTTCTTTTTTCAGAGATGGGGTCTTACTATGTTGTCCAGGCCAGTCTCAAACTCCTGGCCTCAAGTGATTCTCCGCCTCAGCCTCCTGAGGAGCTGGGATTACAGGTGTAAGCCACTGAGCCTAGCCAAGGGAAATTTTTCTTATCTATAAGCTCCCCTGTTAGTTATACCCATGCAAAGGGAAAGTAATCTCTGCTTCAGGGCAACAGCAAAGGCTTTACAACTTTGTTCCTGAATACAAAGTAACCTTTGTCAACTGGGATCTAACATTTAAAATACATGTCTATTGCTTGACTGGATGACAACACAATGGGTCCTTCCTTGCAAACTCGTACCCTAAAGCTGACTCTGCATGATCAATCAGAAAAGGAAGAACTTTCTGTTTGTTTCTTTGTGGGTTGTCTGTTTATCTTAAGGACATTGATTAACTCTTTAAGTCACCACGGGATGGTGAATCAGGTTTGAAGTTCAGCTTCCAGGAGCCATCCCCAAAACCACACTGCAGAACTGAGCTGATGAGGGAACCATTGGGAGTGACCCTGAGCTCTGGACTCTTCAATTGGCCCCTCCACTTTAACACAAGGAATTTCACCCACCCTGCCATTACTACTGCTGCCTTCAGTACTGAGAGAGCTCAGTAACTTTGGGACCAGAGCCAGAGTTTGACATGGATATAACCAATGGCACAGCCTAAGTCACATGCCTGAACCCTAGTTTCAAAGGATACTAGGAAAACAAATTTAGATTATTTTTAAGGACCTGGCATGTTTGGTCATGCCTGTAATCCCAGCATTTTGGGAGGCCAAGGCAAGAATGTGCCACCTTGCCTAGCTATTTCTTTTTTCAGAGATGGGGTCTTACTGTGTTGTCCAGGCCAGTCTCAAACTCCTGGCCTCAAGTGATCCACCCACCTCAGCCTACTGAGGAGCTGGAATTACAGGTGTAAGCCACTGAGCCTAGCCAAGGGAAAGTTTTCTTATCTATAAGCTCCCCTGTGAGTTATACCCATGCAAAGGGAAAGTAATCTGTGCTTCAGGGCAAGGAGTTCAAGACCAGCCTGGACAACATAGCAAGACTCCATTTCTACCAAAAAAAAAAAATTAATTAGCCAGGAGAAATGATGCATACTTGTAGCCCCAGACACTCAGGAAGCTGAAGTGGGATGACCTCTTAAGCCCAGAAGTTCGAGGCTTCAGTGAGCTATGATTGCACGACTGCACTCCAGCCTAGCTGACAGAGCGAGACTCTGTCTCTAAAAGGAAGAAAGTGGTCTGGGCACGGTGGCTCATGTCTGTAATCCCAGCACTTTGGGAGGCCAAGGTGGGTGGATCACGAGGTCAGGAGATGGAGACCATCCTGGCTAACACGGTGAAACCTCGTGTCTACTAAAAATACAAAAAATTAGCCGGGTGTAGTGGCAGACACCTGTAGTCCCAGCTACTCGGGAGGCTGAGGCAGGAGAATGGCATGAACCCGGGAGGCGGAGCTTGCAGTGAGCCAAGATCGCACTACTTCACTCCAGCCTAGGCGACAGAGCGAGACTCTGTCTCAATAAATAAAGAAATAAATAAAAGAAAAAAAGTGATATTTTTAGGGCTTATACAGGGTATTTTTTGCCCTAAACTAAGATGCAAAAAATGAGGCTCTTCCTAAGCAGAGAAAGGAATTCAGTTGCTACCTGACCGTGATGAATGGCAAATATCTACCACAAGTACCATTCAGGTACTATACTTCCAAAGTCTCATTTTTAGAACAACTGGTACTGTATTTGTGAATGAGAATGTATACACAGCACAAGTTGGCCATAGGTCAATAATGTCAGTGGTTCCAAAACCTAACTATTCATCAGAATGATTAGAAGATCTTTGTTCAGGCTCCACCTACAGAGATTCTGATTCAGGGGGTCTAAATCAGGGCCTTAGAATGTGCACCTTTCACAAATCCCCCAGGTAACTCAAACATGATCAGGCTCCAATCATTTGGAAACTAGATTTTCTTTTTAAAAAAATTTCATATTTTTTAATAAATAGAAATGGGGTTTTCTGTGTTGCCCAGGCTGGTCTCCAACTCCTGGGCTCAAGCAACCCTCCCGCCTTGGCCTCCCAAGGTGCTAGGATTACAGGTGTGAGCCACCTCACCCAGTCTGAAAAACTACTTCTTGAAACCTTGTCCCTACACTCACAGACAACAGAAAGTAAATACTGGCCTAACATTAGTTTTGCTCCTAAAGTCCAAGAAATGGCCACATAAAGAATCTATTCTCATGTTCTATAAATTTACTATAAAAGATATCAAATTCAAGGAGAATAGGTAATAATTTAAGCTTATCTATATGATGAATTTTTGTGAAGAATTTTATTTTTATTTATTTTTAATTTTGTATTTTTTTATTGTTGTATTGTTCTTGATTTTTAAATTTTGACTTTTTTTATTATACTTTATGTTCTAGGGTACATGTGCACAATGTGCAGGTTTGTTACAAATGTATACATGTGCCATGTTGGTGTGCTGCACCCATTAACTCGTCATTTACATTAGGTATATCTCCTAATGCTATCCCTCCCCCCTACCCCCACCCTACAACAGGCCCCAGTGTGTGATGTTCCCCTTCCTGTGTCCAAGTGTTCTCATTGTTCAATTCTCACATGTTCACCAGTGAGAACATGCGGTATTTGGTTTTCTGTTCTTGTGATAGTTTGCTGAGAATGATGGTTTCCAGCTGCATCCATGTCCCTACAAAGGACGTGAACTCATCCTTTTTTATGGCTGCATAGTATTCCATGGTGTATATGTGCCACATTTTCTTAATCCAGTCTGTCAGTGATGGCCATTTGGGTTGGTTCCAAGTCTTTACTATTGTGAATAGTGCCACAGTAAACATATGTGTGTATGTGTCTTTATAGCAGCATGATTTATAATCCTTTGGGTATATACCCAGTAATGGGATGGCTGGGTCAAATGGTGTTTCTAGTTCTAGATCCTTGAGGAATTGCCACACTGTCTTCCACAATGGTTGAACTAGTTTATAGTCCCACCAACAGTGTAAAAGTGTTCCTATTTCTCCACATCCTCTCCAGCACCTGTTGTTTCCTGACTTTTTAATGATTGCCATTCTAACTGGTGTGAGATGGTATCTCATTGTGGTTTTGATTTGCATTTCTTTGATGGCTAGTGATGGTGAGCATTTTTTCAAGTGTCTGTTGGCTGCATAAATGTCTTTTGAAAAGTGTCTGTTCATATCCTTTGTCCACTTTTTGATGGGGTTGTTTGTTTTTTTCTTGTAAATTTGTTTGAGTTCTTTGTTGGTTCTGGATATTAGCCTTTTGTCAGATGAGTAGATTGCAAAAATTTTCTCCCATTCTGTAGGTTGCCTGTTCACTCTGTTGGTAGTGTCTTTTGCTATGCAGAAGCTCTTAGTTTAATTAGATCCCATTTGTCAATTTTGGCTTTTGTTGCCATTGCTTTTGGTGTTTTAGACATGAAGTCCTTGCCCATGCCTATGTCCTGAATGGTATTGCCTAGGTTTTCTTCTAGGGTTTTTTATGGTTTTAGGTCTAAGATTTAAGTCTAATCCATCTTGAATTAATTTTTGTATAAGGTGTAGGAGGGAATCTAGTTTCAGCTTTCTACTTATGGCTAGCCAGTTTTCCCAGCACCATTTATTAAATAGGGAATCCGCCAAATGCAGAATTTTTAAATGGTCATTGCAAATAGTTTTTTTGTTTATTTGTTTGTTTTTTGAGACAGGGTCTCACTTTGTCACCCAAGCTGGAATGCAGCTGCGCAATCTCAGTTCACTGCAACTTCCGCCTCCTGGACTCAAGTGGTCCTCCCACCTCAGCCTCCTGAGTAGTTGGGACCACAGGTGCATGCCACCATGCCCAGCTAATTTTTGTATTTTTTGTAGAGACAGGGTTTTGCCACATTGCCCCAGCTGGTCTTGAACTCCTGGGCACAAGCAATCCACCTGCCTTGGCCTCCCAAAGTGCTGGAATTACAAGAGTAAGCCACCATGCCCAGCCCGCAAGTAGTTTTTAATAGCATGAGAAAGTGCTTATTATACAATATTAAGAGAAAAAAGCATGACACTCAATATTATGTGTGTGTGCAGGGGGTAGGGAGGTGGGTATATAACATGCTTTCAACCATGTGAAATAAGTGTATGCATAAATAATAAAAGCAAGATTTAATGTGTGTATTCCATGCCTTCCCTCTCCACCCACTAATGGCAAAGAAGCCAAAAAATAAAAAAAAAATAAAAAAAATAAAAAAAATTAGGAGGATTGAAGCAAAGAAGTTAAGTCTGTCAAGATAATAAAAGGCTGAGGAAGAGGGGGAAACAGTAAAGACTGTAATTGCAAAGGAGAGAAAGTATCTTTTGAAAAGTAGATCTGTTGTCAGGTGTGGTAGTTCATGCCTATAATCCCAGCACTTTGGGAGGCCAAGATGGGTGGATCAGTTGAGGTCAAGAGTTTGAGAAACATCGTAGCCAACGTAGTGAAACCTTGTCTCTACTACAAATACAAAAATTAGCCAGGTGTGGTGGCAGGCACCTGTAATCCCAGCTACTCAGGAGGCTGAGACAGGAGAATCTCTTGAACACGGGAGGCAGAGGTTACAGTGAGCCAAGATTGCGCCACTGCACTCCAGCCTGGGCAACAGAGCCAGACTTAGCCTCAGAAAAAGAGTGAGAGTCACATTGTTTATGTCCAGAAAAAGCCTCCCCTGAAGCCAGAATTAATGCTCACCTCTGTTATCAAATTGGACTGGGGTTCACTCACCCAGTGCAATATGACCACAACATCCACACCAAGGTTTGCAGCCGAAGAACGAAGACATTTATTTGCAAGCTCCAAGCAAGGAAAATCAAGCAGCTCATGCTTAAGACCCGAACTCCCCGATGGCTTACAGGTGAGGGTTTTTAAAGACTGGGAGGTAGGGGTTACAGGCAAAGTTATAAATCAATACACAGAGCCTACACTTTGGTTTGACCTAAACAGGCAGACATCTCAAAGTAGGGGCCCATAGGTCATAGATGGATTCAAATATTTTTCTGATTTGTGATTGGTTAAGGAAGCAAAACCTTACCTAAAAATTGGGGATCAGTAGAAAAGAATGTTAGCTCTGGCTCATGGGTGTGACTTCCTCTAGGAAGAAATTTAGAGCAAAGAATGATGGTCAGGGTTCAGTCCTCAGTTCCCACGTATCTGAGGTCTGCATTCCAGAGGATCTGTTTGGTAGGGGTCCGGGTTTCTGAAAGCAACTCAGAGACATAAGTTAAGATGTTATCTTTATTTGTAGAGGGGGACCAAACATCTCATGATTTTAACTTCCTTGGCTATTGTTTTAAGCTACGATTACTTTCTTGTTTATCAAGTTGCTCATTGACTTCTCAGGGCTAGCTAGGTGCCTGCAAATTCCCTTGAAGGAACTCAAGATTTGTCTTCATTTCCTGCAGGGAGCTGTGCTCCATCTCACCTCTGCATGAACTTATAAGTCCCCCTCTTATGTTTTACAATTAAGCTAGTTTGGGTTGAACTTTTTGTTGTTTGCATCAGAAATCACCTTCTCTGAGACTCTTAAAGTTTTTCAAGAGAATCAGGTAAAGTCTTGTGGAGAAACTGAATAAAAGAATTAGAATCCCTAAAAGCATCCTCAGCTGGTTAAAGGGATGGATTATCTGTCTAGACTTCCAGGTAGTAGAAGAGTCACCTGAAATATATCAAAATTCCAAGGTAGCACTATTTGCAGGAGTAGAGACCATGTTCACAACCACTCATAGGATGCAGGAACCATGTACTGCGAATTTGATATACACACTAGCCTGGAACCTACAAAATCCAAAGGGTAAACATGGAATCATCTAGTAGGGACACCTCTAAAACTCAGCACAAATGGGTTACCCAAACCACTGGATTGATTACCCAATCCATTTCCACTCAAGATAGGCTCTTAGTAAATATATATAGGTATATTTCACAGGTTGAGATCCTATATTGATAGATACAGGATTCCAAAGTAAGTTGTAAGGCAGCTCTTCGTGTAGAAATTTCTCCTCTTTTTTTTTTTTTTTTTTTTTTTTTTTTTTGAGATGGAGTTTCACTCTTCTCACCTAGGCTGCAATGGTGCTATCTCGGCTCACTGCAACCTCCACCTCCCAGGTTCAAGAGATGATTCTCCAGCCTCGGTCTCCTGAGTAGCTGAGATTACAGGCACCTGCCACCACGCCCAACTAATTTTTGTATTTTTAGTAGAGACAGGGTTTTGCCATGTTGACCAGGCTGGTCTTGAACTCCTGACCTCAGGTGATGTACCTGCCTTGGCCTCCCAAAGTGCTGGGATTATAGGTGTGAGTCACCGCGCCTGGCCCTATGTAGAAATTTCTAAGTGTTACCGAATGCTAGAGATTCGGTCTAGGACCTGTTGCTCACTGCACAGAAAGCCAATCACTGAGAAAATGAATATTGCCAGGGAAGCAATGCTTTATTCAGGTGACATCAGCCAGGAGATGGGAGATAAGTCTCAAATTTGTCTCCTCAACTGACTAAAATTGTGGGTTTATATAGGAGGGAAGGAATGTGACTGTGTGCAGGAAAACAGGAATTAGAGAGGGGTAAGTAAGCAATTATGATGGATGAGGGATCTGGCCTCGCATTGTCTGGATGTGATGATCTGGTGAGTTCCAGTACCTTGATACTATCTGGTATCTACCGAGGGTTGGTTCCTGGAGAAAGGATCTCGGACAAGACAAATGTTAAGCTTCAAACTTTTAAGATCAAGATGGTCAGGCCAGGAGCACTGGCTCACGCCTATAATCCCAGCATTTTGGGAAGCCGAGGCAGACAGATCACCTGAGGTCAGGAGTTTGAGACCAGTCTGGCCAATATAGTGAAACTCCTCCTCTACAAAACACACACACACACACACACACACACACACACACACACACAAAATTAGCCAGGCATGGTGGCACATGCCCGTAATCCCAGCTACTTGGGAGACTGAGACAGGAGAATCACTTGAACCAGGGAAGCAGAGGTTACAGTGAGCTGAGATCGCACCATTGCACTCCAGCCTGGATGACAAGAGTGAAACTCCGTCTCAAAAACAAACAAACAGAAAACCCATAAACATCAGTCCTATGGGGAAATTGGGCCAGTTTCAAAAGGAGGTGGTCAAGAATAGAGTTAAACGAACCTTAAACCCCTCACCCACATTAAGGAGGGGTTGTAGGTATTGGTGGAAGATTTCTCTGGAGAAGGTTATTGGTGCGCCATGACCCACTCCATGCTATAGGACAAGATAGAGGAAGGTAAGGGAAGACAAGGTAAGGGCAGACAGAATGGACTCCCACCTGAGAACCTCGTGGGTGAGAAGCAGTCTGGTGGGCTGTGGATAGATGAGCCAAAGGAAAGACAGCTGTTTGGAGATCTGCCTGCCCTCCTTAATGTGTTGGGCCAAAGAATGCATGCGGATTTTCCATGGACTGGATGTGGGCCACGTGCAAGAGAGGATTGACCTAAGGTCTACTGAAGGATGTGAACAGGACTTGGCAGAGAGAAACTGAAGGAACCAACAGATTCTAAGAACTGAAAAGAACATGAGACAACCACAGGCATGTGTGTCTCCCAGATGAAGGGAGCACTGGAGAAGGGAAAGGACATCTCAGAAGAACCCACAACACACCGGTATTAGTCAGAGTTCTCCAGAGAAACAGACCAACAGGATAGATGTAGACCTAGAGGAGGAGATTTGTTATGGGAATTCGCTCACATGATTATGGAGGCTGAGAAGCACCACAATACACCATCTGCAAGCTGGAGAACTAGGAAAATTGTGGTTTAATTCAGTCCAAGTCCAAAGGTCTGAGCCTCAGGGGAGCCAGTGGTATAACTCCCAGTCTACAGCCAAAGGCCTGAGAAGCAGAGGGTGGGAGGGGAACAATGGTGTAAGTCTCAGAGTCTAAAGCATGAGAACCAGGAGTGCCAATGTCTGAGGGCAGAAGATAAACATACCTGCTTAAAAAGAGAGAGAGAATTTGCCTTTCTTCCGTCTTTTTGTCCTATTCTGGCCCTCAGTGAATTGAATGATGCTCATTCACATTGGTGAGAGTAGATCTATCTACTTTACTCCATTTCTCAATTAAAATGCTAACCTCTTTAGGAAACACCCTCACAGACAACCCAGAAGTAATGTTTTACCAGCTATCTGGGCATCCCTTAGCCCAGTCACATTGACACATAAAATTAATCATCACACCACCCAAGGAAACAAGTCAACTTTAAACTCTTGCTAGGCTCAGATAGCACAAAATCATCTGATGACAATACCTACCAATTAGGAATGTTCTTCTCCTCTCATCTTTTCCCCCAGCCCCACAGGGATCAGAAACCATTTTCATTGAGCTGGCAGAAAAGAACTGGAGAGAGAAAGAACCCAGTCATGACCCCTGATGCGGTTGGCTGTGTCCCCACCCAAATCTCATCTTGAATTGTTCCCATAATCCCCACGTGTCATGGGAGGGACCCAGTGGGAGGTAATTGAATCATGGGAGTGGGTTTTCAGATGCTATTCTCATGACAGTGAATAAGTCTCACAAGATCTGATGGTTTTATCAAGGGGAGTTCCCCCACACACGCCCTCTTGCCTGTCGCCGTGTAAGATGTGTCTTTGCTTCTCCTTTGCCCTCCACCATGATTGTGAGGCCTCCCCAGCCATGTGGAACTGTGAGTCCATTAAAACTCTTTTTCATTATAAATTACCCAGTCTCAGGTATGTTTTTTTGTTTGTTTGTTTGCTTTTTGACAAAGTCTCACTCTGTCACCCAGGCTGGAGTGCAATGGTGCTATCTCAGCTCACTGAAACCTCCACCTCCCAGGTTCAAGCGATTCTCCTGCCTTAGCCTCCCAAGTACTTGGGGTTACAGGCATGTGCCACCACATCCAGCTCATTTTTATATGTTTAGTAGAGACAGGGTTTTGCCATGTTGGTCAGGCTGGTCCCAAATTCCTGACCTCAGGTGATCCACCTGCCTCTTTGGTATATCTTTATTAGCAGCGTGAGAACGGACTAGTATAACCCCCTTCCCAGGAAACCTTCTGCAGGAAGGGGTCAAAATTCTGCCTTTGAAGGAAAATGAAGTGCTAATGATTACATGGGACTGGACAAATGCATAATGGATACTGTGCTTTTGAAGTAAAGTGATTATAGAACTTGTTATTTCCTAAGTGTATTAAAAAAGTCATGGGGGCTGCTGCACAAGCCTTCCTCCAAGGGTAGTGGAAGAACTGGAACAACTAAGAAAGTTTAAAGGAGTAACAGAAATAAAATTACAGATCACACGAGGAAACCACTCCTGATGAGATAGACAACAGAAGCAACAAATTGCACAAGGTACACATTCAAGAAATCTATCTAGGGGGTCATAAAAAAAATCCCGAAGATAACTGTGCTTTAATTTTTGAATACAAAGGAATAGAATTTATTAGATAAGGCTGGGCATTATGAAAAAAAGAAAAAAAAATTGAAAACTCTTGGCTGGGTGTGGTGGCTGATGTCTGTAATTGTCCCAGCACTTTGGAAGGCCAATGCAGGAGGATCACTGAGGCCAGAAGATTGAGACCAGCCTGGGCAACATAGCGAGATACCATCTTTACAAAAAATGCTTTTAAATTAGCCAGGTATGGTGGCATGCACCTGTATTCCCAGCTATTCAGAGGCTGAAGTGGGAGGATGGCTTGAGTCCAGGAGTTCGAGGCTGCAGTGAGCTATGATTGCACCACTGATCTCCAGCCTGGGTGACAGAGCAAGACCCTGTCTCCAAAAAGAAGGAGAAAAGAAAAAACCTAGCCAAGTGGAAGTTTGCAAATCGAAACTACAGTCCATGAAATTAAAATAATGAGAGGGTAGGTTGGACAGTGGACTAGACGGTGGTGGTGAAAAAATTAGTGAACTGGAAGATCAATCTTAGGAAATCATCTAGAGCTTCTCTGAGCTTTTCAAAGAGGCTGAGGTCCCATCACCAGTGTGTTTCTCCATATCTGCTCCCCACATGTTTCCTCCTAGTGTCCCCCAGTTCATATCAGCTGAGTCCTGTAATTGGAGGTGGTGGGTGTGCTATTTCCTCCCAGAGCCATGACTGTTTTTCCTCACTTAACTGACCTGATTCTAACTCTCAGTCAGGAGGCAATGAGCAACAGTGATACAGAAGCTAAAAAGAAATTATTTAGGCAGTTAGTGAGGGTAAGAGAGTCCTCAGTAAGGTTTCCCTTTTAATAAAAAAGCAACCCCAAAATCATTTATTTTCTAACAAAAAGCAGCCTGAAAATTCAAACTGCGAACATAGATAAGCAGCCTGGAAGCTTGCATAGGTAAACGCTGTGCCAATAGAAAAGGGATACCTGGAAGCCAGGTATGTTCAACATGGAGGCTCCATCTTCCTTTTTCTTTGTCAACCACATGTACAGTAAAGGAACAGGCAACATGGCACCAGCCAGGTAGAGAATCCATCTACATAATAAAAGATTAGAGTGGGGCAGCCAGCTTCTTCACAGAGTATGTAAATGGCACACCTGTCTTGCACCAATCTCTTGCGCCCTGTGTAAATCAGACACCACCTCCTCAAGCTCATCTATAAAACCCCATGCATTTCACCACAAAACCGGAAGACCTACTCAGGAGCCCCTCTCTCTCTGCGGGAAAGAGAGCTTTTCTCTCTCTTTTACCTATTAAACCTCCACTCTTAACCTTACTCCTTGTGTGTCCACGTCCTTGATTTCCTTGACGTGAGGCAACGAACCTCAGGTATTACCCCAGAGGAAGAATGCCGCTTCAACAAGACATTGGGAAAGACAAGAATCATCTTGTGAGACTCTGAAGATCTCCAGGCAAGGGAAGGCTGCTGTCTCCTAGCAAAGGAGAAATTCTGCCTCTGCCATCCCAGAGTTACAGGAGAATCTGTGAGTTCTAAGATTCTCAGGCCTGTCCAGCCAAACATCCTAATGCCAGAACTCTGAGTCCTACTCTTCTTCCTATCCCCCTGCCTTTGGGATAGGAAGCTTCCTGGGGTCATGCTTTCTATTTCCCTTATAGCTTTGCTATCCTTAAAACTGATTCCTGAGCCTGAATTTCAGCACTATCTGCTCTGCAGCTGTGGGAGATGAATCTCTTTCAAGACTGACTTGTCGACTTTCACAGTGTGCCTGAGTTGACTATTAGCTGAACTGAGCCTGCGTTTTCTATTTTCAGGACTTCTGTATCAGTCAGGGTTTGATCAGAAAAACAGAACCACTAGAAATCATCTAGAATATGGGATTTATTACAGGAATTCAACCTTACATAATTTGGAGAGCTGGCTATCCAGTCTATGTACAGCTGCTGCTTCTGCATCCAGTTTTACAAATAAATTCAGCTAGGGAGAAAGGCTGGTCCAGGAGTCAGAGAAGGTGAAGAAGGAGGTTTCTTCTTACCTATGAGTGAGCAAGCAGATCAGCAACCAAGTTCATGAGCTACAACAGTGCCTGGTACCCTGCTCACCCTCTTGAGTGTAGAACAACTATGGCTGCCTCCCAAAGCCTGCACAAGATCACATGGCAAAGACCATGCAGAAAAGGGAATTTTGGGAACTGTAGTTCCAGCTTAGCTAAGGTGACTCAGAACAAATCTACCACAGCTCCTAAGACAATTAACAAAAGTCCACCAACCCTACAATCCTTGTCGTTATCATTGTTCCCATATTATCCAACTGTCATAGCTACTGCAAAGCCAATGCTTCACCCTCCATCTGCCTCTTGGGCCACTATCCTCCCAGGGAAAGTCTAGCAACTGGGGTGCTACTGAAGATCAGGGATTATCCACCTCACTCACCACCAAGAGTGGGCTCCTTACTGCCATCTGACTAGAGAGTGAGCCCAGTTCCAGAATCCATCCTGAAATTCTGCTTTCTAGATCATTTTGTTCTGGATTTTCCCCTGGAAAGCAGAACCTGAGACAAGGGCTTCTGGGCAAGCAGCTGATTTGGGAGGCAATTGCAGGGCTAGGAGGAGGGGGACGGGAGAGAGGCGAAGCTGATGTGAGACTGAGTCTTTGAGCTCCTCACTGCCGTGGGAAACCGGGGCTTGATCCTGCCAGAATCTCTGAGAAGCCACATAAAATGCACCTCAGAACCACCCACAGGAAAGATGGATAAAAGGATTATTCATGGATAAAGGGAATATTTATCCACTTTCTCCCCTTCCGCATTAGACAAAGTTTGCACCCTAGGATGTTAACTCTCTCTTTCTCTCTTTCAAGAGGCAGGTGCATGAGTGCCAGGAGGCCTTTTTTTTTTTTTTTTGAGACAGAGTCCAGGCTGAAATGCAGTGGCACGATCTCAGCTCACTGCAACCTCCACCTCCCAGGTCAAAGTGATCCTCCCAACTCAGCCTCCTGAGTAGCTGGAACTGCAGGGGCATGCCGCCACACCAGGCTAATTTTTGTATTTTATATTTTTAGTAGAGACAGGGTTTCACCATGTTGGCCAGGCTAGTCTTGAACTCCTGATCTCAAGTGGTCCACCCTCCTTGACCTCCCAAAGTACTGGTATTACAGGCGTGAGCCACCGCACCTTGCCCAACAGGAGGCTTCTGGAGGCACACCAGTGGTGCAACCCCAGAGAAGCCCAGGATGGAAAGTGAAAGCCAGGCAGGACAGCTGAGCAGGGGGTTATCAGGTTTCACCGGTACTGAGCTGGTTGCTGCAGCAACGGCCAAAGTGAAAAGTGAGATGGGATGCAAGTGCTATTCAAAGCAAGGAGGAAGAGGCAAAGAAGAAAAGGAAGAGTAGGCCGGGTGCGGTGGCTCACGCACGTAATCTCAGCACTTTGGGAGCCTGAAGCGGGCGGATCACTTGAAGTCAGGAGACAGAGACCAGCCCGGCCAACATAGTGAAACAGTGCCTGCCACATGCTTGTAATCCCAGGTACTTGCGAGGCGGAGGCAGGAGAATCACTTGAACCCGGGAGGCGGAGGTTGCAGTGAGCTGAGATCCCGCCACTGCACTCCAGCCTGGGCGACAAAGCGAGACCCTGTCTCCAAAACAAAATTAAAAAAAAAAAAAAAAAAAAAAAGGAACAGCATAAGGAGGACATAATAAAACTTCTGAAAACTCTGGTCCCTCTGGTAATGCTTGACTAAGGAGAAATTGAAGATGCAGGAAGTAAAGGGTTAATTTAGCAAGCAGTCACCATGGATACTCAGGACATCCCAGCTGCTGGTGGATGATGTCTGGGTAGCAGGAGATCAGCACTGGTGTACATACACCTGTCCAAAGGGTATTCCAGGACAGCTGTCGCCCCCGCTTTCCTAAATTATAACAAACTCATCTGTAACCAAACTCCATTTGAAAATGGCCCATGGGCCAGGCACAGTGGCTCACACTTGTAATCCCAGTACTTTGGGAGGCCAAGGCAGGATGATCGCTTGAGGCCAGGAATTTGAGACCAGCCTGGGCAACATAGCAAGACCATATCTCTACCAAAATGAATTTAAACTTGGCCAGGCTTGGTGGCATGCACTTGTAGTCTAAACTGCTCGAGGGGCTGAGACAGGAGGGTAGCTTGAGCCCAGGATGTCGAGGTTGCAATGGGTTGTAATCACTGCACTACACTCCAGCCTGGGTGACAGAGCAAGGCTCTGTCTCAAAAAAAAAACATGAAAGAAGTAAAGAGAGAAAGAAAAAAGAAAGGAAAGGAAGGAAGGAAGAAAGGAAGGAGAGAGAGAAAGGAAGGAAGGGGGAAAGGAGAAAGAAAGAAAAGAAAGAAAGAAAGAAAGAAAGAAAGAAAGAAAGAAAGAAAGAAAGAAAGAAAGAAAGAAAGAAAGAAAGAAAGAAAGAAAGAAAGAAAGAAAGAAAAGAAAGAAAGAGGAAGGAAGGAGGGAGTGGGGGAGGAGAGGGGAGGGTGGCCCACATAAATGAAGGGACATAGTAATAATGGCAAACACAAGATGTATAAGTGACTTAGCCTTAGACATTTTATTGACTAAGGACCGAGAGAGGAAGAGAGATGAGACTACTTTTACGCCTTTTACGAAGCAAGGCACAGGTCTGGTTCTGCAGAATGGTTCAGAAGAACGAAGGTCTAAATGCCCTCCCAGTGAATCATGCCAAGAGCACTTCATCACAGCTTAAACTCTTCCTTGACAGGTTCCCATTTTCTATGTTGTCTCTAACGCACAACTAGAGTGAAAAGAAGGGAGCTGAAAATAGGTTGATTTGAGAACGCTAGACAGTCACAGCCCACCCATAGAAAGAGACTCCCTTTTTTTCCTGCATCCGCTTTAGAAATGCTTCCGGAGAGGGCAACAGCTCCTATAAGATGTGTAATCCTTATCAATACAGCAAAGAGGCTATCAAAGCAGGAAAGATCACATGGCTGTTAAGATAAAGGTCTGGCTGTTCCAGGGTGGGCTTATCAAGGTTTAGCAGTAATCGAGTTTTGTTGCTTCGACTGCATTTAAAAAGTTCATTGATTTGCAGCTAATACCAAGTTGTCATAGTTTCATGAGTAACAGCTTGTGGTTTGCAGAATCAAAGCCTTTTCCTGAATCAATAATAGCAGATTCACTGAGGTGCCTGGGCCTTTACAGAGAGGGGAAAAGCTGAGAAAGACAGCTGGATAGAGAGAGGGAGTAAATTTGGTCAGACCATAAGTGGCCTATAAAAGAGGAAAAATGGCACTTTCCCTCTCAAAGCCCTCAAAAGCAACAGAAATTGAGCCTTTTAAAAATTCAAAGTGACTTGTAAAGAGGTCATTGTTTGCAAAAATATAGAGATGAAATGTGTATATACATGCACATAGTAAATTGACTCTAAGAGGGAAAAAGTCAAATTGAAGATTTTTTAAAAATTCATCAACTGGTTATCTTTATCCCGACAGCCTTTAACATCCTGAGCTTCGGTCAGGCACGGTGGCTCATGCCTGTAATCCCAGCACTTTGGGAGGCCGAGGTGGTCGGATCACCTGAAGTCAGGAGTTCGAGACCAGCCTGGCTAACGTGGTGAAAGCTCGTCTCTACTAAACATACAAAATTAGCTGGGCGTGGTGGTGGTGCATGCCTGTAATCCCAGCTACTCAGGAGGCTGACGCAGGAGAATCACTTGAACCTGGGAAGCAGAGGTTGCAGTGAGCCAAGATCGTGCCACTGCACTCCAGCCTGGGCAACAAGAGTGAAACTCAGTCTCCAAAAAAAAAAAAAAAAAAACTCCTGAGCTTGGCACAACTGAGCATTTTCCTAGACCCATCTGCTTGGGAGGCATTGACCTGTACTTCTCTTTTTCTGCTGTTGGAAAACACACACACACACGTGCACATGCACACACACACACACACCGACCCATTGCATTAGCCCTGACCCAACTCAGAAGGCAAATCTCTAATAATATCTTAGTGTTGTTTTGGACTTTGAAAGCATTTTCTCAGCCTACTCCATTTGAGCTTCGTAAGTGTCCGTGTTGGGCTGAGAGAGCTGTTATTTTTATCCATTTTTGAATGAAGAGAAAATTGAGTCTTGGAACAGCCTGCCCAATTCTCCTGGTGGTGCCCAGCACAGACATCACGAATTGATCAAGGCACTCTTCCCAAGAAGTTCAGACTAAGTCTCAGAATCCTGTCCTCAGCCAACCTCCAGGCAGCCACTATCAATTAATAGAAGAAAATAAAATCTATTTGCCATCCTGGACCCACGTGATCTGCCCAAGGTCACAGAACTACTTGATGGACTAAAACCAAGTCATACATCTCTTGTTTCATTCTTTTTATATGAAGTAGAATGTTTTTACCCTGGTGAGGGGAGCTTACCACCTTTGCCACAACTAAAAGCTACAACCACCTGAGAGTTTTGCTTCTCTTCACACAATTGCTCAACCCCATTCACACTCACTATTTAGGAAGCTTAAGAAGTAACAGAGAGCTCCTAGAAATTTTAAATTACATTTGTGATCCACATTATATTTCCATTAGACAGTATTGCCCTAAATGGTAGGTAGCCATCAGAATCTTTTTTTTTTTTACTTTATTATTTATTTATTTATTTTTTGAGATGGAGTCTCACTGTGTTGCCCAGGGTAGAGTGTAGTGGTGTGATCTTGGCTCACCACAACCTCTGAGTCCCAGGTTCAGTGATTCTCCTGCCTCAGCCTCCTGAGGAGCTGGGATAACAGGTGCATGCCACCACACCCAGGTAATTTTTGTATTTTTAGTAGGGATGGGTTTTCCCCATGTTGTCCAAGCTGGTCTTGAATTCCTGACCTCAGGTGATCCACTCGCCTTGGCCTCCCAGAGTGCTGGGATTACAGATGTGAGCCACAGTGCCCAGCCCAGAGTCTTTACATTAAAGAACTGTATTCCTAAATTGGGCACAGTGGCTCATGCCTGTAATCCCAGCACTTCAGGAGGCCAAGGCAGGAGGATGGCTTGAGCCAAGGAATTTGAGACCAGCCTGGGCAACATAGCAAGACCGCATCTCTAGAAAAAATAAAAAGATTAGCCCGGTGTGGTGGCATACACCTGTAGTCCCTAATACTTGTGAGGTTGAGACAGGAGGATTGCTTGAGCCCAGGAGATCAAGGCTGCAATAAGCCATGATCACACCACTGCTCCAGGGAGACAGAGCAAGACCCTGTCTCGAAAACAAAACAGAACTGTATTCTTTAATTTACACATGTATTGAGCCCAAATTTAGTAATGTACTTTTTTTTTTAACTCGACAAATGCAGTAGTGAGAAGTGGGAAAAGAACAGAATCAGGAGTTCCATCAGTAACTGCTTGTGAACAATCAGCTGAGATAACTCACTCCACCTGGACCAGCCTAATATCATTTCAAAGAGTGGCAAATGCCAAGAAAAAGATGACGCAGGGTAAGGGGACACAGAATGACAATGGGTGTGGTTGGAATGAGTTATGTATGTATTTATTTATTTATATAAGAGACAAGGTCTTGCTCTGTTGCCCAGGCTGGAGTGCAGTGGGGCAATCATAGCTCACTGCAGCCTCAAACTCCTGGGATCAAGGGATCCTCCCACCTCGGATCATTTGAACTCTAGGGTGAGCAATTTTAGAGAAAGTGATCAGGGAAGCCTCTCAAAGGCGCTGACAGTAGAGCAGAAACTTGAATGAAGTGAGGAGCATGCCACCTGAAGATCTAGAGAAAGAGTATTCCAAGGAACCATGGAGGGGGGAACACACTACGCACGATCGAGAAATAACATGGGGGGGGCCAGGCGTGGTGGCTCCCGCCTGTAATCCCAACACTTTGGGAGGCCAAAGCGGGCAGATCACTTGAAGTCAGGAGTTCGAGACCAGCCTGGCCAACCTCTCTCCTAAAAATACAAAAATTAGCCAGGCATGGTGGCAGGTGCCTGCAGTCCCAGCTCCTTGGGAGGCTGAGGTAGGAGAATCACTTGAACCTGAGAGACAGAGATTGTAATGAGCTGAGATCATGCCATTGCAGTCTAGCCTGGGCAACAGAGTAAGACTATCTCAAAAAAAAAAAAAAGAGAGAAGTGGCCAGGCATGGTGGCTCAAGCCTGTGATTCCCAGCACTTTGGGTGGCTGAGGCGGGAGGTCAGGAGTTCAAGACCAGCCTGGCCAATGTGGTGAAACCCCATCTCTACTAAAAAAACAAAAATTAGCCGGGCATGGTGGCCCGTGCCTGGAATCCCAGCTACTCGGGAGGCTGGGGCAGGAGAATCACTTGAACCCTGAAGGTGGAGGTTGCAGTGAGCCAAGATGGTACCATTGCACTCCAGCCTGGGCAACAAAGCAAGACGCCATCTCAAAAAATAAAGAGAAATAACATGGGGGGATGTGATAGGAGATAAGAGTCCAGCAGGAGTCAGCTGTCCTAGGGCTTCATAGGCCATGGTGAGTCGCTTCCATTTTATTCTAGTTGGGATGGGAAGCCACTCTATGTTTTTGTTGTTGTTGTTGTTGTTGTTTTTGAGGCAGTGTTTTCTCACTCTGTCCACCAGGCTGGAGTGCAGTGGCACAATCATTCCTCACTGCAGCCTTGACCTCCTGGCCTCAAGTCATCCTCCCACCTCATCCTCCCAAGTAGCTGGATTTACAAACATGACCCACCACACCCAGCAGTCTATACAATTTAAAGCAGGCAAGAAATGCACCTGACTCAGGTTTAAAAGACTGTATGACCAGGCCAGGAGTGGTGGCTCCTGCTTGGAATCCCAGCACTATAGAAGGCTGAGACAGGAGGAGTCTTTGAGCCCAGGAGTTCTAGGCTGCAGTGAGCCATGATCACACTGCTATATTCTAGCCTGGGAGACAAAAGACCATGTCTCAAAAAAAAAAAAAAAAATTAAATGACCAGATGTATATTTATTTATTTATTTATTTTTCATTTTTAAATTATTTTGAAACAGAGTTTCACTGTGTCACCCAGGCTGGAGTACAGTGGCACAATTTCAGCTCACTGCAACCTCTGTCTCCTGGGTTCAAGTGATCTTTCTGCCTCAGCCTCCCAAGTAGCTGGGATTACAGGTGCCCACCTCCCCGCTCGGCTAATTTTTATATTTTTAGTAGAGATGGAGTTTCACCATATTGGCCAGGCTGATCCTGAACTCCTGACCTCAGGTGATCCGCCCGACTTGGCCTCCCAAAGTGCTAGAATTACAGGTGTGAGCCACCACACCCGGCCCACATGTGTATTTTTAAAGATCACTTGTATAGCAGTGTACGTGTAAGCAAGGTATTGATACTTAGTGGATGAGGAAGAGAATAACAATGAGAGAATAAGCTGCAGTCACTGGCTGCAATATTCCATTGAAGTTATCCAAGAGGAAGTTAGAAATACAAGTCTAATGGTCAGGAGAGAGTAGTCCCTAGACATGGAATGGTTTGGGGGTCAGTAGCTGTGTTAGTCTGGGTTCTTCTAGAAGCAGACACAAAGACAGGATTAGACATGCAAGAGGGGTTGGGTGCAGTGGCTTTTGCCTAAAATGCCAGCACTTTGGGAGGCCGAGGAGGGAGGATTGCTTGAGCCCAGGAGTTCAAGACCAGCCTGGGCAACACAGAGAAACCCTGTCTTTACCAAAAAATTTTTAAAAATTAGCCAGGCTTGGTGGCATGCACCTGTAGTCCCGGCTACTTGGGAGGCTGAGGTGGGTCACGGGAGGTCAAGGCTGCGGTGAGCTATTGTTGTACCACTGCACTCCAGAACCTGGGCATCTTCAAGATCAAGACCCTGTCTCAAAAAAAAAAAAAAAAAAAAAATTGGGGGGGATATGCCTGAGAAGGATAAAAAGGAGGGAGGCAGAAAAGGCAGAGAGACCTTTCAGGCCAGCAGGCAGATCTGGCACCTGTGAAGGACAAGGGGAAGGAAGATTGGATGGAAGACTCCTAGACTGCAGCACAGCTCCAAGAAAGGCTTGGCTAGGACTGTGGGGAGTCCTCATGCCAAAATTGCCATAAGAATAGCCCTGCCATGGTAAATGCCATGATTGTTTAGGCATTTACTGAGAATAGCCTTAGGGAAGCATGGCCTCAGCAGGGATGCGGAGTGGATCCGGAAACACAGCAGCTGAGACCATCAGTCAATTACACTCCTGACAATGGTCCTAAGCAGCTGGCTCTCATATCCACCATGGCAGCCAAGGATGTCAATGGATCCCATCCCCTTCTCAGGGACTTGTCTTCTAGATCTTCAACATATCCATCCATGAGCCATCATGCTTTAGACAGTTGTATCCCTAGAAGACCTTCTCTTGACCTCAAATCCTCCTCTGAATATGTGTTCTCTTAAATTAAATTTTTAATTTCATTTCCTAAAAATTAAAAATTTAATTTTTAAAAAGTTGTTTTTTGATGAGCGTACCTGGTGTTCTTTGTGGTTTTTTTTGAGATGGAGTCTTGCTCTGTTGCCCAGGCTGGAGTGCAGTGGCACAATCTTGGCTCACTGCAAGCTCCACATCCCGGGTTCACACCATTCTCCTGCCTCAGCCTCCTGAGTAGCTGGGACTACAGGCGCCCGCCACCACACCTGGCTAATTTTTTTTTGGTATTTTTTGTAGAGACAGGGTTTCACCGTGTTAGCCAGGATGGTCTCGATCTCCTGACCTTGTGATCTGCCCGCCTGGGCCTCCCAAAGTGCTGGGATTACGGGTGTGAGCCACTGTGCCCAACCTTCTTTGTGATTTTTAAAAAACACTCTGTCACCCAGGCTGGAATGCAGTGGCAGGATCATACATAGCTCACTGCAGCCTCGAACTCCTAGGCTCAAGCCATCCTCCCACCTCAGCCTCCTGAGTAGCTGGGACTACAGGTGTGCACCACCACCCTTGGCCAACTTTTTATTTTATTTTGTGGAAATGAGGTTTTGTTATATGTCCCAAGCTGGTCTTGAACTCTTGATCTCAAACAATCCTCCTGCCTCAGCCTCCCAAAGTACTGGAATTACAGGTGTCAGTCACCACACCTGGTCTTCTCTGTGATTTTTAAAAAGTTAATCTACTTTTAAAGCAAGGTTAATCCTCAGCACCTTGTTCTAGCTATGTCTCTTCTGTGAAGCAATGGGAGGCCTCACGTTCCTTGAGTGGAGAGTCCTGGGGAGGAACCACATTGCTGAGAATTAAAATACTTGGGCTGACACATCCCCCGGTATGTTTCAGAGGCATGACAATGTTACATGCTTAAAACTTGTGATCCTCTCCATATACAAATCTGTACCATCTCTAATCGCCTCCAACCAGGAGAAAAGCTTCTCTATCCATTGCATTGCTGAAGTCATGAATCTTGGACCTAGTCTACCAACTCCTCTTCCCTCACCCTCTCACCCACCACCTCTAATGGAGAACCAGATCTTGCCCATTCTGCCATCCCAATTTTCTTTCACCTCTGTGCACTTGTCCCCATCCCCATCCTCCTGCCCAACTCCTAGCCGTCAGTTTCACTTCTCTGAATTACTGCAAGAACCTTCAACCTGGCCTCTCTGCTTCCACTCTTGTTTCTTTCCAGTCCTTTCCCCACACAGTCATCCAGATCTGACAAAACCCCTCAGGTCAGGTGAACACCCTACTTTGTATCTTTCCAATAGTTTCCCATTGCACTTGCAATAAAATACAGAATGCATTATGTGGCCTACGAGGCCACATGTGTTCTGTCTGCTGCCTCCTCTGGGCTGTCAGCAACTTTGCTCCTCTGGCTCTGAAACTGGCCTTCCCATGGTCTCTGAAGGTTTGCCAATCAAAAAATTCACAAAAATCTATATATTTAGAAAGAAATGCTTGCTTGCTTTTTTTTTTTTTTTTTTTTTTTTTTTTTTTTTTTTTGACGGTTTCTCTCTCGTTGCCCAGGCTAGAGTGCAACGGCAAGATCTCAGCTCACTGCAACCCCTGCTTCCCAGGTTCAAGCGATTCTCCTGCCTCAGCCTCCCAGTTTAGCTGGGATTACAGGTGCCTGCCACCACTCCCAGCTAATTTTTTTGTATTTTTAGTAGAGATGGGGTTTCACCATGTTGGCCAGGCTGGTCTTGAACTCCTGACCTCAGGTGGTCCACCCGACTTGGCCTCCCAAATTACTGGGATTACAGGTGTGAGCCACCACATCCGGCCAGAAATGCTTTATTTCTAAAAGGAGGTATCACAACGTGCAGGCAGGAAATGGAGCTTCAAAGGAGGAAGGACGAGACAGTAATTTATGCTGAATGGGTTGGCTAAGTATGCACATTCAACAGGTATAGGAGGAGCTATGCATATTCATGGCGGCATGCGTACATAGTAAGTTAACATATATGTTACATACATCTCATGTTCTCTTTGGGATGGAGACTTAACATTTAAAGGTATTACAGCTGGGCACAGTTGCTCACTTCTGTAATCCCAGCACTTTGGGCAGCTGAGGCAGGCAGATCATTTGACCCCAGGAGTTCAAGACCAGCCTGGGCAACATGGTGAAACCCTGTCTCTAACAAAAATACAAAAATTAACTGGGCGTGGTTGCACATGCCTGTGGTCCTAGCTACTCGGGAGGCTGAGGTGGGATGGATTGCTTGAGTCCAGAAGGTGGAAGTTGCAGTGAGCCAAGACTGCACCACTACACTCCAACCTGGGCAACAGAGTGAGACCCTGTCTCAACAAATAATAATAATAGGGCCAGATATGGTGGCTTAGGTAATCCCAGCACTTTTGGGAATTAGGAAGATCTATTTTCTAATTCAGTCAAGTCAAGGTGGGAAGATCACTTGAGGTCAGGAGTTGAAGACCAGCCTGGTCAACATGGCAAAACCTCGTCTCTACTAAAAATACAAAAATTAGCCAGGTGTGGTGGTGGGCACCCATAATTCTAGCTACCTGGAAGGCTGAGGCAGGAGAATCACTTGAACCCAGGAGGCAGAGGTTGCAGTGAACAGAGATCACACCACCGCATTCCAGCCTGGGCAACAGAGCGAGACTCTGTCTCAAAAAATATATAATAATAATAATAATAATAATAATAATAGTAATAATAATAGTGTTACAATTAGGCCCTATAGATCAAAAGGCGAGGCAGAGGACACAAAAGCATTGAGTACACAGCATCCATAAACTTGCCGGAACCACTTCCTGGCAGGTGGTCTGCTCTCAGGAAAGAACACGGGTCAGCTGTGGTATAAATCAACAGTGGAGCAAGTTTCATAGAAGGGCTGGTTGCTGTTGAACTCTTAGGAAAGAAAGCCTAATGGCAGTTAGCAAACAAAGAAGGGTCATAAGGCTTGTTTGAACTCCTATCCCAGAGTGTCTGGAAATTCAGTTTTTAAGTTTTCTCTGGAGACCCCCTTGGTCAAGAGGGAGTCCTTTCAGTTGGTTGGGATCTTAGGGTTTTTTTGTTTTGTTTTGTTTTTAGACGGAGTCTTGCTCTGTTGCCCAGGCTGGAGTATAGTGGTGCAATCTTGGCTCACCGCAGCCTCCGCCTCCTGGGTTCAAGCAATTTTCCTGCCTCAGCCTCCCGAGTAGCTGGGATTACAGGTGCATACCACCATGCCTGGCTAATTTTTTGTGTTTTTAGCAGAGACGGGGTTTTGTCATGTTGGTCGGGCTGGTCCTGAACTCCTGACCTCAGGTGATCTGCCCGCCTCAGCCTCCCAAAGTGCTGGGATTACAGGCTTGAGCCACCAGCCTGGTCTTTATTTTTATTTCTTAGTTCCAAGTGCTTTCCTCCCTCAAGCTTTCATGTATGCTGATTCTTTCTCTCCCCAACACCGATCCCTTCCCTTCTACTCAATTTTCCTTCTCAGCTCCCTTCCTCAAAGGAGCTTTTCCTAAACTTTTTCATCCAAATGAAGCCCTAAGCTACTCTCATGGCACCTGTTTATTTTCCTTCATAGCAACGATGACTGTGAGTAATTACAGTCAATTGTGAGATGTACCTGTTAAATGCTTGCCCCCTCACTAGACTGCAGGGACAGAGACCATGTTTGTTTTGCTCGTCGCCTGGCACAATCCCTAGTGCATGGTAGGGACTCAGTGTTTGTTGAATGAACATGTGAATGACCAGCCAGGTGCAGTGGCTCGTGCCTGTAATCCCAGCACTTTGGGAGGCCAAGGCGGGTGGATCATCTGAGGTCAGGGGTTTGAGACCAGCCTGGCCAACATGGCGAAACCCTGACTGTACTAAAAATACAAAAATTAACCAGATGTGGTGGTGCGCACCTGTAGTCTCAGCTACTCAGGAGGCTAAGGCAGAAGAAACACTTGAACCTGGGAGATGGAGGCTGCAGTGAGCTGAGATCACGCCACTGCCCTCCAGCCTGGGCGACAGAGTGAGACTCTGTATCAAAAATAAATAAATAAATAAGTGAATGACCTAGTATAGGTAGAATAATAAAAGAAGAAGAAAAAAGATAAGCTTTAAGAAAAAATAGCATGTAAAGAGTAAGCAAAGGGCTGGCTGCAGTGGCTCACACCTATAATCCCAGCACTTTGAGAGGCCAAGGCAGGAGGATCCCTTGAGCCTGGGAATTCAAGATCAGACTGGACAGTGTAGCAAGACCCTGGGTCCACAAAAATATTTGAAAGTTAGCCAGATGTAGTGGCATTTGCCTGCAGTCCCAGCTACTTAGGAAGCTGAGGTGAGAGGAGGGCTTGAGCGCAGGAGTTCAAGGCTGTGGTGAGCCATGATCATATCACTGCACTCCAGCCTGGGCGACAAAAGCAAGACCTGACTCTTTTTTTTTCTTTCTTTCTTTTTTTTTTTTTGAGACAGAGTTTCACTCTTGTTGCCCAGGCTGGAGTACAATGGCATGATCTCGGCTCAGTGAAACCTCCGCCTCCCGGATTCAAGCAATTCTCCTGCCTCAGCCTCCCAAGTAACTGGGACTACAGGCATGCACCACCACGCCTGGCTAATTTTGTAGTTTTCATAGAGATGGGGTTTCACCCTGTTGGTCAGGCTCGAACTCCTGACCTGAAGTGATCCACTCACCTTGGCCTCCCAAAGTCCTGGGATTACACAAGCGTGAGCCACTGTGCCCGGTGGCTCTTTAAGAAAAAAAAAAAAAAAAAAATAGAAAAGAGAGAAAAAAAACCTGGAAACAACCCAAATGCCCATCAAAATGAACAAATTGTCATACGTTCACACAGTATGGAATACAATATAAGAATGAAAATGAATGAATTAGGCCCTACTCAATGACTTGGATGCATCTCACAAATTTACTGTTGTGCAAAAGTAGTCAGACATAACAGAGTATAGACGGCATGATTTCATTTCCTAAAGTTCAAAACCAGGCAAAACTAATATATAATGTTAGAACTCAGGGTGGTGGTGTGTAGTGACTGAAATGGAGCACACATGGGGCTTTGGAGAACTGGTATATTCTGTTTCTCACTCTGAGATGTGATTACCAGATGAGTTTGTGAATATTCATTGAGCTGCATACTCATGATTTGTGCACTGTGTGCTTGTTACATTTCAATAAAAGTTTACTAAAAAAGACAACTTGGTAGCCTTCTATTTAAATTGCTTAGCAGTGCCTAAAATAGATTATCACTGAATCTTTTCAGGAAATGGAAGTGTTGGTGCGTATGCCTCTGAGTGTGTATGCAAGTGTGGGTGTTGAACATTGAATATTCTTCAGGAATGCAGTCAGGTGAAAGGAAACATGAAATTTATTATGCCCTCTTAAATAACGGCTTATGTGCCATAGTGTTTCCATAAAAGATTCTCTATGTGATGAGCGTCAATCTACTTGTATTGTTAGAAGGATCTTATGTAACCCTGGCCCTATACCACATTCATCAAATTCCATTTTTATGCCTCCCTTGTATTCAGCACATCATTTAATCACTGAGCATTTTCTCTGCACCAGTGCCTGTGAGGGGTGGTGGGGATTCAGAGAAAAGTCTATACATGTCCCCTTCTTATCTCCATTCTTAGGGCCTCAGGAATTCAGCGGGGATACTGGCCAAGAGCATCTAAGCCAGAGGAACAGGATCTGGGGCAAGACTGTGTGAGGTTTTCACCCAGAATAGCTGGAAATTGTATAATCAAAGGGGCAAGGAAAGCCAGGGCCCAGCGTGAGAGAGAATTGGTACATGGAGTCAGGGATGGCAGGCTAACTGAGCTCAGGAAACAGACGTTGAAGACATCAGGCACAGATCAGGAAATAGACACAAAGATGACCTCAGAGAACAGTGGAGAACCCAGGATAGTAACAGGCGGGGTCCTCCCTGGGAGCATTGATAAAGGGTGCATTGTCTCTAGAAATTCAAAAACAATAAGAAACTGACCAAAAGTCTGTCTGCTTTTTGTTATCACCATGTACCAGCAATCCTAAAAAAATGTTAGTGGTAAAGTACTTCTACCTAAGAGTACTCGGCACAGTAATGTTTGTAACAGTGAAAAACCAAAGAGTGGATAAATGGATCGCAGTGTATTCAGATCAGAGAACACCATGCATCAGTGTGAACAGAGGAACCATAACTCCACACGTCAACCAGGACAACCCCAAAGCATGATGTTGCTACTTGCGGAAGTCTACATAGTCTAATGTCATTCACGTGAAATTTTAAAACATGTAAACTGAGAGTTGTGTGTGACTCCATATTGTAAAAGTTCACAAATGTGGCTAGGCACAGTGGTTCATGCCTGTAATCCCAGCACTTTGGGAGGCTGAGGCAGCTGGATCATTTGAGGCCGGGAGGTCCAGACCAGCTTGCCTAACAGGGCAAAACCCCGTCTCTACCAAAAAAGATTAAAAAATTAGCCAGACGTGGTGGTGCACATCTGTTAATTCCAGCTACTCAGGAGGCTGAGGCTCAAGAATCACTTGAACCCGGGAGGTGGAGGCTGCAGTGAGCCAAGATGGCACCACTGCACTCCAGCCTGAGTAACAGAGTGAGACTCTGTCTCAAAAAAAAAAAGAAAAAAGAAAGTACACAAACAAACATGTATACATATGACAGACGCTGGGCAGAATGGTGATCTCTAAGGGACAGGGAGGAAGAAATGCATTCAAAAAGGGCACACAGGACATTGTTAGTAACTGGCAGTAGAGAGTATTTTTTATTTATTTTACAAAGATGGCGTCTTGCTATGTTGGCCAGGCTGATCTCAAACTTCTGGGCTCAAGTGATCCTCCTGCCTCGGCCTCCCAAAGTGCTGGGATTACAGGTGTGAGCCACCACACCCAGCCCATTGTAGAGTATTGTTGTTTCTGTTGTTTTTGTTTGTTTGTTTGAGACATAGTCTCACTCTGTCGCCCAGACTGGAGTACAGTGCCACAATCTCAGCTCAGTGCAACCTCCACCTCCCGGATTCAAGCAATTCTCCTGCCTCAGCTTCCCGAGTAGCTGGGATTACAGGCATGTGCCATGCCTGGCTAATTTTTGTATTTTTAGTAGAGATGGGGTTTCACCATGTTGGTCAGGCTTGTGTCAAACTCCTGACCTTAGGTGATCTGCCTACCTCAGCCTCTCAAAGTGCTGGGATTACAGGTGTGAGCCACCGCGCCCGGCCATTGCTGCTGCTGTTTTAAGCCCAGGGTTGGAAACCGTGTGTTCATTATATTTACTATCTGTTCTTTTTCTACATGTTAGAAATATTTCTTAATACAAACAACATTTTGACCCAACAAAAAGACCCAAATGCTCCTAACTGCCAGGAAGGACTATGCCCACCTTACCCCTCATAAACCAGTGCAGGTGAATGATTCAGGAAAAAACAAAACAAAAGCTGTGACTTACGTGAAGGTGTCAAGAGTCTATTCCTATTGGTGGCATGAGATGGGCCTGGGGCCAGGTGAAAAAAAAAATCTGACCTTCTGGGAAAAGGCTCTTGCAGTATGCCTGAAAACAAGATGACACGTCTTTCATGCCGATATAGGGTTGAAAAGTTAACATCCATGTAATAACTGCCCCAAAACACCTTGCACAGACCTTGTTATATATAAGCAGGCAGAGATGACTCAACTCTAAATCTGGGAAACAGCCTGCCCGTTATAACCAGGCGCCGTGACATTTTGGAATATGTGTTGGCAAGGTTCTCCATGTTAAATAGCTTTACAAGTTGTTATTAGAATCACGTTAGCTCGGTGCTACAGTGAATGTCCCACGTCCACAGGCGATTCTCTCCAAGAAACCTATTGATTTGCTTTTCTTCTCTTTTCCTTCTGAATAGCAACTGACAGACAAAGGGGAGCTGGCCAGGGCCTTTGATGGTAATGCCAGTTGAACAATAGCCCTGCTTGTGGCAAGCACCCTCTTTGTTCAGCCAGGAGAATGCTGAGCCGGTTGCTCATTGGATCCAGTGTATGTGGGTGGCCAGAGCAAGGTGCATTTGGCAGCCAGATGTAGATTCTGGGTGGTATGAGCTGACTGTCCAGATAGCTAAAGCTTGGGACTTGGCTGGAACTCCCCTGGCCAGTGCAATCAGAGAGACCAGATGGACTCGCCTCCTTGTCCTTTGAAGATGGTGTCCTTTATTTAGCTAAAGGGAAGAGGCAGCCAACTATCTGACCTGGAAAGCATTCTCAGGCAGCCTGGTCCTTGTCGTACACATCTAAGAAAAAGGGAAAGTGTACTGTTGAAAGGAAATTCAGGGAGAGCCTTCGCAAGCCACCAAGGAGGTTGCAAAATTACACTTATAAATGGGCACCAGAGGTTCTATTAACCAGTGGGAGCTTCCCCTTTATTTTCCTGGGGCAGTTCCGCTTAGAAGGCAGATGACATTGCAGGGAATATGTCACTATTCTAGGGGCTTCTGTGCTGTTGCTGTCAATGCTACTATGGCTACTGCTGCCACCAGAGAAGCTAGAAAATGCCTGGAATTCAAGTAATACACATCTGGAAGCTGGAAATGCCCCATCTGTTTTTTTTTTTTTTTTTTAAGAGGCAGGATTGCTGCCTGTCACCCAGGCTGGAGTGCAATGGTGCCATCATAGATCACTGCAGCCTCTGTAAACTCCTAGGCTCAAGCCATCCTCCCATCTCAGCCTCCTGAGTAGGTGGGACAATGGGTATGCACCACCATGCCCAGATAATTTTTTTTGTTAAGAGATGGGGTCTTACTATGTTGCCCAGACTGGTCTCAAACTCCTGACCTCAAGTGATTCTCCTGCCTTGACCTCCCAAAGTGCTGGGATTATAGGCATGAGCCACTACATATAGTCAATAGTGTTCTTTAAAGCATAAAAGTTTTGGCTGGTTGCAGTGACTCAGGCCTATAATCCCAGCACTTTGGGAGGCCAAGGCAGGAGGATGACTTGAGGCCAGGAGTTCAAGAAGTGAGAGCCCATCTCTACAAAAAATACAAAAATTAGTCAAGCATGGTAGCACATACCCTGTAGTCCTAGCATCTCATGAGGCTGAGGCAGGAGAATTGCTTGAGCCCAAGAGTTCAAGGCTGTAGTGCGCTGTGATTGCACCACTGGACTCCAACCTGGGTGACAGCAGAACCCATCTCAAATTAAAAAAAGGAAAAAAAAATCACAAAAGTTTTGAAATTTGAAGTTCAATTTATCTATTTTTTTTCTGTTGTTACTTGTACTTTTGGTGTCATATCTCAGAAACTTTGCCCCTAGCCCAATGTCACGAAAATTTACTCTTATTTTCTTCTAAAAGTATAGTTTTAACCCTTGCATTTAGGTCTGTGATCCATTGTGAGTTAATTTTGGCATATGGTGTGAAGAAGGGGTCCAACTTCATTCGCATGTAGACACCCAGTTGTCCCAACTGTTTGTTGAAAAGACTATTTTTTTCCTCCTAAATTGTCTCGGCATCTTGTCAAAAATCAATTGACTGTACATGTAAAGGTTTATTTCTGGACTCTAAATTTTATTCCGTTGATTTATATGTCTATCTTTATGCCAGTACCAGAGTACTTTGAACACTGTAGCTATTTAGTAAGTTTTGAAAGAAGGAAGCATGAGCCTTCCAAGTGTGTTCTTTTTCAACATTGTTTTGGCCATTGTGGTCCCTTGCATTTTCATTTGATTTATAGGATCAGCTTGACAATTTCTATAAAAAGGTAGCCTGAATATGACAGATATGCATTGAAGCTATTGATCAATTTGGGAATGTTACCAACTTAACAATATTATCTTCAATCCAGGAACAAGGACTATCTTTCTATTTACTTAGTATTTCTATTTTTTCATGCTAATGTAACTGGAATTGCTTTCTTACTTTCATTTTTGAATTGTTCATTGCTAGTATGCAGAAATGGAATCATGTTTTGTATATTGATCTTGTACACTACACGTTTTCTGAAGTAATTTGTTCCAATAACGTGTGTGTGCTTCTGTGTGTGTGTGTGTGTGTGTGTGTGTGTTTTAAGATTTTCTTTCTTTTTTTTTAATAGAGACCTGGTCTTACTATGTTGCCTAGGCTGAAGTACCGTGGCTATTCACAAGTACAGTCATAGTTCACTACAACCTCAAACTCCTGGGCTCAAGTGATCCTCCCGCCTCAACCTCCTGAATAGCTGGGACTACGGGCATGCACCACTACACCTGGCTCTATTTCTTAAGATTTTTCAATGTGCAAAATTATGTTATCTAAAAATAGAGATAGTTTTACTTCTCTCTTTCTAATCTGGATGTCTTTCCTTTTTATTGTGTAGTTGCTTTGGCTGGAACCTCCAGTACAATGCTCAATACAGGTGGTGAGAGCAGACATCCTTGTCTCATTCCTGATCTTAGGGTGAAAGCTTTCAGACTTTCCCCATTAAGTACAATATTAGCTTTGGGTGTTTTGTAGATGATCTTTATCAGGTTGCAGAATTTTCTTTCTATTCCTAGTTTTGTTGAACTATCTGGGCCTGGGATTGTCTTTGTGGGATGTTTTAAAATGAATTGTTACAGTTTTTAGACTATAGACTGATGGTTCTATCAGTCTTTTTACTTGTTATAGTTCTAGTCAGATTTTCTAATTCTTCTTGAGTCAAATTTGGCTGTTTGTGTCATTCGAGAAATTAGTTCATCTCATCTAAGTCATCAAACTCATTGGCATATGGTTGTTCATGCTATTCCCTTATAATCATTTTCATTTCTCTAAGATAGATAGTAACCTCTACTTTTTTATTCCTGATTTTAGTAATTTGAGTCTTTTTTTTTATTTTTTGGTCATTCTATGTAAAGGTTTGTCATTTTTGTTGATCTTTCAATCAACTCTTTTGGGTTTGTTGATTTTTTTTATTGTTCTATTCTTTTTTTTTTTCCTTTAAAAAGTTTATTTAGTATCAAACAAGAAGAGACTTTAACCTTAAGACAACCTCTTAAGTCTAGTTGGTTTATAGTGTTGTTCAAGTTTTCTGTTTCCTTGTTGAGCTTCTGTCTAGTTCTTCTACGCATTATTAAAGGTAGGATATTGAAGCCTCCCCAGTGATAACTTTTGTCGTCGTTGTTGTTTTTGGTTTTGTTTTGCTTTTTTTCTTTTTAAGAGGTAGTCTTGCTCTGTTGCCCGGCAGGCTGGAGTGCAGTAGTGTGATCTTGGCTCACTGCAACCTCTTCCTCCCATATTCAAGCAATTCTCCTGCCTCAGCCTCCCGAGTAGCTGGGATTACAGGTACGCACCACCATGCCCAGCTAATTTTTGTATTTTAGTAGAGAGAGGGTTTCGCCATGTTGACCAGGCTGGTGTCGAACTCCTAACCTCAGGTGATCCACCTGCCTTGGCCTCCCAAAGTGCTGGGATTACAGGCGTGAGCCACCAGCCTCCAGTTATAATTTTTAAATTGTCTATTTCTCTCTTCAGTTCTGTTGTACTTCCGCTTCATGTATTTTAAGGCTCTGTTTTTAGATGCACATATGTTTACAATTGCTAAATTATCTTGATGGATTGACCCTTTTATAAAATGTCCCTCTTTATCTCTAATAATATTTTTATTGAAAGTCTAATTTGTCTCATATTAATATTGCCACTCCAATTTTCTTAACATTGCTATTTGCATATCTTTTTCAATGCTTTTACTTTCAACCTACTTGCATCTTTGAATGTAAAGTATGTGTTCTATAGACAGTATGTAGTTGGATCTTACTTTTTATCTGTCAGAACACACTCTACCTTTTGATACAATTGTTTAATCCATTCACATTTAATACTATTATTGATATAACTGGAACCACATCTGCCATTTTGCTTTTTGTCCGCTATGTGTCTTAAGCTTCTTTGTTCTTCTGCTTCCTTCTTTACTCCTTTCCTTTTGCATTAATTTAATACTTTCTAGTGTAACATTTAAATTTCTTTTAATGATTCCCTCACTATTTATAGTTTTATTTTCCTATGGTTGCTCTATGGCTTAACATAAATATCTTAATTTATCAGAACCTACTTCAGATTATAGTTTCTTAAACCGAGTAAAATATAAAATCATTGTTCTGTATAGCACTATTCCTTTTTAAATTTATGCTACTATTAATATGCTTATTACATCTGCATATGTTACAAACCCAACAATATATTTTATAATTATATAATTTTGTGTGTGTTGATGAAGAAATGAAAACAAGTAATTGTAGAGTTTGTTACGTTAACCTTCTTATTTGCCATTTATGTTTCTTTTCATTTGTTCCTGTGAATTTGAGATACCATCTGGTAATGTTTCTTTCTCCAATACAGTTTTGCTCCCATTTGCTTCCTTTGTCATGTTATTGTCAGATGTATTACTTTTTAAAAATACAGACAGGTTCTCACTTTGTTGCCCAGGCTGGAGTGAAGTGGCATAAACATAGCTTACTGTAACCTTGAACTCCTGGGCTCAACTGATTCTCTTGCCTTAGCCTCCTGAGCAGGTAGGACTACAGGCACCCACCACCATGCCTAATTTTTAAAAATATTTTTGTACAGACAGAGTCTCGTTATGTTGCCTAGGCTGGTTTCAGACTCCTGGCCTCAAGTAATTTTCCCACCTCAGTCTCCCAAAGTGCTGGGATTACAGGCATGAACCTCTGTATCCAGCCACATTTTTATATATTAAAAACTCAACAATACTGTTATAAACACACTGTTTTATGCAACTAATTTTTAAATCAATTAAGAGAAGGAGGGAAATATATGTGTTTATAGTTTATTTTAGAATTACATAATGGACTTGATCCTTTCTTCTTTCTTTTTTTGTGTGGATTTGGATTACTGCTTGGGGTCACTTGCTTTCAGCTTGAAGAACTTTACTAGTTCTTGTAAAATTGGTCTACTAGCAATTAATTACCTTGGTTTTTTGTTTGTTTTTCTGCAAATATCTTTCCTTTTTTTGAGACACAGTCTCACTCTGTCACCCAGGCTGGAGTGCAATGGCACGATCTTGGCTCACAACCTCCGCCTCCCAGGTTCAAGCAATTTTCCTGCCTCAACATCCCAAGTAGCTGGGTTTAGAGGTGCCTGTCACCACACATGGTTAATTTTTTTATTTTTAGTAGAGACAGGGTTTCACCATGTTGGCCAGGCTGGTCTTGAACTCCTGACTTCAGGTGAACCACCCCCCTTGACCTCCCAAAGTGCTGGGATTACAGGCATTACCTTAATTTTGAAAGGTGGTTTTACTGGATATGAGATTCTTGGTTGATAGGGGTTATTTTTCTTTGAGCATTTTGTATATGACATCCCTCTGCTGTCTGGGCTCCATGGTTTCTAATGAGAAGTCAACTGTTAATCTTATTGGGGTTTCCTTGAACATGAGTAATTTTTCTGTTGTTATTTCAAGATTTTCTCTTTGTTTTTGTCTTTCAGCATTTTTACTCTGATGTATCTCTTTGCACTTATCATACTTGGAGTTCATTGAGATTAATATTTCTCATCAAATTTGGGAAGGTTTTAGCCATTATTTCTTCTAATAATTTTTTTCTGCTTCTTTCCTTTCTCCTCTCCTTCTGCTACTCTCATTACATATATGTTATTACACTTAATGGTGTCCCAACAGTTCCTTGAGACTCTATTCATTTTTCTTCATTTTTTCTCTCTATTATTTGGATTGTATAACCTCTCAATCTTCATGTTCATAGATTCTTTCTTCTTCTGGTTCACATCTACTATTGTGCTCCTATAGTGAATTTTTTAATCTCAGTTATTGTACTTTCTAGTTCCAAAATTTTCATTTGGTTCATTTTTTATCATTTTATCCCTCTTTTGAGGAATGAGATATTGTCATTATACCTTCCTTTACATCTTTAAGTATAGTCTTCTTTAGTTACATATTTATAATGCTTCTTTGAAGTCTTACGGTTGAAGTCGGATGGTTCACACTTGTTGCACTAAAGTATTAAGTGAATGCAAATGCCAGAGAGAAGCAACCTCCTGGGCATGGGCATTAAGAGACAAAATGGTGGATTAAGACCTTACAGGGGCACTCCACCGGAAACGGGAAGAAAGCTTCAGATGGACATGCATACAACTTTCTAAACACACTGCTCATGCTCACTTCCCAAGTGTAAGGAGGGCACTATGCATGCAGGCAGCCTACCCTAAGGGAAGAATCATGGGAGGGGGTGCAAGAAACCAGAAGTGGGCCAACTTATAAAATCCTAGGATCTAAGTTAAATGTCACATCTGACCTCAGTGCCTCCTTGGGTCTCTTCCAAGCGTACTTTCTTTCTTTTTCTAAAGCCTTTTAAATAAACTTCCACTCCTGCTCTGAAACTTGCCTCAATCTCTTTTTCTGCCTTATGCCCCTCGGTCAAAATCCTTCTTCTTCCTTTTTTTTTTTTTTTTTTTTTTTTTTGAGACCAAGTCTCACTCTGTTGCCCAGGCTGGAGTGTGCGATCTCAGCTCATTGCAGCCTCTGTCTCCCAGGTTCAAGTGATTCTTCTGCCTCAGCCTCCTGAGTAGCTGGGACTATAGGCACATGCCACCACGCCTGGCTAATTTTTGTATTTTTTTAGTAGAGTCAGTGTTTCACCCCATGTTGACCAAACTGGTCTCAAACTCCTGACCTTAAGTGGTCCTCCTGCCTCGGCCTCCTAAAGTGCTGGGATTACAGGCATGAGCCACCACGCCTGGCCCGAATTCCTTCTTCTGAAGAGGCAAGAACTGAGGTTGGTGCAGACCCATACAGATTCACTGCCGGTAACTCCAATACCTCCCACCAGTAGCAAAGCCTCTGTCTAGGGATGAAAGTCGGGGAGTTGTGGGAAAGGAGGCAGGTCATGGTTCAAATGCCACAGAGTCTTATTGTTATTGCGATTTAGTAGATTTTCTTAAATAAATGTTTCTTCATTCATTGTATGCCTGTAGGACAATTTCCAAAGACTTCAGATGGTGGTTTTTCACATAATTTTTACCAGTTGTGGTTGTCTCACTGGGAAGAGGGTCTGCAGAGCTCCTTGTGCTGCCATTCTGAAAGTTGTCTCCAGTACACACTGTTAATGAAAATTGCATAAGTTTGCATCCTTCCTTTTTTACGTGCTTTAATGATTTTCTGTGTAATTACAAATGCTTCATAAATGTCATTTCTAGCTATTGTGCAACAGTCCATCAATTTGGCTATACTGTACCTTACTTTGATAAACTTTTTTGATGTTTTTGTTTTTGTTGTTTTGTTTTGTTTCTGAAACAGGGTCTCACTCTGTCACCGCTGGAGTGCAGTGGCCTGATCTCAGCTCACTGCAACCTCCACCTCCCAGGTTCAAGCAAGTTTCCTGTCTCAGTCTCCCGAGTAGCTGATATTACAGGGACCTGCCACCATACCCAGCTAATTTTTATATTTTTAGTAGAGAGAGGCTTTCATCATGTTGGCCAGGCTGCTCTCAAACTCCTGACCTCAAGTGATCCACCCACCTTGGCCTCCCAAAGTGCTGGGATTATAAGCATGTGCCACTGCACCCAGTCTGATAAACTTATTTTAGAACAGTTTCAGATTTATAGAAAAATTAGGTAGACAGTTCAGATTTTCCATATACCCTACACCCATTTTTTACTTATTATTAACATCTTACATTAATCCAGAATTTACTTTTGGTTTGCTTCTACTTTTTTCTTTTTTTTTTTTTTTTGAAACAGAGTCTCACTCTGTCATCCACGCTGGAGTGCAGTGGCGCGATCTCTGTTCACTACAACCTCTGCCTCCCATGTTCAAGTGATTCTCATGCCTCAGCCTTCCAAGTAGCTAGGATTACAGGTATGTGCCACCATGCCCGGGTAATTTTTTTGCATTTTTACTAGAGATAGGGTTTCACCATGTCCACCAGGCTGGTCTTGAACTCCTGACATCAAGAGATCCGCCAGCCATGGCCTCCAAAAGTGCTATGATTATAGACGTAAGCCACCACACCCAGCCAGTTTGCTTCTTATTTTTCACTGTGTTAAATAATGCTGTGATGAACATCTTTGTGCATTCATATTCTTTTGCAATTTTTTTTTTTTTTTTTTTGGAGACAAGTTCTCACTGTCACCAAGGCTGTAGTTCAGAGGCGTGATCTCAGCTCACTGCAACCTCCTTCCACCTCCTGGGTTCGAGTGATTCTCTCACCTCAGCCTCCTGAGTAGCTGGATCTACAGATGGTGCATGCCACCATGCCCAGCTAATTTTTGTATTTTTTGGTAGAGACAGGATTTCACCATGTTGGCCGGGCTGGTCTCAAACTCCTGACCTCAAGTGATCTGTCCGCCTTGGCCTCCCAAAGTGCTGGGATTTCAGAGATGAGCCACTGCGCCTGGCCTCCTTTGTATTCTTGACTGTTTACTTGGGATAGATTATTTTCAGAGACATAATTACTCAGTCAAAGCATTTTAGAACATATTTGAATCTCTAAAGTCAAAGTCCCTTAACTTGAGTCTGCTATCAAAATTCTACATGATAACTGAGTAGTAATTAAGTAGATTTCTAGATTTGGTCAAGTAAGAGATGTGCCTCTTCAGCAGAGTCTCTGGCAAACAATGATCATAAAGCTAAATAGTTTCCAAGAATTGATGGAAGTCCTAGATACAAGGTGATCTTGACACCACTAGGCATATTTGTCTAAGCCTAAGAATGCCAGTCACTCTTACTGATCAGGATAATCATGCTTATATATGTTCAAGAGTAGTTAGACCGGGCATGGTGGCTCACGCCTGTAATCCCAGCACTTTGGGAGGCCGAGGTGGGTGGATCACCTGAGGTCAGGAGTTCGAGACCAGCCTGGCCAACATGGTGAAACCCTGTCTCTACTAAAAATACAGAAATTAGCTGGGCATGGTAGCAGGTACCTGTAATTCTAGCTATTCAGGAGGCTGAGGCAGGAGAATTGCATGAACATGGGAGGTGGAGGTTCTGGTTAGTGGAGATGGCACCACTGCACTCTGGCATGGGTGACAAAGTGAAACTCTGTCTCCAAAAATAATAATACTACTACTACTACTAATAAATAAATAAATAAATAAATAAATAAATAGCAGTTAGCCTTTCCAATTCAACCTCCAGATAAAGAATCAAACATAAGTTACTTAAATTTGGCTCTATGTGATGGAATGATGGTCTATATCAGTGGCTCTCAAACGAACCTCAAGGGTTCCTAGACCAGCACAATTACTGGTTTAGAGAGATCAGACCAGGGCTAATGCTGGCAGGTATCAGTGTCAAAACCCTCAAACCTTAAAATCTGACATTTGTTGCCGCACATCCAGCCCCAAGGGCTTGTGTGTTTCTGCTGCAAACATTTTACCTTTCTCCAACTGATAAGAAAAAGGATGAAGGAAGGGCATAAGACTAATTGTATGATAATCAGCTGGGAGTGATCTGATATAGGAAAAGGATGTCATGAATCATTAATGTTATGGAACCACTTTCTGGTATTCAGGTCAGTCTGACTGGCTGGAGGGAGGTTACGAGGCCTCAGAGAACACAGAAGGCAAGTTGAATGTACTCTGTGAACTAGGATTTAAGAGCAAGGTCTTAGAACCACCTGTTCCTCTCCGGCCATGAATAACCCCTGTGATGTAGGGCAAGTTAGAAGTCCCCTGAGATTCATTTCTCGAACTTGAAGGCTACAGAGGCTGCCATGGCACCTGGGTAGCCATTGGCCAATGGCCCCCTGTGAGTGACAGTGTGGCACCAGGGAACCATGGTCACACGGGCTAGGAGAGTCAGCCTCGCAGAATGTTTCTGAGGCTCTGCAGAAAAGCTGCACCAATATGCCTCTCTCCATCCATCCCAACAGTGGTGATAATACAAGCACAACAGCATCAAACACAGGACCTAGTTTGCATGCCCTCTTATGAATGCTGGGGAATTATAAATGCCTATAGGCCGGGTGTGGTGGCTCACAGCTGAAACCCCAGCACTTTGGGAGGCCAAGACTGGAGGATCACCTGAGGTCAGGAGTTCCAGACCAGCCTGGCCAACATGGTGAAACCCTGTCTCTACTAAAAATACAAAAATTAGTTAGTGTGGTGGCATGGTCCTGTAATCCCACCTATTTGGGAAGCTGAGGCACGAGATTCGCTTGAACCCGGGAGGCGTTGCAGTGAGCCAAGATTGTGCCACTATACTCCAGCCTGGGTGACAGAGTGAGACTCTGTCTCAAAAAAAAAAAAGAAAAAAGTATCCAGGCAAGAAAGCAGTCTGGAGTTCAGAGACCAGACAGGTCAGTAAGTGATGTGTTTTTATGGACACAAATATGTACCATACAAACTGGCTTTTCTAATAATTGTCTTTGATGAACAGCGGTAAGCTACAGCACTCTGTGGTTTCAGTGTGGCTTTAAAATTAAGACACATAATATAACTTGCACATGCAGTTTTTCAATTTTTTCCCCTTAGAGCTAATCTTCACAGATTGTCAGAGATGATAATGATTATTGTTCACTCGGGTAGCTCTGGCCTGGCAGAAGCCTGTAGAAGGAAACTGTCTAACAACAACATTAGTGCTTTACACTGGGTTCAGTGAGTGCTGCCTGTGGCCAAGGAGGGAAGGGGGCGGAATACAGGGAGTGGAGTGGTGGAAGTGAGGGTGTGGGGAAAGCGGGGTATGTAATCATTATGGAGGGGCTGTTTTGGGGGAATGTATCCACATTCCTAGAAGGAAAAAACTTGAGCACTTTTCCTGGTGGCATTAGAGAATTTTTTTTTAGTGTTTAATTTTTCTTTTTTTTTTTTTTTTTACTTTTTAAAATTTTATTAAATGTTTTTGCCACAAACATAATGCATAAATCAGGCGCAGTGGTTCATGCCTGTAATCCCAGCACTCTGGAAGGCCAACGCAGGCGGATCACTTGAGCTCAGGAGTTCAAGACGAGTCTGGATAATGTGGTGAAACCCTGTCTCTACAAAAAATACACACACACACACAATAGCCATGCATGGTGGTGTGCTTGTAGTCCCAGCTACACAGGAGGCTGAGGTTGGAAGATCACTTGAGCCCAGGAGGTTGAGGCTGTAGTGAGCCGTGATCACACCACTGCACTCCAGCCTGGGAAACAGGGTGAAACCCTGTGTCCAAAAAAAAAAAAAAAAAAAGTAATGCACAAATGTTTAAGCAAATCAAATAATTCAAAAGGCATATAATGGTCATTCCCTTATTTTCTCTGTATTAGTCAGGGTTCTCCAGTGAAACAGAATCAATAAGAGATAGATAGATAGATAGATAGATAGATAGATAGATAGATAGACCGACCGACCGATCGGCCGGCCGCACTGACTCACACCTGTAATCCCAGGACTCTGGGAGGCCAAGGCGGAAAGATCACTAGATCTCTTGAAGTCAGGAATTTGAGACCATCTTGGCCAACATGGTGAAACCCCGTCTCTACTAAAAATACAAAAATTAGCCAGGTGTGGTAGCGGATGCCTGTAATCCCAGCTACTCAGGAGTTTGAGACAGGAAAATCACCTGAACCCAGGAGGCGGAGGTTGCAGAAAGCCAAGATCATGACACTGCCCTCCAGGCTGGGCAACAAAGCGAGACTTTGTCTTAAAAAAAAAAAAAAAAGATAGATAGATAGATAGATAGATAGATGAAAATTTATTGTGGGAATTGGTTCTGCAATTATGGAAGCCACAAAAACCCACAACATGCCATCTGCAAGTTGAAGAACCAAGAAAGCTGGTGATATAATACAGCCTGAGTCCAGAGGCCTGAGAACCAGGGTGGGGAGCTGCTGGTGTCAGTCCTGGAGTCTGACAGCCCTAAGAGAACCAGGAACTCGGATGTGCAAGGGCAGGAGCAGACAGATGTCTCAAGAAGAGAGAGAGAGAATTTTCCATTCATCCACCTTTTTATTTTTATTTTTTTCTAGAGACAGGGTCTTGCTATGTTGTTCAGGCTGGTCTTGGACTTCTGGGCTCAAGCCATCCTCCTATCTTGGCCTGCCAAAGCACTGGGATTCCAGACATGAGCCACCACACCCAGTCTCCACCACCTTTCTGTTCTGTCCAGGCTTTCAGATGGTGAATGGTGCCTGCCCACATTGGTGAGGGCAGATCTGCTATACTCAGTCCACTGATTCAAATACTAATCTCAGGCCGGGGTGATGGCTCACACCTGTAATCCTAGCACTTTGGGAGGCCGAGGCAGGTGGAATACCTGAGGTCAGGAGTTCAAGACCAGCCTGACCAATATGGTGAAATCCCGTCTCTACTAAAAGTACAAAAATTAGCCAGGCTATGGTGGCACATGCCTGTAATCCCAGCTACTCAGGAGGCTGAGGCTGGAGAATCGCTTGAACCTGGGAGGCAGAGCTTGGAGTGAGTCTAGATCATGCCATTGCACTCCAGCCTGGGCAGCAGAGGGAGACCCTGTCTCAAAAAAAACCAAACAAAACAAAGAAACAAATGCTAATCTCTTCTGAAAACACCCTCCCAGACAACCCAGGAATAATGTTTTATCAGCTATCTGGGCATCCCTTAGCCCAGTCAAGTTGACACATGAAATTAACTATCACACCCTCCAATCCCATCATTTTGAGTTTGCCATTTTTTTCTGTTTATTTTAAAATAGCTAAACATGTTCACATCTATAGGGGTTTTTCTCATGAGCAATTCTAATCATTAATCCTGATTGATGTGTTTCCAGTGCTAGGAAAATAAAGTCACACCAGTGTTCCAAGCTGTCATCAAAAACCAAAGCTATCATGTCAATATATGACATTAACTGCATGACTGGCTCTATTCTCGGCCCTTTAGCTGTCGCCTTATTTTTGTGTTGTTACAACAAAACCTCTGAGATAAGTATTATTATCAGTCACATTTTAAAAATGAGAAAACTGAGGCTGACAGGAGTTAAGGAGTTTATCATTTGACCATGAAATCTGAGAAGTCAGAAACCCTGGATTTTTTTGTTTACTACAGTATCCCCAGTACCCAATACAGTGCCTGGCATGTAGTAGATTTGGGAATGCTGGTAGGGCACGATGGCTCATGCCTGTAATCTCAGCACTTTGGGAGGCCAGGGCGGGCAGTTCAACTGAGGTCAGGAGTTTGAGACCAGCCTGGACAACATGGTGAAACCCTGTCTCTACTAAAATTGCAAAAATTAGCCAGGTATGGTGGTGGGTGCCTGTAATCCCAGCTACTCGGGAGGCTAAGGCAGGAGAATTGCTTGAACCTGGGAGGCAGAAGTTTCAGTGAGTCGAGATCGTGCCACTGCACTCCAACCTGAAGAACATAGTTAGACTCCTGTCCCTACAAAATATATATATATATTTTTTTAATTAGCCAGGCATGATGGTGCATGCCTGTAGTCCCAGCTACAAGGGAGGCTGAGGCAGGAAGATGGCTTGAGCCTGGGAAGTTGAGGCTGCAGTGAGCTATGAGCATGCCACTGAACTCCAGCCTGGGTGACAGAGTGAGATCCTGCCTCAAAAAAGAAGGAAGGAAGGAGGGAAGGAGGGAGGAGGGAGGGAGGGAAGGAAGGAGAAAGAGAAGAAAGAAAGAGAGAAGAAAAGAAAAAGAAAGAAAGAAAGAGAAAGAAAGGAAAGAAAGAAAGAGAAATGACTCTTCGAAAGAAAGAAAAAGAAAGAAAGAAAGAAAAAGAAAAAGAAAGAGAAAGAAAGAAAGAAAGAAAGAAAGAAAGAAAGAAAGAAAGAAAGAAAGAAAGAAAGAAAGAAAGAAAGAAAAAAGAAAAGAAAAAAGAAAAGAAAGAGAAATGACTCTTCGTGTTCAGAATGTCTACAAGGGCAAACAGTAAAGTTTCCATGAGGCTGGCCAAGGGTCAGTGCTTCTGCCTTGCTGATTCAGGAAAATCAAAAATGAAAAAAGAAATGAGTAAATGAACATACTCTGAACACCCACAGACCAGGTGAGCCTAGCTATATCACAGTTTAATTCACTCCCTGAATGGTAGAGTGATTTTGTGGATGAAGATACTGAAGCTCAGAGAGATGCAATGATTGTCTGTGGCTGTAAGGGCAGAGCCCACATGGTCCAACTACCAGTCCGAGGCTTCTTGCACAGTTATCACTCCATGAAATGTCTCCGTGTCTCACTTAACTGCTGTGGTGTATAAACTCACAGGGGTATAGGGGCTCCATTTGCTCTACTAACTCCAGTTCCTGCCTCTTGATAGCTCAACATCTAGAAGCTAAGGCAACCTAAGAAGAAATTAAAGAAGCATAGATAAGCCATTTTCTCACTGTAATGTTGCAAAAATGCCCCCCAGAGCATGTCTGGTTTTTTTGGTTTTGTTTTTGTAGCAGCAGTTTTGGAGAAAAACATATGAATGAAGTCAAATTGACCAGTGATATAGTTTAGATGTTTGTCCCTTCCACATCTCGTGTTAAAATGCCCTTCCCAATGTTGGAGGTAAGGCCTGATGGGAAGTGTTTGGGTCATGGGGGCAGATCCCTTATGAATGGCTTGGTGCCATCCTCACAGTAGTAATGAGTGAGTTCTCATTCTGTTAGTTCACATGAAAGCTGGGTGTTTAATGGAGTCTCACACTTCCTCTCTCTCTCTCTCTCTCTCTCTCTCTCTCTCTCTCTCTCTCTCTGTCTGTCTCTCTCTCTCTCTCTCTCATCATGTGATATGCTGGCTCCCCCTTTGCCTTCTGCCTTCACCATAAGCTTCCTGAGGCCTCACCAGAAGCAGAGCAGATACTGTGGCCATGCTTCTTGTTCAGCCTGCAGAACCATTAGCCAAATAAATCTTTTTCTTTCTTTTCTTTCTTTTTTTTTTTTTTTTTTTTTTTGTCTGAGAAGGGGTCTTGCTCTGTGGCCCAGGCTGGAGTGTAGTGGCATGACTTCAGCTCACTGCAACCTCCGCCTCCCAGGTTCAAATGATTTTCCTGCCTCGGACTCCTGAATAGCTGGGATTACAGGTGTGTGCCACCATGACTGGCTAAGCTTGTATTTTTAGTCGGGACAGAGTTTCACCATGTTGGCCAGGCTGGTCTCCAACTCCTGACTTCGAGTGATCCACCCACCTCAGCCTCCCAAAGTGTTAGGATTGTAGACGTGAGCCACAGCTCCAAGCCTAACCATTTTCTTTGTAAATTACCCAGCCTCAGGTATTCCTTTACAGCAATGCAAAATGGACTAAGCCAGCTGAACTCCAAGAAGGATGGGGCTGGCTGAATAAAAGTGGGGTGTCAGAGGAGGGGGAGCCAGGTCCTAGAAGGAGCAGGGTAAAAAGAAGAGCTTTGCAGCTTAGGGCAAGGAGGAGGGAATTGAGCTCCTGGCTAAGCAGGGTGCTGAAGGAAGAGACAAAAGCATTATCCAAATGACCTCATGTTGCATGAGAGGAGGGGACCTCTTGGAGGTGGAATTACAGGCAGGACCCAGAGGCTTCATGACCCAGAGGAGCTAATGTGAGTCAGCAGGAGAGGGGTCACACGCAGGCAAAGCCAGTAGCCTGGTGTTGGAGACTGATATGGTTTGAGTCTGTGTTCTCTCCCAAATTTCATGTCGAATTGTAATCCCCAGTGTTGGAGGAGAAACCTAGTGGGAGGTGATTGGATCATGGGGGCGGAGATCCCCCTTGCGATCATGCCTGTAATCTCAAGTGTGCAGCAGGCTGGGCACAGTAGCTCATGCCTGTAAGCCCAACACTTTGGAAGGCTGAGGCAGGCAGATCACTTGAGGTCAGGCATTCAAGACCAACCTGGACAAAATGGTGAAACCCCATCTCTACTAAAAAATATAAATTAGCCAGGTGTGGTGGCAGGCACCTGTAATCCCAGCTGCTCGGTAGGCTGAGGCAGGAAAATCACTTGAATCCAGGAGGCAGAGGTTTCAGTGAACCAAGAATGGACCACTGCACTCCAGCCTGGGCAACAGAGTAAGACTCCGTCTCAAAAAAAAAAATGTCTGCAGCACCTCCCCCTTCCTTCTCTCTTCCTCCTGCTCCAGCCATGTAAGACGTACCTGTTTCCCTTTTGCCTTCCACCATGATTGTAAGTTTCCCGAGTCCTCCCCAGCCATGCTTCCTGTACAGCGCACAGAACTGTGAGTCAGTTCAACCTCTTTTCTTTATAAATTACCCAGTCTCAGGTAGTTCTTTATAGCAACGCGAGACCGGACTAATAGACAAAAGCTTTCTAGCAATGCAGTTGGCTCTCTTAGCATTGGGTTCCTGAACATACAGTAGGGCAGGGGGCTTCCTGCAGATTCTGGGCAGTGAGATCAGTTAGGAGCTTCTGCAAGGGAGGCTCTGGGGAAGGCCGCCTTTCCTGAGACATGACAGACACAGTTTATTGCCACATCAACTTATACACAGCTATAGTTGCAGGCTGAGAAGGCTGACCAAGAGGGGAAAGAACACTACTTATTATGTTTTTTCCAATTGCATATTTTGCCTCAAAGTCACTCATTGAAAAGGACTGGCTGGACAGGGCGATCATGCCTGTAATCTCAACACTTTGGAAGGCTTGAGGCCAGGAGTTCAAGAACAGCCTGGGCAACACAGTGAGACCTCATTTCTATAAAAAATATGTTTAAAATTAGCTTAGGCCAGGCATGGTGTCTCATGTCTATAATCCCAGAAGTTTGGGAGGCTGAGGCAGGTGGATCACTTGAGGTCAGTTCAAGACCAGCCTGGGCAACATGGTGAAACCTCATCTCTATGAAAAACACAAGAAAACTAATCAGGTATGGTGGCATGAACCTGTAGTCCCAGTTACTCAGGAAGCTGAGGTTGGAGGATTGCTGGAGCCCAGAAGTTCAAGGCTGCAGTCAGCCGACATCACATCACTGCACTCCAGCCTGGGCAGAGAGTAAGACCCTATCTCCACCAAAAAAAAAAAAAAAATTTTTTTTTTTTTTGAGGCAGAGTCTCTCTCTCTCACCCAGGCTGGAGTGCAGTGGCTTGATCTCGGCTCACTGCAACAACCTCCGCCTCCTGGGTTCAAGCGATTCTCCTGTCTCAGCCTCCCAAATAGCTGGGACTACAGGCATATGCCACCACACCCAGCCAATTTTTGTATTTTCAGTAGAGATAGGGTTTCAGAATGTCAGCCAGGCTGGTCTCAAACTCCTGGCCTTAGGTGATCTGCCCACCTCGGCCTCCCAAAGTGCTGGGATTACAGGTGTGAGCCACCTCACCCAGCCAAAAAAATTGTTTAAATTAACCAGACATCATGGTGCATACCTGTAGTCCCAGCTACTGGGGAGGCTGAGGTGGGAGGGTCACTTCAGGCCAGGGGTTCAAGAGCAGCCTAGGTAAGATAGTGAGATCCCATCTCTACAAAATAAGTTTTTTTTGTTTTTTTGGGTTTTTTTTTTTGAAATTAACCAGGTTTGGTGGTGCATGCCTGCAGTCGGAGCTACTGGGGAGGCTGAGGCTGGAGGATCACTTGAGCCCAGGAGTTCAAGACTGCAGTGAGCACCACTGCACTCCAGGCTGGGCAACGGAGTAAGACTGTCTCAAAAAAAAAAAAAGAAAAGAAAAAAAGAAAAAGCAAACTACAAAGGGGACCGACATTTTAAAAGCTAGATTTGAGTGGAAGATATATATTTGTTTCCAAGATAGGTAGTTTTTTGAGGCTTGCCACTACATATCTGGAGCCAATACCCTCACAGTCTCCCTTTCCTTTCCCCACCCTTCACCTTTGGGTTGCATTTTCTCATCTTGCTTCAATCGGCCTTATCCACATTAAGGGAAATCAACTAGTCCTAAGGAGGCTTCTCTGCTGTTCCTCAACTTGGCAGCTAGTTAATTCTCAAAAGAAGGATTGCATTTGAAAGCAAGTACTGCCTTTACTTTATTGTGATGCAGTTCTCTGATCCTCCTGCTGCTGCTTTGAATAATCAGTATTTAAAAAAGAAAAAGGACAGGGCGAGGTGACTCACGCCTGTAATCCCAGCACTTTGGGAGGCTGACACTGGTGGCTCACTTAGGTCAGGAGTTCGAGACCAGCCTGGTCAACATGGTGAAACCCTGTCTCTACTAAAAATACAAAAATTAGCTGGGTGTGGTGGTACACACCTCTAGTCCCAGCTACTTTGGAGGTCGAGACGGGAGAATTGCTTGAACCTGGGAGGCAGCGGTTGCAGTGAGCCAAGATTGCACCACTGCACTGCAGCCTGGGTGACAGAGCGAGACTCGGTCTCCAAAAAAAAAAGGAAAGAAAGAAAGAAAGAAAAAGAAAAGGATCAAACAAATGGTTAACCTCTTCATTCTCTTCATTGGCCTTCAGCATGGTGGCTCCAGTGAGCTGTCAGGAATAGCATTCCGTAACAAATGAGATTATACCTCTTTTCATTATCCATCCTTTTCATTTGAGTACAGTAGCAGTACTGGGACTTTCAAGGATCACATCAATTAAATCCTGAGTTAGAGACATTTAAATTCAAAAATCCACACTCAGCTGTACCTGTTCTTTCCTAGCTACCTCGGTGAATTTGGGGTTTGGTTATAACTTCTTGAAATTTTATTTTAAAGTAAATGGAAGCTTGTTTTGACATTGCAAAGTTATTTCAACATGCATCCCCGAGAGTATGCTGCAAATGGAGTATAAATATGACAGGATCCCAACTCGAGATTTTCGTTTTAGCCCAGCTCATTCAAAGCAATAATCTACATTGTGCCATGCCAAGTAGTGAGTGACTACGCTAGGAGGATTAAAGGATTATTTTTTTAATCCACTGGAACTCAAGCCATGGCCCCTCTATCAGTAATATTAATAACTAAAATGGACTGAATTCACATACCTCTTTTCTCCAAGATTCCCAAAATGTTTTTGCCAAATGTAACATACCAAATCACAGATTAATTTTTAGAGCTGGGAAGAGAGCTTAGAGATCAACTAGACAAACTCAATAATTTAAAGATGAAATCCGGGACCCAGGGATGTTCAATAACTTAGTCCAGGTCTTGTGGCCATTTACTGGCAAAGCCGACCTGTAACCCAGGCAATCAGATTTTTAGCCTGGGATGCTTTCCCCCAAAACTCTGCTCTGTGGATTTGCGTCCAGCATTGACGTCACATGGGAACTTACTAGAAAAGCAGAATCTTGACCAGGTGCAGTGGCTCAACATGGTGAAACACCGTCTTTACTAAAAATACAAAAATTAGCCTGACGTGCTGGCAGGTGCCTGTGGTCCCAGCTACTCGGGAGGCTGAGGCAGGAGAATCACTTGAACCCAACAGGCGGAGGTTGCAGTAAGCCAAGATCATACCACTGCACTCCAGCCTGGGCGACTGAGCGAGACTCCATCTCAAAAAAAAAAAAAAAAAAGAAAAAAGAAAAGCAGATTCTCAGGCTCCACACCAGACCTGCTAAATCAGAATCTGCATTTGGACAAAGCCCTCTGTGTTTGTGTCCCCATTAAAGAATGAGAAGCCTCCGAGAGGCTGTGGCAGGAGGATCACTTGAGCCCAAGAGTTTGAGGCTTCAGTGAGCTATGATCATGCCACTGCACTCCAGCCTGGGCAGCAGAGCAAGACCCTGTGGCTGAAAAACATAAATAAAATTAAAAGGATGAGAAGCCTTGCTTCACATTTTTCTGCTATCATCCCACAGCTCCGTGACCTTTGCCCTTAACATTAGTACCGTTTTCTGAACATGCCCAAGAGAGTCCAATAAAATAAGTACAATAATAGTGTAGAAAGAAAATTCCCTCCTGAAAGAAAAGTGTCATAGCACATCTGGCCATGGCAGCAGATGGAAAAGATCAGAAGAGGATCCTGTTCTCTGGGGTTTTTCTTTTTTTCTTTCCTTCTTTTTTTTTTTTTTTTTTATTTTAAGAGATGGTGTCTCCTCTATCACCCAGACTAGAGTGCAGTGGTGACAGCCTCACTGCAGCCTCAACCTCCTGGGCTCAAGCAATCCTTCTACCTCAGCCTCCCAAGTAGCTGGGACTACAGGCATGCACCACCATGCCAGACTAATTTTTGTATTTTTTGTAAAGACGAGGTCTCACTATATTGCCCAGGCTGGTCTCGAACTCCTGGTCAAGTAATCTGCCTACGTTGGCTTCCCAAAGTGCTGGGATTATCGTGAACCACTGTGTCCAGCCTCTGGAGATTTTATGGGAACTTAACTCTGTGCCCTTGGAAAAACAAGGTCCCCACCCTGAACAAGCTTATAATCAGGTAGGAGAGAAAAATTCAGTGCCTGAGGAGCAAAAATAGAAACATTGCATTCTAAACTGGGAGGTAACGAGTCTAGAGGAATAGGTATTAACGTACAGACTGAGTGGACTGGGGTGCTCAGGGAGAACTTCCATGGTACCTCCTCTAATTCATCCTCCTCCCTGCTGCCTGAGAGAAGTGTCTAAACTGCAACTGTGACCAACTCTCATCTTTCAGGGATGTGCCACTGCCTTCAGAGTCAAGTCCAAAGTCCCCTGGGTAGTTCCTGGAGTCTCTCTTCAGCCTCAGCGGTCACTTTCCCCATCACCCCTTCTCACGCCCTTGTGAGCCAGGAACACGGAGCTGCTTGAAGTTCCCTAGTTTGCCTTTGCTTCTTTGGCCCTGGATCTTTGCAAGAGGCTTTTCGTATAGGGACTGCATTCTCCCCTTCCCCATTCCCTTGTTACTGGTGGAGGGTCTTTTTTTGTTTTTTTTTTTTAAGATGGAGTTGCACTCTTGCTGCCCAGGCAGGAGTGCAATGGTGCGATCTCGGCTAACTGCAGTTATTAGCTGGGCTCCAGCAATTCTCCTGCCTCAGCTTCCCAAATAGCTGGGATTACAGGGATGGCTAATTTTTGTAATTTTAAGTAGAGACTGGGTTTCGCCATGCTGGCCAGGCTGGTCTCGAACTCCTGGCCTCAGGCGATCCGCCTGCTTCAGCCTCCCAAAGTGCTGAGATTACAGGTGTCAGACAGTGAGACACCACACCCGGCCTGGTAGAGGGTCTTGACTGCAAGTTATCCAGGTTCTTGGTGTTTTGAACAAAGCATTGGACAAAATGCACAGCAAGGCAAGGAAAGAATGAAGTCACGAAAGCAGAGATTTATTGAAAATAAAAGTACACTCCACAGGGTGGGAGATGGCTGAGCAGCAGCTCAAGAGCTCTGGTTACAGAATCTTCTGGGGTCCAAATACCCCTTAGAGGTTTCCCATTGGCCACTTGGTGGCCCACAATCAGAGACTAAAGTGACGTTACCAAGTTATACTCCTATGCGAACTATTACTTTCTACAACCAATCAGAGGTACTTTCAATTTTCCATCTGTTGTGCAGAAAAGCAGGGTGTGGTTTGCTAAGGGAGTAGCCTCTGGTCCTTTTGTTACTTGGGCATGGAAAGTTGGGGTTTGCCTTTCGATTTAGTTCTAGGAAGTCAGCGTGAATAGTTCTAGGAAGTCAGCGTGAATCAGCCTTAGGTTCCCTGCCTCTAGACCCTGTTCTCCTGCCTCACCCTCATCCAGCTAATCCTTTCACATCCTATAGTCTCTGACTAGAGACCAGGAGACAGCCTCTGAAACTTGGATAAGTGGCTGTCTTCTGTGCTCCCATCATGCCCTGTGTTATGGACTGAATATTTGTTTCCTACCCGCCCCCAAATTCACATGTTGAAGCCCTGACCCTCACAGTGTGATGGTATTTGGTGGTGGGGCTTTTGGGAGGTAATTAGGTTTAATGAGGTCATGAGGGTGGGGCTTCCATGATAGGATTAGTGCCCTTAAAAGAACAGACACCAGGGAGCAGGTTTCCTCTCTCTCTCTACGATGGGAGAAGAAAAGAGTAACTGTCTGCAAGTCAGGAAGAGGGACCTCACCAAAAACTGAACCCTGCCAGAACCTTGATCGTGGACTTCCCAGGCTTCGGAACTGTGAGAAATAAATATCTGTTCTTTAAGCCACTCAGTCTATGGTATTTTAGCTCACTTAGACACTCTGTGTTAACAGCTATCTTAGTCAGTGGGTTATTACTCATCCATGTCTCCCACAGATGGCAGGCTCTTTGAAGGCACGGACTGTGTCTCTCAGTAAACCTCTGTGGGACCCTTGGCCTGGCACATAAACCACACTCTGCAGATGCTTGTCACATGACAAAAAGTGTGTGTAAATACATTTGTGCTTGCAGGAGATGGAATTTGAGCTGGGCCCTGAAAATAGATTTTAAAAGCTATGAAAAGGCTGGGCACAGAGGCTCTTTCATGCCTATAATCCCAGCACTTTGGGACGCTGAGGTGAGTAGATCGCTTGAGGCCAGGAGTTTGAGACCAGCCTGGGCAACATACCAAGATCCTGTTTCCACTAATTTTTTTTTTTCCAAGAGAGATTACATGGTTTGTGTAAAGTCACATGGCTACTAAGTGGTAGGTCTGGTTCTAAACCCAGGCACACTGACTCCAGTTCATTCCATTTATTATGCTTTCGGAGGGAAAAGGAGTCAGCTGAAAAGGAGACTAGTTCAAATAAACTAGCTGTATTAGTCTGTTCTTGCACTGCTATAAAGAACTACCTGAGACTGGGTAATTTAAAGAAAAGAGGTTTGATTTGGCTCATGGTTCTGCAGACTGTATAGGAAGCATGGCTAGGGAGGCCTCAGGAAACTTACAATCATGGTGAAAGGTGAAGGGGAAGCTGGCATGTTTTTCATGGCCAGAGCATGAGGAAGAGAGGGAGCAGGAGGTGCTACACACTTTTAAACAACCGGATCTTGTGAGAACTCACTCACTATCACGAGAATGGCACCAAAGGGGAAATCCACCCCTATGATTCAATCACCTCCACCAGGTCCCACCTCCAACACTGGGGATTACAATTTGACATGAGATTTGGGCAGGGACACAGACCCACACCGTATCACTAGCCTGGTGCTTTTTTTTTTTTTGAGACAGTCTCACTCTGTCGCCCAGGCTGGAGTGCAGTGGCGCTATCTCAGCTCACTGGAATTTCTGCCTCCCTGATTCAAGCAATTCTCCTGCCTCAGCTTCCTGAGTAATTGGGACTACAAGCGTGTGTAACCACACCTGGCTAATTTTTGTATTTTTAGTAGAGACGGGGTTTTGCCTCCCAAAGTGCTGGGATTACAGGCAAGAGCCACCAAGCCCGCCTGCCTAGTGCTATTCAATGTCATTGTTTAAAATTCCTCAAGCTACGGTGCTGATGCTTTCAGAAAGGAATAAGCCTTTGACTCTGACATCAGTGTGTTCCTCCTGATACCTCACCTACAGCACCCTGGTTGCATTTTAATGAAGAATGCCACCTTCCCTCTTCTAGCTGCCTAGTGAGTTTGGATCTACTGCTGATTTATTATTATTACACATCCTTGAAGACGGTATCTCTATTAACAGTTGTTCTAGTTACTTAAAAATGTGAGCTTCTTATGCTTTTCCTTTACTTCTGACCCTTGAGTTCAAGCTCCCCCTCTGTGGTCACTTTTCTCTTGACAGCTCAGTTATCTTACATCTCTCTGGCATGTGGAGACCTTGTACAGCTCATGGAAGCCTCTGGCACTCAAGGTCCCCATAGGTCTAGAAGAAGACAAGATTACATTCCCATGAATGTGCTTCTATGCATATTTTGCAACTTCAGAGTTGTCCATATGCCCGAAGAAATATCCTATACTGAGGCCAATAAAAGACATCAACAGATGCAAAGCTTAGAACCACCAGAATTTAGCCAAAAGGGTCTCTAGACCTTTCTCTCCAAACAACTTTGTGGGTTTTTTTCCTTTTTTTGCTCCAGATTTATCTCTCAGTGTACTTTTATTTTCTAATAATTGAACATTTATAAAATAGCACCTCAAGTGCACCTAGCAAATGTGCAAACTGTTTCATAATTAAAGAGATGTCTAGTCCCTAAAACCTGACGGGTGTGGTTAAAACATTTGATTTGCTTAGTGTTTTAATGGAATGTGTGACTAAAGGTCAGAGCCTCACCCTGATCACCAGCTGAAACAATGCTCAGAGCATCCAGCCATTATGTGTGGAGCCCTACCTTGCCATTATAGTTATCATAGCTTTTTTTTTTGAGAAGGAGTCTTGCTATGTTGCCCAGGCTGAAGTGCAGTGGCATGATCTTGGCTCACTGCAACCCACATTTAAGTGATTCTCCTGCCTCAGCCTGCTGAGTAGCTGGCATTACAGGCATGCACCACCAAGCCCAGCTAATTTTTGTATTTTTAGTAGAGATGGGGTTTCACTGTATTACTCAGGATGGTCTCAAACTCCTGACCTCAGGTGATCCACCCACCTCGGCCTCCCAAAGTGCTGTGATTACAGGCATGAGTCACTGCACCCAGCCATCATAGCTATTTTTTGACCAAGAAAGCCCCATTCCTAGTAGCGATGCAGCAGGATTCTTAAGAAAGACAGAAAAGGGCCATTTGGAGAAAACAAAATGCTAAATCTAGAAACATTCTGGGTTCCCGATGGTTGTTTTTTTTCCCCAAGTCATCTGAGAGACGTTTCTTATTCCATAGCAGATGTCTGGCCATGAACATCATAACCTAATTAATTATTATGGCTATTTATAGGTATGACTTGCATGTAGAACATTAATAATAATCTCAACAATGACTATTAACAAGAATGAATTGCCCATATATTGAGCTTTATGACTCACAAAATAATTTCACTTATTTAATTTTATTTTTGATTTTTCCAACAACCCAAGGAGGTAGTCAAGGTAGGTGATATGGTTGGGATTTGTGTCCCCACCCAAATCTCATGTGGAATTGTAATCCTCGATGTTGGAGGAGGGGCCTGGTGGGAGGTGACTGAATCACAGGGGCGGATTTCCCCCTTGCTGTTCTCGTGATAGTGAGTTCTCACGAGATCTGGTTGTTTAAAAGTGTATAGCACCTCCCTCTTTGCTCTCTCTCCTGCCACTGCCATGTAAGATATGTCTCCTTCCTCTTCATTTTCCACTATGATTGTAAGTTTCCTGGGGCCTCCCCAGCCATGCTTCCTGTACAGCCTGTGGAACCGTGAGCCAATTAAGTCTCTTTTCTTTATAAATTACCCAGTCTCAGGTAGTTCTTTTTTTTTTTTTTTTTTTTGAGATGGAGTCTCGCTCTGTCACCCAGGTTGGAGTGCCATGGAGCAATTTCAGCTTACTGCAACCTCAGCCTCCTGGGTTCAAGTGATTCTCCTGCCTCAGCCTCCCCAGTGGCTGAGATTACAGGCACCCACCACCACGCCAGGCTAATTTTTGTATTTTTAGTGGAGATCACGTTTCTCCATGTTGGCCAGACTGGTCTTGAACTCCTGACCTCAGATGATCCGCTCACCTTGTCCTCCCAAAGTGCTGCGATTACAGGCGTGAGCCACTGTGCCCAGCCTTCAGGTAGTTCTTTATAGCAATGTGAGAACTGACTAATATTGTAGTATTCCCATTTTAGTCTTTCCATTTCATAGGTAAGGAAATTGAACCACAGGAGTTTCTGAATAATATGTAATTGGAGGGAAAGAGCCTTGCAGGCCGCGTTTTTCTTTAGATTGGCAGGAGAATGAGTATAATCTCAAGAGTTATGATTTATCCACAGATATCCAGAGTTTAAGTACTTAAACTATCTCTACACTGTGAGTATTTATGTAGTCAAGTGAACTCTCTGAAGGCCCAGCTGTTCCCTATCTTGCAGATGAAATCAGCTGAGAAACTGTCCATCACATATGCTACCTGAAGAGTACAAATTGAGTCGTCATCAATTTGAGACAAGACATTGTCTGATAAGGTTCAGTTTTGAGGGTAAACGACCTCAAACTTTCAGAACATGATATCAGACCATTTTGGGCTCATTTAGGTAATGGGATAACATGGTTTTCATGTATTCCTCTGGTGATGAATGTGGGTGACCCATTTCCTTCATCAGTGTCAATAATTCACATTAATAGTTGGATAGCACCTTAGTTTGTCAAAGAATATTTGCTTAGAAGATTTAATTCTGTTGTAGACCCCATGAGCCAGGATGGGTTCTAGTAATACTATATTCCCATTTTTCAGACGAGGAAATCAAGGTGCAGTTAAAAGTAGGTATTCAAGTATTTACAGCACACCTACTATGTGACAGGTGCCACACAGTGCTAGGGGTACAATGAAAAGAAAATGCAGGTGTATTTTTAAAATTAGCCAGGTGTAGTGGTGCACACCTGTAGTTCCAGCCACTCAGGAGGCGGAGGTGGGAGGATTGCATGAGGCTGGGAGACAAAGGTTGCAATGAGCCATGATCACGCCACTGCACGCTAGCCTGGGCAACAAAGCAAGACCTTGTCTCAAAAAAAAAAAAAAAGCCAGGTGCCATGCTGTGGCTCCCGCCTGTAATCCCAGCACTTCGGGAGGCTGAGATGGGCGGATCACTTGAGCCCAGGAGTTCGAGACCAGCCTGGCCAACATGGTGAAACCCCATCTCTACTAGATGGGTTTTTTTTTTTTCTACTAAAGATATAGTATTTATAATATATAGTATAGTATAAAATATAGTATTTTTAATATAAAGATATATAAATATATATTTTTTTCTACTAAAGATTTATTTTTCTCTACTAAAGATAGAAAAAATTAGCCAGGTGTGGTGGTGTGTGCCTGTAATCCCAGCTACTTGGGAGGCTGAAGCAGCAGAGTCGCTTGAACCTGGGAGGCAGAGGTTGCAGTGAGCTGAGATTGCACCATTACACTCCAGCCTGGGTGACAGCATGAGACTCTGTCTCAAAAAAACAAAACAGAACAGAACAAAACAAAACAAAAAAACCACACACACACACAGAAAACAGGCCAGGCAGGGTGGCTCACACCTGTAATCCCAGCACTTTGGGAAGCTGAGACAGGTGGATCGCTTGAGGTAAGGAGTTTGAGACCAGCCTGGCCAACATGGCGAAACTCTGTCTCTACGAAAAAATACCAAAATTAGCTGGGTGTGGTGGCAGGGGCCTATAATCTCAGCTACTCAAGAGGCTGAGGCAGGAGGATCGCTTGAACCCAGGAGGTGGAGGTTGCAGTGAGCTGAGATTGCACCACTGCATTCTAGCCTGGTGACAGAGCAAGATTCCATCAAAAAAAAAACAGAAAAAAGAAAAGAAAAAGCCAATGCAATCTTGCTTCTGTCATTTCTTACTGTTTGGTGTGGGAAATTATCAAATATTTCGCTAAGAAATGTAAAATTTTAACTGAATGTGGTACTGCTTTCGTCCATATATTCCATCAAAACATTGTACACAGCCAGACACAGTGGCTCACACCTGTAATCCCAGTGCTTTGAGAGGCTGAGGTGGGAGGATCGCTTGAGCCCAGAAGTTTGAGACCAGCTTGGGCAACATGGCAAAACTCTTTCTCTACAAAAAACACAAAAATTAGCCAGGCATAGTGGCACACACCTGTAGTCCTAGCTACTCCAGAGGTGGGAGGATCACTTGAGCCTAGGAGTTAGAGGCTGTAGTAAGCTATGATTGCACCACTTTGCTCCAGTGTGGGCAACGGAGTGAGACCCTGTCTCAGAAAAAGAAAAATAATAAATAAAATAAAATAAAACAAGGTCCAGGTCAGGTGCAGTGGCTCATGCCTGTAATCCCAGCACCTTGGGAGGCCGAGGCTGGCAGATCACTTGAGGTCAGGAGTTGAGACTAACCTAACCAACGTGGTGAAACCCCATCTCTACTAACAATACAAAAATTAGCCGGTGGCAGGCACCTGTAATCCCAGCTACTCGGGAGACTGAGGCAGGAGAATCACGTGAACCTGAGAGGCAGAGGTTGCAGTGAGCCGAGATCAAGCCACTGCACTCCAGCCTGGGCAACAGAACAAGACTCTGTCTCAAAAAGTAATAATAATAAAATAAATAAAGTTGAGGAAACTCAAAGAGGATAACTACGTTGTCAAAAATCACATTCCTGGCCTGGCACAGTGGCTCACACTTCTAATCCCAACACTTTGGGAGGCCAAAGTGGGCTGATCACTTGAGCCCAGGAGTTCGAGACCAGCCTGGGCAATGTTGCAAGACCCTGTCTCTATTAAAAAAAAAAAAAAAAAAAAAAGGCTAGACGGGGTGGCTCAGGCTTGTAATCCCAGCACTTTGGGAGGCTGAGGCAGGATCACTTGCAGTCAGGAGTTCAAGACCAGCCTGGCCAACATGGCAAAAACCCGTCTCTGGTAAAAATACAAAAAATAGGCAGGCCTGGAGGCACATGCCTATAATTCCAGCTACTTGGGAGGCTGAGGTATGAGTATTACTAGAACCCAGAAGGTGGAGGTTGCCTTAAAAATAAATAAATCAATAAACAAACAGGGCCTGGGGTTGAATCACAGCTCTGGGCCTTTCCAGTCCTGGCATTATAGGTTTCTATAGCAGACAAAACCCATTTAATGGCAGGGTACCTTGGGAGGGGGGAGAAAAGGAAGAGGGATGCAGAGAGAGAGAGAGAGAGACAGAGAAAGAGGCATTTCTCTTGCCTCTAGAAAGATGTTTAAAGTTAGGTTGAACTAGAATAGAACCAATTGAGGTGTGTAAATCAGATCGCATTTTAAGTGCTCAGAGAAGCTGCTATTTTTAAAAAAAGAACTCCTGAAGGCAATCTTCAGTAAAGTGAGGAGTTCTTTTGTAGAAGGCATAAATGCCCCTGGATTGATCCTCTTTGAATCGCCTAAACGTTTGTCTATCAGGTTTCCATAAGGCACTAGGTACATTTGTCCCCAATAACAATAAGTAGTAAAGAAATGGTTGAGATGCTCTGATCAAGATTAATGCTTGACTTCCTCTTTGAATTCTTTCTTACACTGCATTTGGCTTTGAAAAGTACTTCTCCCTTTGTACTCCAGCCTCTGAAATCATCCTTACGAAGTCACTTCATGTAGGAGACAGTGCAGAAGATGTGCTGTTTGCAAGAGCAGGGTGTGACAGGCATCCAAAATACCTTCTTTAATTAAGAACCATCTTCTGGCTGGGTGCAGTGGCTCACGTCTGTAATCCCAGCACCTTCGGAGGCCAAGGTAGGAGGATCGCTTGAGCCTAGGAGTTTGAGACCAGCCTGGGCAACATAGTGAGACCTCGACTCTACTAAGAATTTTAAAACTTTAAAAATTAGGATGGGCACAGTGGCTCACACTTGTGATCCCAGCACTTTGGGAGGCCGAGGCAGGTGGATCACATGAGGTCAGGAGTTCAAGACCAGCCTGGGCAACACAGTGAAACCCTGTCTCTACCAAAAAATACAAAAATTAGCTGAACATGGGGGTGCAGCCTGTGGTCCCAGCTGTTCGGGAGGCTGAGACAAGACTGCTTGAACCTGGGAGGCGGAGGCTGCAGTAAGCCAAGATTGCACCACTGCATTCCAGCCTGGGTGACAGGGCGTGCCACCACACCCGGCTAATTCTTGTATTTTTAGTAGAGATGGGTTTCACCATGTTGGCCTGGCTAGTCTCGAACTCCTAGCCTCAAGCAATCCACCCACCTCAGCCTCCCAAAGTGCTGGGATTACAGGCATGAGCCACCGCGCCGGGCCAGATCTCAGTGTTTCTGTTCTTGCGGGCTTCTCCTCTCAAAGCTGGCTAGCACTCCAGCCTCCATTTACAGCCACCACTTCCTCCGCTCTGCAAAGACAAGCTGTCTAAGTTAATCCATTAGTTAGCCTTCTGCATTTACACATAACACATGGTGCTCCATGCTTCATTAGGACACACAAGGTGTTCCAGTCGCCGTGTTCCTGCATAGAACCTACTGCGGTTGCTGTCCCCAAACAAATGCTTTCATACTCTGCACCCTTCCTGCCTCCGTCCGCAGCCTCTCTCTTCACTCTATGAACCTGGACAAAGCCTTCTGATCTCCTGCCAGCAACCACTTCTGTGTTAATTGATACTTCCGTCTCGCTCTGTGCCACGCCAAACCGAGCTGGGTTTGCTGCCCGTCCAGAAGAGCAAGAGCTGTGCAGCTGGACAGATTTGTCGGCCCAGGGCAGGCACTAGACACAAGGTGATTAAGGAAGATAATGATGAATGAAGCACTCACAGGTGAAAAATGACCTCTTTGCAATCTTTATTGATCCACCAGCTGAGGTCTTTTTTATGTGGAACCTAAATTTGACATTTCAAATTGAACCTGACTCTCAAATAGCTCATGCAATTTTAGAACTGGCAGTGATTTTAGATGGAATCCAGGATGTTGCCTAGATGGGGAAACTGAGGCTTACAGTATGAGAGTGACTTGCCTAAAGTAACAGAGTGTTAACGGCAAAGCCAGGGCTAGGACACGGATCTGAGGCTCAGGTTGCCGTCCTGGGCCAGGGCTAGATCACCATCCCTGACTGCAGGGCTGTTTTCTTCTGCACAACCCACGTTTTGTCAGTGAGCTAATGTTGTACCCTTGCCTGTTAAAAAGGACAAGGTCACACTGTTATTTGGACCTTGGCTCCCAAAGGGACAGTAAAAAAGAAACTGAGGCAGGGCATGGTGGTTCACTCCTGTAATCCAAGCACTATGGGAGGCTGAGGCGGGAGGATCATTTGAGCCCAGGAGTTTGTGACCAGCCTGGGCAACATAGCGAGATCCCATTTCTACAAAAAAATTTTCAAAAAATAGCTGGGTGTGGTGGTGTACACCTGTAGTCATAGCTACTCAGGAGGCTGAGGTGGGAGGATCGCTTGAGACCAGGATTTTGAGGCTGCCCTGCAACCTGGGCAACAGAGGGAGACCTTATCTCAAAAAAATAAAATAAAATAAAAGAAGATGGACAGGAGGAGGTATGGTGCTTAGAGAAAGGAAAACCAGTCTTACAGGGAGTAGCCAAGAAACGGCTCTTCTTTTGGAGAGAGCTATCTTTTCTCAGAAGCGTCTGACTTTGGGATTTATTTCTCCATGCAGTGAACAACATGAAGATGAAATGAAGCTCTACCAAAACAGGCCCTGGCAGTCAGAGGCAATGTGGGATGGAACTCCCTCTTAATGGGCAACCAGGAATAGCATCTGGATTGGGGAGAAATGCAAACTGCCTGGAAGCAGAGCAGGGCAGGCTCCACTCACGGTGTATGACAGATACAATTCCCCAGTTAAAATGTAAACCACCCCAGGAACTCTTACCGGCACCATCTCAGTGACCAGTTAACACCTGAGCATGTATTGTCACCACAGAGTTCCTTGCCTGAGAGTATATAAATTTTACTTAAGAAAAGAGCACTAGGCCAGGCACAGTGTCTTAGTCCTGTAATCCCGGCACTTTGGGAGGCTGAGGCGGGTGGATCACCTGAGGTCAGGAGTTCAAGGCCAGCCTGGCCAACATGATGAAACCCCCTCTCCACTAAAAACACACAAATCCACTGGGTGTGGTGGCGTGCACCTGTAGTTCCAGCTGCTCAGGAGGCTGAGGCATGGGAATCACTTGAATCCAGCAGACAGAGGTTGCAGTGAGCAGAGATCATGCCACTGCACTCCAGCCTGGGTATCTCTAAAAATAATAACAAAAAATAAATACATATATAAATAAATCAAATATAGTAAAATGTTGATAATAGAATTTAGGTAGAAGCTATGTAGGTGTATACTGTACAACTCTTTCAATTTTTCTGAAAGTGTAAAAGTTTTCATAATAAAATATTAGGGAAAGTAAATCTTAAAAGTTCAATAAGTACTCGTCCAAGGAGGGGCAGATCACGAGGTCAGGAGATCGAGACCATCCTGGCTGATGAGGTGAAACCTCGTCTCTACTAAAAATACAAAAACAAAATTAGTTGGGCATGGTGGTGGGTGCCTGTAGTCCCAGCTACTAGGGAGGCTAAGGCAGGAGAATGGTGTGAACCAGGAGGCGGAGCTTGCAGTGAGCCGAGATCACACCACTGCACTCCAACCTGGGCGACAGAGTGAGACTCTGTCTCAAAAAAAAAAAAGTTCAATAAGTACTTCCCAGGCAAACAGAATGAAGAAGGGATAATCTAACACCATTTCAAACTTCCCAACCCTCATCTGCTTTTCCTGCTTCCTCTATAAAGCTTGGCAGCTAAATATTTACTTACCTCCTTTGCTGCTAGGGGTAAACACATGACACGGTTCTGGTCAGTGAGACATTAAGGGAACTCTACTGGGCTTTTTGGGGAAAGCTTTTGCTTAGTTGGTGCCGCCCCTTCCTGACTTGAATACAAACATGATATCTGGAGCTGCAGCAGCCCTTGCAATTGCAAAGGAAAATCTAAAAGAATCCGACTCCCACCCTGGCCTTATTAAGCCACAAAACCAATGTCAGCAGCTACCCATCTCCAGACTTGTTAGCTGTGTTAGAAAAATAAACCCTTATTTGTTTTAGCCACTGTTAGTCAAGTTTACTTGCAACTGAAACATTCTGAGCAGAGGCGGAAGTGTAAAACCACCTGGTTTTCAGGTAATTGCAGCCAGAGCTTGGAGACAAAAATGTGAATCAAGAGATGGAGCCAAAGAGGTAGGAAGAGGCCAGATCCTGCAGGGCTGTTTGCTATTCTGGGGACTTCAAATTCTCTGAAAGTAGCACAGCTTGGGGGAAACCTGTTCAGATTCCCTTTCACAGTCGTGATTCTTAAGCTTTTGTAAAGATCAGAATTATCTGGGGTTGAAAATATAAAGTTCCCAAGTCCCACAGCCACAGCCAGAGATTCTGATTGTAGCTGTCAGAGTCACACCCATATCCCTCCAACCTCTCCTCTTTCTTTTGAGACACAGTCCATTTTTTTGTGCACCCTGGATTGCAGTGGTGCGATCATGGCTCACTGACTATCTGGGCTCAAGCCATCTTCCCACCTCAGCCTCCCAAGTAGCTAGGACTACAGGTACATGCAACCATGCCCAGCTAATTTTTTTTTTTTTTTTTTTTTTTTTTTTTTTGGTAGAGATGGAGTCTCACTATGTTGCCCAGGCTGATCTTGAACTCCTGGGCTCAAGCGATCCTCCTACCTCCAGCCTTCCCAGTAGCTGAAACTACAGATGCGCCACCACCATGCCTGGCTAATTATCTGATTTAATTTTTTGTAGAGACAAGGTCTCATGATGTTTCCTAGGCTGGTCTCAAACTCCTACATATCCCCTCCTTTATGGGGAGCTTCCATGACTAGTCCCTGCACACTAGAGATTTCTACCTTCGTATCTCTGTGTCTTTCTGCCTGGGGATTTTCTCTGGTCACAGAAGCATGCTGTGTGCACACGCAAGGCAGGCCAGAAGTATCAGGGAGTCCACGCCTCCAACAGCAACTGTCAACCAATGAGAAACAGGAGCGTCAGCTTCCTTGTTTGTCAGTGAGAGACTACCGACGTGCCTTGCAGTGTCTCAGGAAATCCCCTTGGGGTTGACCCTCAAGTGGCCGTGGTGATAAATAACCTTCTCATTAATACAGCCTTTATTGCTTTTCCTTCCTTCCTTCCCCGCTTCCCTTCTCCAGACCCCTTTCAGTGAGCTATTGGGATCATCTCTCAAATAAATTCCTGGCACTCAAATCCTTGTCTAAGGCTCTGCTTTGGCAGAACCCAAAGTAAGACACTGATTCAGAATACTTAGGATGCAGGCCGGACATGGTGGCTCACACCTGTAATCCCAATGCTTTGGGAGACCAAGGCAGGAGGATCACTTAAGGCCAGGAGTTTGAGACCAACCTGGGAAGCATAGTGAGACCCCATCTCTACAAAAAATAATAAAAAGTAGCCAGGCATGGTGGTGTTCACCCGTAGTCCTAACTACTCAAGAGGCTGAGGCAGGAGCGTCACTTGAGCCCAGGAATTAGAGACTGCAACGAACCATGATCATGCCACTGCACTCCATCCTGGATGATGGGATGAGATCCCATCTCTATAAGAAATTTAAAAATTATCTGGGCATGGTATCGTGAACCCGTAGTCCAGGAGGCTGAGGCAGAAGGGTCACTTGAGCCCCAGAAGGTCAAGGCTGCAGTGAGCCGTGATAGCTGCATTCCAACCTGGGTGACAGAGCAAGACCCTGTCTCACATACACACACACAAATGCTTGGGGTGGGGCACAGGACTCTGCATTTAACCATCATCACTCTCTAAGCACTCAGATATGCAGACTCAACCTCTATCCCTCTGCCCCAAGTAAATTTTCCTATTGATGCTGTCAGACAAATTTGTAGATTAGACTGAAATTCCTCAGTGACAAGCAGATTTTTCAGTTGAGTTGAGACCAAGAGATTTAGCAAATTCTCTAGCTAATTCAGTTAATCTATGAAAAGTTTCCAAACATAAGCATTTTCAAACATAAGACCTAAGTACAAATCAGCTTATGACATGGAAAGTAGTAATCAGGATATTGTCAAAACCCTACTACATAAATAAATAAGGATAAAGAATCCTAAATGTTCCTTACCTCATAACACCCAGAATAATTTTGTCTAAATTAATTAATATTTACTATCTATCCTTTTAGTTGCTTTCAAATGAGGAATTTATGTTTCACAGAAAAAGAGAGGAAAAGTTGATCTCAGTTGAAGCAATGATGTTAATATTGTTAGGGGTTAGGTAAAAATCATCCCCTGTTGCTTTAATATTTCCTTACCAGGAAAAGAGATGGCCAATTTTTTTTTTTTTTTTGAGACAGGATCTTGCTATGTTGCCCAGGCTGTAGTGCAGTGGTGTGATTTCTGCTCACTGCAACCTCCCAACCTCTGTCTCCCGGGTTCAAGAGATTCTCTTACCTCAGCCTCCCAAGTAGCTGGGACTACAGGCACATGCCACCACGCCCAGCTAATTTTTGTATTTTTATAGAGATGGGTTTTCACCATGTTGGCAAGGATGGTCTCAAACTCCTGACCTCAAAAGATCCACCTGCCTCTGCCTCCCAAAGTGCTGGGATTACAGACTGAGCCATAGTGCCTGGCCATGGCCAAATATTGTTATACCATCATTCGTTCTCAAATCAGTATTCTGAGAGGAGGAGCTGATGGAGAAGAAGAGGACACAAGAGAGGTCAGAGTGGAAAATGTTCTTGAGTTCCTCTAATGAGACAATCCTCTCCAGGTGAGTGGACCAAAGTGAGTAATATAGTGTCTCATTATCGTAAGCTATGGCTTATGAGGTTTTTTTTTTTTTAAGTATTATTTAAATTTCCAGCTGCAATTCTAGGGATTATTCCCAACAAGAAAGTCTTTTGGGTTGGTTTTTTTGTTTTGTTTTGTTTTCTGAGATAGAGTTTCACTCTGTCGCCCATGCTGGAGTGCAGTGGCACAATCTCAGCTCACTACAACCTCTACCTCCCAGGTTCAAGCAATTCTCCTGCAGCCTCCGGAGTAGCTGGAACTAAAGGTGCACATCACCACACCCAGCTAATTTTTGTATTTTTAGTACAGATGGGATTTCACCATGTTGGCCAGGCTGATCTTGAACTCCTGACCTCAGGTAATCCGCCTGCCTCAGCCTCCCAAAGTGCTGGGATTACAGGCGTGAGCCACAGTGCCTGGCCAGGTTTTGTTTTTAGAGATAGGGTCTCACTGTGTCACCCAGGCTGGTGTGCAGTGGCACAATTATAGCTCACATCAGCCTCAAACTCCTGGACTCAAATGATCCTCCTGCCTCTGCCTCCCAAGTAGCTGGGACTACAGGCACACACCACCATGCCCAGATAATTTATATTTTTTTAGAGATAGAGTCTTTCTATATTGCCCAGGCTAGTCCCAAACTCCTACACTCAAGCAATCTTCTCACGTAGGCCTCCCAAAATGCTACAATTACAGGTGTGAGCCACCATGCCATGCCTAATTTTGTTTTGTTTTTATTTTTTGTTTTGTTTGTTTGTTGTTGTTTTAGAGTTAAGGTCTCACTATATTGCCCAGGCTGGTCTTGAACTCCTAAGCTCTGGCAATTCTCCCATCTCAGCCTCCCAAACTGCTGGGATTAGAGGCGTGAGCCACCGTGCTAGCTTGTTTTGTTTGTAAATCTAGTTCCTACATGGGCTAAAGTGAAATTCAAAGGAATTTTCCCTCGGGTGCCTTCACAGTCCTGGGATGCTGGTGGTTGTCATATGAAAACTACAAATAATCTTAATTAATTGAGGGCATGTAGACAGCACCCAATTCACCCTGAAAACGTAACAAGCCCCCACTTACTTGGTTAGTTGTTCTTCCCTTGATTGAATATAGTTGAGCCAGTGTGTATAACTTGGACAGGTAAGATCTTTTTTTTTTTTTGAAATGGAGTCTGGAGACTTGCTCTGTTGCCCAGGCTGGAGTACAGTGGCACAATCTCGGCTCACTGCAACCTCTGCCTCCCAGGTTCAAGCAATTCTCCCGTCTCAGCCTCCTGAGTAGTTGGCACTACGGGCATGTGCCACCATGCCCGGTTAGTTTTTGTATCTTCAGTAGAGATGGGGTTTCACCTTGTTGGTCAGGCTGGTCTCTAACTCCTGACGTCAAGTGACCTGCCCGCCTCAGCCTCCCAAAGTGCTGGGATTACAGGCGTGAGCCACCATGCCAGGCAACTTGGACAGGTAAGATCAGAAAGATGTTTGTAACCCTCTCAAGTTTTAAGGAGAAAAATTACACTATTATATACATCCTAATATATCACATGATGCTTTTTACCTATTCCATTTTGTTTTGTTATCTCGTCAGTCTTTCAGGTAGGACTAGTTTTTTTATCCTAATTAGACAATTACACATCACGATACACTAATTTGTTAACCTATGTTCACAAATCATTTAATTACCACTGCTGGCTTTGATGTGCTGTTACTATTCAGTTATGGGAGTAAACAATTCAACTGCTAACAGGAAGAAACTCATTATTTTCTGAGAAATATTGTTGTTATTTTCAGTGTTTTAAAAACACTTTAATCAAAACTTTAAAAATACTTCAATCAAAACTTTTACAAAATATTACATTGTTTTTGTAGTAGTAGTAAGTAAAAGAGTATTCATTGCTTTCATGTAAATAATTATTTAGAGGACCAAATAACAGCTCCTGAAATTCACAATGAATAGAATTCTTTTAAATTTTTTTTTTACTTTTACTACTTTTGTAGACAGGATCTCACTCTGTCACTTAGGCTGGAGTGCAATGGCGAGATCATAGCACACTGCAACCTTGAACTTCTGGGTTCAAGGAATTCTTCTACCTCTGCCTCCCGAATAGCTGGGACTACAGGTGTGTACCACCACATTTGGCTAAACTTTCACTTTTTTTTTTTTGTAGAGACAGGGTCTTGCTGTATTGTCGAGACTGATCATGAACTCCTGGCCTCAAGCCATCCTCCCACCTCAGCCTCCAAAAGTGCTGGGATTACAGGAATGAGCCACTTCACTTGGCTGAATAGGATTCTTTTTTTTTTTTTTTTTAGACAGAGTCTCACTCTGTTGCCCAGGCTGGAGTGCAGTGGTGCGATCTCAGCTCACTGCAAGCTCCACCTCCCAGGTTCATGCCATTCTCCTGCCTCAGCCTCCTGAGTAGCTGGGACCACAGGTGCCAGCCACCTCGCCCAGCTAATTTTTTGAATTTTTAGTAGAGGTGGGGTTTCACTGTTAGCCAGGATGGTCTCGATCTCCTGACCTCGTTATCCACCTGCCTCCCAAAGTGCTGAGTTTACAGGCGTAAGCCACTGCGCCCAGCCAGGATTCTTAAAGAAAACTAAGTTTTTGTTCTTCATGCCAATTCACAGACAATCTCCCATCATGGTATAATTTTTTAAATGCAGCCTCCAATATTGATTTGTGAAGCACTTTGATGACTAGAGATAAGAGGAGCAATCTCCTTCCCATTTGATGCTGCTATCTACTGTCACTCAAACTTTCTTGATCTTCTAGAATCACTCACCCCATTTGGTAAGCACTCTGGGTCGCTGCCACATCCTGGGAGCTGTAGGTGCTTTGGGGTTCTTTCCCTGGCTCCTTGATGAATAGGGAAACCAGGCTGCCAGGTGCAAACTCCCAGAAGGTTTCACAACTGTTTCTGCTGGGAGTTTGCATTCAGGATCAATAATATCATTATGCGTTCCTGTGCAAACATCAAAATTACTCTAAGCAATTAAGCTCCTACCTTTGCTGCACTCCCCCAGAAAGAAAATATCCTAAGGGAGGAGGAGAGGTTTCTATGTGAAGCTTTGTGATAATATTATTGACCCATATTGTCATTTATTGCATAACATATGCACATTTAGACTTGTTTGTTTATTGGTTTGTTTTTGGTTTGATTTGGTTTTTTTTTGAGACGAAGTCTCGCTTTGTCGCCCAGGAGTGCAATGTCACAATCTTGTCTCACTGCAACCTCCACCTCCCTGGTTTAAGTGATTCTCCTGCCTCAGCCTCTTTGGTAGCTGGGATTACAGGTGTGTGCCACCATGCCCAGCTAATTTTGTGTATTTTTAGTAGAGATGGGGTTTCACTATGTTGGCCAGGCTGGTCTCAAACTCCTGACCTCAAGTGGTTCACCCACCTCGGCCTCCCAAAGTGCTGGGATTACAGGTGTGAACCACTGGGTGTGGCCTCTGTTTTTTTTTTTTTTTTTTTTTTTTTGGAGACAGGGTTCTACTCTGTCACCCAGGTTGGAGTGCAGTGGCGCGATCATGGCTCACTGCAACCTCCGCCTCCCAGGTTCAAGCGATCCTCCCACTTCAGCCTCCTGAGTAGCTGGAACTACAGGCATGTTCCACGATGCTCAGCTAATTTTTTTGTATTTTTTGTAGAGATGGGATTTTGCCATGTTGCCCCAGGCTGGTCTTGAACTCCTGAGCTCAAGCGATCCACCCACCTCGGCCTCCCAAAGTGCTGGGATTACAAGCATGAGGCACCGCAACTGGCTTCAGACTGTTTTTTATCTTTTAGGTTCTTGTCATTTCTCTTCAACTATACTGTGAATTTCAGGCCTGAGATTGTGCTGTCTACCTTGATGAAATCTTTGTATTACCCAGAAAAGCACCTGGCACATAGCAGGTTCTCAAATAAATATTTGTGCTGGTGGGCAGTAAAAGTGAGAATGCAATAAATAAAGTAACTTTTTCCTTTGTAACTCAAGGTATGGGTATAAGGTTCCTATTTTCCTGTTATGACAAAATACTGCTTTATGAAGCTTTTTCTGGGAGACTTTTAGGTGGCACTGTATGCTTCCTCTGCATGCAAACTCACTTTTAATCTTCAGAAAAACACACCAACTGAACACGAATCCAAGGCATAGAAACGCAGATCTTCTCTACATCTCCTGTTAGGATTAAAGAAAAGCCGATCCAGTAGTATCTTTGCATTCTTCCTTTATCCTCTATCAGTCAGCAGCTTTAGTCATAGCCCACACTCGCTTTCTGACAGGTTTCATCTTCATTTCCATCCAGAACAGCAAGGAAAGCGATGTTAGCAGTAAGGCTTGAAGACAGTCCTCTAACTCTTGAAGATTTTGTTGGGAAGTTGACTGAACATCCTGTCTGGCTTCTGAGGCATTAGGTATAACATCAGACAATAAAGTAGGGTAATACTACGGTGATCCCCCCTGACAAGGCACAGAGATAGGGCAGTCCTGCAGCTCGCAACACTGGGGCAGCCTGGAGGTACAGGGAACAGCATGTGTGTGCTGCTCACCATCATTAGGGAGGTGCTAATATTTCAGTGCAAGTCTAAAAGCTTTCCTTGTTGGCGCCGGGTGTGGTGGCTCATGCTTGCAATCCCAGCACTTTGGGAGGCTGAAGTGTGAGGATTGTTTGAGTCCAGGAGTTTGAGACCAGCCTGGGAAACATCGTGAGACCCCATCTCTACAAGAAAAATTTAAAACTAGCTGGGTGTGGTGGTGCACGCTCATAGTAACAGCTACTCGGGAGGCTGAGGTGAGAGGATTGCTTAAGCCCAGAAGGTCGAGGCTGCAGTGTGCTATGATCACAGCACTGCATTCCAGCCTGGGTGACAGAACAAGACCCTGTCTCTTAAAAAAAATTTTTTTTTTTTTTGAAACAGAGTGTCACTCTGTCTCCCAGACTGGAGTGCAGTGGCAGGATCTCAGCTCACTGCAACCTCTGCCACCCAGGCTCAAGCAATTCTCCTGCCTCTCAGCCTCCTGAGACTACAGGTGTGCACCACCACACCCAGCTAATTTTTTTAAATTTTTAATGGAGACAGGGTTTTGCCATGTTGGCCAGGCTGACCTTGAACTCCTGACCTCAGGTGATCCACCCACTTGGGCCTCCCAAAGTGCAAGGATTACAGGTGTGAGCCACCACACTCAGCCTAAAAAAATTTTTTTTCAAATAAGGAGGATTCATCCCTTACTCTTATTATTAAGCATTTGTTATTTAGTATCCACTTACTCAATACATGCTTACTAGGCACTTACTGTATGCCCAACAAAGCATTAAGATTTGTCTTTTTGTCTGTCTTTTTTCTTTTTTTTTCTTTTTTGAGATGGGGTCTCACTGTCACTCAGGCTGGAGATAGTGGTATGATCATAGCTCACTGCAACTTCAAACTCCTTGCCTCAAGGTGTCCTCCCACCTCAACCTCCTGAGTAGCTAGGACTACAGTCATGTGCCACCATGCCTGGCTAATTTTTTATTTTTTATTTTTTATAGAGACAGGGTCTTGCTTTGTTGCCCAGGCTGGTCTTGAACTCCTAGGCATAAATGATCCTTCCATTTTGGCCTCCCAAAATGCCTTGATGACAGGCGTGAGTCACCGTGCCCAGTCTCCGAACGTCTTAGAATCTTCAGTGATCATGTAAGTAGCCAAGTTCCCTAAATATATACAAGTCTTGTATTGGAATGGATTTGAAAATTTAAAGAGGCCCGTGAAACTCACACAACACACTTTCCTTTCAGTCTCCATGCTTGTGATGTTGTAGGACACTTTCAGTCCTAGGTGTAGACACATTCTTGGGAACAGGGAAAGCACTCCCTGGTTTACACTCCACCACCGTATCCTCCTGCAGCCTTGGAAAGCAGCTTCAAATTGCTAGCTAAATACAAAGCAAGGATGTGTTGAAGGAGGTTTCCTGCTTTTCCTATTAGCTGCAAGAATTGCCAACAGTCATTGGGCTGTGTGCGTATCTACGTGGGCAAATAGCAGAGATCAAACTGCTTATTAATCCAAGTCAGGGCAAGGAGGAAGAAGCTATCAGCAAAAAGAAGTGATTTCTTTTTAGGGTTTTACTCTGAAGACAAAAATTTGTTTAATGAAATGAGACCTTCTACCCTTTCCCTGACACCAGGACATTTTCCTTTCACACCAGGGACCTCCCACAGTGAACCATGAACATTCAGTCTCAGAGCCTAACCTTTCTTCTGGTTCAGTTCCCATTGTTTAGTCATTCATACCTTGTATTCCAGCCATTGTCATTCATCTCTTCTGCCTAGTATCATTAGCCAGTTTTCTTTTTTAACTTTTGCATAAGAAAATACTCAGGTACATTTTTAGAAAATGTACATTGGGATGTGAGTTATGTGAGTAATGCAGAACTTGGAAGCTATTCAAATAGAGATTGCAAAGTGGTTAAAAGTCTGTAAAATAAAATCACCTAAAATCCCAACACTTTGGGAGGCCAGTGTGGGAGGATTGCTTGAGCAAAGGAGTTTCAGACCAGCCTAAGCAATACAGTCAGACCATGTCACTAAAATGGAAAAAAAAAAAAATTTGGCAAAGTGTGATGGTGCGAGCCTATAGTCCCAGCTACTCAGGAGGCTAAGGCTGGAGGATGGCTTGAGCCAGGACGTGGAGGTTGCAGTGAACTGAGATTGTACCACTGCACTCCAGCCTGGGCAACAGAGCGAGACCCTGTCTCAAAACATCAAAAAAACCCATTATTTTTGCTGGGCATGATGGCTCGTACCTGTAATCCCAGAACTTCAGGAGGCCAGGGTAGGAGGATTGCTTGAGGCCAGGAGTTTGAGACCAGCCCTGGCAACATAGAGAGACCCTCTCTCTACAAAATAACAACAACAATAATAATAATAAAATTAACCAGACATAGTGGTGTGTGTCTGTAGTCCCAGCTACTCAGGAGGCCGAGGCAGGAGGATTGCTTGAACCCAGGAGTTTGAGGCTGCAATGAGTTATGGCCACTGCACTCCAGCCTGGGCAATATATTGAGACCCTGTACCCTGTCTTAAACAAAACAAAAGTTTCTTTATTTTATTTTACTATTTTTTTTTTTTTGAGATGGAATTTCGATCTTGTTGCCTAGGTTGGAGTGCAACGGCGCAATCTCGGCTCACTGCAATCTCTGCCTCCCGGGTTTAACAGATTCTCCTGCCTTAGCCTCCCGAGTAGCTGGGACTACAGGCACCTGCCAGCACGTCAGGCTAATTTTTGTATTTTTAGTAAAGACAAGGTTTCACCATGTTGGCCAGGCTGGTCTCGAACTCCTGACCTCAGGTGATCCACCCACCTTGGCCTCCCAAAGTGCTAGGATTACAGGCATAAGCCACCACACCCAGCCAAAACAAAAGTTTCTTTCACGTGAAAGAAATTGACTTAGGAGGACTACAAGGGAGAAGAGAAGAACAGAGGCATCATCTAACACTGTTCTTTCAGGGTTAGGGAGCACCAGTGCCCATGCTGTTAGCTCGTCTCACTGGAATCATGGCTGGGACTGATTTTATAACATGCTCACACAGTCTGGTTCATAGGAACTCACAAGCTGTCCCCCAGAAACCCAAAGCTGATTGAGAAGGCAGGAGAAACACTTCCATTATTACAGGCAGGAGTCATAAATTCCAGTCCCTGCTCAGTCACCAACTTGCTGTGGGAGACCTTGTGAAAGTCATTTAATTTCCCTAGACCTTAATTGTTGCCTCTCTAAGATGAGGTTATTGAGCTTTAAGAAAGGAGATCGTGTAATTTATCAGAAAAACCAAGACTTTTTGCCAGGACACATGTTAAACCAGGACTGCTGGGCATGCCATCTCAAAAATCCCTGTGGGCTGGGCATGGTGGCCCACGCCTATAATCCCAGCACTTTGGGAGACTGACACTGGCAAATCATTTGAGGTCAGGAGTTCAAGACCAGCTTGGCCAACATGGTGAAACCCCCGTCTCTACTAAAAATACAAAAAAATTAGCTGAGTGTGGTGGCTAAGTCAGGAGGCTGAGTCAGGAGAATCACTTGAGCCCAGAAGGTGGAGGTTGCCATGACCCAAGATCGCGCCACTACACTCCAGCCTGGGTAACAGAATGAGACTCCTTCTCAAAAAAAAAAAAAAAAAGAAGAAGTCCCTGTGAACTCTGTAGTCTGATTCAAAAGGCCCTTCTCCCAAGAGTAACCCCAGAACTTTCAATAACACAGGCAAAATTAAGGAGAACGCAAACACAGTAATGTAACAAAAATTGCTACTTTGGAAAAGATATTTTAAATACAGTTTCACTGTTGTAAAAGTGAGAGGCAGAAGGAATTTCATATCAGAAATTAAGAATCACTCAAAATAGCTTATTTAGGAAGGGGTATTGAATTATTTCCTAGAACCTATTGAGGTTTAAAATATATATATAGGCCAGGCGCGATGGCTCACACCTGTAATCCCAGCACTTTGGGAGGCCAAGGCAGGAGGATCACTTGAAGCCAGGAGTTTGAGACCAGACTGGCCAGCATGGTGAAACCCCATTTCCACTAAAAATACAAAAATTAGCCGGGCATGCTGACCCATGCCTGTAGTCCCAGCTACTCAGAAGGCTGAGGTGGGAGAATCACTTGAACCTGGGAGGCAAAGGCTGCAGTGAGCCGAGACTGTGCCATTGCACTCCAGCCTGTGTGACAGAGTGAGACCCTGCCTCAAAAAAAAAAAAAAAGAAAGAAAGAAAGAAAGAAAGAAAAGAAAAAGAAGTCTGAGAATGCTCTGTATGGCTCAACAAAGGGAAGAAATTTCTAAGGACCAGAAGTTTTTAGCAATGAAACAGACCTCTCTGCAAGAAGAGGATTCCTCATCACCAGAAGTATTTCGGAAGGGTCTGGGTGGTCGTCTCCTAGGGTCACACTGGAGACAAGTTTTCATTGGAAGAGAAGCTACATGAGGTAGTCTCTAAGATACTGTCCAGTTCTAAGTCTTGTGACTTCTATGATTTTAGGGCTCTGGATTCCAGGGTTCTGATTGAATCAGTAGTTAAATATCATCTAACACAGTCTCTTAGAGCAGGGCACTTCATGCATTAACATCTCCCGGTAGAAAGCCGCCACCACCACCCAAACTGTCGTATGTGTGCTGAAGTTAAACTGCTTGCCTGCTGCTTGGCCCAGAATGAAACTGAGTTTCATTTTGACTGAAACAATTTTAATGCATTTGGGAGAAACAAAGTTCTAAAAACACACCTCAGGTCTGTGAAAAGAACACTGCTCCACGGCCAGTTCACTGCAACAGAGGAGCACATTGGCCCGTATAATAAAATTCTATCTCAGTGATTTAATGTTTAGTGGAAAGCTAGTGGAAGTAAAATCGGACCTGGATTCAGTTCAACACATGGGGCAGTAGTGCAAAGTGGGCCAATGATGAGCCTTTGCATTCATTTGTGTTGGCAGATGTCCAAGGCTGCTTCACATCTGTACTGTGAAGCCTCTGTTGGCAGGCAGTGTGGAAGAAAACATGCAATGTTTTTCCCCACGTTGTGGTGCCCTTTCTGGGGCAAATGAGCAGGGCTGTTGCTGACTGATTGAGTGTTGCTTGCAGCAAACTCTACAGCTCAAGGAGAAATCCGTCACCCTTCTGGAACTTTAGAGCTATGCTTCACAGCGAAACTAAACTTGAGAGTTCTGCAGAAGGGTGAAAGGGTGAGCTAAATTGAGAGGACTGAGCAGTGTTGGAGGGCATTAGATTTACAAGGATGCCTCTTAACTCTTAAAGAGTACTCTCTTTTCCTTTATAGGACTGGAAATTCATAATTTCCTTGTTTTAAAACAAGGACTGATAGGAATGTCAATTTTCTTCCTCTTTGATCATAAAATATATATATATATATATATATATATATATATATTTATTTTTAGAGACAAGTTCTCACTCTGACACCCAGGCTGGAGTGCAATGGCACGATCACGGCTCAGCACACCCTCTACCTCCCAGGCTTGGGTGATCCTTCCACCTCAGCCTCTGGAGTAGCTGGGACTACAAGCCTGTGCCACCCCACGCAGCTAAATTTCTTTTTTGTATTTTTTTATATTTTGTAGAGATGGGGTCTCCCTGTGTTGCCGAGGCTGGTCTCTGACTCCTGGGCTCAAGCCATCATTCTGCTTGGGCCTCCCAAAGTCCTGGGATTACAAGCACGAGCCACCACATCCAGCCAAATATATCTTTTATTTATTTATTTATTTATTTATTTATTTATTTTTAAGAGCCAGGGTCTCTCTCTGCCACCCAGGCTGGGGTGCAGTGGCGTGATAATGGCTCATTGCAGCCTTGAATGAATTCCTGGGCTCACATGATCCATCCACCTCAGATTCCTAAGAAGCTGGGACCACAGATGCACACCACCATGCCTGGATGATTTTTAAATTTAAATTTAAATTTTTTGTAGAGATGGAATCTTGCTATGTTGCCCAGGCTGGCCTCTAACTCCTGGTCTCAAGTGATCCTCCCACCTCTGCCTCCCAAAGTGCTGGGATTCCAGGTGTGAACCACTGTGCATGGCCTCAATTGTTCTTTTTGAGTCTCATCTCTGAAACTGGCTAAATCAGTCACCTACAACGTGAAGAACTACCCAAATAAAAGACATGTAACACATTAACGCTACAAGAATGAAATGCACTCAACAGACTCAAGGCCAAGTATTCTGATTTATAGGCTTTTGTAAGACTCAGCAAGATATAAAAGTAGCCATTATCAGCTGAGTGTGGCGGCCTGTACCTATAATCCTAGCACTTTGGGAGACTTAGATGGAAGGATCACTTGACACCAGAAGTTAGAGACCAGCCTGGGCAACATAGCAATACCCCTGTCTCTACAAAAAATAAAAGATTAGCCAGTCATGGTGATGGGCACCTGTAGTCCCAGCTACTCCGGAGGCCAAGGCAGGAGGATCGCTTGAGCCTGGAAGGTCAAGGCTGCAGGGAGCTGTAATCACGCCACTGCACTCCAGCCTGGGTGACAGTGAGATTCTATCTCAAAAAAAAAAAAAAAAAAAAAAGGCGGTCATTATCAAAGGCATTTCCTCACCATGGCTGGGTTCTTTATAAATATATGGATGAGACCATCACCTGAAGCATCTTGGCCAAAATATTTGAAAGTTGGGGTCCAAAGACCTAAATAAGAAACTGACCATCGGTGTGGCCTCAGGTAAACATTCCACCTTCTAATCATTATCTAAGAAATAGAGACAACAAAATCTGCTTACCGTGGTTACTGTGGTGATTAAATTTTGTAATTAATTATTTGAAAAATGTAATGCGCACTTAAAGAGTCTAAATAGACACTTCCCCAAAGACTTAGAAATCGCCAATAAGTGTAGGAAAAGATGTCCAACATCATTAGCTATCAGTGAAATTCAAATCCAAATGACTCAGATACCACTACACATCCACTAGAATGGCTATCATCAAAAAGATGATAAAAAGTGTTGGTGAAGATGTGGCGAAATCGGTGCCCTCGTGCACTGCCGGTGGGAATGTAAAATGATACGGCCACTTTGGAAAACAGTCTAACAGCTCCTCAAAAGGCTAAACGTAGAATTCTCAAACAATCCCGGAATTTTACTCTTAGGTATATATACCCAAGAGAAATGAAGACATAAGTCCACACAAAAACATATACATAAATGTTCATCGCAGCGTCAGTCATAATAGCCAAAAAGTGGAAATAATCCAAATGTCACCGGATGAATGGATAAATAAAATGCGATAAATATCTATGATGAAATATTCTTTGGCATCAAAAGGGAATTAGCGATACACGCTACTATATGGATGAACCCTGAAAACACTATCCTAAGTGAAAGAAACCAGTCACGAAAGACCACATACTGAGTGATTTCATTTCTATGAAAGGTTCAGAATAGGTAAATCCAAAGAGACAGAAAGTAGATCAGTGGTTGCCTGGAGCTGGAAGGAGGAGGGGATGTGGGGTTTGGGGAAGGTAAAAGCTAAGGGCTGCAAGCCCTCTTTCTGGGGGTGATGAAAACATTCTAAACTTGATCATGCTGATGGTTGCACAACTCTGAATATACTAAATGTCATTGAATTGTACACTTTAAATGGGTGAATGGTATGTTATATGAATTATATCTTAATAAAGCTATTTCAAAAAATATGCCAAGCAATTTCCTAGGTACTCAATACGTAACGAATGTGAAATGCACGTGGTGTGAGCTTGATAAATACAATGCAAACATGTCGTGCCTCATTTACTTTGAATAAAAGGGAAAATAACTTTTAAAAGGAATACAAATGCATGTGAAATATAAAAGCCTAAATTAATGTGCTAATTAGGAATAAAATAACCATAACTAAGGCATATCACCACATAGTATTGTACTGGGACATCATTAAGCTATACTTAAGTGTACAGCTAGGCACAGCCTTCAATAGCAATAATCTTTGGTAATATGCCATTGAGTCATAGTGTTATTTAAACAGAAAGCGAAGGTCATTATAAACTACACCTGAGAATCAAAGACAAGGTGATACAATGACAGTTTATTGCACGAGAAGAGAAACCGTGCCTCTATCTTTCTTGTCTTGGCTGTCATATCCTGAATGGGTATGATTTGCACACGTCCCACCTCCCCCACACAGTCACTCATAATGCAAGAAAACAGATATCTTGCTTTTCCATATCAAGGCATTTTTAAAAAATCAATGACATACTTCTCTAGTCCCTAACCTTTCCCATTCTCCTGTTATCCCCAGGAGGCTGTCGTTTCAAAGCCTAAGAGCTAACACAACCCTCAGATTATTGATGGGAGTGGGTCCTATAGAAGTCACCATCCATGTCCTGCTCAAATAATACGTGGGCAGTCTGAGAACAGATGCTGGCACCTACCTGAGCTTTCAGTGACTCAAGCTCTTCGCATTCTTGTTTAGGCTTGACATTATGGATGGAGGAAGGTATACTGGGGAAGCACTTTAACATAAGCAAAGGCAGTTTTGTGAAAGGTTTCCAGCAGCAATCATACATCTGGTCCACCCAACTCTGGGCAAAAGAGCTGGTGTTGTGCCAATCCCAGTAAGGACCAGAACTCTGGATGGAGAGCATGTGTGGGTATATGAAAAGTTTACTTAAAAGTGATCACCAGCCTGCCCAACATGGTGAAATCCTGTCTCTACTAAAAATACAAAACTTAGCTGGGTGTGGTGGCACATGCTTGTAATCCCAGCTACTTGGGAGGCTGAGGCAGGAGGATCACTTGAACCTGAGAGGCAGAGGTTGCAGTGAGCTGAGATCACACCACTGCACTCTAGCCTGGGCAATGGATCTCAAAAAAAAAAAAAAAACCAAAAACAAAAAAAAACTCCATCTCAAAAAAAATACAGTAAAAAACCCAAGGCCAGAATTGACTACATGATGAACTTGGCTAAATGAAAACAGTCCAGGAAGATAAAGTAAAATCAGATTCAATGACATAATAAGAGTGAAAGAGTGACTACGATGCGCCTCCAAATAGAAGCAGATTTAAATGAAATTCCAAGACATTTGCTGAAAGGCTTACATGATTTTGAAGAATTTGTTTATTTATTTAGAGACAAGATCTTACTTTGTCTCTGAGGCTGACATGCAGTGGTACAATCACAGCTCACTGCAGCCTCCACCTCCTGGGCTCAAGTGAGCTTCCCATCTCAGCCTCTTGCGTAGCTGGGACTTCAGTCATGCACCACCATGCCTGGCTAATGATTTTGTACTTTTTGCAGATACAGAGTTTTTCTATGTTGCCCAGGCTGGTCTCAAACTCCTGAGCTCAAGCAATCCTCCTGCCTCGGCTTCCCAAAGTGCTGGAATTACAGGCATGAACCACTGAGCCCAGCCAAGAAGTGTTATTTAGTTGGGAAGAGCAACTAAAACTTGAAATTAGAATGCGAGTTCTAAGCCTGAAAAACTAGCAGGAAAAGTTACTTTACAAAATATAAATAAGTTATGTTCCTTCTTTTCATTCACTAATTGTTTGTTTTGCTTTGTAACTGAGAAACACTTTCCACAGCAACGATGTGATAACCAGTGGCTGAGTTCCAAAGGTACCCACCAAAGACTGTTGACCTATAACAACTCCACCTTCCCAATAATTCTAGTAGTATTGATGCAAGGCAGGCAAGCACCAAATTAGGGATTATCCTGGAAAGGTTCTTGGATTCGCTCAGGAAACAATTCAAGAGCAAGAAAGAATTCAAGAGCAAGCCGAAAAAAACAGCTTTATTGAGGGGGCAGTGTTACAGCTCCTGTTACAGCTCCGTGACTGCTCCTGCAGAGAGGGCTACTCCACAGGCAGTGTGAAAAGCAGCTGCTCAGGGGCACATTTATACCCACTTTTAATTACATGCAAATTAAGGAACAGGCTGGGGGTGGTGGCTCAAGCCTGTAATCCCAGCACTTTGGGAGGCCAAGGCAGGCAAATCACCTGAGGTCAGGAGTTCAAGACCAGCCTGGCCAACGTGGTGAAACCCTGTCTCTACTAAAAATACAAAAATTAGCCAAGCGTGGTGGCACACACCTGTAATCCCAGCTACTCAGGAGGCTGAGGCAGGAGAATTACTTGAACCTGGGAGGCAGGGGTTGCAGTAAGCCCAGATCACGCCACTGTACTCCAGCCTGGGCGACAGAGCAAGACTCCATCTCAAAAAAAAAAAAAGAAAGAAAAAAATAGACCTGGTGTGGTGGTTCATGCCTGTAATTCCAGCACTTTGGGAGGCCAAGGCAGGAGAATTGCTTGATGGCAAGAATTTGAGACCATTCTATAACATAGCGAGACCCCATCTCTACAAAAAATAAATTAGCTGGGCATGGTGGCATACATTTGTAGTCCCAGCTACTTGGGAGGCTGAGGTGGGAGGATCATTTGAGCCCAGGAGGCTGAGGCCAGAGTGAGCCATGATCGTGCCGCTTCACTCCAGCCTGGGTCACATAGTAACACCCTGTCTCAAAAAAAAAAAAAAAAAACGGAAAAAGAAAAAATGATTTCTTCAATTGTACATAGAGAAGTTATAAAGTAAGATGATGTATACATAGAGACTATTTAAGTCTTTTAACGTGGAGAAGTACTCTATAATGTTCAAAACACTGCGTCAATGGGTGAAAATTGTGTGATTACTCAGAGATCTAGAAGGAATGTAACAATTTAGGGATATAAAGAAGTGACAGATTTAGAAAAAACATGGAGACTCAACTTGGAAGTTAAGGTATGGAAAGAGAAATGACTCAGGCAATTGAAAAGATATAAAAAGAAAAAATGGTCAGAATTAAATATGATATTTGCATAAGTAAGAAAACAAGATTAGTCAAGCTATGAAGAAAAGTAAGAATTACTCTTAGAACAAAGGAAGACAATGAAAAAGGTGTGCAAAACTCCCACTGATCAGATAATTTGAAAGGTAGTTGTTAACACCTAAATTCAAAAGAATAAAAAACGCTGAGACGAGAAAACCTTCAAAAGGACCCCAAAAATGTTTAAATTGTAAAGGTATGTATTACATTTGCAGGATGCATAAATAAATCTGTGAGAGGCTTAGAAGAGGAATTTTTAAATGTAATTTCCCAATAAAACGTCTTGTTATTGGGCCGGGCATGGTGGCTCACGCCTGTAATCCCAGCACTTTGGTAGGCGGAGGCAGGCGGATCACTTGAGGCCAGGAGTTCCAGACCAGCCTGGCCAACATGGAGAAATCCTGTCTCTACTAAAAATACAAAAATTAGCCGAGTGTGGTGATGCATGCCTGTAATCCCAGCTACTCAGGAGTCTGATACATGAGAACCACTTGAACCCAGGAGGCAGAGGCTGTGGTGAGCCAAGATCGCTCCACTGCACTCCAGCCTGTGTGACAAAGCGAGACTTGGTCTCAAAAACAAAAACAAAAAAAAGGTCATTTTGTTGTTGATGTTTCAGGGGAAAATTATCTCCAAAGTGTTTGAGACCAGCCTGGGCAACATGGAGAAATCCTATCTCTACAAAAAAAAAAAAAAAAATACAAAAATTAGCCTGGCATGACGGTGTGCACCTGTAGTCCCAGCTACTTAGGAGGCTAAGGTGAGAGGACCACTTGAGTCCAGGGGTGTTGAGGCTACAGTGAGCCATGCTCGATTGAACAGAATGCACCACTGCACTGCAGCCTGGGTGACAAACGAACAAGCAAAAACTTCCAAAGAACAACGAATTATATGGGACATTTCCATTGAAAGTTGATTTATTTTCAATGTACTACCTCCCCCAGGGGTGACATGCCTCTAAATTGCACAGGTAAAACAAGTAGATACACTTGAAAAATTTTATTTAGTAATGTTGCTTATTTTTAGCTGTCCAGAAGTTATTTTTTTATTCACCTTATTTCCTAAGAAGCTTGGCAATTTTCTAATTTATCATCAATAACATTTAATTGAACACTCTTTCACATGTAATTGCTAGCTGCCTGTACTTGTAAAATAGGGCTGAGAATATCGAGTCAACTAACCCAGGTTCGAGCCCCTGCTCAGTCACGTATCAATAACTTTAAGCAAATCCATCAAACATCAGTTCCTTTATCACTATATAAAGTGAAAGCCTTGAACAGAAAGAAATTATATGATATCTTAAATCCCTTATAGGTATGGTTGTTATTCTCTAAAGGATAATGTTTTCCTTAATCTGTGTAAGTCATTATTGCAATCTTGTCTTCAGAAAGATTTTATAGTGTGTAATTTTTCACTAAAATTTATTGACAGCCTAGAATAATCCAAAATTGCAGATTTTAGAGAATAAATAGAATATGGCTTCCAAGGCAATATTTCTGCCTTTATATGAAGAAATTATTTGGATATCAATTTTAAAATTTAAACACACAAATTACATAAATAGATCAGGTACAGTGACTCATGCCTGTAATCCCAACACTTTGGGAGACTGAGGCAGAAGGATCACTTGAGGCCAGGAGTTCAAGATCAGCCTGGGCAATATAGTGAGGCCTCATCTCTACAAAAAAAATAAAAATAAAAATAAAAAAATTAGCGAGGCATGGTAGTCCTAGTTACTAGGGAGGCTGAGGCAGGAGGATCACTTGAGCCCAAAAGTTGGAGGCTGCAGTGAGCTATGATCATACCACTGCACTCCAGCTTTAGGCAGATCCTGTCTCACAAAGAAAAAAAAGAAATTATATAAATAGCATGCATTTATTATGTCAATAAACACGTAAGTATACATTAGCAAATTAATATATTAATAGCTAGTTAATATTTTAACCAGTTAGTATTAATCATAGCTAACAAACTGCATAAATGTGTCAAATATGATATAGCCTTCAAAATGACACCATGAAATTTATACTTTTTTATTTTATTTTTTCTCCTTTTTGAGATGGAGTCTCATTCTGTTGCCCAGGCTGGAGTGCAGTGGTACGATCTCGGCTCACTGCAACCTCCATCTGCTGGGTTCAAGCGGTTCTCCTGCCTCAGACTCCCGAGTAGCTGGGATTACAGGTGCCTGCCACCACGCCCGACTAATTTTTGTGTTTTTAGTAGAGACGGGGTTTTGCTGTACTGACCAGACAGGTTTCGAACTCCTGACCTCAGGTGATCCGCCTGCCTCGGCCTCCCAAAGTGGGATTACAGGCATGAGCCATCATGCCTGGCCAAAATTTATACTATTATTATCCTTGTTTAACAAATAAGGGAGGTTGGAGATACTAAGTAACTCATCCAAGATCACACAGATTGTAACTGGTACAGCCCAGGACCTTTTAATGCCAAAATTGGGACATTATTGTATACTGAGATATTATTATATATTAATGGGATATTATTGTGGATACTGTTTTGTGATTTGCTTTTTAAATTTAACATGTCCTGACTGTAGTTCTTTGTCACACATTTACTTCAATAGCTTCATTTCGAAGGACGGCAGGGTATTCTATATAGAATGTATGAATACACTGTAATTTGTTTAACTGTTCCTCCATTGTTGGGCATTTGGACAGTTACCAGTTTTTTACTCCTTGTATACAAATTTTTGTAAATCTATTATTTAGGTTGGGTGCAGTGGCTCATGCCTATAATCCTAGTCCTTTGCGAGGCTGAAGTGGGAGGATCACTTTAGCCCAGGAGTTCAAGACAAGCACGGGCAACGTAGTGAGAACTGGTATCTACTGGAAAAAAAAAAAAAAAACTTAATCAGGCATGGTGGTACTTGCCTGTGGTCCCAGCTATTGTGGAGGCTGAGGTGGGAGGATTGTTTGAGCCCAGGTGGTCAAGGCTGCATTGAACTGTGATTGCTCCACTGTACACCAGCCTTGGTGACAAAGTGAGACCCTGTATCAAAGAGAAAAAAATTAAACATTTCTTCCAAATAAATTTTGAGACATATAATTGCTCAAAAGTCATATTTTCTTTCTTTCTTTTTTTTCTTTTTCTTTTTCTTTTTTGAGACGGAGTCTCACTCTGTCACCCAGGCTGGAGTGCAGTGCTGCAATCTCAGCTCACTGCAACCTCCACCTCCCGGGTTCAAGTGATTCTCCTGCCTCAGCCTCCGAAGTAGCTGGGATTATAGGAGTGCCACCACGCCCAGCTAATTTTTGTATTTTTAGTAGAGACGGGGTTTCACCATGTTGGGCAGGCTGGTCCCAAATTCCTGACCTCAAGTGATCCACCCACCCCGGATTCCCAAAGCGCTGGGATTACATGCGTGAGCGACCACACCCAGCCAAAAGCTGTATTTTTAAGACTTAAAATATATATACTGACTATGTATTTCATGTTACTCTTTTAAATGTAGTCTTTAATGCATTTAACCTAATACATAATAACCTAATACAATTAGGTTATCTAAAAGATTGTTAAACGTTTTGTTGGTTGTTGTCAATAGTTCCTCTTGTGGTCTTTGTCTGCCATTTAAAAGGTAAGTTCAAGTAAGTGAAGAGATAGTTCAGTAGTTCCCAACAGATAAAAGAATGAGGGGATAAATTTTTTGTTTTCCCCACTCTTTGTGGAAAATTACAGAAACGGACAGAGTAAGTGCCAGGAAGGAAACTGATTCCCTTCCTGGGTGTAGTATTGGGACTGAACAACGGAGAAGAAAACTGAAACATTAAGAACAAGTATTTTGGTACCAAACATACTTTTTTCTTAAAATTTCATTGTATATTTTTAAGATAGTCATCATGTTTTTATATACATACAAGTCATGAAATGGTTACTATAGTCAAGCAAATTAACATATCTATCATCTCACATAGCTACCTGTTTTTTGTGTGTGTGGCAAGACAAACTTTTTTTTTTTTTCTTTTTGAGACAGTTTAGCTCTTGTGATCCAGGGTGGAATGCAGTGGCATGATCCTGGCTCACTGCAAACTCCACCTCCTGGCTCCTGGGTTCAAGCGATCCTCCTGCCTCAGCCTCCCGAGTAGCTGGGATTACAGGCGCCCACCACTTGCCCAGCTATTTTCTGTATTTTTAGTCGAGACCCAGTTTCAGCAAATTGACCAGGCTGATCTCAAACTCCTGGCTTCAGGTGATCCACCCGCCTCGGCCTCCCAAAGTGCTGGGATTACAGGTATGAGCCACCGCGCCTGGCTGACAAACATTTTTATATCTGGAAAAATCTAGCTATTTGGCCAAACATTTTTTAAAGCCCTGAATCGTCAGAATAGAGGTTACTTGGGGAGGAACTTGGGGTGGGATTTGACTGAGGAGATGAAAGGCAGGAGGGAAACTCCTCGGGTGCTAGAAATAACATATATTAAATCTAGATGATGGTCATGTGTATAAAAATTAATCTGTGTACTTTACAGTACATAAATGACGCCTTCAAAGAAACAAACTCAGATAGCTGGCATCACGGAAACCAAACATCTAGGAACAACAGGACTTCCGTTTTTCTCAGATATTTTGTATATGTTTTACTATAATTTAAGCATTCCATATTTAAGCCATAAATAAATAAACATATAAGTCAAACTCTGACAAACTGGCAATTTTTTTTCTCTTTCTAAGTATTTGTTTGGATGAATCCACACTTCTTTTCTCTCTTTTTTTCTTTTTCTTTTTCTTTTTTCTTTCTTTTTTTTTTCTTTTTCTTTTGATACAGGGTCTCACTCTGTCCCAGGCTGGAGTTCAGTGATGCAATCACAGCTTATTGCAACCTTGAAGTACTGCTGGGCTCAAGCAATCCTCCCGCCTCAGCCTTCCAAGTAGCTGGGACCACAGGCACATGCCACCACAGCCAGATGATGTTTTTTAAAAAAACGTTTTGAGAGACGTGGCCTCCCTATGTTACCCAGGCTGGTCTTGACCTCCTGGGCTCAAGCGATCCCCTTGCCTTAGCCTACTAAAGTGCTAGGATTATAGGTGTGAGTCACCATGCCCGGCCCCATTTCTTATTTAATCAATCCCTAACAGTTGGGCATTTAGATAAGCCTTCAATTTTGTGCTATGATTACTCCTGGCACATACATTTTTGAGTGTGCCTTTAATTATTAACTGAAGGGAGATTCCTGGGAAGCTGCTTTTCAGACATCTGAAGAGAAGGAGATGACATGCAAATTCTGCTAGTATTTATCTAGAAGTTAAATGGGGCACAACGTGTCTCAACAGAATAAGACTTTGATCAAACACTGTTTAGGTCGCTTGGGCCACATTAGAAAAAAAGGCTCAGAATGTAGCATTCACTCGTCTTTAAAAAGTATTGGTGTTTGGAGTAACCCAAAAGAGAATAGTGAGTATGTGAATAGTCTACTTTTTCTAAGCAGCCACAGGTCAGTTTTCTGTCTCCAGAAACTCAATCTCAGTCTTTACGTTTTAGAGGATTTGGCTGGGCACGGTGGCTCATGCCTGTAATCCCAGCCCTTTGGGAGGCCAAGGCAGGTGGATCACCTTAGGTTGGGAGTTTGAGACCAGCCTGACCAACATGGAGAAACCCCATCTCTACTAAAAATACAAAACTAGCCAGGCGTGGTGGTGCATGCCTATAATCCCAGCTACTTGCGAGGCTGAGGCAGGAGAATCGCCTGAACCCAGGAGGTGGAGGTTGCAGTGAGCCGAGATCATGCCATTGCACTCCAGCCTGGGCAACAAGAACAAAACTCCATCTCAAAAAAAATTTTTTTTTTTTTGAAAGATGAAACGTAAGATTTGGGGACTTTTCCAAAATCTTAGTTACTTTAGAAAATATTGACCCGGCCTGGTGTGGTGGCTCATACCTGTAATCCTGTCACTTTGAGAGGTCAAGGAGGGAAGATTGCTTGAGTCCAGGAGTTTGAGACCAGCGTGGACAACACACATGTCTCTACAAAAAATAAAATAAAGACAAATTAGCTGGTAATGGTGGCATCCACCTGTAGTCCCAGCTATTCAGGAGGTTCAGGTGGGAGAATCACTTGAGACCCGGACTTTGAGGACACAGTGAGTTCTGATTGCATCACTGCACTCGCCTGGGCGACAAAGCGAGATCCGGCCTCAAAAAACAACAACAGAAAAAACAAAAAACACAGAAAATGTTGACCTAACTTTTGATAAAAGTGCATCTGTCATTATCAGCTATGTTATGACACATAGACTGGGATCCTAGCCCTTTTTGACTCAGACTATATTGTACAGGCAATGTTTTATTATTATTTATTATTTTTTCTCACACCCATTTACTCATTCGTGGAAAGGCAATATTTTTATACTGCTGAATAATTACTTGGATGCAGGTGTGTTTAACATTAGACAAACCTGCTTTCTTTCTGCCCTTTAAACACCCCCACTCCCTTTGTTTTCTAGAACACATATTTTGGTTGGCAGCAAGAAGTAAAACCTCAGCCTCCATTTGCATTTCTCTAACCTCTCCGTACAATGGCATAGACATTTGTTTGTGAACACAATATTGTAAGATATCTGTAGTTTTGGTTGAAATCCAGTTCATCTGTTACAATTTAGTGATGTTCTAAGCTTTTACTTCCATCTCTTGGACCCTAAAATGACTTCATGTTTTGGCCAAGCTTCAGAGTTTCAACATCCACAGACAGAGCCAGACTTTCTTATTCACCCTACCATGCTGGGCTGCCACCAGCAGTTTCTGGGGCATGAAAAACATCCAAACTGGCGAACTTCAGAAAGAGCAGGCATTTTTTTTTTTACGAAGCATATTTTGTGACAAAAGGCCAACCTGTTCCCCTGATTAAAATATTCAGTGGAGTTATTTTAGCTGCTGAAATTTTCCGTTCTGAATAATAATTTATATTGAGAAAAAGGCGATAAAAAGAAGAAGAATTCTATCAACTCTCCTTAGCTTAGTAACTGTAGGTGCTCTGAAACCGATAACATTGGTCTGGAACCTTATAACCCTCACCTAGATAAATGCTTAGGATGCAAGTAGTCAAGCTTACACCTATCTCTCCTCCCCACAATCAGCCTGGCAGGAGAGAATTCTTCTCTGTGGAAACTAGACAGCCCCAGAAAAAAAGACCTACAAATACCAGCATTTATAGGTCTGCCCAGGGACAAAACCAGCTTGAAGCCCCATCACCCTGTGTTGAAGCTCTTCAGCCACCAATCTTCTCTGGAACCTAGATTTCCAATTCGCTTGTTATTCCCATATCCTTTAATGTGAACAGGCAGCCCAGGAACCAGACACTAAAGAAAAGACTCAAATATGAAGGACAGAAACTGGGCCAGATGCGGTGGCTCACGCCTGTAATCCCAGCACTTTGAGAGGCTGAGGTGGGCAGATCACGAGGTCAAGAGATTGAGTCCAACCTGGCCAACATGGTGAAACCCTATCTCTACTAAAAATACAAAAAATTAGCTGGGTGTGGTGGCACGTGCCTGTAATCCCAGCTACTCAGGAGGCGAGGCAGGAGAATTGCTTGAACCCAGGAGGCGGAGGTTGCAGTGAGCTGAGATCATGCCACTGCACTCCAGCCTGGGCGACAGAGTGAGACTCTGTCTCAAAAAAAAAAAAAAAAAAAAAAAAGTAAGACAAAAAAACAGGGTTCAGTAGCACTTGCCTGTAATCCCAGCACTTTGGGAGGCCAAGGCCCATGGATCACTTGAGGCCAGGAGTTCGAGACCAGCCTGGCCAACATGGTAAAACTCCATCTCTACAAAAATAGCTGGGCATGATGGTGGGTGTCTGTAATTCCAGCTACTTGGGAGGTTGAGGCAGGAGAATCACTTGAACCTGGGAAGCAGAGGTTGCAGTGAGCTGAGATAGCACCATCCCACTCAAGCCTGAGCAACATTGAGACTCTGTCTCAAAAAAAAATTAGACATAGAATTATCATACAATTCAGCAATTCCACTTCCTGGTATATACCAAAAGAAAGTAGGGATTTGAACAGATATTTGTAAACTCATATTCATAGCAGCATTACTCACAGTAGTCAAAAGCTGAAAACAACCCAGATGTTCACCAACAAATGGATAAACAACATGTGGTATACACATACAATAGAATATTATTCAGCCATAGAAAGGAATGAAATTCATTTTTTTGAAGTGGAGTCTCTCTGTTGCCCAAGCTGGAGTGCAATAGTGCAATCTCGGCTCACTGCAACCTCCACCTCCTTGGTTCAAGCAATTCTCCTGCCTCAGTCTCCCGAGTAGCTGGGATTACAGGCGCTAACTACCACACCTGGCTAATTTTTGTATTTTTAGTAGAGACAGGGTTTCACCATGTTGGCCAGCCTGGTCTCGAATTCCTGACCTTAAGTGATCCGCTCACCTTGGCCTCCCAAAGTGCTGGATTACAGGTGTGAGCCACCACTCCTGACTGGAAGGAATGGAATTCTGATAACATGTTACAACATGTGTTACCGAAACATCAGCGGTTAAGTCTAGGTCCTGCTGCTTGCTGCACAGAAAGCCAATCACTGAGACTATGATTATTGCCATGGAAAATTATTGCCAAGGAAGAAGGCTTTATTTAATCAGGTGCTGCAGCTGAGGATTGGGAGATCAGTCTCAAATCCATCTCCCTGATTGACTAAAGTTAGAGATTTATATAGCGGGGAAGAAATGTAACAATGTGTTAGAAAATAGGAACTAGGAGACTGGGTGCAGTGGCTCACACCTGTAATCTCAGCACTTTGGGAAACCAAGGCGGGTGGATCACTTGAGGTTAGGAGTTCAAGACCAGCCTGACCAACATGGTGAAACCCCATCTCTACTAAAAATACAAAATTAGCCCGGCGTGATAGTGCACACCTGTAAGCCCAACTACTCAGGAGGCTGAGACAGGAGAATTGCTTGAACCTGGGAGGCGGAGGTTGCACTGAGCCGAGATCGCACCATTGCACTCCTGCCTGGGTGACAAGAGTGAAACTCCATCTCCAAAAAAAAAAAAAAAGCAGAAAACAACCACCACACAAAAAGAAAGAAAATAGGAACTAGGGAGGAGCAAGGCCGCAATCATGATGAATGAGGGAGTTGGGAATCTCACTATCTGGAAGCAGTGATCTGGTGAGTTTCAGTTCTTTGATAATTTTTTTTGAAACGCCTGAAGGTCATTTCCCTGGGAAGGAACTCAGATATAAGTTTCAAACTTTAAGACCAGAAGGGTCGATTTCTGTGTTTATCACAAAAAACTGTTTACGGGTCCGTTTCGCATGCATGAGCCTTGAAAACATTATGCTAAGTGAAATAAGCCAGACAAAAAAGATAAATATTGTATAATTCTGCTTATGTGAGGTATCTAGAATACAAATTCATAGTAAGTAGAATAAAGGATACCAGGGGCTGAGGGAGGGGAGAAAATGAGGAGTCATTGTCTAATGGGTTTCTGTTTGGGATGATGAAAAGTTCTGGAAATGGACGGTGGTGATGGCTGCACAACATTGTGAATATACTTGATGCCACTGAATCATATACTTAAAAATGGCTAAAATGGGCCGGGCGTGTTGGTCCATGTCACTACAAAAAATTAAAAAATTAGCTGGCTATGGTGGCACATGCTTCTGGTCCCAGCTACCTGAGAGACTGAGGTGCGAGGATCACATGAGCCCAGGAGGTCCAGGCCGCAGTGACCTGTGATTGCACCACTGCACTCCAGCCTGAGCAACAGAGCCAGACCCTGTCAAAAAACAAAAACAGAAACTCTAGAACAGTAAATTTTATATCATGTGTATTTCACCACAATAAAAGAAAAACGAAAACTTGTAAAAGGAAGATACAGTGGTCATAGTATTCTACTTGGTGTTATCAGATTTCTGGGGCATTTTAAGAGTAGCCAGAAATTAAGATATCTGCTGAGTTTTAATTTGCAAAAATGTAATGACATCGCATGAATCAGACAAAATAATTCTGTAGGCGTGTGGGCTGTCAGTTGAGACTTCTAGAGAGATATGCTAGCATGTGATTCTGATGGGGGAAAGACTGGGATTGAAGAAATCCAGATTCTAATCATTCTTTAAATTACTTTCTAACTCGTGTCTTACATTTTCCCAATCTGTAAAGGGGAATGAGTAATAGCTGCCAGCTCAATCTCCCAAAAGTGTTAAGGCAAAGCCAACACTGGTCACATGGCACATTCTGCATCTTGAAAGATGTCTTACGTGATCCTCACATCTGATGTCATTATGTTGGGTTAGTTGGTAAAGAAAGGGTCTTCACGAGTCGTTTGCTTAAAAACCAGAAAGCTGGCGGTGGTTCACGCCTATAATCCCAGCACTTTGGGAGGCCGAGGCGGGAGAATTACAAGGTCAGGAGATCGAGACCATCCTGGCTAACACGGTGAAACCCTGTCTCTACTAAAAATACAAAAAATTAGCCGGGAGTGGTGGTGGGCGCCTGTAGTCCCAGCTACTTGGGAGGCTGAGGCAGGAGAATGGCGTGAACCCAGGAGGCGGAGCTTGCAGTGAGCTGAGATTGCGCCACTGCACTCCAGGGTGACACAGCGAGACTCGGTCTCAGAATAATAATAATAATAATAATAATAATAATAATAGAAGAAAGCTATTCTTTTACCCCATACAGAGAGAAGAAAATTGTCTTTGAGTGATAGAGGTTTTATTGAACAAGAGTCAGGATATTGGTTCCCACAGGCTTTTTCTAGCATTTAAAATGTTCTTTGTTAGTAAGAATCCTGCTTTACCTGCTTTACCTGTATTATTAGGAAAGATACTTGGATATCCAGAGAACCCTTCTTCAAAGTTCTAATGAAATGATAATCTTTTTTTTTTTTTTTTTAAGATAGAGTCTCACTCTGTTACCCAGGCCGGAGTGCGATCTCCACTCACTGCAACCCCCACCTCCTAGGCTCATGTGATTCTCCCACCTCAGCCTCCTGAGTAGCTGGGACTACAGGCATGCACCACCGTGCCTGGCTAATTTGTGTGTTTTTAGTAGAGATGGAGTTTCACCATGTTGGTCAGGCTGGTCTTGAACTCCTGAGCTCAAGTGATTTGCCTGCCTTGGCCTCTCGAAGGGTTGGGATTACGGGTGTGAGCCACTGTGCTCAGCTGAGATAACAATCTTCTTAAACTTGTTGAGCCTCAGTTTCTTATCTGTAAAATAAGGATAGAATCTACATCATCTACTTGACAGAATTGTTTTGCGGATTCAATAGATCTTTATATTCATTTATTCTCAGTAAATATTCATGTATGCTTATCAGTCATGCTGATTGCTGGAAATGTAATGGTCAAAAAAAGAGACATGGTCCACACCTTCCTAAAGTCTCCAGGTAAGGGGATCAGATGCTGTATGTAAAGTACACAAAACAGTTCTTGGTACATTAGTAGATGTCAGTAAATATTAGTTCCTTAACTATAATGGTTAACTTTATATGTCAATGTGACTGGACCACAAGGTGCCCAGATATTTGCCTAAATACTCCTTCTGGGTATGTCTGTAAGGGTGTTTCTGGATGAGATTAGCATTTGAATCAATGAACTGAGTATAGCAGATTGCCCTCCCCAATGCAAGTGGGCACCATCCCATCCATTGAGGGTCTGAATAGAACAAAAAAGTGGAGGAAGAGTGAATTCTCCTTCCCAGCCTGACTGCTTGAGCTGGGACATTGGTCTTTTCCTGCTCTTGCACTAGGATTTATACCACTGGCACTGCTGATTCTCAGGCCCTTGGACTTGGATTGGAACAACACTACCAGCCTTCCTGGGTCTCTAACTTATAGACAGCAGATCATAAGACATTGCAGCTTCCACAATCACAGGAGACAATTCCTTAATAAATCTTCCTTTTGACCGGGCGTGATGGCTCATGCTTGTAATCCCAACACTTTGGGAGGCCAAGGTGGGTGGATTACTTGAGGGCAGGAGTTTGAGACCAGTCTGGCCATCATGGTGAAAACCCATGTCTACTAAATATACAAAAAAAAAAAAAAATTAGTCAGGTTTGGTGGTTTGTACCTGTAGTTCCAGCTACTTGGGAGGCTAAGCCAGAAGAATCGCTTTGAACCTGGGAGGCAGAGGTTGCAGTGAGCCAAGACCACACCATTGCACTCCAACCTGGGTGATGGAGCAAGACTCTGTCTCAAAAATAAATAAAATAAATCTCTCTCTCTCTCTGTCTCTCTCTCTTTCTCTCTCTCTCTCTCTCTCAGTACACTAACCCTTGAGATAAGAACCCTCAAAGTCACTCATGCAAATCTAAGCAATACCCTGAAATAAGCAAAAAAACAGTTGCAACTTGGTTCCTTATTTCGTAAGGTCATATTGCCCATATTTACTACTCGAGGCCACTGCTGGCCATACTGTAAGCATTGAAGTCATTCTTCTGCCCTGTAATATAAAACTTGTGAAGGAGGAAGTCACTCAGTTTATCTTCCCCAGAGAGCTGGGAAATGTAATATTCTGTCCAGAGCATAAGGGATTCAAAAGTTTACCAAAGTCCTGGGAACTTAAATTGTAGGCAAAGATAATATTGCTGTTCATCACTGTCTACTTATTTTCTATTTAAAGAGTTTTATCTTCTTAGTAGAGGGGGTTGGTTTAATAGAGTGTCAGGGGAAATGTCTAGTGAATGTATTGATTGACTGTAGGATGATAAATGTGGGCAACTTATCTCCTAATCTTCCTCCAGATTTGCCTAACTGAGGGTGAATATAATTATTTTTAATATAGCCAAGAAGTCTTTTTTTCTTTGCCTTGGGATTCTGCTACCATACATGTGCCTAGATAATGCTTCTCTCCACCACCCCACCAAGAAATTATAAGAATTTATAGATGGGCACCAGGTAGAAGATATTTCAACATATGGTATTTTATGCCCGAATGTGGAGTCTTAGCATCTCAGCTAGGAACAATTAAGTTATGCCAGGATAGTACTTAAGGAAGGAAAGAAAGACATATATATAGTATTTACACATCAAATACACCAACATTTTACCAGAAAAGAAGATGGTCATAATACCTCATACCTCATAAAGAATAAGGACCTTCATTATCAAGGGAAGGAAAGGTTTCTAAGGCATTGCACATATTTCTTTATATTTTTTGTTTTAATTTGAGACAGGGTCTCACTCTGTCACCCAGTCCGGAGTGTAGTGGCATGATCAGAGCTTACAGTAGCCTCAAATTTCTTGGCTCAAGTGATCCTCCCACTTCTTCCTCTGGAATAGCTGGGACTAGAGGCATGCACCACCATGTCTGGCTTTTAAAAATGTTTTGGAGAGACAGGATCTTGCTATGTGGCCCAGGCTGGTCTAGAACTCCTGGGTTTAAGCAATCCTCCCACCTTGGCCTCCCAAGGTGTGGAGATTATAGGCATGAACTACTACAATCCAGCTGCATTGTACACATTATATGCAAAAAAGAAGCAACCTGATGGGAAAGGAAGAAGATGAGGCTGTTTAACGAAGCAAATTAGTTTTATGTCAGATTCCATTCTCAGGTATGAAATATTTCTGAATAAAAAAGTTTGTGCAAAACACAGCACTCTTATTATTGCACATTTCCTCCCTTTTGCTTGCTGAAGACAAATGCAATGCTGAAGAGGTTTTTACTCTGATGCTCTAACAAGAAGTGTACTTCTGTCACATCCAGAGTGACTGATAATGGTCAGGCCTATCCATTACTCCATTCAAATAATAGGGTTTCCTTGCTTTTAAGGTCACTTGAGCTATAATGTTGTTATTGTCCTTTCTTCTGCTCTGTAGTGTCTTTTTCACAAGGATTGGTAGAGAGAGAAAGAGGTACTGGGCAGCACTCAGTCATGGGCAAAATGGCACTGTCACCAGTTTCGCTGAAGTCCTGAATCTCCTTGCTACTGGCAGACGTGCATGAGACAGTGGGTTTAGTGGGGACAAGTAGCTTGGGCTTCAATATGGATTAAACAATAGCAATAGCAACACAATAACAGAAATCTATTCCTGGGCCGGGGGCGGTGGCTCATGCCTGTAATCCCAGCACTTTAGGAGACTGAGGCGGGTGGATCATCTGAGGTCAGGAGTTCAAGACCAGGCTAGCCAACATGGAGAAACCCTGTCTCTACTAAAAATACAAAAATTAGCCAGGCCTGGTGGCATCTGCCTGTAATCCTAGTTACTCGGGAGGCTGAGGCAGGAGAATCACTTGAATCTGAGAGGCAGAGGTTGCAGTGAGTCAAGATTACGCCATTTGCACTCCGGCCTGGGTGAGAGAGGAAGACTGTGTCTCAAAAAAAAAAAAAAAACAAAAATAAGAAATCCATTCCTGGATATTTTTTGTTCCAATTAGAAACTAGGGTGAAAAATACTCTAGTTCTGGCCGGGCGCGGTAGCTCACACCTGTAATCCCAGCACTTTGGGAGGCCAAGGCGGGCAGATCATGAGGTCAGGAGATCGAGACCATCCTGGCTAACACGGTGAAACCCCATCTCTGCTAAAAATACAAAAAATTAGCCGAGCGTGGTGGCGGGCACCTGTAGTCACAGCTACTCGGGAGGCTGAGACAGGAGAATGGTGTGAACCTGGGAGGTGGAGCTTGCAGTGAGCTGAGATCGTGCCACTGCACTCCAACCTGGGCCATGAGCAAGACTCCATCTCAAAAAAAAAAAGAAAGAAAGAAAAAAAAATACTCTAGTTCTGTGCTCAGCCACCATCTTATTATTAGACTGAAAAAGGTCGGGTATGGTGGCTCATGCCTATAATCCCAGCACTTGGGGAGGCCCAGGCAGGAGGATTGCTTAAAGCCAGGACTTCGAGACCAGCCTGGGCAACAAAGCAAGACTCTGTCTCTACAAAAAATAAAGTAAAAAATAAACTGAAGGCCGGGCGCGGTGGCTCAAGCCTGTAATCCCAGCACTTTGGGAGGCCGAGACGGGCGGATCACGAGGTCAGGAGATCGAGACCATCCTGGCGAACTCGGTGAAACCCTGTCTCTACTAAAAAATACAAAAAAAAAAACTAGCCGGGCGAGGTGGCGGGCGCCTGTAGTCCCAGCTACTCGGGAGGCTGAGGCAGGAGAATGGCGTGAACCCGGGAGGCGGAGCTTGCAGTGAGCTGAGATCCGGCCACTGTACCCCAGCCCGGGCGACAGAGCGAGACTCCGTCTCAAAAAAAAAAAAAAAAAAAAAAAAAAAAATTATAAATAAACTGAAATATACCACGCGGTGGCTCACATTTGTGATCCCAGTTACTTGGGCGGCTGGGGTAGGAGGATCTCTTGAGCCCAGGAGCTCGAGGTGCAGTGAGCTATGATTGCAACACTACACTCCAGCCTGGGAAACAGAGCAAGACCCTGTCTCTGAAACCCTTCCCCCACCAAAAAAAACAAAACAAACAAACAAAAAACAAAACACACACACACACACAAAACCACACAGGACTCCTGGGTTCTCTCCTAAGTCCAGCTCTGTCACTATATAAGTAGGTGACACTGAACAAGACACCGTATGCCCTGGGCTTCTGTTTATCTATTTGTATTAATACATGGACTACAGCATTTCTAATGTCATATTCAATTAAATAAATATCTGTCTGTCCTGAAACAAGTCTATATGGCAATGTCCTGCTGGACGGTTGGTCACTTTGTCACACATTTGGACTTCTTCATAATTTCTTGTAGGCCTGAAGCAAAGCACGTTGGCTTAACGTATTTAACTCCAGGATGTCTTTTCCCAAGAAATGCAAGGCTTGGCTAGGGACAGTGGCTCATGCCTGTAATCCCAGAACTTTGGGAGGCCAAGCAGGTGGATCACTTTGAGGTCAGGAATTTGAGACCAGCCTGGCCAATGTGGCAAAATCCCGTCTCTACTAAAAATACAAAAATTAGCCAGGTGTGGTAACGCATGCCTGTAATCCCAGCTACTAGGAAGGCTGAGGCAAGAGAATTGCTTGAACCCAGGGTGCAAAGGTTGCAGTGAGCCATGATTGCACCACTGTACTCCAGCCTGGGCAACAGAGCAAGACTCCATCTCAAAAAACTAAAAAAAAAATAAATAAATAAAGAAATGCCTGGCTTTGGTTTAATAGTTTTTCTTAAGCTTTTAATTTTGTAATGTTTCAAACCTTCAAAAAAGTTGCAGGCACAGAACAATGAAAAGTCTCATACCCTTCACTTAGATTTACCAATTGTTAACATTTTGCCACATTTATTTTCTATTTCTCTTGATTCCCTTCCTTAATATACACATTGCTGAACCATTTGAGAATGTATTGTAGACATCATGACACTTCATCACTAAATACTCCCTAAATATAGCATTTATTTCCTAAGAAAAGAGACATTCTTCTACATAACCACAATACAGCTACTTGAAAATTTTAACAATGATTTGACACTATTATCTAAAGTATATTCCATATTCAAATTTCCCCAACTGTCCCAATAATGTGTCCCAATAATGCTTGATATGGTTTGGATGTTTGTCCCCTCCAAATCTCATGTTGAAATGTGATTCCTCTTGTTGGAGGTGGGGCCTGATGAGAGGCGATCGGATCTTGGGGGCAGATCCTGTATGAATGGTTTAGCACCATCCCCTTAGAGATGTGTGAAGTTTTGCTCAGTTAGTTCACATGAGATCTGGTTGTTTAAAAGAGTGTGATGCCTCCCGCTTCAACCCTTGCTCCCACTGTCACCACATGACAGCCCTGGTCCCACTGTGTCTTCTGCCATGATTGTAAGTTTCCTGAGTCCCTCACCAGGAGCAGATGCTGGAGCCATGATTGTACAGCCTACACAGCGTGCAGAACTGTGAGCCAAATAAACCTCTTTTCTTTATAAATTACCCAGTCTCAGGTATTCCTTTATGCCAACATGAAAATGGCCTCATTCAATGCCCTATGTAATTTCGTTTCATTTTATTTTATTTATTTATTTTTTGAGACGGAGTCTTTGTTTGTCGTCCAGGCTGGAGTGCAGTTGCAAGATCTTGCCTCACTGGAACCTCCGCCTCCCAGGTTCAGGTGATTCTCCTGCCTCAGCCTCCTGAGTAGCTGGGATTACAGGCACCTGCCACCAAACCCAGTTAATTTTTGTATTTTTAGTAGAGAGGGGGTTTTGCCATGTTGGCCAGGCTGGTCTCAAACTCCCAACCTCCGGTGATCTGCCTGCCTCAGCCTCCCAAAGTGTTGAGATTACAGGCGTGAGCCACTGCTCTAGGCCAATGTCTCATGTAGTTTTATTTATTTTTATCTTTTGTATTCCAGGATCCAATCAAGGATTATTTGTTGCATTCAATTTTCATTTTTTTTCCTTCCCTTGAGCTGTAATTCCCCAGCCTTGTTTGTTTGATTTTCATGTTATTGACATTTTTTGAAGAATTTAGGCCAATTGTTTTGCAGAATGTCCCTCAATTTGAATTTGTTTGGCTGTGTCCTAATGATTAGATTCAGGTTAAGTATTTTTGGAAGGAATAGCGTATGGTATTGCTGTGTTCTTCTCAGTGTATCACATCCAGAGGTAAGTGATGTAACTGGTGATAGTAAGTTTGATCATTTGGTTAAGGTGGTATTCACCACATGTCTGCAAAATTAAAGTACCATGTCCCTTTAAAATTAACAAGTAATCTTGGATGTGACTCTTTGAAACTGGGTTAATATCCTGTTTCTCAAAGATTTTGACATCCATCATCAGTGCTGGTTGTAAAGTTACTTTGTTTTAATTGCTCTTTACCAAGGTGAATTGGGATAATCAACAGATCTCTGGCAGAAAGGAGGAAGAATCAGTCAGGGTGTCCACAGAAAAACCCTGGGGGGTGGGAGGGGGAGAGAGAGAGAGAGAGAGAGAGAGAGCGTGTGTGTGTGTGTGTGTGTGTGTGTGTGTGTGTGTGTGTGTTCATGATGGAGGTGCTGAAGTAAATTGAGAAGGTAAAGTGGGGCTGGTCAAAGTGGCTCATGCCTGTGATCCCTGCACTTTGGAAGGCCAAGGCAGCCAGATCACTTGAGGTCAGGAGTTTGAGAGTAGCCTGGCAACATGGTGAAATCCTATCTCTGCTAAAAATACAAAAATTAGCCAGACGTGGTGGCATACGCCTGTATTCCCAGATACTCGGGAGGCTGAGGCAGGAGAACCGCTTGAACCCAGGAGGTGGAGGTTTCAGTGAGCTGAGATTGTGCCACTGCACTCCAGCCTGGGCGACAGAGCAAGACTCTGTCTCAATAATAATAATAATAATAATAATAATAAGGTAAAGTGGGCTGAGCACAGTGGCTCATGCCTGTAATCCCAGCACTTTGGGAGGCTGAGACAGGAGGATCCCTTGAGGTCAGGAGTTTGAGACCAGCCTGGGCAACATAGCGAGATCCCATCTCTGTAAAAATAAATAAATAAATAAAATTAGCCAAGTGTGGTGGTGCATGTCTGAAGTCCCAACTACTCGGGAGGCTGAGAAGGGAGGATCACTTGAACCCAGGAGTTCGAGGCCTGAGTGAGCCAAAATCATGCCACTGCACTCCAGCCTGGATAACAGAGCAAGACCTTGTTTCAAAAAAAAAAAAAAAAAAAAGTAAAGCGACATGCTGTTAGCATTTTAAGCCATTTCAGTGGAGGCTTTGGGAATGTCTAAAGTTCAGAATCAAGAAAAATAAACTGTTGCTAGGTGTTGAACAGAACAAGCACAACATACTATTTCTGTCTTTACAATTTCTCCATAGCGCAGGACTTAGAGCTTGAAAATAATGGGTACATGCAATACAAATAATGCATTCATGTGTCAATTATAGATAAAATAGGCTGGGTGCGGTGGCTTACACCTGTAATCCCAGCACTTTGGGAGGCCGAGGTGGGTGGATCACTTGAGGTCAGGAGTTTTAGACCAGCCTGGCCAAAATGGTGAAACCTCACTTCTACTAAAAATACAAAAATTAGCTGGGTGTGGTGGTGCGCACCTGTAATCTCAGCTATTTGGGAGGCTGAGGCACGAGTCACTTGAGCCCTGGAGGCAGAGGTTGCAGTGAGCTGAGATCATACAGCCTGGGCAACAGGGTAAGACTCTGTCTCAAAAAAAAACAATAAAAATTAAATAAATAAATAAAATAAAATAAAACAAAAAATATTTTATAGGTGAGTTATAACTTCCTTTATTTCTTCTTCCACCATCCCCATTCCATTATATTTTTGTTGTAATTTCACTACACTTCTGTTAGATAAAATTTAGGTATTATTAACAGGAAACACAATTAGTAATCAATAATGTAAGATGAGCAAAAAAATTTGCAATCGATTTTACAGATAATGAAGTGATGATTTCATGTGGTAAGCGAGAGTAACTTTCAGGAGATTGATTTTTAAAAGAGAGAGCAGCAAATAATTTGAGTATGCCGTTTTTTTGTTTGTTTGTTTTTTTCGTTTTTTGTTGTTTTTTGAGAGAGGGTGTTGCCTTGTTACCTAGACTGGAGTATAGTGACACAATCACAGCTCACTGCAGCCTCGACCTCTGGGGCCCAAGCAATCCTCCCACCTCAACCTTCTCAGCCTTCCTAGTAGCTGGGACTGCAGGCACATGCCACCACATCCAGCTAATATTTGTATGTTTTGAGAGAGGGGTTTTCACCATGTTGCCCAGGCTGGTCTTGAACTCCTGGACTCAATCAATCCACCTGCCTGAGTCTCCCAAAGTGCTGGGATTACAGACCACCCTGTGCCCAGCCAAGCATGCCTGTTTTTATCTTGAAGAATTATACTACAATATGTCTACATTTTTTTTCTTCATGTTTCCTTGATTTATCAGAGCTAATTTTCAACAAAAGCAGAATTCTATACCAATGTGTGAGACTAGTTATTAAATGATAGGGAGAACAAACCAAATGTTACAATAAAGGGAAAACATTCTGCAGAGAAGAACAAAAATAAATAATAATAGCGATAATCATGATGATGATAAAGAATGCTAATGAACTTTGATTTAAAAAATCCTGGAAAGCGAAGATATTCTAATAATAGTACAGTAACGTGAACAGAGAAGGTGAATTGTGTAAGAGTTTACATTTTAAGTGGCAAGAACAATCGGGCATAGGAAACGAGGAAATAAGATCATAAAACAATAGATGCCATGTAGTCAAGCAATAGACATAAAGAAGTCTTAGCAAATATTTTTTTAAGAAGTCTTAGCAAATATTTTTTTTGCCTTGCAGAATTACATTAATGTATGTCTTCTTTCGTTAGCTTCATATTTCTCTGGTTTATCAGGCGATTTGAACTCAAAGCAGGGAAAACAATGTTTTACTATGACATCAGTGTTTTAGGAAAAAGAGCCAGGAATGTGAAAAGTAAGCTCTTTGCAGATACAATGATGTCATTGTTGCTGCTGTTGTGCTTCTAGGATAAGTGTGTGATTGTTAATTATGAAAACAGAAATAGTAGTGGATACAATTTTTCTTAGAACAGAAGTGCTATGCCACTAAAACACGCATAATGGAGATTATAAGAACAATCAACAAAGTGCAGGGTATTATAAAGACTGACTTTTAAGCTTCAATATAGCCAATATACACTGTTAAGAATCCAGAATTGTCTCATGAATGAATAATGAAATAAATAGCCATGTTTTATTAGCTTTATATAAAACTATCTACAAGTTGAACAACCTTTTTGAGCCCTTTTTAAAAACATTTTTGCAATTTGCTGGAGCAATGATTTCTTTTCTGTTTTTTTCTTTGAGCTACAGTGGCTAATCTGATTTTGGCGTTTCAGTAATTATGTCAATTAATATGTGCTGAGAGAAATTTCATTTGTTGAAATGGATACTAGGTGAATATATAATTAGTAGAAGGTTGTCTCTTTAAGTCTTTGTGTGCAATTTTCCAAGATTAGCTGCAATGGAACAGTAGCATTAGAATAGAGATAGCTAGCTTCTTATCAACTATCCTTCTACTTAACTATTTCTTGAAACTTTCTGGTGAGATGAGCCCATTCTAGAAATGGGGCAACATTTTTTAGTTGGGTAGTTCAAACAGCAAAGTGTTTGTTTGTTCTGAAAGTCAAGAAATTTTCATCATAAATGAAGATGTTGTTTCCTCTTTTTAGAATCTTTCTAAAGAATAATGGAACTTGAAGATAAATGAAATTCGTAGATATTCATTATTTCATACAGAAACATCTGCTGTCTTGCAAAACTGACAGAGGTACTGAGGTACTCAAATACTACCAACTCATTTTTAAGGACACATGCTTCATAGGATCCCATGTTAATACTAAGGCTAAGTTCCTTCAGGCTTCTTTTCAGGGGTTTTGAAGTAGAAGTACGAATATCCAAAAGTTCATGTCTTTATCTGTACTATAAAATACAACAGCCTAGTTGGATGAGATGGTTAATTCCTATAATCCCAGTACTTTGAGAGGCTGAGCTGGGAGGATCACCTGAGTCCAGGAGTTTGAGACTAGCCTGGGCAGCATAGTGAGACCCCATCATTAGAACAAATTTTAAAAGGCCAGGCATGGTAGCTCACACCTGTAGCCCCAGCCTTTGGGAGACCAAGGCAGGAGGATAGCTTGAGGCCAAGAGTTCAAGACCAGCCTGAGTAACAAAGCTAGACCCTGTCTCTTAAAAAAAATAGCCAGGCTAATGGTGGTATGTGCCTGTAGTTTCAGTTACTCGAGAGGGAGGATCGCTTGAGCCCAGGAGGTCAAGGCTGCAGTGAGTTATGATCGCACCACTGCACTTCAGCCTGGGCAACAGAGCGAGACCCTGCCTCAAGAAAAGAAAAGTTTTAGAAGAATAGATATAGATTGATATCATTTATATAGGTTTTAAAACATGCCAAAAGTACTATATGTTGGCTGGGTGCAGTGCTCATGCCTGTAATCCCAACACTTTGGAAGACCTAGGCAGGTTATTGCTTGAGCAATTTGAGTTTGAGACCAGCCTGGGCAAAATAATGAAACCCCATCTCTACTAAAAATACAAAAAATAGTTGAGTGTGATGTTATGCACCTGTAGTCCCAGTTGCCTGGGAGACTGAGGTAGGAGGATCACTGGAACCTGGGAGGAAGAGGTTGCAGTGAGCTGAGATTGCACCACCGGGCTCCAGCCTGGGTGAGAGAGCAAGTCAAAAAGAATACTATAGATTGTTTAGGGATACTTCCAAATGTTGTAAAAATATAGATAAATGCATGGAATGATAAGCAAGGAATTCAGGAAAATGATTCCAGGGAGAGGGTAGGGGAGTGGAAGGAGATAGGATGATGGGAAAAGGGGAGAGAAAACAAGATCCCAGAGGAGATATTGTTACGGGATCTCTGGGGTGTCATTTTTTCTGGCTGGAAACCTCTGTGGCTATGGCACCTTGGCTTGAGTTCTTGTCCTGTGTCCAGGAAGAATGAGGGATGCAGACAAGTGAAGGAGGAAGAAGAATTTTATTTCAGTGTTAGAACAGCTTAGAGGAGTGGGTAGCTTTTCTCTGTAAGCATGTCATCCAGTCTAGTGTTCAGCAGTTAGCAGAGAGGAGGCCCTGGAGAGGGTGGGCCTCATCACTGTGGGCAAGTCATTCCAGCGTCTCTGCAGGTCTCTGAAGCTCTCAGCAGAGAGGGTAGCTCCTTTTGGCCGGCAGGTGATATCTGTAGCTCTCAGCAGAGAGGGTACTCCTCTCTGCAACTGGTCACCCCATTGTCTCCAGCTATCAGCAGAGAGGGTACTTCTCTCTGCAGCTGGTCGTCCCATCCCGATCTCTCCCTGTTCATCCTCTAGCCATCCTCTACCCTGCTCTGGCTGAGCCCAGGGCTTTTATGGACCTCAGAGAGGAGGAAGTGCCTACCGATTGGCCCATCGGTGGCCATGGGTGGCCATGGAAGAGGCACCATGAGTCCCCACTTCCATTGGAGGGACTGACAACCCAGTCCCAGCCTTCAAGCCCTCCCTGGCCTGAGGGTGGGGCATTACTGGGGACCCTGCCCCATTCTGCCCAGAACTGTGTCTGCCTACTACTGCCATTCCTGGCCCCAAGGCTTGACTCCAACCTTGCTCTGATTCGGGAGCAGAAAGAGGCCAGACAGTGGGAGTAGATACCCCTAAGCCTGCAGGGAGGGAGATGTGGGGGGATCCTTCCAAGGGCACCTGAGGGTGCAGGCTGCAGAGAAACCCCGGTCCTGTGCACCTGGGAAGGTGACTACAGCTGCTCCCAAGAGCTCCTGCCCCACCAACTCGGAAGGGGCATGTCCCTTGCTCCTGCCTGCTTTTTCCTGGAGCGGTAGGCCCAGGTCTGCAGCCACGGGTGTCTGCACCCAGGAAGGTAGATCCTGCCCCTTCCTGGCTCCCTCAAGAGCACAGGGAGGCTAGGATCCACAGCTGCAGTTTGGGTGGCTGTAGCCCCACTCAGGAGGGTGGAGCCCTTGCTTGCTCGGTACAGCAGGAGGCCTGGGTCTGCGGCTGTGGTTTGGGTGGCTGCAGCGGCTCCGGGAGCTCCTGTCCCAACTCAAAAGGGACAGGGCTCCCAGTTGCTCCATGGAGTGTGCAGCTCCAGCTGTGCTTCCCTGCTGCAGCAGGCATGATGGAAGCAGCCACTGACATCAGTATTATACATAGGAGGGTTCAAGTATTTTGGAAATGTTTTATTTCTTACACTACTGGGGAGTACATGATTGTTCATTATATTATTTTGAAATATTTAATAACTCATTAAAATATTCATAAATTAAAGTGTCACATAAGCAGAGAAGAAGCTGTTAATTCTGCATGGAAGTCATAACTAAAGTAAGCTTTCTGGATGAGTTGGCCTTAATGGTTAAATTGGTCTTGAGGGATGGGTGGAAATTCAGCAAGTCTGGATGGCAGGAAAGGAGATTGTAGGACGCTGGACCAGCATGAGCAAAGGTGTGGGTTTCTTCTGGGAAGGAGCTAGGATGCATAGAAATATATTAATACAGGCCGGGCGTGGTGGCTCAAGCCTGTAATCCCAGCACTTTGGGAGGCCGAGACGGGTGGATCACAAGGTCAGGAGATCGAGACCATCCTGGCTAATACGGTGAAACCCCATCTCTACTAAAAAATACAAAAAACTAGCCGGGTGAGGTGACGGGCGCCTGTAGTCCCAGCTACTCGGGAGGCTGAGGCAGGAGAATGGCGTGAACCCGGGAGGCGGAGCTTGCAGTGAGCTGAGATCCGGCCACTGCACTCCAGCCTGGGCGACAGAGCAAGACTCCGTCTCAAAAAAAAAAAAAAAAAAAAAAAAAAAAAGAAATATATTAATATATACTGCAATAAATGAAGTTGATAAGATTACTGGGGCAAGACCACGAAAGGCTTTGAACACAGCAGAAATACAAAATAATTACTATACTAAGCTTTGTAAATAGGAGCATGCAATTAGGTCTGGACTATAACTTTTTTTTTTTTTTAACATAATTCCAAAGGGTTGATAATTTCTTCAACTGGGATGTTATCTGAGTCTGACCAGTTTAGATTTATACTGCTCTTCAAATAAAAATAAAAATCACAATTCATCACAAGTCATCTACCAAATCTATTAGAAGAATTGATCGTCAGAATCATGATCAGTAATAAATACCGAGATCTCTCACTGGTAGCTTTAAAGAGTCATTTAAAGTTTTTTCTTACGACTATTCATCAATTTTCCTACCTGGTCATGTCAAGTGAAACTTCAAATAGAAAACATTGCCTTGGGAAGGGACAGAAATACTGGTTGGTTTTTTAAAGAAATCTAAAGCTTATTAAATTTGCCAGAACGGCCATTTTACATGAACATCATTTGGTCACCAGCAGGCATCTTTCATTGGCTTCATATGGCAGAGTCTGAAGAATATGGGTTGATCGATGTGTCATTCATCAGAGACACCTGCAGAGATGATGAAAGTTTATCGTGCAATATTGTTGAAGGAAACACAACATTTAGAAAATTGAACCACTCATCTCCTCCTCCTCCCTTTTTTAAACAATAAAACTGCAGTTTGAAAAACAACTTCCAACGTGAAAAAAAATTAAAACAGCAGGTGATAATTAGGGCAAAGTTACAACAATGTTATTGCTGATGGGCTACCTGTCAGTTAATGCAAGTTATCACTTCACCCCAGGAATAGTTATTATTAAAAACAACTTATGGGGGTTAAAGAAGGGATGTTAAATGTGTTAGTCTCGTTATTTGCTCACTTGGAAATGGCTTAGAGATAGCTCCATTAACCACCTCAGTTCTACCCTGGTCTCAGTAAGGAATGCACACAAAATAACTGAAAGTTATAAATGACCAAAACATAAACCTTAGCTGCCTTGAGTTAAAATCAATTTTCCTAATAAATTAAATTCAAATATTACAAAGCGGTATGTAATATCAAGAATGATGTGCTAATAATTACCATGTTGGTAGAGTGCAAAGTGCAAGACAGAGGGATATAAAAATTTAGCGATTTAGAAAGTCTGATACAAAAATAGCTTTTACTAGTGTGAGGCTCGGAGTTCAGTTCAATCACTGAGCTATAATAGTATTCTCTGACTAGTCAAGGTTGAATGTTCAAGATGTAGTTTGAGTATTAATCATTGATTCAGATAAAAGATAGCACAACTGAAGAGGCTCTCCTGAGTTAAGTAGTTTATTCCTGAACACAGATGTAAGTTTTTCCCTTTGTGTTTTCCAGAACCACTTGAGTGTTTTCCCTACTATAGAGGCAACCTCTTTTGGAATTATTTCTTTAGCTTTACTCTTTATCAACTATAATCTTTTGGGCAAAGGATTCACCTAAGCTTTTGCTGGTATGAATTATGAGTTCATTCATGCTGGCCATTTCAAGTTTAAGCTTTAACTTTCATGCTACTCAGTAAGAAATCTGATAATATGCTATGCTTCATCTTGGTTTACTATATGGTATTCCATTGTACAGCAAATGCATTGTAGGATTCCATTTATACGAAGTACAAAAACAGACAAAAGTCATTTATGCTATTAAAAGTCAGGATAGTGGTTACCCTTGATACAGAGGTGATGACTAAGAGTGGGCACAAATTCGGCAAATAGCATTGTATGACTAAACCACGTCTTTTTTTTATATATATATATATACTTTAAGTTCTGGGATGCATGTGCAGAACGTGCAGGTTTGTTACATAGGTATACATGTGCCTGATGGTTTGCTGCACCTGTCAACTTGTCATCTAGGTTCTAAGCCCCACAAGCATTAGGTATTTGTCCTAATGTTCTCCCTCCCCTTGCCCCTCACCCCTCGACAGGCCCCAGTGTGTGATGTTCCCCTCCCTGTGTCCATTTGTTCTCATTGTTCAACTCCCACTTATGAGTGAGAACATGCGGTGTTTGGTTTTCTGTTCCTCTGTTAGTTTGCTGAGAATGATGGTTTCCAGCTTCATTTATGTCCCAAATAAACCATATCTTATTTATCTATTTTACTATTGATCAGCATTGGGTAGTGTCATCAATTAAAAAAAGTATTATATTGGTACTCATATGTACACAAGCAATACTCAACATGCATTTATATATCACAGCATTTTAAAGCTTTTTATTGAAGCATAATTTACATACACAGAGATGCATATATCAATAGTACAGTTCAATGAATTTTCACAAACTGAACACACCAGTACCCACATCAAGAAACAACATGACCAGCTCCCCAGAAGCTGATTGGTGTTCTCTCCTAGTCATCAGCTCTCTCTCAAGGGTAACCACTATCCTGACTTTGAAGAGCATCAATGACTTTTGTCTGTTTCTGTACTTTATATAAATGGAGTCCTGCAATTGTACGTCTCCCTTTTTTCACTTGGCATATTTGTAAGGTTCATATATTTTACTGCATTTGGAAGCAGATTGTTCATTCTTAGTGTGGTAGAATGTACTCTGTTGTATGACTATACCACCAATTATTTACCTATTTTACTGCTTATGACCATTTGGGTTATTTCCTGTTTGGTGGTTATTTATGAATAGGGTTGCTCTGAGTGATTTAATAGTATTTTGGCACACATGTGCCATTGGTGTATTCCTAAGAGTGGAACTGCTGGGCCATAGGGTTTTCATATGTTTACCTTTAACAGATATTGACAAACAGTTTTCCAAAGTGGTTGTACTATATACATAGCATTTGACTTCTTGAGGAATCATTCTAAGAAGGGCATTTCAGCATAACCTTTAAGAGAACAGGTTTTGGAGTCACTCAGATCAAATTGAGCTTATCACTAAGGAGTTGAGGCACCCTGGACAATATGCTTAACTTTAAGCCTCAGTTTACTCAACTGTAAAACAGGAATAATAAAACCTTTCTCAAAATTTATGAGAATTAAATGAGATATTATTTTAATGCAGTTAGAACAGTACCTGAAACATAATAAATGCTTAGCTTATTATATGGCAGTTATTAATCATTAGCAATTAAAACACAGGCAAAATGGAGAATTACAAACAAATAGGGACAATATAATACAAAAACAATTTTAATTTTTTTTTTTTTTTAATTTTAATTTTTTTTTTGAGACGGAGTCTTGCTCTGTCGCCCAGGCTGGAGTGCAGTGGCCGGATCTCAGCTCACTGCAAGCTCCGCCTCCCGGGTTCACGCCATTCTCCTGCCTCAGCCTCCCGAGTAGCTGGGACTACAGGCGCCCGCCACCTCGCCCGGCTAGTTTTTTGTATTTTTAGTAGAGACGGGGTTTCACCGTGTTAGCCAGGATGGTCTCGATCTCCTGACCTCGTGATCCGCCCGTCTCGGCCTCCCAAAGTGCTGGGATTACAGGCTTGAGCCACCGCGCCCGGCCTAACAATTTTAATTGTATGATGGAAGAAACCTATGAAACTCGACCCAAAAGGCATTGCTAATTCCAGGGAGGATTATACTTGGATCCTGAATATTATCCCAAAATGCGTTTGCAAATTACCCTCACCAGAGGCAAGGTTCTTGGATGCAGCGTATTACCATCCATTTTTTTTTTTTCCAGTTATTATTCTTTAAAGACAGGACTGCCAAGGGCTACTCTAGAAAGTCACTAATATAATGCCTTTTATTATATTTCCCAATTTCACACCTTCCTCAACCCAATCCCCAAAGTTGTTGAAAGTGAGTGTGATTGCATCATTAGTTCTTAGCTTTCCTGGAATCTTACCTACGACAACTTTCACATCCCCCAAATCCTAAAAATGAGCCCAGATTTTTGCTTTAAATTGCAAAGAACTTGCTTTATTTTGTAGGATGAGCTTGATAACCTCAGCGTGGATTTCAGCAGCTGCCGGAAACAGCACTCTAGAAGTTAACACAGGTACACTCCGTACTGAGGCACTGTTTTAGCTAACTGCTCCAGGGACAGCAGGCTCAGTCCTCTTAGGTAAGTAATTTTGGAAGGTGGCACCGTGTTCCTAATAAATTGAATCAGATCCCGTAGGTTAGTCACTATTCTTAAGAAATAAAGCACGAAATCAACTTGAAGTCATCTGTTGAGAAGGCCATGGATAGACCTGAAAAGGAACATTTTGAACATTTAATTGAACCTCTTTGATTTACAGATGAAAAAACTAGTCATTTAAAAGTCTTGCCTAAGGTCAAATGGTTTGTTTCCTGGACTGGCATAAAGCTGATCTTAGTCACAGTCGGGTGGATGTTCCTTCCTGCTCCTGGCAACTTGCCCCTCACCGTCCCCCCAACCCCATCTTCCCATCAGATTTCATAAAGATCCAGACCTGGGATTCAGAAATGGGGAAGCTGAAGAAGTGTGACTTAAAACAAGAGAACGACAAACTATTAAATTGTTATTAGGAATTAATGACAATTCCCTGCTAGAACGTCAAGAAGCAGTATCTTTTCTGTTTTGTACATCGCTGTATTCCCAGCACCTACAACTTTGCCTGCTAAGCCTGGTAAGGCCTAATAATTGTTAAATGAAAAACAATCAATCACTCAATCATAGATATGTCAGATTGTGAGAGAAAACACGTCCTGTTTTCTCTACCACCTTCCTTCCAGTTAATATTAATAAAATGCAGATTTGTATTCTAAAGAGGCGAAATCATATACATAGCACTGTAGCACGGTGCCTGGCCCATTGTGAGTAATTAATACATGTCAGTTTATTTTCCTTTTCTTCCTCCACATGTATGGGCTACTAGGGAGGAAGGAAGGTTGGTGCCGTGGTGTTTATGTGCCTGGACAGAAAGTGAAGAGCATACAAGAAGCTGCTGAGAGCGGGCTGTCGGTGTCTTTCTGATACGTATAGATCAATTCCAGTGCCCTGAAAAACGCACAGCTATTTTACCCAGAGAGGCTGGTCGTTTTTGTTGATCGATTCTCGGCGGCAGTCAGCTCTTTAATACAACTTTTTATAAGCATCAGCCACACTGCGGCGGGAGAAGCGGCTGTGGTGGAAAAAGCAGGGAAGTCCCCCCACCCCGCTCCACTCCCAAAAAGTAAAGGAAGCCCGCGGGGCAGGGACTGCGGTTTGCGGGTCTAACGGGTCCTTGAGCTGGGGCGGCGGTCCGGCCACTCCAGCCCCGCCCCTCGCCCGCAGCCGCCTCCGAGGTTCAAGTTCAGCGCCCGGCTGCTAGGCCTCGCGCTCCCGGATTCGAAGCCGCCCGTGCGTCCCAAGGTCCCCCGCTGGAAGACGAGGCGGGGATCCCAGCGGTCATCCGGGCGCGGGGTCACTCGGCCACGCACTGTGGTGCCACGTGGGGGAAAAGTTTCCAACTCTGCCAGTTGGTGTTCCCATTGCGCCCAGGCGGAGCAAAGGCCCGCGCTTTGGCACCCGCTCCCAGTTCTGTCTCCTCCAGTCGCGCCCCCTCCCAGAGACGCCCCCCTTGTGCCCCTTCTCTGAATTCCCTCCTCCTCTCGCAGCGCAGGTAGCCAAGGGAAAACACCCTTGGGGGCTGGGGGGTTTCCCGAGAAGGCGGCCTCGGGCCGGCCAGGGGTAGGGGATCCAGGGACAAGTGTCCCGAGGAGGATGTGGGGAGCGCGCGCGCGAAGTGGCCTGGGAGCAGGGGCCCGCACGCGTCCCCGCTGCGACAGGCGGGATCCTCCGGCTGCTTCCACACCCTGACGCGCCAACTCTGCCCGGCCGCGGCCGACCCCACGCGGGCGGCCCCCTTCACGCCCCCGCCCCCCTCACGACTCCCCACCGCCCCCAGTGCGCAGGCCCGGCCGCCCCAGCGCGCATGCCCTGGGCTTGCGAGCGCGGCCAGCCCCCAGCCTTTTGCTTTCTACACACTCTACAACTGGGGAGGGGGCGGGGGAGGAGGGAGCCCAGCCGTCCACGTGATCCCGCCGGCCGGGGCCGCGGGGGCGGGAGCGCGCGCCGAGAGAGGCGCGAGGAGGGCGGGTGCGCGGGAGCGCGCGAGCGAGCGAAAGCACGAGCTAGCGGGCGGGCGCGGGGCTGGGCTGAGGCGGGCGGCGGCGGCGGCGGCGGCGGCGGTGGGCCGGCCGCGGAGGGGGAGGAGCGGGAGCTGCGCGAGGCAGGCAGGCGGGCGGAGGATGGGGCAGTGCCCGGGCTCCCGCTGCAGCCGCCCGGGGACACGCCGTGCACCCTCCGGCTCGGGGCTTTCTCGGTGGCGGCGGCAGCGTTAGCGGCGGCGGCGAGAGCAGCGTTCCCGGCTGCGCTTCTCCCTCAGGCGGGGCGGCGAGAGAAGCGGCGGCGGCGGCGGCACACCGGTGTCTCTCCCGCTGGAGATTTCTTTCTGCTTTCCTCATCGACTGACTGACTCACCCCCTCCCTTTTTTGAGGAAGGGTGACCTCTTCTCTGGGACTGGAAAAAATATTTTTGTGAGGAGGGGGGCGGGTGGCAGCGACAGGGTTTGCTTCTTCTCTTCTTTCATCTCCCTCTCCTCCTCCCTCGAAGACCGAAAAGCAAACCCCACAACTGCTCCAGCAGCATCCTCCTTCCCTTCCTCCGCCTCCCTTCCCCTCCGCCGCTCGCAGTTTCGCCCTCTCCTCCGCTAATGATTGCATTATTATGCTCCCCTCTCTGGGGGGTCTCGCCCCTTTTGGGTCGCTCCGGAGCCCCGGCCTCCCCTGGCTGCATTTCTTAAAAATTTGGGAGACTGGGAGTGAGTTTTCTCCGAGGCGTGTGTGAGAGGCGGCGGGGGTGTTTTCCTGCGCGAGGGGCGGGTGAAGTTCATTGCCCCCACTTTTCCCGCGACCTTTTTCGGACCCGATTTTGGATCGGGTTAAGGGGGGCGCGGGCGTTTTCGGGGGGCGGGGGGCGCGGCGGAGAATGGCCGCGGGGAGGGCTCCCCGGAGCCTCCCAGTCTCTTGATCAAAGCATTCCGCTATTCTGATTTATTGCCTGCTTGGTGAGTTATTTTTTTTTCCTCTAAAGGAGACCTGTGTGTTCAGCCATTACTTTGCTCGGCGCTGCTCCCAGGCATCTCCGACCCTCGGTGCTGTGGGGAGCCCCACACTTGGGCTCCTCGCCTCTCGCCCTCGCTCCCCGTCCCTCCTCCCCTCTCTCCGCCCCTTCCCCCTTTTCTTTCTCCTCTCTTTCTTCCCCTCTCTCCCTTCTTTCGGCCGCCGTCTCCCCCGCGCCCTCCTCGGGGCGGAGGGAAGCCGTGAAGGGGGAGGGAGGGCTCGGTGTCAATTTTTTTTGTGTGGCCGCGGCCGTAGCCTGTGGCGGGCGAGCGGGGAGACCCCGGCGCAGCAGAGCCATGGATGGCCCGACGCGGGGCCATGGACTCCGCAAAAAGCGGCGGTCGCGGTCGCAGCGAGACCGGGAGAGGCGCTCCCGGGGCGGGCTAGGGGCCGGCGCGGCCGGCGGCGGCGGGGCTGGCCGGACCCGGGCGCTCTCACTCGCCTCGTCGTCGGGCTCCGACAAGGAAGACAATGGGAAGCCCCCGTCCTCCGCCCCGTCCCGGCCCAGACCCCCGCGGAGGAAGCGGAGAGAGTCCACCTCGGCCGAAGAGGACATCATTGATGGATTTGCCATGACCAGCTTTGTCACTTTTGAAGCGCTGGAGGTAAGGGGGACCCCCCTCCCCCCGGGTTCCCTTTATGCACGACCCCACTCGGCTGCGCCCGGCTCTCCTGCCTCCCCCGCCGCGTTCCGGGCTGTCTGTCTGTCTGTCTGTCTGTCTAGGCTGAGGTCTTATTGTTGGTGGGGGGAGCTGGGGGCGCGGGCAGACAGGCAGCAGGAGGGAGTCGAAAAGCCGTGCCTGGTCTCCTCGTTTCCTCGTTTTCTCGCTCGCCTTTCCCCTGCGCCCCCTCCCTGCACCCCCTCCACAGCAGATGGGCAGAAAGAAAGGGGTTCAGGCATCACAACAATGCGCCCCCTCTCCACGGAGAGCTCTGCCCCCACTTCTTCCTCCTCTCCCTCCCCAATCATGGCTTCTTGGCTGGTGGAAGTCTCTTTGCTGGGTTTGGGGCGCCTGTGGACGGTTCTCTGTGTGCTTTCTACAGAGTCATATGTTCGTGTGTGTGTGTGTGTGTGTGTGTGTCTGTGTAGTGTATACCTTTCTCGGGTGTCCTCGGGACCGGAGACTGATGGGGTTTTGTGGTTTCTTTGCGCCTCCCCCCACTACCCCCCATATTCTTTTTTTTTTTTTTTTTTTTTTTTTGGTGAAGCTGGGGAAGGGGGCGTTTTCTCCTGGTTGGGAGAAAGGAGGGAGGAGGGGAGAGAAGAGGGAAGGGTGGAATAGCTCTGTATTCTGTTATGGGGCTCTGTTACAGAAAGGGTTAATTATATTATCTGTACACATACATAGGCACATGTGTGTGTGTACATGAGCAATTTAGTTAAAGGACAGAAAAAGGTACACCAGGGAAGACTGGTGGGAGGAAAGAATAAAATCCTAGCTGCTGTCTGAAGGGCTTGTCACCAATTGTCCCTCTGCCTTTCCTTTTTTTGTGTTTTCTTTTTTTTCTCTCTCTCTGATTGGCTTTGTGTGTGTCTGTGTGTGTGTGTCTTTCTTTATTCCTTGGGCACCTGCAGCGTTGATTTCCAAATGCACATTTTCCTCCCGGCCAACTGGCTCCTAGTGTGGGGGAAAAGGGAGGGAGGGGGAGACTGTCCAGGGGTTAGGGGGAAACTATCTTTGCCTGGACCTATCTCCTTTGGTGTGGTATCGGTCATTGGCCTCTATAAATTTAACCGCCTTCTTTCCTCCCCCACCTCCCTGTCCCCACCCCCCACACACCATGCACACATACACACAGAAGGCTTTGAGATTCTGCAGAGTTGGTCCACCTTTCTTAAGCACAAAACCAAGATACGGTTTATAGTTGGCTTATAGTGTTTCATGCACCTGATGTGATGGTTTGAGGTTCCTGAAGGAAACTTTTCCTATTCCTTTTTTTTTTTTTTTTGCTGTTATTATGGTATTGTTTCAAATGCTCAGATGCGAGCTTTGTTAATGACAGCTTAAATCTCATATACAGTAACTGTACAGGTTTAGATTGCTGGTTCTGTTGATGTGTTTGGGTGTCAGGTTTAAATTTTGTTTTCAAAGGAAGGCTTCCTATCAGTGTTGTCCTTTTCCGTTTGAACTGCTTTTGGTTGGGCTGCTGGTGGTGATGGTGGTGGATGGTGGCCAGTGGTTGGGAGTAAGGGAGGTACTGGTGGTGGTGGTGGTGGAGGTGGTGGTGATGGTGATGGTAATATTGGTGGTGGTCATAGATTTTGATGTCAGTGATTGAATCTGTTACTCTCTGGTTCTAGAATTGGTGCTTTATTGGCCAAAATTTTGAGTGTTGAGGTTCACCACTTACTAGAATAATTCCAGCTGTGACTTTAAGTTTGCCAAGGTGGGTGGTTACCGTACAGTGTGACCTCTTTCTGTCTCTCTCTCTTGCTTTAAAATAGGAGTTGAAATGGCAGCATGTTCCTAATAGAACATGCTATTTGGAATTTGGTTCATCATTGCTGTCTGTGGTTGGTTTAGGAAAGTACTTGTAAGAGCTGTTACAAGTGGTTCTGCTTTCTGCATGATTATCCTGGGCTGTGGTGTGGCCCCTCTCAGGAATCAGGAGGGGCCACTAGATTCCCACGAACATTTTTGGAGGACAAGTAGGGATATATTTGTGTGTATATATGTATATCACTTATGCAGTTCTTTTTGATGGTTTATTTTTAACAAATAGGTGTTTGACTGGGCTTGTGATATATATCTATTTATTTGGCTTTGGCGAGAAAATGTGCTCATTTTAATTTATTTTGTGCTTAAAAACTTGTAATTTTAAAAGAAGACCAAGTTCAAAATGTACAGTTAATACCATTTCTTTCTTTGCTCTGATTATTTTTTTCTGCTACTTTTTTAGATTCAAAATCCAAGTTATTTTGGTTAGCTGAATACTATGCCACCTTCATATCTAAATATCATATGTATATCTATGTGTAGGTATAAAAGGTCTAACTTTTTTAAAAGTTTACTTAAAATTCTGTAGAAAAATTTAAACATACAGAAGTAGACAGAACACCCAACATCCAGGTTTGAGAACTACCAACTCATATCTCATCTTATATTTTCTATGTTTCATCTGTTTTCTCTCCCACATATGATCTCATCCGTATTTCTCATATAGAAATACTTCTGTATGAATCCCTAAACCATAATGACTCCAAAAATCCTCAGATCCCACCAAAACCCCCACAGCGGTATTATCACACCTAAATAAATGTGTAACAGTTCACTAATATCAAATATCCTGTCAGTGTTTACATTTTAAGAGGCCCAAGTTTTTAGGGAAGCCATAAATACATTTGTCAGATTAAAAACACACAATGGGAAATAGAAATCATCATATATGTCTGGTTCTTTGGCAAAAGGTAGTTTCGTTGGCTGCGTGCTATCACATTGTGTCCATGCTGGATGGTCAGAACATATGTGTGTAGTGATTGTTAAATTAAAACCTCTGGTGGTCCACTGTATTCAGTCTGGAAGATTTATTGAACTATCACCAAGAAATGTGAGGGCTTATTGGGAACAGGCAACTAAACTATGAGCTTGGACAAAAATGTGTGTTGCGGGAGTGTTTGTAAAAGTTAGTAATTATTATACTTGCTAAGAGTTATCCGAAATACGTGGTATGTTCTTGGGCCTTGTGTTTAGAAATGAAATCAGTTGTCACCACATGTCATTAAGGCTGCTGCTGGTATGATATTGTGAAAAGAAACCAGAAATATTGGCTTGTACAGCTAGGTTTATAGCTTGTGCCAGTTCAGAGCAATAACTGGCAAACAGTGGAGTAGCATACTTTGTGTGTTAATGGACACATTATTTGATTTTGTTCTGAGTAGCTGATTTTGGACTTTGCTTTTTAAAAAAGAGGCTTCTAACTCATTATGAAATGTGCTAATATAAATAGTTCTAGTTCAACTGATTTTACTGATACTGGAGTAAAAGTGATAACTTGCCTAATGAGAACCTGCATTTTTATCTTGATTATTTTTTGCTGTTGTTGGATTCTTTTTTTGAGATGTTGAAAGCTTTAGGCGTAGTTTGACAAGTCTCACGTTTTATAGGCGGTGAAACTGGCTGAGATAGTTTCATATTCACAGGACACTTGTCTTGAGTAATTGTGCCCTGAAGTTCAAGTGTATGATTATGAAGAGTCTCATGATAGAAGATAAGAGGGTAGGCGAGGAGGCTAAAGTTGAACGTGGTGTTCTTTTCATTATGCAGTTGAGAAGCAGAATTAACATTGGTATATAGTACATTGTTTGTTTGGATATTCTTTGAGTGACAGGATGAGAGCAAAAATCCCCAAATAAGATGTCTAGTTTTTTTAAAAAGTGGCTTTTAGCAAACAAAGAATAAATGGGAATGTTGGGGTCCTACTACCATCAGTGTGTCCTGATGTGTCAGATAGTGTTGGCTTTCTGCTATTTGGGTTTCTTTTCTGTGTTGTCTCTATTAGGAAGCCATGTGAGTACCATGGCTGAAAACTTGACTTTGCAAATTCATTATTTTTCCCCTTATTCCTCTTTTGTGCACTGGGTTCTTAGAGCAGCCTCCTTTTTTACAGCTGACCAAGGGAAGCTAAGATGAAATTTGTGGAATTAGCAGAAAAGAGGCCAATTGGAGCTTTGTAGGCTTATGAAAGTAAAGGAAGACTCATTTCTAGTGGTTAGAGCATCAAACCAAGACTTTGATGCGGTCTTCACTTCCTGGCTCTGTTTCAGGGCTTACCCCCCACACATTAGTAGCATAAGCAGGCTGTACAGAATTTGATGTACTTATAACATGCTATGTTAATAGGCTCTAACAATTTATTATGGTCAGATCACTTTTATTTAGTTGTTTAAAAAACAACATTAGTTACGTGCCTTTTATCAGTCAGCAGATATTTATGGAGTGCTTAATATGTGCAAGGCACTAAGAATATAGAGAATCCAAACATAAATGTAGCGTTTTGAAAAAGTATGTAGTTTAGTTGATAAATTAAAGCCAGCACCTGTGAAATAATTTTGAAACAGGCACTTGAATGCCTAATATCAACTAAGCACGATAGGCTTTTAGAGACAGGCTAGTGAGATAGGCTGAAGTGTTCAAGAAGGCTTCATGGGGTAGATGGAACCTAGAAGGGTGAAGTGATTTGGATATATGGGGAAGGAGTTGGGGCTAGGGAGAGCATTCTAAAGGAATAGTGAAGAAGGCACATGAACCAGATGCTGTGTGGTTAGGACTCGAGGGCTAGGAAGGGCTGGTGGAAATAAGTACAAAGGTAAGTAAAGAGTGCTTTTAGTGGGGCAGGAGACCTGTGGAGACCCACATTCCACGCTTGGCCTGCCTAACTAGTGTAGCCTTTGGAAGTTAACTTTCTAAAAGCATAATTTCCTTTATCCATTAGTGGAGAGATTTAAACTAGTTTAGAGCAAAGCTTCTCAAGCTGAAAGGGAACATAACTTTACAGGATGTTCATAAATTGTGTTCTAGACTGAAACAGAGTGATCTACCCTCAAATAGTTTTTGAAACTTGATGGGCTAGACAAAATTAAATGGATGCCTTGTTCTTTCAGAATTAAAAGTCTATTGTGTGAAAGTGAATTTTGAGTATCAGAGAAGGCACTGTGTCGTGTCTAATTTCCTAAATCTGTTTTGACCACAGAACACTTTTATTCTCTGCATTGTAATCTATAATCCAGTATGGGAAGTACTAGAAAGGATCCAAAAAAGTCCCTCCAGATCTTGGAATTTGGTGATATCTGAGTCTGGGGTGAGTGGGCTGATGGTAGACGACTTGGAAAACCAGGCACAGAAGCTTGTAGTCAGTGCGTGGGAGCTGCTTCTTAAGCAGGAGTGGCAAGGGGAGTGAAAGTGAGGAAGATGTAAACAGTGAGGGAGACTAGTCCATGTCTTTTCCTGCTCCCCTTTCCTGCCTGATATCTGCCTTTTTGCTGATTGTCACCAACCCCAACAGGAGGTTCTCATTAATAGCTCTTTCAGTGTGATGATACTAGCCCAATTCTGATGCCACCAAGCTGCCCTTCAGCCAACGTTTTATCCTCTCTGTCCCTTCTAGTTTCATGTATTGCTGCTCTTTAGCAACCTGTAAAAAAAGTTGGATGAGAAAGGAGGTTGACATTGATGTTAAAACAAGGATTTCAAATTATCTGCCTTTGGCTTGCTGTATATGAAGTGGTAGTTCAAAAAAGGGTCAGAACCTCTCCTTTGCTATTACAGAGCCAGGAAAAGCTGTGGAACTGTGTTTCTGTTGCATTTTTCACTTTCTTTTTTTGGAAAATTTGGCCATGGGACTGTAAAGGAAATGGGTCAGTTCCAGCATTTGACTTCTGAAAGTGTGCATAGCTTTAGGACCTGAGAAGTGATGAGAGAATTTGGAGGAAAGGAAGGGTATGAATAGTGTGTGTGGTTATGAATTCAAGTATTTTACTGTACTTACCGAATTTCAGTATTTTACTCTATAAGGCAGACCATCACTTGAGGAGTATTTATGTGAGATGTGGTTGGCGGTTGTGAGATGATGGTTCCATGCAGCTTGTGTTAATTGTGGATATTAACTACTTGCGCCTTTTTTTGGAATTAGAATATAAATGAATCCGTGAATTTAAAAAATGAATTGTGAGGTTAGGAATTGAGTCTTTGATCCTCTCTGAGTGTAGTGTTTTGTAGTTCTCACTGTTGAAAAAGGGTTAAGAAAACAGAACTGTAAACATGATTCAAGGAGTGTTGAGGGTGATAAAGAGATTCTGAGACTCTTCTACACCACAATTCTATGTATTGTCAAAGATAAATGGTGACTATTTAGTTTGAAAGAATGTTAGGATTAGAAATAAGGTCCCCAGATAGACACAACAATAGTTGAGGCTAGCTATTAAGGAATAATTTAGGTCTTAAGAGTTATGAGATTTGGAAGCCTTTGGACAAGAAGGTCTGTGGCACTTTGTGTGTGTGTGTGTGTGTGTGTGTGTGTGTGTGTATGTGCCCACCTGTGTGCATGCGCAGGGTGAAGGATGGTGGGTTAGTGGCTTTACATTTTATTTTATTTTACCCCTATCCTATATAGTTGTCATAATATACTAAATGCAGCCTAACTTTGTAAAAGTGCTTCATGCTGTTTTTTTTTCTCCTCAAGAAGCAACTTTTTTTTTTTTTTTTTTTTTCAGAATTAGGATTAAACCCAATATGCTGCAGATGTAGGATAAAGAACCTAGTAATGGCATAGCAGCTGTTAATTTTAGAAAGTTTTGAAAAGATTCATGTAGATTTGAAAACTCAGATCACTGAAGTTAAGAAGAGCAATATGATAATGAATTTGGTAAAACTTGAGACAGGAGAGGATCAAAAATAATTAGTAAGCTGGAGCAGAACTGTTTTCTCTTAGATAATCAGAACCTGTTCCATTAATGTAGACTTTTTTCCCCTCTGGAAGGTGGAGAGAATATCGAATTTAAGACTGGTGAGACCCTAAGTGTGACTTCTTTCTTCAAAATCTGAGCTGTGTTCTCCTTCATTTCTTCTAACAAAATTCCAGAGTAATGATAGTTTCTATTATAGCTTTGTATCTGTTGGTATGCAATCAATATATATTGTGAGGTCACAAAGAATAGGCCCTTTTCATGCTGTTAGTATGAGGAGGGGAGGAGTGGATTTTCTAGAATTTGACTGCCCCTGTTTGTTTAGGAAGAGACTAGACAAGTATAGGCTTCTATGTCTTAGTCCTGTTCAGGTCTCTGATTCCGTCCATTGCAAGGGGCTCTGGACCCCAAAATCATATGAATTGGTGCCTTCTTTGAAGGTGTTTATTTCACATATTAGTGTATGTGACTCTCCTAGGGTCCAGTTAGATTCCCCGCTTACCTGCTGCCTACTTCCCTCCTTTCCTTCTTTTATCTCTCCTTCTGATCCTCCTTTCCTCTCTCTCTTCCCTTACTGAGGTAGAGCTATCAAAATTGTGAATGCTGTTAATAAAAGGGAGTGCATTTAGAACATTGTGTATGAAACGCGAAAATTGAAAAGTTTTAAAATTTCATTATTTGAACTGTGACAATCTGCTTGAGGAATTCTAATTTAGCTCTCTAAAGGTGAATTGCTTGCCACAGCTTTCTTGGCCGTTACAGCTCACTTTTCTAGTTTCTCAGCTTATATCTGAATTCTAGTTTGTTTGTTTGCCAGAGCAAACTTTATAAATGATCAACTGCATACAAATATTTAAAAAATGACTTAACTGTCATGTTAACTTGCCACTATACCTCACGGTGCCATACCTCCTTGTTACCTCTGGAGTCCTGGAAAACCCATGTGCAGTAAAATGGAGTCACAAGAGAAAAGCCCACAATTTGTAAGTAATGGAAAATTGCCAATGCAAGTTGGGATTCATTTTCGGCAGAAAGTCTTTAAATTGAAAGTATTGTGTGGCTGCTATTAACTGAAGCACAGCTTGCAAATACAGATTGCAACTCTTGGTTATATGGGTGAAATCTGATATTTTCTTTCTTTTATTTATTTATTAATTTTTGAGACAGGGTCTTACTTTGGTTGCCCAGGCTGGAGTGCAGTGGTATAATCATGACTCACTGCAGCCCTGACCTTCCTGGGTTCAGGTGATCTTCCCACCTCAGCCTCCCAAATGCTGGGACTACAGGTGCATGCCAGCATGCTCAGCTAATTATGTATTTTTTGTAGAGATGGAGTTTTGCCATGTTGCCCAGGCTGGTTTCAAACTCCTGGGCTCAAGCAATCCACCCTCCTCAGCCTCCCACACTGCTGGGATTACAGACAAGGCACTGTACCCGGCAAGCAATCTGATATATTCAAACTGTGGCTAAGTTGTAAACCTGAGACTGAGTTTTAGTCATTGCCAGGGGCAAGTTGTGATGACACCTGAGGGATCTCATTTTCCTTGTTGTCCCCATACCTACCCTCCTCTGCAGCACAAAACCTCATTTTAAGTTTTTGTAAAGTTTCTGATCGCAGTAATATTTTAGGACTTAAAAAGAGGAATTAAGAGATTACAGTCCCATATTGTAAGTATTTCTTGGTTGTTATATTGAAGTGGACTTCTTTTTCTTTTTTTTATTTCTTCTAAATCTCTTTGTTCAGTTATACTTGTTGGCTAAAGGTTGCTGGTTAAATGTTTAGTGAAATGTTCTATAGTTAAAATCTTCACAAAGAAAAAAAAGAATGAAGGTGTGGATAGCACAATAATTGAACGTTAGATTATTACTTGTTTTCTAGCCACATGATAGAAATTCCAGTGACTTCCACCCATTCTGTCTGTACACGTTCAGTTGGCAAAGAGAATGAAGGTCCTGGACTGTGTTTTTCTAAGAAATGATCTTATATAGTTGAAGTGAAATTACACTTTCACTGGAGCAAAAAGGGAAATAAGCATTTGATAAGTGTGTCATGCTGCATATTAAGGTTTGCTCCCTCATTTGTTATGATTACTTGAAAATTACAGTTTTGAGATTAATATGCAGAGCTAAATCTTTAGGAGGTATCCTAAAGTTAGGACCTAAACTTTTTCAGAGCAGCCTTTTGATCCATTTTATTCCAGCCATTGGTAGTTGATGTGCTTTCTAAGCCATGTGGCATCAGAGGCACAGATGTTGTCTTTAGTGATGTAGTTCTACCTCTCATTTTGCAAATGAAAACACAGCCCACGGGGGTTAATTGACCTGTTCAAGATCACACTGGGAGTTAGAGGCTCTCACTGTTACCCTATGAATCTAGGAGATTACTTCTTTTAAGTTAGTACTGGGGAGTCCCAAGGATTGGGAAGCTTGGAAGGAGATTTTTTAAAAACAATCTATAAATGTGGATGAGCACCCATGATTGTAAGCTTCCCATTTCAGCTAAGAAATGTTCTGATTTACACAATATCAAGAACCTTTAAAAAGGTTCCCTCCCTGCACTTGTTCCCTCCCTGCACTCTCTCCCAGTATATCACCCTGAAATTAGTTGGCCTTTCTCTGTAGATATACTCATCGTTTTTAAACACTGCCCCCACCTCCCTTTTATAAGGATGTAAAATAAAAAAAATAAATATTAGGGTGGTTTCTCATCATTGAATGTCCAGTGGAAAGATAAAATAATTATTTGGATGTAAGATGACCTTAATGTGGCCCATGTAAAATTTTAACAAAATTTCTTGTGTAAAATATTTTCCTTAGCCTAGCAATCAGTGGAAACTCAGAGCAACTTCATAACATTGGTAGCAGGATGTATGGAGTGAGTGAACTTTGGAGTATAGTGGAGTTGAGGCTCAACCAAAATTTTCTTCTGAAGAAATACTCAAAATATTAAATCCACATGACGTGTTGACTAAGGCATCTTGCCTGTTCATTGCTGAACCAGAGCATTTATAACAACTGTTTGTCATGTGTATATATTCATAGCCATTCATATAATGAAAAGAAGTTTTCATGGGATTGTAATAACATATCAAGATGGGTGTAATTAAAACAGAAGCAGATTGACACCCTGAATTAAATGCAAACCATAAACCAGGATACCTGAGCATTGTGCCTTAACGTATTTGCTGTAGGGGGCAGTCAGCCAAATATGCAAATAAAAAGACATTGATGAATTTCCCTGGGTGTGTATGTGGTAGCAGAGAACCCAACTATTTTATTAATCTTTTATCAAGCATTGTTTAGATTTGCAGCAGCCATGGAATGTATTAATTTGGCAGACCAAATAGCTTAGGACCAGAAAGTAGGAAATAATAAAGGGAAGACATGATTGATATGCTGTCCTATAAATAACACATGCGACTGACAAAGGGACTGAGTAATCTTTAGATCTGTGCTTCATTTCATTAATGGAGTTGTTAAACCAGGATGTTTGAGTTGAACTTCAATCAGAGAGGCTCTGCCTCCAATTTAAAATGCAGGCCTATCTCTAGTTACTCTCTGGACTGATATGTTGACAAAATTGGTGTAAATCGAGTTTTTGTAAATTGGATCAAATGCACCAGGGGAATCTTGCTGTGAAAAATATGAGTCCTTTTTATCAACTATAGTACTCCTCCTCTCTGCAGGGAGGCTGGGATTTTGGTGGAGTAAGTCTCTTTAGATGGGCATTGCTTCCTCTGAGACAGTTTTCTGCATGTGTTCCCCGTGCTCTGTTCCCTGTGCTCCTGGAAGACAGTGACTGTGAGATTTGCATTTTCTCTTCAGGTTTTATACCTCACTTGGTCGGTGCTTCTAGGAATAATTGGTGGTGATTTGAATAAGCCCGCATCATTCAGATTTCAGAGCTTGGTTTTCAAGTGCTTGCTAAGGAGGGCTCCCGGCTATGAATATGGAATATGATTTCCATATCTGTTCCATTGGGGAGTCCAGGCATGTCATAACCACTTCAGAGTCATGATTGTACCGAGACACCCTAGCTATAATTTTTCTATATGACAGTTCAGTTTTAAAATTGTAAAGATGCCAAAAGCAGGGCTGCATTGTTATTAGGGAAGTCAGTGACATCTGTTATATCTTGTTAACCAGGGGAGGAAAATGCTTTAATCAAAACATCTAATTATGCCCTATGAACTGATGAAATATCCTTTGCTAAATTTTTGGAATTGGCCTTAATGGAAGAAGCTGGCCTCTATCAGAACTGTGAAGTAAATTTACCATTTTGATTTGGAAAAATATTTATTCCTAACCATAGTGATATAAGGGTATTTTAATTGTATCAGATTACTTTTATACTGTGTGTTGAAAATAGTTGTTTTTCAGAAGTTGTTGAAGCCAGCATCACGTTTCTGTTATTGTGCTCTCTGACTCCCTTAGCATATGAGGCCCCCAGAGGGAGTTTGTATTTCCAGATGTGAGCCTAGGAGGATATGTGGTGTCTTAGAGCCACCTGGGGAGGGAGCAAATGATAACTGCAGGTGAGATGCAGGGGGATAATTCTGCCTGTGTGCTGGGAGGTGCGATTTCACACCTGAATGTTGAGACCTGCTGTGTTAGACACTTGTGTTGTTTTAAAACGTTTTATTAGTCTAATATAGAAATGGACCAGATTGTCCCAGGTCACCTTCAGTTGAAAGAATATAAATGTTTTTAAATATTGAAGTATAATGTGATTCCAGAAATGGTTCCTGTGTTTAAAAGTAGTTTTACATATATCTGAAAGCATTAAAAGCTGTTTAACTCAGCATATCTATACTGCCTCTACCTCTCTTGATCATTTTTTAAATATTGTAAATTATTTTGTCAATGTGGCTTTCCACTTTGAATCATTCAAGCTTCAAACTATCCAGTAAAACCATCCTTTTATCTATATTTCAAACCTAGAATTAATTTTAACTATAGTTATTACTTGTTTCCAGAATCACTGATGACGATGATAATAATATTAATGATAGTACATTACTGATAGTCTTAATGCTGGGATATGGATTATTTCTGAGAAATGAGTAGGTCTGAGAAATGCTTTACTTCTTAGCTTTGGGGGCATTTCATCTTTCTGACATGGTTTTCCCATGTATGGAGATCTTGGGACCCGCCTGAAGGAGTTTCTGAAGTGTTGACTGTGACACTATGGGCTTCATGTTTACTTTGGGATCTGGTGGGAAGTTCAAGTCCTAATATTTTTTCCTTGGTCTATTTTATGCTTTGTGATGGCTCACTGTGTGTTTTTTGGGAGTTATGACTAGAACCTTGGAAAAAAGAGAGCCAGAGTTTTCTCCCTATATTTCTATTTTAAAACTTTTTTTTTTTTTTTTTTTCTTCCTGAAACACAGTCTCATTCTGTTGCCCAGGGTGGAGTGCAGTGGCACAGTCATGGCTCACTGCAGCCTTGACCTCCTGGGCTGAAGTGACCTTCTCACCTCAGCCTCCTGAGTAGCTGGGACCACAGGCGCGTCTCACCACGCCTTGCTAATTTATTATTTGTAGAGACAGAGTCGCCCGCTGTTGCTTAGGCTGGCCTTGAACTCCTGGGCTTAAGCGATCCTCCCATCTTGGCCTCTCAAAGTGCTGGGATTATAGGCGTGAGCCACTGTGCCCAGCATTATATTTCTTATGTATTGTTATTCTCCCTATATTCTTTGCCTAAATTTAACCCCTGCACTCTTTTTATATATATCCTTCTGGGATATTTGAGGCATTCAGAATTGTTTCTTTCTTCAGTAATCTGTGCGTAGTAGGTACTCAGTCATTGCTTATTTACAGTTGACAAAATTTCCATGAGAAGAAATTTTTGAAGAGGGAGCTGCTATTTACTATTTGCCTTGTGCCAGGCATTGTGCTAGCAATTTTGCATTCGTTATCCCATTGACACACCCCATGAAGAAAAGAATAGTATCTCTGTTTTATAGTTGAAGACACTAAAGCGCAGAGCCGTTAAATCAACTTGGGCAGGATCAGTATAAGAGAGGCAAGAAATGTAGCAGTTTTTGCCTGACTTGAAAGCTTGGGCTCCTTACCCCTTTACTCATTTTCATACAGATACATTTTGTGAAAGATTGCCACATGGTCTCTGGTAGACCACATTTGTTCACTGTTGTGCTGAAAATGTTACAAAGGATTTTCTAGGTATAATAATAGGATTTACAGAAGGGGAGAGTACTTATTGTCCAGGTCTTTATTTCCTTTGAAAAGTTAGAGCTTACAGTTAGGTTGCTGCCACTCATACAATATATCTGTAACATATTCCTTGTTGTTTTTTCTCTGTCTGTGTCCCTTTCACTGTTTCTCCCTGTTATGAAATCTGACCTTTTCCTAGGTTATACTACTCAGGTAGATTTTAAACCGTTGTCAAAGGCAAGGATTCAGGCTCATGATATTGAGGGTTATTGTGTGTCAGTGTCTGTTCTAAACCCTCGCACTCATTTATCTCACTGAATTCTAAAAGTAGCTCTCTGGAACTCAAATGTAAAATTGGAATAAGGACTGGCATGCCCTCACAGATTACTGTGCATATAAGCTTATCTTCTGCTATAGATTCTGAAGTATTTTGTCTTGTCTGCTTTTAAACTATTCTGGGAAGCAGCTCTTCTCTTGGGAATCTATTTCACAATAAAAGAGACCTTGTTTTGAGAGCTAGGTGTGTGTGTGTTTTTTTAAATCTGTTAGGAACTCTATTCTTTCTGGTAAAAGACCACACTAAATAGCTCTTCTTGCTTTTCTTGATATCTGTATCTTGAAGATACCACGTGACAAATAGTCCATTGATATCCTCTGTCATTATTTCCTTTCATTATACTAAGCAGATTTGCAAATTGTTCTCCCTCATTTCCCATTCCACCCTGTTGAGGTTTGTTTATGCTACAAAGAGTATCCTAATGAATATGACTTGTTAGATTTGCTTCTTAAGGAAATCCCAACTGCATTTAGAGTACTGTACATTTTTGAGAAGCCCCCTCATTTCCCCTGGGCTAAGTTGGGCCTCCACACAGGTCATCCTCTAGGACTTCAGGATTCAAAACTACTCCATTACCATTCATTTACAAGGAATGGGGGTTAGTATAAAGACACACACACAGAATACCCTCACTGGGCCTGAATTTTCTAAAAATTTCTAGATGAATATGAAGATCAGTCAAGTTACGTACTTCTGTCAAGAGTCACTCTCTGTCTCTCTCTCTTTTTTTTTAAGAGATGGGATCTCACTCTGTTTCCCAGGCTGGAGTGCAGCAGTAATCATAGCTCACTGCATCCTGAAACTCCTGGCCTCAAGCGATCCTCCTGCTGCAGCCTTCTGAGGAGCTGGGCCTACGGGTGTGTGTCACCATGCCTGGCTAATTTTTAGGTTTTTTTTTTTTTTTTTTTTGCAGAGACAGGGTCTTGCTATGTTGCCCAGGTGTTCTCAAACTCCTGGGCTCAAGTGATCCTCCTGCCTCAGCCTCCCAGGTAGCTGGGACTGCAGGTTACCCGGCTAATTTTTTTTTGGAGGGGTAGAAATGGGGTCTTGCAATGTTGCCCAGGCTGGTCTAGAACTCCTGGTCTTAAGCGCTTCTCCTGCCTTCACCTCCCAAAATGCTGGGTGTGGGCCACTGTACCCATCTGAGTATCCCTTTGAAGAGATGTGGCAATTTCTTCTTGGAATCTCCATGCTCTGAGATACACAGTCTTGCCTTTCTCTCTCCAACTACCTCAATAAGCACAATTGCCCCTTTGTATGTCCAGAATGGAAATACCATACTAGAATTCTGTTTTACAGATTGTAATTGTTAGGGAGACCCAAGTCAAAACATGTTCTTTGAAATTTAAATATAACTGTAAAAGGAACCACAGAGTCCAGGGCTTTAAAGTTGATCTTTTATACTTTAATTTTATATATTTGTAAAATACGAGTTCTATATTGACTCTAGGGCCTGCTCAGATTGTAAACTCTTAGTAACTGTGTCTTTTTAACTATTCCCTGTGTCCTTCCTTGCCCCTCTGGTGGTCTGTAATACCCTTGTTGTGATATTTTTGATTAAAGAAACATAGTATGAAGATGGGCTGTCAGGGATGGATGTCAGTTTCACTTCAGGGTAGTGGGTGCCACCTATTTTCTGTTTTCAGGTGAACATTACTTTAGCATTATTTTTTTTGAGACAGAGTCTTGCTCTGTCGCCCAGGCTGGAGTGCAGTGATGTGATCTCAGCCTACTGCAACCTCTGCCTCCTGGGTTTAAGCGATTCTCCTGCCTCAGCCTCCTGAGCAGCTGGGATTACAGGTGCCCACCACCATGCCCTGCTAATTTTTGTATTTTTAGTAGAGATGGAGTTTCTTCGTGTTGGCCAGGTTGGTCTCGAACTCCTGACCTCAAATGATCTACCTGCCTCAGCCTCCCAAAGTGCTAGGATTATAGGTGTGAGCCACTGCACCGGGCCTATTTTAGCATTCTTGTTGTAGATTTCTACATCTGCTGCCCATATTTCAGCTGTACTCTTATTTTGTTTAGTATGATATACCTGGGATTAGGGACAGACAAATATGTATGCTCAACCTCATTTGGAAATTACATTGTTGAAGTACAGCCCATATGGCCATTGTAAAATGGTTAGTACTGCATATAATTGCCTTTCCAATGATGTGCTTTGTCATTACTTCCATCTTCCAAGAAGCACTCCTGTAGCATGCTGACAGAAATAGCGTCATTAGAAAACATATGGACATGTAAAGGCATTAAATCATCTTTAGTTTAAGGATTAGATTACAGTGTTAGAGGATGGGTCACCAGGCTTTCAATCGATGACTCTTGCTTAGTTCAGCACTGCTAGACTGGATGATAGAGATTTGCCAAAGTCCAATTTACTTGTCTGCTGAGTGTATTTCATATCTTCCCTGCAATTGTGAGAACGTCCTTTAGCTGTGTATAAGTCTCTATATCATAGTATTGCAGCCAGTTGGCTTCTCAGGAATGTTTTTTTCAACTGTTCATGTACTGTGCAGAATTCCTTTCTAGGATGCTCCCTCAACCTCTGTTTTTCTGAATGTGAGCCCAAAGTAGGCTAAACCAGGATTTATTTTATTTGGGGGTCATTTAGATATAAAAAGAGACTAGGTGGTGGAGTCAAGAAAGTACCAGGTGGCTGCCGTGTTGCCCAAATATTTCCTCCCTTGTATAGCATCTATCTCCACATGGGTCTCAAGTCCACCTCCCTTCTTCCTTTCCCCTCTTAGAAGCAATTGGATTGTTGCAGCCTAGAGGCTCAGTGGTAGATCCCAGAGGCCAAGGGACCATGTGATAGAGTATGGAAAGAGACCACCCCCTGAATCCTGCCCTTTGTAGTTGGATGTTTTTTTTCCCGTACAACTAGATAGGTTTACTATCTGGCTGTACATATTCTAGGGATGCAACAGCTGTGGGACATGGTATGATTTGAATTTTCAGGGTCCTTTTTGTAGTTGCCAGTGAATAGTAAGTGAAATTGCAGAATGGAACATCATTCATCAAATTTAATATGTCTTCTGTGGAGTTTAGCAGAAATAATGTGGATTTGGGGACTTTCAGAGTGATAAGGGACTTTGGAGATCCTCATGGGCAGTGGTTTTGGGTATCCCAGGGTACGCTGAGTCATTTGAGGGGAGATCCTGACTTTATTAAACCAGAACTCCACCTTTACCTGTCTTACATATTTATATTGATGTATTAGGGTAACATTCTCTTTGGGAAGAAAAAGGTGTCTGGATTTGCTTATTCTTTCATTAAAAAAAAATTTATTGACAGCTTCTATGTGCTAGGCAGGCACTATTCTAGGCACAGGAAGTACCATAGTAAATAAGAAAAAATAGATATCTATTCTAATGGAGTTTATATTCTAGCAAAGGATGGGGGGACATACTGTAAAAAAATAAACAAATATATAATATGTTGGGAGGTGACAGGGGATTTTATAAAGCAGGGTAAAGCAAGAGTGAGAACTTAGCACAGCATGTCCTCAAATAACATCAGTTCTTTTCATTACAATGTTGATGAGGAAAAAAATTGATTCCTGGCCAGGGCAACTGTGTGGAGTTTGCACCATCTCCCCGTGTATGGTCAAATTGCTTTCATTATGCATCGTATCACGTATTTAACTGAGGACTCACTTGTATGTGTATGCCTCCATGATGTTTTATCCAGGGTGGGTTAGATAAGGCTTCTCTGAGGAGGTGATATTTGAGCAGAAACTTGAAGGAAGCGAGGGAGCAAGAAATACAGATAGCCCGGAGAAGAGCTTTCAAGGACAGGGGAGAACAAGTGTAAAGGCTTTGAGGAAGAAGGAGTGGCATGGCATGTGAGCAACATAGGAGACGTTGGTGACTGGAATGAAGCCATTGAGGAGGGTACAGAGAGTGGGGACGGGCCTGTGGTCACTTTAACTGAGTGACTCCAGAAGCTTAGAAACAGCAGAAAGCAACTGTCCAAAGCCCTCATTCCCCAACTGAAAGTGTTTTTGAATTTCCCCAAGGTCACCCAGCTGATGTTTAAACAAGAGCACATCTGGAGCTCACATTATATTCTTTTATATGGTAGCTTCTCATTGTACCTCGTGCCGCCACTCCAGGTCTTAGGAGACATGGGGCATCTTTTTGGAGACAAGATTTGTGTCTCCTTTCCTGTTAGTGGGTGTGGCTTCTCCAAGAGATGTGCTTCAAGACTGTACAGAATTCCAGTGCCCAGTCATCACAAATTGGGAAACGGCTTTGCCAGTGCCAGAATCACCACCATTTGGGTGATTATTTTAACCACAATGGCTCATGTTTATCACAGGCTTACTGCTTGTGATACTTGTTGTACCCAGAGCTTTGTGTGCATTAACACAGCTAACCCTCACAACATCTCTGTATAGTAGGTCACGTTATCGTTATTTTAGAGATGAGGAAACTGAGGTGCAGAGAAGTTAAGTAATTTCTGTATGGTCATGTAGGTAGAAAGTTGTGGAGTCAGGATTTGAATTTAGACTATTTGCATTCAGGGCCTGCATTGAGCCTCTGACACAGAGGGGATTGAGGTTGTCTCTAGAGAAACTAATTGGAATACGCTCCCCTTGCCTCCATTTTAAGATGGTTCTAGGGCCTAGCCTTGGGAGTAATACCAGCTTGTCACAACCCACTTCTGCGACTCCTGGTGTTAGTTTGTGTAGAGTATTTCACAGCCAGTCTGGCTCAGTACTGGCAACTTTGCTGATTTTAGGTGGATTCCTGATTCAGCAGGTACCTTTGGTCTTTCTGAGCTGAGTTTGACTAGAGCATTTTTCAAGACCTGCATGAGAGTGTATTACAGAATACAGGCCAGTGTTTTCAAGTCAGCCGACCCAGTTTTAACTGGTCTGTCTTTTTTAGCCCCAGTGAAGTAAAAGCCCCAGACACCACCAGTGCCCATAATCCATAGGAATGTAAAATCATCTTTTTAGTACTGGTGCTTTTGAGGACCAGTACACTATAAGCTTGTTTTAAATTTGTCTAAAAATGTGTGCATATGTATATATATATATATACGACAATGAAATATTTTCTAGGTATGGAAAAGTATAAAGCATAACATAGACAACACCCATGTACCCACCACCAACTTTAATAAACCTTATGATTTTACTATAATTTTCTTAAAATGGTAGGTTATTTTTAGTGAGGAGGAACCACAGTCAACCGTAAGTTTTAGAGCCCAGGAGGCTCAAACCTGGCCACACATTAGAATACCCTGGGGATACCCTGGGGAGCTTTAAAAAAGTCCCTGTACCTCTGGGAGGGTGTAGGAAGCCCCCACCTCTGTCATCAGAACTTTGAAAAGCTCCCCAAGGGAGGGATTCTGTCATGCAGTCGGGGTAGAGACCTACTGTTTGGAGGGTTGTGTTCGGTTTTTCTTCACTGGGTTCTCTCAGATACCTGGTACCACGCCATGTGTGGTATTCCTGGCCTTTGTATTTCATTTTCTTAAAGCATTTTTTAATGTGGTTCTACTTTTCAAGATTCTCGGGGGTAATGTCCTGGGGAGTTCCTCTCCTTAGACTCTTCCCTCGTCAGCACCTTATGAGGCAAACTGGATATATTTACATATTCGTTACAAAGCATAAGCATCAGGAACTCTTAGAGAGTAGGAGTGAGGCATTAGAGAGGGGACTGAGAAATTCAGAAGTATTGGGAGCTACCGTCTGTTGAAAGTGTTTGAGATAACTGACATTACTTTGGAAGCCAGTGGGGACGCAGGGTTTCATTTAGAAAACCTGGAGTCACACATACCTTTACAGGAAGGCTGTGAGGTGTGGGATGGTAGTTGAGGGCCTTTTTGGTCTACATCACAGGTTTATCAGTGAAATACATGGTAAGATGTACAATAAGATGTGCCTTGCCACCAGAGTGGTCAGTTCTCTGTGGACACGTCCGTGACTGTATCCTCTTTCAGAAGTGCTGTCAACTATGTGTTATGTGTGGCCTATTTATCCTCTGTGGGCCTTGGCTCCGTGCAGCACCTCCATCCCTGTCTGCCCACTCATTCATTCAACAGATAGTTGCTGAGTTTCTTCTCCGTGCCAGGTTCTATTCTAGGCACTTGGGATAAAAACAGTGAACTAAACAAAGCTTCTGCCCTCAAGGAATGACATTCTGGGGATGTGGGGGAGAGGTGGGTGAGTGGGTGGTGTTACATTCTGGTGTCGCATTGTTTTTTGATGTGTCTAACACAGAAAAAGATGTGTAATTGTAATCCTCTTTTAGAAAGCTCTAGGGGAGCCATTTGGCAGGTAGGGAAGTGTTTTGCCTAATTTGGCTTAAATTATGGTTTTTTGATTCTGAGGATTTCGATTACAAATGCCTCCATGAATGTATTTCTTCAAGAGAAATTAAGTGCTGAGACATTAAAGCTTGCAGGGACCTTTTGAATTGGTTGGATTTTATTAACAGCTTAAAATGATGAGCATGCTGTACAGTAAGGTTCAAGCTTAGGGGAGATGCTGAAGAAATAAGGATACTTGATTTTCTTTCCGCTTGAGGTGGAATCCACTAATCCATCTGTGCTCATAAATTTAAGAGAAGGAGGGCAGAAAACGAAAGTTTATTTCTAGGGCTCTCTACTGGGCAAGGCTATCAGGTTACCTTCATTGAAAAGACTTAATCAGAAGTGAAACTTAAATCTGTTACAGTCGTCCACAGCTGTCCAGGGAATTGGGCACTGATGAATACCATCGGACGGACCCCTGAATCGAGGGAATGCCTCAGAGGTCATGTTTGGAGTTAGTCAGTAAAATGGATCTTGAGAAGAAAATAGAAAGTTTGAGGGAAAAAATTCCTGGAAAAGAAATCTTAAAGCGTTTGGATTAGATGTTAGATGGATGAAGAAAACAGTGGGTGATATGATTTCCTTTCTGGATTACCATCTTCATCAGATATTGTTGTAGACTAAAGAAAAAATATTCCCAGCATGTAAGGACTCTTTATACCTGTGAGCTCTTAAAAAGAATCGTCTGAAGTACTAAAAAAGCAAGAATATGTTGTCTCACTAGCTTTTGATTCCTAAAGTAGATTTTGACTTCTGGGTGTGGGAAGGTGGGTGGAAAATGAGTTTTTGTTGTTGTTCAAAGGCATGAAAACATTTTTGCCAGTTTATGTTTTCCTGGTGCATTTAGAAATCTGTGGATCCTTGGGGATAGTGTATGCAGGCAAATAGAGAATCCAGTACTTGTGAATCTCCCTGAATCCACAGGTTTGGGAATAAAGGCAGGGACTTGAGGGTTCACAGATGTGAAGGTTATACCCATAACTCATGCAGAGAGATACAAGATCTTTTTGTACCCCCTTTGATTAGAAAGAATGGCACGTGAAAGTACTTAATTGTCAACTTCATCTTCACCATACGCCCAGTATTGATGCACCAATGATAATAATAATGAGAACAAGCATTTATTGAGTATTGAGTATTCTAATTGCTTAAATCAACTCGTGTAATTCTCACAGAGTGGTCCTGTGAGGTTAGTGCTGTTATGATTCCTATTTTAAAGGAGAGGAAACAGGCACATAGAGTTTACACCCAAGGACACGTGTGTCAGTGGTGGAGCCTGTACATTTTGGCTTCAGAGCCTGACTTGAACCACTACATAAGGGAACTTAATAAATGCTTCTTAAGAGTTTTATTCTGATGTTGCTTTTACTGGGACTTTCACTCTTTTTTCTACCCAACCCGGCCCACCCCCACCCCACTCGCTTCCACTTTATCTTTGGATGTCTTCAGAAGTTATAATATACCTTAAGCTTGCACCTTATTATAGATGAGAAAATAGAGATCTAGAAAATTATATTATATAATTGTTCTGTATGACCTAGTGAATCAGTGGTAGAACAGGGACGTGGAACCCAGGTTTTCTGATATTTAGGTCACTGCTTTTTCTCACTGCACTGTATTGCTTCCATTAAAAATATTTTAAACTAGCTGAACTAAAAATTTATAAACTTAATTTGTGTCACGTACTTCTGTGGATGAACTAGATTAAAATAACTAGGTGCTATGAGATTGTGCTCTAGGGAGGAGGGTGGTAGACATTTTAGGAACTAGCATTTGCCTCTGGGGTTATTTGACCTACTCTTAAGGATGTCTTTCTAATCTTTGGTAGGCGCACTTAAAAGTGAGGAGAAAGTATTTGAGGAAATATAAGAGCCATTCGCAGACTTTAGTTTTGTATGATCTGTGGGTTTATGGCAGGGTTTTTTTTTTTTTTTTTTTTCTTTCTTTCTTCATTTAGGCCTTTTTTACTTTAACCTCCAGTGGGGACACAACTAACTGAAATCTTAAACAAACAAAAACCCTAAATACAAGCCTTCTTTCGCTATTGTTTGGCAAATAAGATTTCACAAGAGGGTAGAAAGAACTGCCTTGATTCTTGGTGTTTTAGACTTTCCTATAGTCTAGTTTTTTGTTTTTGTTTGTTTTTTCTTTTGGTCTTGTGATTCCTTTTGTTGTTACCTCTTTCCTTGGCTAATGCTTTGTTTAAAAACAAGTGCTCTGGTATTCCAAAACAAATTATCCAGCAGGCTTCCCGATTGTGTTCTCAGATAAAAGACCCCAGGGTAGTGCTCTAACTCGAATTTCTAAATTCGGTTGCCTTTGCATGCCTGAGAGCAAAATTCAGTTTACTAGTTCACTTCCAACCCAGATTAATATGGTTATCTAAAGCGAGGGAATGTACATTTGAAACAGGAAATGTGGATTGGATTTACCCTATCAAAGAGCCCTAATGGGAACCCGGAATGTAATGAGTAGAGTTCTGTTTGGGGTTAGATACTGTGGGCTCCAGTTTGTTTTTGAGTTTTTAGGTGAATGAATGACTTTAGTTCTGTCATTAAACCTCTGGAATTCTAAAGTTTCAACAATGTAATAATGATAACGAAAATAGGGAAAGTCTCCTAGACTATGCTGTGGAAAAACACATGTTCAGATTTTACTGAAGACCCAGAATCCCATGTGGCCACAAATAATTTGATTTCACAGTTTCTATTTCTAGATATACAGGATGGGGTTGCCAGCAGAAGTTATATAGTGGTTATAACATATCAGCTTCTTTTTTAGGGAAGATACTGTAATTGTGAGAAAAATGGTCACAAAAGCCTTGGCCAAATATTGTTTGTAGTTGGTAAGAAAACACTCAGTTATGGAAGCTTCTGCGAACCTTTTCCAAATAATTTACACCTTTTCCCTAAAGGAATCTTCCCACCTCAGCCTCCTGGGTAATTGGGACCACAGGTGCTCATTACCACACCTGGATGGATGAATGGAGATATATACACACACACACACACACACACACACATATATTTGTAGAGACGGAGTCTTCCTATGTTGCCTAGGCTGTGTTACACTTTCTGTCACACATGTTGGGTTTGGAGAATTTGGAGTAGGTAGTTTCAGATTTGCAGATCACAAGTTGTGATCTGCCTTGTGCAGTGGTTTCTAAACCCAATTGCATATCTATACCCCATGGTAACTTGTTAAACATACTGATTCCTGGACCCTGTGTCTGATCTGCTAAACATTAATCCCTGCTCTGTGGCTCTGGAACATTAGTTTTTGTTTTCTTTTTGGGGTGGGGAGGAGGGGACAAGGTCTCGCTCTGTCACCCAGGCTTGAGTGTAATGGGCTCACTGTAGCCTCAAACTCCTGGGCTCAAGCAGTTCTCCTTCCTCAGCCTCCCCAAAAGTTGGGACTACCACCACCACGCCCAGCTTTTTTTTTATTTTTTGGGTTGATACAGGGTGTCACCTTGTTGCCCAGGCTGGTCTTGAACTCCTGGGCTTAAGGAATCTAGCTGCCTAGGCCTCTCACAGTGCTGGGATTACGGGTGTGAAACACTATGCCTGGCCTGGAACATTGGGTTGGTGTTTTGTTTTTGTTTTAAAAATCAAGTTCCAATGTAGAAGCTTTGGAATCACTATTTCATAAAATATTTTTGAGTGTTTTCCTGGGGTATTGGTAATGGTGGTGGTTTATAATAATTTATTTCTAGGCTACATAACTTTTCTGAAAAGAAAACGTTCATGTGTATTTGGTTTTAAAGCCTTATTTACTGTGAAATAGAACAGATCCTGGAAAAGGTATAGTGTACAGCTCAATGAATGATGACAAAGTGAATACCCAGGTAACCACTACTGAGGTAAAGAAATAGGACATTGACCCCCCGCAAAAAATGATTTTTATTAGATTCCTCAAATTTTCTCTTCTATTCCTCCTCAAATCCCAAGAAATTAGAGATATAAGTAAAGGTCGATGAAACAGTATATTAAGGTATAAGTGAAAAAAGCATTGTCTTTTGGTAGGTGGTGTTTCTTAATTACTCCTTTCAGTAAGATTTTGGTGGTTAAGTTTGTGTTGTTTATCTATGTTTTGATTCAGTCTTAAGCCAGTTCTTGACAGTAACTGTCTATTAATGCTCACAGCCAATATTAAGATTATGTTCTAAGATCTATCTTTTCTGCAATCTGTTTCACTGAAAATATCCTCATGATAGTTTTGAAAATGCGTAAGGACAGATTATCTTCTGACTCTAATAAACAAGTGAGTCTTGTCATTACTATCCAGGTAACTTAGGAAACCTGTCTCAGTAGCCAAGTATCTTTCTCTGGTACATGATAAAATGTGGTTTCTTAGTTAAAAAAAAAAAAAAAAAAAAAAAAAAAGGTTCCTCCCTCCTCTCTATCCATCCAGAATAATCTCTCCTCCATTCCAACCCAATCAGAACATTTAAAGCCCTGACGGCTTTTCTTTTTTCCACTGAATTATCATTCAATTCTTAGTGAGAGAAGTTCTAGCTGTATTAAATAGCAAGCTTGCCCATTTTCTTTGGAAAGGGATGCGCATGGTTAAAGGACCTCAAGCAAACTCTGCACTTAAGCTGTGTGCAAGTGGAGGGAGAGAGCTGTCTGCAGCCACCTGCCAGCAGCTATACATCTGTGCTCTGCTAGCAAGCATGTGGGCTCTGTGGATGTGAGAGCTGCTCCCTTTCCCCTCCCTGCCTCATACTCCCCCATCTTAGTGATCGCCACTATCAACTAAACAGGTGACAAGACTCCAATCACCCTGCTCTGAATGGCTCTCCATCTTCCCAAAAGTACACCAGAGGCCTGTTTTGTTACAGTACATTGATTAAATAAATATTCTTGTGTGCACAAAGGAACTGAAATCTGTTATGGTACTCTGCAGTTATCTGTCCATTAATAGTGGAGAAACTACTGCCAGTTTTCTCCCCTTGGTGCCCCCCCCCGCCCCCTTTCTTGTCTCTACCACGCAGATTCTCAAAGGTGCCAGTAACAGATAAATTATCTGACCTCTGCTTTCAGGCTTGTGTGAAGCAGGAGGGGTGGTGTCATGCTCTTTGGTGAGGCATGCCGTTGGGGCAGTGCCCAAGTGTATGGATAATAGGAGAGCCCGAATGATTTAGATTAGAAGATTCTTTCTTGCTTTGGGGTTGTGGGACCTTTGTCTCTCCCCTTCAATTCTTAGCAGAAGCGGACTCAGAAAGGTCTTTCAAATTAGCTTGCCTCCCTTTTATAGAAAAAGGGTGCTTCTGGCCTTGAAGTAGTTCTGTGTGTCTGCTGTCAGATGTGGAAGCCACAAAGCGTCTGTGAAACTTGGTCCCTTGCGTTTATTTACAAGTTTCTTTCAAATGGCAGTGGCAGGAAGGACCTTTACCATTTGGGCAGATAGCCCTAGTGGTTGATGGGAGGGCTTGGTGGAAGGGCAGGCTTTGTGAAAGGTCCAAGTGTGGAATGGTAGGAATTCCAGCCATGGTGGTGCTGACTGGTTTCCTTTCTTTCTTGGCGGGGCAGGGGCTGGGGTGGAGTGTTGATTAAAAGAACACCTAGATAAAAAACATGACTGATTCAGAAAGTGTTATTTGGGCTGTGCACGGTGGCTCATACCTGTAATCCCAACACTTTGGGAGGCTGAGGCTGGAGGATCCCTTGAGTCCAGGGGTTTGAGACTAGCCTGGGAAAAACAGTGAGACCCCCGTCTCTATAAAAAATTTAAAAATTAGCTGGATGTGGTGGCTTCCAATGGTAGTCCTATCTACTTGGGAGGCTAAGGCAGTAGGATTGGTTGAGCCCAGGAGAACGAAGCTGCAGTAAGCTGTGATTGTCCACTGTACTCCAGCCCGGTGCCAGAGTGGGGCTGTGTCTCAAAGAAGAAAAGAAAAGAAAAACGTCCCAGACAGGGAAGGAGAAGAAAGAATGACAATGGAACATAGGAAATTAGGGTTGTAGAGAAGACTGTGAACATTATTGTGGTGTGAAGGAATGGCATGCAGAGAGAAGTGTGATGGAAGGGAGGTGTTGAAATGTTTACAGCTCCTAACATCTACCACCAAGGAGGGGGCACCCCTTTGACAGAAATGAGACGGGTGTTCCTGAGTAGTTGTGACATTAAAAAAAATTGCAGGGAACCTTGTAGCTGCGTGGATGGCAGAGACACATAAGTAGGGAAAACTGTTGGAACAGGTAAAGTGAAATCTCTTAGAGTGTGTGTCTTCCAACTGACTGTGGGTAATTAGTTGGAAATGACATTAACCTGAGCTTAATTGTAATTTTGCATAGTAACAACATACCAGCTGTTCACTGTATTCTTTCCTGGAGGTGTGATTTAATTATTTATTATTATTATTTTTGCTATCTTTTAAGCTCCAATTTTCTGTTGTGTTTTCCTTAAACCCCGCCTGGTTGCCGTATCCACAGCCCCCACAGTTTAGCAGTAATGTCATTTTTGTTGCTTTCGTGCCCACTGTGTGATGAGGGCTTGGGATGCTCTTGGTTTTGCTAATGACTTGAATTTATAAAGGGCCACATTGGAAAGTCACTGAGAAGCATGGGTGATTGGAAACCTTGTGTTTTGGGCTCTTCCACAAGGTTTTAGTTTATTATATCAATCATATGGATAATTCTAGGCCTTTCAAAGGTGCTCAAAGTATCAAGTGAACAAGCTGAAAGAGAAGTTAATTACTGAACAGTGATTGTTCTGATATAACCAATTATTGGATCATTAAATGTTTATTACCTTTTATATGCTCCTTTCCCCCATAAGGGCAGTTTCTTTTTTAAGTCATTAAAACAGAAATGGGATCTTAAAAAAAAAAAATTCTGCTTAAAAAATTTCCACGAGACTGAAGTATTAAAAAGGTCTTGTGTGATCTGACAGCTGAATAGCCTGTTTTACTTTGGTCTGTGGAATTAGTAATTAATGAAATGTATTGCCTGAGCAGAGAAAATAAGATTAGTTTTGTTTAGGAAGAACACAAAAGCAAAACATTAACCCCCAAATGCAGGCTAATATTAAAATGCAGTATAATAAATAGAAATAAAACAGTCTTCTTGAATGATAAGATGCCTAATGGTAACATTCATTTCATTGATTCATTCATCACTTTCTTGAGCACCAACATTATGTTTAGAAGGAATGGGTTTATGTACATACAGAGGAGGCAAGGTGCCCTGTCCCAAAGACACATGGGTTAGCAGAGCAGTTAAACAAGACACTTTAGGCGGCCAGGTGCGGTGGCTCACGCCTGTAATCCCAGCACTTTGGGAGGCCAGGGTGGGAGGATCACCTGAGGTTGCGAGTTCAAGACCAACCTGACCAACATGGAGAAACCCCGTCTCTACTAAAAATACAAAATTAGCTGGGCATGGTGGCACATGCCTGTAATCCCAGCTACTCGGGAGGCTGAGGCAGGAGAATCGCTTGAACTCAGGAGGCGGAGGTTGCAGTGAGCTGAGATCGCGCCATTGCACTCTAGCCTGGGCAACAAGAGTGAAACTCCGTCTGAAAATAAATAAATAAATAAAAAATGAAAAAACTCAGACACTTTAGTAGCTACTGTTGCAATGTAGAAAGTGGTAGGATAATAAGTGCACGGGCATTTCTTTGGGGAGGAGTGGTTATAAAGACAGCTTACTTCTGGAGGCTGAGGCATCCTGTGGATTAAGAGTAGGGGAGAGCATGGTTATGAAGAAGAATCTTGCTTTTTGAGGTCACGGTGTCCTGTGGATTGAGTAGAAGCCTATTACTTGGGTTCACAGCCCAGCTTTGCCACTACCTAGCTGTGTGACCATTTATCTCAGTTTCCTTGTGTATAAAATGGAATAATAGTAACGCAATCCTCACAGGGTTTGAGGATTAAATGAGTTATTATACGTGAAGTGTGTATGACAGTTTATAGCACATAATGAACATTTTAATCTTAGGTTGTGGTTATGTCATTTTTGTGGGATAATGTGATAGAACTTCTTAGGGGAGATGGTATTTGATTGAATGATGAAGAGTGGAAAGATGTTCAGGCATTTCTTGTATTGTCTGATGTAGCCACATACCTAATTTATAATGCCTGCAGTAATGTGTGCTTATGTAGTGCCATTGTCAGAAGATTACAAAGGGCATTTACAGACGTTTATTCTAAGAACAGTCCTCTGAAACAAGATCGTTAATGCATATTCTTCTGAGGTGTGAAGGGGTCCAGAGCAAGCCCATCCTGTTTTTCCCTTGAGGTGTGCTTGGAGCCTATGTTTGTTGTGGGTAATTTAGACCCACAGAGAGAGGAAACTTTCCAATCTTTTAAATTCTATCTTAAATTCTTAAGTTATATTTGCAAACAAATGTGGTAAATACATTTTAAAACATTTTCCGTAGCTTCTAGCAACAGTGGAACTCGTTTATTCCTGAGGTACCAGATCATAGACCGTTGTCTTTAGAGGAAGTTTATAATAATGAACATTTGTGGTAACTGTGAGGTTGCCACTTTGGATTAGTTTTCACACTGCTGAAAAGAAATCCCTGAAACTGGGTAATTTATAAAGAGAAGAGGTTTAATTGGCTCATGGTTCCACAGGCTGTACAGGAAGCGTGGCTGGGGAGGCCTCAGGAAACTTACAATCATAGTGAAAGTTGAAGGGGAAGCAGGCATGTCTTCATACGGCCAGAGCAGGAGAAAGGGAGAGGGGGAGGTGCCACACTTTTAAACAAGCAGATCTTGTGAGAACTCTTTCAGGAGAACAGCAGCAAAGGGGGAAGTCTGCCCCCCAGGATCCAGTCACCTCCTACCAGGCCCCACCTCCAACATTCGGAGTTACAATTCCACGTGAGATTTGGGTGGGGATATAGACCCAAATTATATCTTATTATCCTCATTTTACAGTGAGGAAACCGAGGCACTGAGATGTTCAGGAGTGTTGCTGAAATCAAAAAGAGGTGTTGACCCAGGATCTAAGCTCTTCATTGCAGTTGCATAAACCATTTCATTTGATTTGTGTGTTTTACAATAACCCTTTGAGAAAGGTCAGTCAGCTATTATGTGTGTTTTGGGAAGTATAGTTTATGAGAAGTTGATGGGGCATCATAGTGAGCTTAGCGTGGACTGAAAATTTTGGGGTGGCTGTTGTATACCCTTTTGCTACTTCAAGCAACACATTTTTGGGCCTCAAGATCTATAAAACAACACAGAGCTTGGAGGAAACATTGAGTCTGTAAACTGTGGAAATTCTTGTGTAGCTTGGAGTGAGACCCGTGTGGGAATCTTTGGCAGCCACCGTTTACCACCTTAACTTTTCTGAGCATGTTTTATTATTTGGTAATATGGAGCTGTAGTACTCCCTTTCCTCGGGGCTGTTTCGAACCTAATGTTTGTAAAATTACCTGACAGACATTGCTAGCTCTCAGCCAACAGAGGTGGGATTCTTGTTCATTGTTTCAAACCAGGGGTCACACAGGAAGCTGAGCCTGGGCGAGAAGTCCAGCTTCTTGACTCCTCTGGGGCTGGTTCTCTCCAGCACCCATGCCATATTGCTGGGGATAAGGAAGATATTTTAATGAGATGAGCCCCAGCTTCTCATTAGAAACTACAGTCCTGATTCTTTCTCTAGACTCGTTAGGTTGCCAGTTGATCCAGTAAGTAATGTAGTAAATGTAGTGGACCCAGTAAGGAGTTTGGGGTTTTCATGGAGTGATTTCCTAAAATCACTGCAGTCAGTAGCCTGTGAGCCACATGAGGGTGGGGGACTTGTTCTCTGTGGTGTTCACCTTGTATTATGCAAGGTGATGGGACAGCTGGCACATAGTTTGGAGTCTGGCAGCATTTATTGTGTGAAGGAAGGAAGGAATGAACAACCTCAGTGAGCTGTAGAAAATGGTATGAGAAAGGGAACAGGATTTTTAAAAATTTCAGTTTTGTAAGATAGAAGAAATTGAGGCACTGAATCAGGCAGGTTATGCCCAGTCTCTGTGGTCACCAGGCCTTACAAATTGGGCATAATTTATACCCTTGAAGATGTTGCATGGTAATACCTTCTGGTGGGCAGATCACCTGAGGTCAGGAGTTCAAGACCAGCCTGGCCAACATGGTGAAACCCTGTCTTTATTAAAAATACAAAAATTAGCCAGGTGTGGTGGTGCACACCTGTGATCCCATCTACTCTGGAGGCTGACACAGGAGAATGGCTTGAACCCTTGAGGCAGAGGTTGCAGTGAGCTGAGATCATGCCACTGCACTCCAGCCTAGGTGACAGAGCAAGACTCTGTCTCAGAACCAAAACCAAAAAATAAATAACATATTTTTATTGTGAAACAAAATTTTATCCATGTCAGGAATTTCTTCTGAACTAGAGTATATTCATTCCTAATTTGTGATTTGAGTCTGTTTAGTTGGAACTTGTGGGGAAGGCTTAGTGGAGCTGTGCTTCTAAGGATGTGGTATTCTCACAGGCAGCTGTGCTAACCATCTTGCTATAAACTAGCCACGAGTAAACGTCTGGTTGTGAATCACAGCGTGACCTTTCAGGGAAAACAAAACAAGCAAACCACCAAACACATGAATCAGATTTTCTTTAGTATCAGGATTGTAAAGTCTGATGTTTAACAGTTTGTCAGGCCCACTTGGAGCAGTTGAGACAACTTCCTTTCTCTATTTTTGTTTGTTCAAGATGTAGAAATGCAGTCCTTCTTTAGCAACACATTTGGATAAAAACTTTAAAGTTTTCTTCCACTGAGTTAAACTATATTGTTTTCCTCACCGTCATGGACTTTTATAACAATTAAAGATTCCTGGTTACCACTCAAGCCCTACTGAATCAGTCTCTTGGAGTGGGACCCAGAAATCTATTCTGAAGAGCACCCTGAGTGATTCTTTGGTTAATCAGATTTGGAAGCCACTGAAGATAGAGAATGATAATATTGTATTTTCCATCCATCCATTTATTCTCTCTGTTTTTTTTTTCCTTCTCTGTGGTCCGAATATCCATTTATTCTTACTCATGTCTTGAGTAGATTAGAATTGACTACCTATATGGCATTGGTCATTTTAAGAACTAGGCATAGAAACAAGAGGTAGAACACAATCCCTGCCCCATGGAGTTCACAGGCTGTCTCAGAAGTTTTTAACTTTGGGTTGAGTGTTAAAGGATTCACATACTTTCCAAAAGCCATGAGCAGAAGATTTTGTGCACACACTTTTTTTTTTTTTTTTTTTTTTTTTTTTTAAAGCTTTCATCAGATTCTCTAAGGGGTCAGTGACCCACAAAAGGTTAAGAACCAAGGTCTTGTGCTTGCACAGCTGTTCTGGAAAAAGTAGAAGAGGGCAATGTTTCTGTTGCCACTTAAGATGTTTTTGACCTTTTGAGAGGCAACAGCAGTTTGAGGGTTGTACCTGTTTTCTGCCCCACTTAAAATATTTAAAAAGAAGAAAAAATAGTTTAACATCTGGGTCAGGGTCAGAACAAGACTAAGGGATATGGAAAAATAGTTATTTGGTGAACTGCATCACATTTAATGTTAAAGAGTTGCTGACAGCGAAACAGCCTGGTGGTCAGCGTGTTGGAGGAACTTCCTAAGCTGGATAGCATAGGCAAGGTTCATTCCAGTTTTCTTACAGTATATAATTAGCCAAATTATGGATAACAGTTTTCACCGCATGGATATACATAAAGACTAATTGTCTTATTTTTGTTCCATTTTAGCCCCAGCATGTCCATTGAATTGCTTAATTCCAAAATAACTTTGCCAGCTGTATGGCGGATACATTCTTCTTGATCTTCTAAAATCCCCAAATAACACTGTTCATAGCAGAACAGAATTGGATATTAAGAAAGAACATCTTTAGCTGCTGCATAAAGTTTACTTCGTAAAACACTAGAACCTTGTATGTATATTGTTCTTATCCCTAAGGATAACTTTATAATTGAATTTCAATTAAGGATCTTTTCCTTTTCCTTCTCCTCGTCTAAGTTGTACTCACTGAATTCATGTTTCAATGGGGAACAAAAATTTTTCAAATATTGTTGTTCTGGTAATGCTGCATTTTAGGATCTGGAGAGGGCAGTCGGTGGGATTAAATGTTATCAGATAGGTAAAATTCTTTGGCCATTTACTTTGGTATAGTTCCTTTGGAGCTTAGGAGGATGTTAGAGGTCTTTGTTGTCAGTGAAATCTTGTAATGTATTTTTAGGCTGTTCAAATGTCTGGATCACCTATTTTGAACTTTTGCATATACCACCTTACGTTACTTATTTTTATAAAGTGGACATTTTATCTTTATAAGGTTTTGGCTGGCTGGACAGTGATTATGTGTTCTAGGTCTTTATAACTTTGCCATTATCCGGCATGCTGAGCACATAACAGACACTCAGTAAATATTTGATTAATTGTATATGTTGATTGGGTACCCAGGAGACCAGAAGATGAAATAAGTCTGGAGTTAGAACTTGATACATGCTTAGAAAGGTAGGAATGTAAAAGTCGATTATGAGATCTCTTAGGCTGACATGCTCTCCCTGCTTCTTCCCCGCCCCTCTCCACCCCCTCCCATCCCTTCTCTCTTCCATCCTGCCTCTTCTCCCTTCCCCTCGCCCACTCCCCCCTCCCCTCTCCCTGCTCCCTTTTCTTTCTCTTTCCCTTTCTCTTTCCTTAGTTTTCTTTTCTTTCTGTTCATATATAGGTAGTAGAGCCAGCTCATATTTTCTAGTTCTTTAAAAATCATAAGTATTTAGAATTCCACAGTTACAAGGAGAATTTTATGGTGGAGCCACAACACTCAGTTTTCATTTGGAAAATGTTAAATGTAGTGAACCTTGAGAGAGGTTTTTATTAGGTACTGCTTTTATTTTTAAAATAAGTTTCATTGTGTATTTGTAAGATATACAACATTATAGGATGCATAGAGATAGTAAAAAGGTTACTATATAGTGAAGCAAATTAACATATTCATCACCTTACATAGTCTCCCTTTTTTTTTTGTTGTGGCAAGAGCAGCTTAAATCTACTCATTTAGCATTAATCCCAAATACAGTACAATTTCATTACCTTTAGTCCTCATGTTGTACATTAAATCTTTAGACCTGTTCGTCCTACATCTCCTCCATTTCCTTCTTACCCCTAGTAACCACTGTTTTGTTCTCTGTCTCTGAATATTTGAAAATTTTTTTTAAAGATTCCACATATAAGTGAGATCATGCAATATATTTTTTTTTCTGTCTGTGGCTTATTTCACTTAGTACAGTGCCCTTCAGGCTCATCCATATTTGTGGCAAATAGTAAGATTGAGTTTTTTTTTAGGGCTCAATAATATTCATACACACACATACCCACCCCCCCCCCCCCCCCCCAGTTTATCTATTTGCCTGTCGACAGACGCTTAGGTTGTCTCCACATCTTATGAATAATGCTTCAGTGAACATGGAGTGCGGATATCTTTATAAGGGGGAGATTTCATTTCTTTTGGGTAAATGCCCAGAAGAGAGATTGCCGGGTCATATGGAAGTTCTATTTTTAATTTCTTTAGAAACCTCCATACTATTTTTCACAATGGCTGTATCAAACTACATTCCCACCAGCCGTATACAAGAGTTCCTTTTCTCCACTCTTTCCAACATTTGTTGTCTTTTTACTTTTTGATATAAGAGCCATCCTAATGGGTGTGTAGTGGTATCCCATAATGGCTTTGATTTGCATTTCCCTGATGAGTAATGATGTTGAGCACCTTTCATATGTCTATTGGCAGTTATGTTTTCTTTGGAAAAGTGTCTATTCAGGTCTTTTACCCATTTTAAAATCAGGTTATTTGTTTTTCTACTATTGAGTGTGTGAGTTCTTTATACATTTTGCATATTAACCCCTTATCAGAGGTAGTTTGCAAATATTCTCTTCCAATTCGTAGGCTGCCATTTCATTGGTTCTTTCTTTTGCTCTGCAGAAACCTTTTAGTTTGGTGTGGCCCCATAGGTTTATTTTTGCTTTTGTGGCCTGAGCTTTTGGTGTGTTATCCAAAAAAATCATTGCTGAGACCAATGTCCAGGAGTTTTTCCCCTGTATTCTCTTCTAGTTTTGTTGTTTCTTGTTTGTTAGTGCTTTTAAGAAGGAAGGAGGCCTCACCACAAACTTGATTATTAAAAGACATCTGCTACCTAAATAGATGCCACCCTTAATCTGTCCAAATCAAGTAAAATCTTATTAGTTATATGTGGGTAGAGGAAATATTGTAGGCTAATGAGCAGTGGCCGTCCCCAGCTATCTGGAAAACCTAGACTTGTAGCCTTGAAGGAGAGGGACCCGAACTATGAAGACATTTGTCACTGACCATGCTATATTGGGTGTGAACCTGGGAATGGTTATAGGAGGTGGCTTAGGGTAATATGTGCTGGCATCTTTAAGTATTTCAGGAAGAGGGATTTAGATCCAAGTGGTCACTCCTACTCCCATTGCAGACACAATTTGGCATTGTGTATAAAAGAAGAGTTTTTCTAATAGTGCTGTGTTAGGGTCTTGAATTCCAGTTGCTGAAGCCATTCAAACAGGCTCACTTCTCACTCACCTGGATTATTGTAATGGGAGTTCAAACTGGGTATTAGTGACCTTTGAGGTCTCTGCCTCCCAAAGAGACTATGAGTATGTGATTTTTCAGGGCAAAGTGTTCTCAGTAAATCAAGTCGTGGTTTGAAGTCTAGATCTGCTCCTTGTAAATTTTTTTTTTTCTTTTTAAAGAACTCAGTCTTGGGTGCTGTTTACTTTGTATTTAAGCCCGTGGTCCCCATGTGTATTGAATTGGCACAAACTAAACTTGTCTGCTCCTCTAGGTCTCTTCTCATAGTCTGAGTTCTTAAAATTAAGATCAGTTAAAAGCAGCACCTTGGCATTTTCCTTATTGGAGTTTGCCGTGTGTTTGCAAATCAAAATGGGAATTGATTCAGTCATTTGGGTTGTACAGGTTTTCATCTCTAGTCACTTAAGTGAAATCCATAAGGAAAGATGTCCATGCTTTACTTGCCATAGGGCTCACTCACCTCTTTCCTTAAATGCAAAACAAAAAGCACCTGCCAGTTTTAAGGGACTGAAAAGGTGTTTCATGATGGATGAAAATACATCTGAGAATAATAATCTAGTTATACCTAGACTGGTGAGGCATCATTATAGTATCTGGGGGGAAAAGCAGGGGGTGGAAGTGTGTATGTGGGGTCAGTCTTAACAAGGTAAGCTGAAATGAATGCTTTAGCCCTGCAGTACCAGAGGGCACCTGGATTAATGTTCTGGGCCCTAATTCAGCATCCTGTCTGTTAGACACTTGGCACTGATTTGCTCATCTCAGAACTGAAGTCTTAAGGACTAAGAGGAGAGAGGAACACATCATTTTCTCTGCCAGAGGAGGTACTTAAACTGGGAAAGGAGGAGGAGACCTTAACAAATCAAGCCTTGGCAAGGAAATCTGTCATGAATCAGCAATGACTTGGAAAGCCTCTTTCGCTGTATTTTACAAACCTAAGCATTTGTCGCTACTGACGTTTCTCTATTGCTTACCTTAAGGATCAGCTTTAGGTAGCACTATGAATGGAATGAATCCTTTTTTGTGTGTGCCCATTTTGACATTAGGTAATTAATTTACAACTAGCTCAATTAGAGTCCAGCCCATACAGTGTGTACGTGGCCTTTTAAAGAGCCTTTGTTTTGACTCTAATTGAACTGGTTGTAGCAGAGACAGCCAAACAATTTGCATTCATCTTTGGCAGAACACAAGGGCTCTCCCTTGGTATGGACAGCCCCATTTTCTATTTCTTCTACGAAGTCTGGCACTAAAGTGATGTGTGCTTATTTTATTTTTCTAATTTAAAAAAACTTTGAAAAGGACAAAAGCCATATAGGTTTATTGTAAAAAAATTGGAAGACATAGATAGATAAACAAGGAAGAAAATAAAGATCATACATTATCTTTTTTTCTTGAGACGGAGTCTCATTCTGTCTCCCAGGTTGGAGTGTAGTGGAGCAATCTCGGCTCACTGCAGCCTCCGCCTCCTGGATTCAAGCGATTCTCCTGCTGCAGCCTCCTGAGTGAGTAGCTGGGATTACAGGTGTGCACCGCTGCCACATGTGGTTAATTTTTGTATTTTTATTAGAGATGAGGTTTCAGCATGTTGGCCAGGCTGGTCTCGAACTCCTGACCTCAAGTGATCTGCCTGCCTTGGCCTCCCAGAGTGCTGGGATTATAGGTGTGAGCTGGCACCTGGCCTAGAGCACACATTAGCTTAATACCAAGAGAATACCATTTACAACTTAGTATTTTTCTTTCTGTACCTTTTCTGTATATGAGGGAATGCCTGCACCTGTGTATGTAAATGTTTTTATGTGTTGTTTTTACAAAATGGGAACACAGCATACAAACTGTTTTGTAGTATGCTTTTTTCCTACTTAATAAGTTGGAAGTGCCTTGTCATTTTATAAAATGTTTTCCTACAGCATTTTAAATGTCTGCATAATAGTCAATTGTGTGGATGTACCAAAACATATTTAACCAATCTGTTATTATTGGACACTTGAGCCCTTTCCGGGTTTTCGGTATTATAACTAGCATTGTGATATATATTCATGCTGCTAAATCTTTGTGAAGTCTTAATTATTTGCAACCAATAAATTTCTAGATACTGAATTACTTGGACAGGGGCATGCATGTTTTAACATTTTTTATGCATACTGCCAAATTGCAACAGTTTTCACTTTCAGTAACAGAATATGACAGCTTTATGTTTATTCTGGATATTCAGGAGTACAGTATAGAGAGTATTGACTCAGAAGCGGATTAAATCCTGATCAGTGATTTTGCTGTTGCCCCTGAAATTTACATCAGCCTTATAATCTTCTGTTCTCAGTATCAGGTGAAAGAAGCCAGTTTATATCATATAGTACAATATAGCTTTGCTTATTTTGACTAATATGAGTTGTTTACTTTTGAAAAGTTGTAGAATAAAAGCAAGTAGCTGCTGCTGTAAGACAAAAGTGCCTTTGTTTTTCCTAAGGCAGGACTCTGAAACAGTATTTTTCCTATGAATAAGGACCAACCTAAAGAAATAGTTGAAAATCAAAGCGATAAGTAGATAGTTTTGCCAAGTATATGAAAAAAAATTTGGATCTTCTTGAGGCAGTGAAACCCATGACTGGAGGAGCAAGATGAACGGTGGCATCCTGTACCAGGGGTGACCTTGGAGAGGCTGTTATACCTCGTGTACGCGGTCTATCATTGACTGAACATTTGTTATGCTGCTCATGATTGTATTTGCAGCATCTGAAAGTGCAGTAGGACAAATAGATGCTCATTGTTGACTGAATTAATAAATGAATAGAAAAGATACACAGGAGAGTGAGATTACAGAAAACTACCTTTCAGGTCATCTAAGACCCTCCCTCTAATTTTATTTTACTTTATTTTTTGAGACAGGTTCTTGCTCTGTCACTCAGACTGGAGTCCAGTGGCGCATTCACAGCTTACTGCAGCTTTGAACTCTTAGGCTGAAATGATCCTCCTGCTTCAGCCTCCCAAGTAGCTGGGACTACAAGGTCTTGCTTTGCTGCTCAGGCTGGTCTAAAACTCCTGGCCTCAGTCAGTCCTCCTGCCTCAGCCTTCCAAGTGCTGGGACCACAGGCATGAGCCACTGTGCTTTAGTCCATCCAATTTTCTAACTAAAGACATAGAAGTTCAAAAAGATGAAGTGACATCTTACTCAAGACTAAGTTAATGATCAGAGCAGAAGTTGTAGTTCTCTGTATCCCTGTATTTCTCAGATTCTCATAGTACTAGAATTGTGTTTTTCTCTTGATATGGTACTTTGTATGATTAAATTTTAAAATCAATAGTAAAATTTTAATTTCAAATGCAGTGTAGGCACAATTAACTCCTTTTTCTTCTCTGCTTGGAAATAGCCTCAGTTTTTGTTAAAATTCAACACACTCTTAAACTTGCATTTCTTTTTTCCTTTCTTTCTTTCTATAATATTTTTGCCTATCCTATTTCATTCACAGTGCAGGTTTTAATTTACTTCAAGCAGTATTGCCATCTGGATGTCAAAAGACATCGAATTGACCTCTTATCTGTAGATCCCGGTAAAGGTCTTACCTGCCTAGAAACAAAAGATTTAGTCAGGAATTGAGGTGGAGCAAAGCAAAGACTTCACCAGAGGCCAGGTGCTACCTATCTGCCCACTTGTTCTTTGATTGACAGTGGGGCACAGAGGTGCCTTGTGTTCATCTAGGAAGTAGCTTTTGCATGCAATGTTTGTTTGGAACTTTTCAGTTTGCTAGTACTGAATGATGTCTGCAGTAAAAGTTGGTTTAGGGTAAACCAGGAGAAAGGAGGAATTAAAGAGAAGTTTTAACATTTCTATATTTTTTTCTTCTGTGACTTTAGCCTTTCCCCCTTCTTAGTGAATTATTATAGAGTTGTATTAAAATGTAAGTTCTGGAAATTAGACACCATAGTATTTAGACCAGCATGGGATACTGTACTCTTAGGTTCCATAATATTTCATAGTACATCTCTTTATTGTATGTTAAATGATAGGGAAGTATAATAAAATGCACCTAGAGAGTACTTATCTATTTTATGTCCTGTAACATTCGGTACTTGATGCAAATGTAGCGGATCTTGATTCCAACAGGAGTAAAACTGGTTATAACTCACGAGAAAGGGGATAGGCTCATCTTGATGGAAAGTTCCCTGTTGGTGGCATAAGTTCAGCAAAACCATAGAATTTGAGACTCTAAGGGGCCTTTGTAACATCTACTCCAATCTTTTATTTTACAGATGGGGAAAGAATTAGCCAGGGGTTCAGCATCATTCAGCAGGTTAAAGACAGACCTGTGGGCAGAACCTAGAACTTAACGCTCTGCTGTGTCTTTTCATTTTCTTATCACAGTTGAGGCAGGTAGTCTACCCTGTCTTTAAAATACCATTTAATGTTTGTTGGCTTGAAACCTGTTGTGCCCAAGGGCACCTAACTCTTGCTCACTTTTCCTGGATGCCCAGGTCATTCTGTGCCTCTGAGGGTAGGTTTGGATATGGCTGAAATGAAAACTGTGTTGTGACAGTGCTTAGAGAATTGTCTCTGATGATAGGACTCTTTTAAGAAAGCAGTGAAAAGGCAGTAAGGAGACTGTTACTTCATAAAACAATTGGCTCTGGACTTGGAGAAGTCCCAGGTGGTGGATGGTTGCATCCCTTGGCAGCAGCTGTCTTTGCTGTCTCTTACAGTCTTAGAGATCTGGGAGTCTTTGGCTCTTAATCTTAACCTAGATTCACTGTATGATCTTGGTCAACCGCCTCACCTCTTGGGCTTCAGTTACCTTGTAGTAAGTTCAAGGGGAGTTAAAGTGGATGATTTCTATGGCAACTTGCAGGCCTTGAATTATTATTTTTATAGAAGTTTTTCCACATGATCAAGTAACCAAACATGTATTGCTGACAATCCATTTTATTACTGTTTTGATTGGTTTTCATGGGAATTTGGAAAATGTCTGCAGACTTTACTGTGATCAGGATGCTAGCAATTATTTACCGAGCACCCATCAGGTGTTCGGGGCTATAAAAGAAATAGTGTCTAGCTTCAGGGAGACAGAAAGACTTCTTTATCTCCCAAGCTGGGGATGGAGGGCATTCTTCTCTTCCACTGGATTTAAGCTCTGTGAGTACAGGGGCTTTGTCTCTCTTAAGTAGTGCAGAGTTCAGTAAACATTGGTTGCATTAATGAAAGAATGAATCCAGTTGTCAGTCTTGCTTATATTTACTGAAGATATCCCACTGAGGTTTATTGTTTTCTTCAACCTGTAAATGCTGCTAACTTGAATAAATTTCTCAGAAAGTATTCCTTACCTTCCATAGAAAAATGAGGCCAGGATGCTCTTAGGCTACAGGGAAAAACCATAAATATTCCTTTCCTTTCTTGAGATTCAATTTAATATTGGCATATTGAATGCCCTGAGATTATATGCCTTCAAATACTTTGGTTTAACCCAGCATTTCTGAAATTCACTTGACCTCAGAATATTGTTCATTCTACTCTCCCATGACACACTTGTTCATATCCCCCAGAACTTTGATTTGTAAAATAAAAAGGTTGATATAGGGAGCAATAATATGGAATAAATAGAAGCAGCAACATTAGTTAAGAATAATTAATTGAACACAACAGAGCATATACATTAAGTACTGTTCCTAGCAGCTCTGTGTGAAGCTGTGGTAGACTTGTAGATTTTTTTTCTTTTAAAAATGACTATATTAGAGATATAAGGTTGGGTGGTAGAGAGATTGAAGGAAGTTGCAAGTGACCTAATAGCTAATTTACAGTTATGGAAGTTGAATGGTAGCGTTTTAACTTGTGTCAAGGGCTGCCCTGTCAGGTACTGCAGGGGAATAATGATGAAAGGGAGTCTGTGTCTGCTCCTTCTGGAGCTGGCTGTCCGGTGGAGGAGACAGACATGTAAACAGAGCAATAAAGTACTCAAATGTGTAATGAACAGAAATAGGACACAGGAAGGAATGGTATTTTCCCCCGGTTTAGAACAGGGTTGCTGTTCATACAATAAGCCCAAACCACATAAGCTGGAGCCCCTCTAGATCCTCCAGACAAAATTCTACTCATACATCAAGATTCAAACAACTCGGCCTCTTTATGCTTTCGCCGATCCAGAATTAATTGCATCATCTGTATTGCCCGCAGAGCCTTGCTTACACCTCTGTCATAGGCCTTATCATAATCTGCTTTCTGTGTGAACTACTTGAGGGCAGGGTAGAGTTGTCTTTGTCCCTGTATCTCTGGGGCCTGCAGTTACAGCATGGGCTGCATATTCGCTGCTTTGTTTAGACTTGGAGCAAGGTATTGGGCTGTGAAAGCTACTCACTTTAAGTAAATTCAGTAAATAAAATTATGTTTTATGGAAGACAGATTGGACAGGTGGTGGTATTATTAACATTTTCTCTCAGAATGCTTAAATATGATTTACATTTCAAGATTTCAATTACATTTTTTAAGGAATTCAACAATTCTGCGTCATGAAGTATTCTTTCACACAAATGTTCCATAGTCATTAGTTTTTACAGAACCCTTTTCTTATATTATTATATACTATAAACACAAGTTCAGTTTGGCATTCTGTTCTCCACAAGTGATTGAGTTTGAAGCCCAAGGTCAGGGTATTGATTGATGACATTTCCCTTTAAAGTATTTGTATCCATTTGCCGTTTGGGGACAGTGATTCCCAGTATGGTGCAGGAAATAACTAAACTGGAAGTCAGCCTGACTCGGTTTTGTAGTTAATTTTCTTTGTGACCTTGGGCAAGTCACTTAACCTTCCAATAACTGAGGGAGTTGGCCCAGAACTAGCACAGTCTTCTAGTGCAGACATTCCACGATTCTCTAGGGAGGGTTCACTTCCATAGAGGTTTAAAAGTGGATACATTTTTAGGTTAAATGGCTTTGTTCATTTAGTTTTTTTCTCCTTAACCCATTTTGGAGCAGTAAGACTGTCATGGAGTAAAACCAAATTCCCTGGAACTCTCAGAAGGCTGCAGTTCTTATCCTATTTTTTTATTTTTAGGGGAAGGGAAACAAATGGCAACAAACAAGTTTATATCCATGAGTCAGGACAAATCCATCCCAGTTTTCTAACATACACAGTGTATATAAACATATTCCATGAAGCACTGCAGATTCTTAACTGAAAATGGAATATTTGCTTTGCCTACCATCCTAAATATAGGAAGAACTGTACTTTGATATATACTTTTTGAGTACTTTCAGCAAAAATTGATATCAGCAGTTGTCTTGGTTGGCAAGGACTTGTGTATAGGAACCTGGCTCCCAGCTTAGTGACGAATGTATTCTGTATCTTTGAATAAGTCATTGAACCTTTCTAGATGTCAGTGTCCTCAACTGTTAGATTTGATACTGTTCTGATTACCTACAGATCTGTGATTAGACATTTCCATGCATTTATTTCAGGCCACCTCCTGTTCTCTTCCTTGAGAGATTAACAAATATCCCCATCCCTTCCCTCACACAGTCTTGGGCAGTTATTAATTTGTGAGGGAAAAGGGGTATTTTAAAACACTTTAAATGATACATTCAAGAAAATTATCTCGTATTGGTTATTGATTGATATATCACAATAGTACCACAAACTTAGTGCCTTAAAATAATACAAATTTATTATCCCATGGTTTCTGTGAGTCAGGAGGAGTCTGGGCACTTGTTAGTTGGGTCCTTTGCAAGGCTGCAATCAAGATGTTGTCCCGGGCTGGGGTCTAACTTACACGCTTGACTGTGGAAGCATCAGTTACTGAGCTCACTTAGATTGTTGGTGGAACTTACTTCCTTGCAGCTAGAGGACTGAGGGACTTAATGTTTTTGCTGGCTAGGGGCTGCCCTCTGCTTCTTGAGGCCACCCACATATCTGTGTAATGTGTGCTTCTCTAACATGGCTGCTGGCCCCTCAGAGCCAGCAAGGGAGAGAACAAGGCAGGTGCTGCAGTGTTTTGGAATGTAATCACATAACCATGTACACGTAATCATGTATGTCTGTCATCTCTCTCTGTTCTGGTTAAAAGCAAGTCACAGGTCCCTCCCACACTCAAGGTGAGATGATCACACAAGGGCATTGACAACCAGGAGGCAAGGGTCATGGGGGCCGCCTGAAGCGTCTGTCAGCCACACCATATTTCAGTTTTTTTTTTTCCTATATCTTCCTTTGGATCTGTGAATAAATATCTCACTTTATACTAAAGCCACAATAAACACTGATTGACAGAAAGTCTTTGTGCTCAATTAAAACTTCTTAGCTCCACAGAGTATTTGTACCATGCCATTGTTTTATTGAGTCCCCAGATACTGATGAAGGCAGGGTTTGAGTTTGAGGGCTATTCATTCTCCTGCCCGCCCCGCCTAGCACAGCACTGCCAGTGTTAGGTGCTCATTAAGCGTTTGTGGAAGGATTGTGACTGTTGTTCCAATTGTAGCATTGAGTAAATTTGAAGAAGCTCCCTGATATTGAGTGAATTGTATCCTTCACCCCGCAAATTCATATGTTGAAGCTCTAACCTCCAATGCACTGGTAGTCCCAGCTACCAGAGAGGCTGAGGTGTGAAGATTGCTTGAAGCCCTGGAGTTGAGGCTACAGTGAGCCTTGATTGTGCCACTGCACTCAACCTGGGCTAACAGAGTGAGACCCTGTCTGTAAATAAATATGTGTCTATATACATACATAAGGTTCACAATTCAATTATAAAAAGAGAAAGTGGCCATCTATAAGCCAGGAAGAGAGCCCCCACCAGAACCCCAATCTTGGACTTCCAGCCTCCAGAACTGTGAGAAAGTCAGTTTCCCCTGGTTAAGTCACCCAGTCTTTGGTATTTTGTTATGGTGGCCTGAACTAAGACAGGCCCTATGTTCTCTTTGTAGCAAGAGGCAGGAAGCTAAGCACAAAGGTTGCCAGATAGCAGGGACGGGCTGGCTGTTAGTGAGCCAAGGCCAGTGGCATTTAATTGCAGTCATTCCTGTTCTTTGCTGAGCTTTCGTCATAACTATTTGTAGAGGACCCCTAGACTTTTTTTTTTTCCGGGACAAAAATGATCCAAAACATACTGTCTTCAGTTTTTGAGCATTGGACTACCAAACAGGAACATTTAAGGAAAACAAAATGTTACTGTTGTAAAGCCTTGATGGCAGGAAGTTATGTAGTGAATTCTGAATTTCTTCTTCCTGAGTCTTGTCTTAAAAAAAAAAAAAAAAGTTTCGAAGTTTTTGTTTGTTCATCATTCATTAATAAGTCAAGATGTAGAGGGCTCAGTAGCCTTCCCCTAGTTTTCTACCTTTCTGACTTTGGTAAACTTGCTTTATTTCTCCAGTTTCCCTAATTGTAATATTAACATCTAGCTAAAAAGAATACAATGGTTATGTAAACCTCCTAGCACTTAATAGGCACTCAAGACAATATGACTTAACTGTATAAGAATGACTAATGTGCTATGTTTATTTATTTGGCTTTATTCATCTTGCCAGGAATGGTGTAGTATATATTAAAGATCTCTGAGTAAGAGAGGTTTGGGATGGGAAAAGGAACCAAGAAAATCTCACCATCTTTCTTCTGCTTGACAGCAAGTCTTGAATTCTGTTTTATTTTTCTTAAGACACAGGGTCTTGCTCTGTGCCCACACTGGAGTGCAGTGGTGCTATTATTATAGCTCACTGCGGCCTCAAACTCCTGGGCTCAAGTGATCCTCCTGCCTCAGCTACCTGAGTAGCTGAGGCTACTGGTGCCTACCACCACACCCAGCTAATTTTTTTTTTTTTTTTGGTAGAGATGAGGTCTTGCAGTGTTTCCCTGGCTGGTGTCAAACTTCTGACCTCAAGTGATCCTTCCGACTTGGCCTCCAAAAATACTGAGATTACAGGCATGAACCACTGTGCCTGGCAGAATCTTGAATTCTTCAACAGGACTTTTGAATATTTTTAAGCCACATAAAATTTCCTTTTTAAAATTGCAATCAAAATTGTCAAGTAAAGTGGGTCATTTTTTGACCTGGTGCTTAATTGTACTTTAGAAGCAAATGCATATCTGTAAGTAAGGGGAGGACTCACAAGTGATTCAGAAGGAGGATTGTAAAAGAGTTTGGGAAGTCCATCCCTTTTGTTTTTCAGGTTGGGAGGCTGAGGGCACTGTGCAGTGATATATAGTCATGTAGAGGAGAGGAAACAGGACTCATAAATCTTACCTTTTATACAAAGTCAGTGTTTTCAGTAATTTTGTTGAAAACAAACGTCAAACAAATTTAGACCTGTAAAATCCATTGAACTGGCGGGGGTCAGCCTGACCTAGCAGGACATGTGGCATCTCTGTTTTGTGATGCTGTATCTGCTTTGGGAGTCCTAGTGCCCAAACCCTTCAGTGTTGAAAACTTAGCTGCTGAGTTTAAGGTGGTTTCTGTGGGGTTATGGGCTGGGGGGAGGGGGTTTGGAGGAAGGGAGGAGCGGAAAAAGAGACTTCCAGTCTGGAGCTCCTGCTGTTACCTTAGGGGATTTAGGGCCTATAAAAAACACATTTAGATCTCTGAATGGCAACAGATAAATACCAATGACCCTTAATTGAAAAGGAGGAGACCCAATGGACTAGAGGTCAGGACTTTACAGTGATGACTAGTGGCCTGGGGGTGTCAGCTGAAATGGTCTGGATTTTTTTTGTTTTTTTTTTCTCCTCCTTCCCCTACCTCCTTCCTGGGCTTAGAAATCCTGGAAGGAAGAAGGAGGGACCATCAGTTGAACTAAGAGATATGTTGTTTATACTGTCCTTGTGGTTGTCCCTGGGTGGTCTGAAATTTGGGAGGCGGGGTGGGAGGGGGGGGGCGGGGAAGGCCCCCCAAGCCTTTTTTAAACTAGTATATTACAACCTGACTGCTACCTGCAGTTTCCCAATTACCCAATTATAACACAAATTTGCACATTTTTTAAAAAGTAGGCTGCTACTATTTCTCCTTAATACAAGGATTTTAGTCACTGTACATCTTGTGTCTTTAAATAATGTATTAGGAACATTTTCAAGTCTGTAAGTGCTTTTTTAATGAGAGTGTGAAGATTTTAATGGGACTAGATTGCTTTTCATGACATTTCAGAGTGACTTAATTGTAACAATGTTGAGAGGCCGTATTTTAAAGTTTGCTAAGTATGTCTATGTGGATTATAGTCAGACGCTTAAAAGGACGGATGGTTGGATAGTGGAATCAGATAGCTTTTCCTTACTACTTTCCTCCAAATATTAGCTCTTTGCAAATATGGTTACACCAAACCAGCCACAGGTCAGGATTCTCTTAAACCTTTTAATTTTCAAATAGGAACAGAGGCTAATAACAGACTAATGTGGGTAATTTTAGAGACAATTTGTTTAAAACTTAGTTGGACAGCAATGTTCGTCCTAAGGCCTCTCCTCTCTCCTTTTGCAGACCCAGGAGGCCAGGCTGTCTTTGTATATACTTTCTGTTAGTCCCTGAACTCTCTTCCCTGTTTGCTTTAAAAACACAGTGACCTTGGCCGGGTGCGGTGGCTCAAGCCTGTAATTCCAACACTTTGGGAGGCCGAGGCAGGCCGATCACGAGGTCAGGAGGTGGAGACCATCCTGGCTAACACGGTGAAACCCCGTCTCTACTGAAAAAATACAAAAAGCCGCGCGTGGTGGCGGACGCTTGTAGGCCCAGCTACTCGGGAGGCTGAGGTAGGAGAATGGCGTGAACCCGGGAGGCGGGGCTTGCAGTGAGCTGAGATCACGCCACTGCACTCCAGCCTGGACGACAGAGCGAGACTCCGTCTCCAATAAAACAAAACCAAAAAGCAAAACATATTTTTTCAGGTATTTGAGTTAATGTTTCTAAAGCATTATCACTCCCCAGATAACAGTTTACCGTTTTAATGATTGAAGTTTCAGACTCAATTTTTTTCTTATCTCCAAAACAAGAAGGTTATTCAGAGGTCTTTTCCTATACAAACGTTATTAGGATTCTAGAATCTGTGGCAGACTTCTCAAAATTAGATCAAATGGTCAGACACTTTCACTTTTTTTTTTTTTTTTTTTTTTTTTAAATGGTCTTGCTCTGTCACCCAGGCTGGAGTGCAATGGCATAATCATTGCCCACTGTAGCGTCAACTTCCTGGGGCTGAGCGATCCGCCCACCTCAGCCTCCCAAGTAGCTGGGACTGCAGGCGTGCACCAGCAAACCTGGCTGATTTTAAAATTTTTTTCTAGAGATGAGGTCTCACTATATTGCCTAGGCTGGTCTTGAACGCCTGGGCTCAAATGATCCTCCTGCCTCAGCTTCCTCTAAGTGCGGGGATTACAGGCGTGAACCACCACGCCCAGCATCATCAGTGTCACTCTTAATAGAAGGTTGTATTAGTTTCTTAGGCTGCCATAACACTATCACAAACTGAGTGGCTTAAAACAGCAGAAATAGTCTCATAGTTTTGGAGGCTAGGAAATGTTAAATTAAGGTGTTGGCAGGACCATGTTCCTTCTTAAGCCTGTAGAGGAATCTTTATTTGCCTCTTACTAGCTTCTGGTGGTTTATTGACAGTCTTTGGCATTCCTTGACTTGCAGCTGCATAATTTCAATCTTTGCCTTTGTTGTCTCTTAGTGTTCTCCTTGTGTCTTTACATGGCCATCTTGTGGTAAGGACACCTACCCTAATCCACCCTAATCCAGTATGCCCTTGTTTTAACATTTGTGTCTGAAAGAACCTTATTTCTAAATAAGGTCACATTGTGAGATACTGAGGTTTAGGGCTTTCACATATATTTCTGAGGGGACACAATTAAACCTATGATAGAGTTCTACTTTGAAAAGTATGTAGGAGATTCTGATGCAGCCTGCATGGGTTCCCAAAGCGTGATTCCTGACCTGTCTGTACATAATTCATCAAGAGCACTCACAAACTTATAAGACATATATGTATAATGATATATAAATATGAATGAGACACAGAAGAAAAATAAACCCAAAACTCACGTACTCATCACACTACCTAAGAAGTAAAACATTACCAATACCTTTAAAGGCTCTGGAAAGCCTGGGGTGCTTGTTTAAAACATATGTTCTTCTCTGAGGGGTTAGGTCAGGGAGGTTTGGAGCAACAATGTGTATAGAATTCAGTAACTTAAAAAAAAAAAAAAACTCCATGTGCATTTTAAAGTTGGTCTTGAAAATTTTACTTTGGAGTTGTTTGGTATTTTTTTTTTTCTATTACCGAATAGAAAACGTGCAAGAAAAGATGTAGTAACTTTTTTTCGTAGTGTGGTAGAACAGTCTTCAGTTCCTCTTCTTTTTGTGAAGTTTCCTGAAAAATCTCACCTGTACTTGGTATAATTTCCCAAATTAGTTTCGATCTCTGACCCGGAGAGGCTTAAGAGTGATGCACAGTCATGCAAGGGGAGGATGTGTATGTGTGAAGGGACTTGTTATTGATTACACATCTTACATTCTTGCCTTTCTTGTGGGATTTTGTGAAGATTAATATCTGCCAGATAGGTTTAAGTTTGCAAAATGCCTTGAGTTCCTTGGGGGAAACTGTTACATAAATGTAAATAAATTATGCAGCACCTGAATTTGGTTGTTCATCATTTTTTATAGTGTGTTTTAATTAAGAACTTAGCGCTATTTAAGTTGGATGGCTGGGGAGAGGGTTTAATCACTCAAAGATGGTTAAATAAGTGGGTAGGAGCAACATTTAGTCTGGAACCCACGGAGGAATAAATGAACAAGACTGGAGACCAGTCATTTTCCATGGCATTTGCTGAGCGGAGCTGTGGATTAATGTCTCTTCTTGTACGTGTGTACATGGTGCTGTTAGAAAATCAGCCAGTTTTTCACTACACTTTGTCTCCCACCTGCAGATACCTTGGACCTCTCTGGTTCCTTGGACCTCTCTGGTTTTGCTGAGTGAGCTGGAAACCCTAACAATGACCAAAACAAAGCAAAAAACGGAGTTTGTCTTACTGTCTAGGTTCTTGGGGAGCAAGAGGCATCCAACAAACTGCATTGACTTTTGGTACACTGTGCTTCTGTAGTCCAATGAGCAACCTCCTTTTGCCTGTTACGTACAGCTTTGTGTTTCAGTGGATGATACTGTTCCATAACTCTGAAAAAGAGTGGAGATAGGAAACAGTTGCCAACAACCCATGGTCCAGTTGTGTCTCCTTTGTTTGCTGCTTTGTCAAGAGTCTTACTGTATGCTTTTTTTTTTTTTTTTTTTGCCTTTGGCCCTGTGAAGAGAGTCACCTCATCCTCCTTTCTGTGACCAACTCCAAATCAGAGACTTAAAACCTTTCTCATTCATTCCTGTGTATCTGTTGAACACTTACTAGTTGCTAAGTAGTGGACACATGTGAATTATGTCTTGATGCCATAGGGCAGTCTAGTGGAGGATACAAACATTTAAAAAAAAAAAAAAAAAGCTAAATCTAGCAAATAGCTATAATTAGAAAGGGGTATAGAGAATAACCATAGACTCTTTCAGAGCATATAACGAGGAGAATCTAACCTAGTCTTGGAGTCTTGGATTCTGGCGAATTGCTGCTGAAGAGTGACTCTCAGCAAAATCTGGAAGGATCACTGGGAAGGAATTAGCAAGGAAGGAGGAAGAAAAGAGAACAGTGCCTTCTAAGAAGTATACTATGAAGTCATTTTTTTCCTGTTCTTTTCTCTGCCCTTTTCCTTCCCTGTACAGTTTCGTGCAGTAGCACAGTTTTAGCCATCCAAACTGGGCCGGTTGTTTTGTTACACTGTGGATGGTTGGAGATTGAGAGCTATGGGAATGGATAGGAGTTAAAAACTGGATATAAATTAGGTGACAAGAGATGGCAAAATCATTTATTGGGATGATTAACTTATTAAATTGGGCTCTTCCCATGCTCTTTTTCTAAAATTGTGCTCTGATGGCCATTTTAGAAGCCTGGTATTACCCACAGACTGGAGTATGTCCCAAGTAGGTTAAGAGCCTGGGAAAGATGCTTGCTGAGGGAGGTCCTTCTTTGTACTCTTTCTATCAATAAGAAATAATAAAGAGTTAAAAGCATCGTTATGTTTTAGATATACTTTCTCAAACTGCTGCCATCAGAATTGCCAGGAGCCTGTTAAAAATGCACTTTCTGTAGCCTTCCTATCCCAGGCCTTCTGAATTAGAATCTAGCAGTAGGATTCCTGGCCACTGTAAAGTACTGTATTGAGAACCACTGCCATGAAGGCGTGGATTACCAGTGGGTCATTCAGAGGAGAACTTTCATCATTTTAGCCCCGTGGGCCCCTGCCTGATTTCCTACCATCTCTCACTACCAGGACCAGCTATGTAATTTGTGAGGCCCCTTATTTAAAAAGAAATATTAGGAATTTCAAGACAGTGATGGCAGAGCATTAAACCAAGTATGGGGCCCTTTCTGGATGTAGGGCCCTCTGGGATTGCACAGGTTGCAAACCCGTTAAGATGTTCTTGCTCACCATTCCTATTTGCCTTTTTAAAATGCTCTGGTAGTAATGAACTGCTTATTGCTCCCTGTGCATGATATGCATGATACTGTTTTTTGCCTTTGTCCCTTGAGTCTCACTGTGTAGCATGCTGTGTTTCATCTCTTCTCTGTCACCTGCGTTTACCTCAATTTCTGCACATACTGCGTTAGAATCCTGTGCAAGTCGCCAGTGCTGTGCTGTGTGCTTTGAGGGCCCAGATCTGCTCTTCTTCATCTTTATATTCCCTGCCTTTAGCTGAGGCTCTGCCTTGGTCTTGTATTAAGTGTGCTGAATAGGATACTTTTTTAACCTGAATCTTTTCTTAAAACCTAATTAGGTTATAGGCCACTGGGAATGCAGATTTGGTTCAGAGTGCGGAGTTGGAGGCTGTGTTGCCCTAGTAGTGTTGTGAGGACTGCTTGGGCATGACTGGTCTGAGACAGTGTGAGGAATGGGGTGTGAAACAAACTTACGACATCTCTGGCAAGTTGTGCATACTCTGCTGTGGACACCTTTGATAGCTGCTACCCTCCCTCTGATAACCAGTGTTTTTTTTTCTGGATCTCTCATTGAACTCTGAGTCTCTGGGAACAGCAGATTTTTCTGAGCCACAGGTTCAGATGTGTTACCAGAACCTGAGGAAATGTTTCTTGCACTCGGAAGGTGGCCATTTTACTCCATGGCTAGTATTTGGGACTAGTCATTCCTGGATTGTTTGAACTAGCGTGTTCTGGGGAGTTCCCCAAAGCTGGAAGCACTTGTTAAATGAGATTATGGCTCTGTGGGGTGAGAAATAGACCTACCTGCTATACTTAAAAGAACTGACTGTGTTTCTGCCTTCAAATAATTGGAGGTAGTTATGAATTTGGGTGAAACCTCTTCAGCTCATGATAGACCAGCAACTAGAGATTCAGAGAAGTTACACAGAATATTCAAGGTTGATTCAGATAGTGGCTGAATTGGGACTAGAATCCATGGTTTCTGTTCCCTGGATTTTGAGTAAGATCACTAATCAACATGTGAAATCTTCCTTGTGTCATTTAATTAGAATTTAAGTGTCAAATGGATGGTAAAATTATTTCTTAGCCTATGTAGATCATAAAAATTAGCAAATCAAGGCAGCAGAAGACACCTACACATATTTGTAGCCAGGTCTTCACTAATTTCTGGATAAAGGTTAATATATATTTGATCTACAGGGTGTGATTTGAATGTAAGTTTTTTCTTTATTTTTTAGATTATTCAAAGTTCCCACTGACAATGCAGGGAGACAGCCTTGATTAGATTAGGCCAGATTAGATTAAATCGAATGGTTAAAGCCTTTGGAGCCTCCAGCTTGTAGGAGACACCATAATGGCCTTCATAGCGTCCCTAAATCCTATTAGGTAAGTTAATCTTATTGAAGATTTCAGGTCTGCATAAAGCAGCGTTGCTCTTATATTCTCTATGGTGGGCTCTGCTTGTTAAGGTGAGCAGGCTTTTTAACTCTCCTGGAATAAGTTGGTTTTATTGGTTTGGGGCAAGTTAATCTAAATAACTTGAAAGTAGACACCTGTGCCTGTTACAGAGGACATTCCATGTAGCAAAATAGGCTGTCTCCTGGCTGCCCCTTTGCTTGGTGGCTGTTAGTGCCTGTGACAGGGGTTTTTTTCTTTGCCCTGATTTGGGGAACGAGAGTCAGGTGAGATGTGTAATAATGTGCGGAGACAGTAGTATGGTTACGACACTGAGGCAATACTAGGTACTGAGAATAAAATAAAGCACTTTGGAACTTAGGAGCTGGAAGCATTCTTAGCTGTCATTTTTTGAGTGTTTATAGTTTTATTATAGGTGCTACTTGGCTCTTGCCTGTTTCTACAGGTGCAGTGACCATTTTTCTGAAGCAAAATATTCTTCTTGTCACAGGCTTTTCCTCAATTTGTGAATTTATGGACCTGCAAAGTTTTACAAAGACATGAATTATGTCAAATTTTATAATGTCTTTTGAAAATAAAAAATAAAAGGGGAAAAGTGCAAGAAATTTAGACCATGTAGGTCTGAAAGTATGCTTACTACATCCATAGTGGGGGCTGGAGGAACTGAGAAAAGAGTAATGGTAAATTTACTTTTTTAGATCTTTGCCAAAGGTAGTTTTGTTACATATAAACAACTTCAAGACCCACAAGTGACTATTACACACTGGATTGGCCTTCAGAGATACTGGGATTTTCTTTCCAAGTATCTTAAAAATAAGATTCGTCGTGCTTTAGCTAGGAGGCTGGGTGCCCGCTATTAAGATCCTGTGAGTTAATTGGTTTGGTTCACAAACAAAATAACTCATCTTACAGTGCATCTGGCTGTTTTGTGGCTGTGAGAAGGTTCCTGCATTGAAGGGATTGAAGTGACACTCTCACCACTCTGACCTTGGGATTTCAGTGCTGTTGTGGAGTGGGGACTTCCTTCTTCATGTGGACTTGCTGGCTCTTCATTTATTAGATGGCTCTTCCCACCTGGGCTCTGCCTGTTACTCTTCTGAGGCCAAGAAGTGAGTTAGGTTCCTTATTTAACTTTTCTAATGGGGCAGCTCTGCATCTGTGTCCTGACCCCAAAGACTAAAGAGAAATTTCAGGTGGTGGGCCAGATTATGGAGCCTGAAGAACAGTTTTATGATTGATTTAATGGTTTTGATGTGCTTTTAGGAAGAAAAGTGCAACTAGCCCACTGGATAAAGATAGTATCTCTCTCCAGCACTCCCCTGTATCAAGTGTACAGTGTTCTCTTCCTGTATAGCACTTGTACTTTCAAGAGCTAGGGTCATTGAGAGAACACTTTTCACTCTTGAATTTCAGAGCGTAGCAGAGTACACACACCTGAAGCAAGAAATGTAATTTTCTCTAAGCGTACTAAGAATTACTTTAATTCTCTGTATGTGTACGTGTGTGCCCACATAATGGTGGTGGGTTTTTAAATTTTTTTTTTTCATGCTTCTTGAGGAGGAATAGCCCCTTTTTTGCATTTATTGATTCATGATTGCCTACTTTTCAGGGTTACCTTTGTTAGGAAGCAGCTGCTGGAAGAATGTGTGCTCATTTTGTACTTACGACCTTTACTTCTGTGTTCTCTCTGACCTGAGGCTCTGCCTGCCTGCCACCTCCTCTGCATCAGCCCAGCTTTGTTCTTCTGGTCCTGTTGTTTCCACTCTATGAAGAGACCTCCTTACTTCTCTCTGTCTCTACTTAGTATACGTTTCTGCTGAGTCTGTTCCAGATGGGCAGAGGTTGGGGAGGGAATTTGAATGAGGAGAAAAATTGGATTGGTTAGGGGAAATTTATAAAACTTCTGTATTCTGTGCTAATAGTCCTCAGATGCTTTGGAATCATGAGATGGGACGTTGTTCTGGCGACCTTTGAGAGCTGCTCTTAACCAGCCAGTAGACAGCTATGCCTGCTTTTTCCTCCTGTCACCATCTCTGCTCTTCCTGCCCAATTTGCCAGGAAGAGTCCACCAATTCTGCATAAGCCCACTTTTTATTCTCTCTTTTGAAGTCATCTTGATTCACTTCCTACACCAGCAGCCCCCAGTCTTGCTTGGTCTAGCTCCTAATCTTCTTGTTCCCTTTGGGACAGAGGAGACGCTGTTTTCCTTAACATGCTTTGCTGACATCCCCAAGGGGAAGGAGGGCACAGGCCCTTCCATTTCCTGCCCCAGACCTTCACAGGGAGCAGTAATAATGCCTAAACCTTATTGAGTACTTAACATGTGCCCAGCACTGTGACAAACACTTCACATAGATTATCTCTTAAAATATTCAAGCCAGCCCAGTAAAGTTTATGCACTGTCATTGTCTGTCTTCAATTTACAGATGAGGAAGTTGATGCTCAGGGAGGTTCAATAACATGGCATTATGTACACAGCTGGAATGAGTGATGCAATCAAGATTCAAACCAGGCAGCCCAGTTCCAGGGCTCATGTTCAACTACTCAGGGAAAGGTTTTCGAGGTCACTGCCAGGATAGCTGGACTTATGACAGCTTTCCTGTCTGAAATATCTACCCTTTTACATGAACCTAAGCACTTACTGTCTTTATATTTTCAATTAACTTACCAAATGGGATGTTCTGGGTGGTCTTTCATGATGGCGACTGTGTGTTTTAAAGAACCAGAAAGAAAAATGTTTAGAGGTGGGCTTCTTTAGCTGTAGTCCCCCTTGACTGTGTGGTCAAATAATAGGGCTCCCGACAAGGAAATGAGGCCGTAAGTGCTCTTGCTTTATGTAAAGATTAATTGGTAGAGGTTGTGTTTCTGTGGTTAATTTGTGTTCCTGTCTTAGCAATACGTGAGTATCCACAGGCAGCAAGTGTGTCGCACAGCAGCCCCGTAAAACCAGGCGCTCTTCAGTACCAGCATCAGTTGATGCACCTGAATAACAATAGGGAAGCTTGTTGACCATTTGGCACTTCACAGCCTAGTAATTAGAAACTGTAAAACAATAATACAGACATGAAGCAAATCCTCCAGTTAATGAAAAAATCTACAATCCTGCATTGTGGCTGAGTGCAAAATCACAACCGGCCGCTTTTACAGCAAAGCAAACACTTCAGGATTTTGGCAGCTGTTTTGTAGATATAAAAAGCTCTAGGCTGTGTATTAATTTGGGGCCTGTCATAGTATTTTAAAACCAAAAACAATTACCTGACTTTCTAGTTGTTATTTTTTTTCTTTGTTTTGTTTTGTTTTAAATTTACTGCAGTGGTTCTCAAATTATGGTCCCCAGTCCAGAAGTGTCAGCGTCATCTGGGAACTGGTTAGAATTGCAGATTGGTGGGGCCCACCCAAGACCTACTGAACCAGAAATTCTGGGAGTGCGGGGCACAGTAATTTGTTTTTACAAGTCCTCCAGGTGATTCTGATGGACTCTAAAGTTTGAGAACACTGGAGGTGTGGGAAGGGTACTTTGGGGGAAGGGAAGTGGAGTCTCCTCTTGGCCCCACCCAAAGATGAGCTTCTTTGTCTAGGGGTGGGACAGTTGGCTTTGACATGTGATATTGAGAATATATGAAGGCTCCCTACTGTGTCAGGAAGTTGGGGGAGTGTCTCGGGGAGGGCTGTGCCTTCCTGGGGACCTGCTTAGGAGAAGGGGCTTGGGCAGTAGCTTATTACTGGCCTTTAAGGAACAGTTTCAATGTTTCAGTCACCTTCTAGGCTGTTGTACTAGTGCAGTCAGCCCTGCTAGGCCCACGAGTTGTATGGGGCAGAGGAGAAGAGGCATGGGGACAGAAACCTTATATCCCAGGCAAAGCCTTAGCAACGCTGCTGATGTCATATGCTCATCGTTGTCAAGAATTGAAAATTAAGATAGTGATGAGGTGGCGGCAGGACAAATTTCTTTTCACTGTATGTCCCCTTTCTCTTCTGGATCTTATTTCCCTGCCTCCAGCTATCTTGGCAGGTGGGATTATTTAATAATTTTCTTGGGGCTTCTTGGCAAATGGCCCCTCTGCTCCTTCCCCAATGTGTGGTGACCGCAACAGTGACATAGCTTCATTTCACAGCCATTAGAAATCCTGACACAGCTGACCACTAGATCTCCTGGAAAGGCCTCTTGGGAAATATAAGCTTGCCACCAAAGTGAAATGAATTCTTGAGTGGTGTTACCACAAAGGCTTAGGTTCCTGATGTTCCTTGGAGTGCTAGGTTAACAGTCTCTCTATTGGGGGAAAACCTGATACAAATGGAAACACCCATCCCTGTGGTTTCTTGGTTTTTATCCAGATTTGTTAATTTTGCTCATATTTTAAAATTGTTTAATTTGCTTTTTTTTTCCCTCTTTCAGACTATTGGGTTTTATCATTCTTTTTATTTTACAAAAAAGAACATAGGGCATGTTGGCCAGATAATGAATCCTGTTTTTTGATTTAATCACCCAACATAGCATGGGGATAAAAAGGTGAATGAGATGTAGCCCTGCTCCTCCCTGACCTTGAGGAGACTGGCTTCTGGGGGAAGAAAATGACCAAGAAAAGAACCATCCAGATCTTGGGTTCACTTTATTCTCTCTGTATTTTCAAGTGGGGGAACTTACTTGAATTTGTGAATTTGATGTTGGATTACAAGCCCAACATGTGGCTTATGTGGACATATGTAGTTATTTTGGATTTTGTTTTAAGGTGTCTGTGTCTTGTTGGCTCTTAGGAGGTGGTAGTTGCTGATTCTCCTTTCGTGTGACATTCAGGGCTCATGGAGAAGTCAAAGGCTCACACTGGTGTTCACCTTCCTGGACTTCAGGAAAGATAGTCCTTTTGCCAGATGAATGGGAGGATCTAAGTCTGTCAGATTTCCATGAGTCGTGCAGCCTTTCTGGATTGGGACAGGAAGACTGACCCACTGTCCTTCCCAGCCTGCCTGCCCTTCATCTTGCTTTAATTAAATACACAGCTGATGATGTCAGCTTGGCTCCCGGCTCCTTCAGCTTTCCCCTCAGAACAAAACATCCGGGCAGACAGTTGTGACAATTAAGTCTCAAGACCCAAGCTTAGTTTGTTCTGAGGTAATTAAGATAAATCTGCCTGAGCATCTCCAAATGCAGATAAAACCTAGTGCTGATTAGAGGTGACCCTCTAATAAACCGGATTTGATTAGGCAGAACCAGCGAGGTGCAGGCAAATATTTGAGACTCTGGCCAAGCTGATATTCCATTGACCTTTCACTTGGGGGAAAAAACCTGTTTGATTTTTTTTTCCTATCCCAGAGTACTTGAAAGACAGCTAAAGGACTAGGGTGAAAAAAACAGGTGAGACCTGTGGACTTGCCTTTAAGAGTCGCAGTCAGCTACCAACTGGGTTGTGCTTGCTTCCTGGCAGATCAATGGAGAATGGATTTTGCCGGAGGTCCTGGCCTGGTATGATAATTAAAAAGGATGTTTTAGAACACACCCAGGCGCGTTCTGATAAAACCTTAGCAGATGTGGGTGGTGAAGAATTTTTGTTTTTAAGTCAAACTTTGTTTGTAAAGGTAACTTCTAACAATTTGTTATAGAAAAGTCGAACTAGAATTGCATTAGTTTGTCTATATCAAGGCCTCATTAGAAATTAAGGATAAATTTCCTTAATTGCTCCATCTCTGACTCCTATAACAGTGGGCATACTTCTTAGCATTTATCACACTGTTCTGTAATTGTTGGTTTATGTTTCCTTTTGTCTTAAAAAGCAGGGAAATTGTATAATTATTCTTGATGTTGCTCAAATGCTTAGCACATGGGCCAGATACAGGGCGTGGCAAACTTTAGTCCACAGGCCAAACCAGGCTGCTACCTGTTTTTATGTGGTCATGAGCTAAGAACAGTTTTTAACCTTTTTAAGTGACTGAAAACAAATAAAAGGAAATATATTTCATGCCACGTGAAAATTATGTGAAATTTGAAATTCAGTGTTCATAAAGTTTTATTGGAATACAGCCATGCTCATTCATTTACGTTACTGCCTTTGGCATTTTGCACTACAACAGCAGAATTGAGTAGTTGCAGCAGAGACCATATGGCCTGAGTAGCCTAAAATATTTGCTATCTAGCACTTCACAGAAGTAGTTTTCTGACCCCTTTCCTATTATATAGAAGGCATATAGTGTAAATGCTTATTGTTGGAATTATTTCAAATATAAATCTGAGTTTACAAATAGAGTTATTCTGATTATTCTGATCCTAAAAGTGTTCAGTGAATGTTAGATGAATGACTGATCGATCTATTTCTCTTGTTATTCATTTGTAACCTTAGGTTTAGGTTTTAGAGGTAGTGATTCATTTATCACAGCTGGACAATTATATACTATTTCTCTTCTGAGAAACTTAAATATAAAGAGTTAATCCTTATTACTTTTCTAGGTTCTGAACTTACTATATGGGATGCAGAGACACCAAGAGGCACAGAGAGGTTAAACTGACCAAGACACACAGTAAAGAAATGACATGACTCTTCATGTCTTCATCTCTTTCTTTCTTTGCTGAGGCCATTCTTTGTGATGAAAGACAAGTCAAATAAACCTAGAGAAATTCTTGAGCATACTACTGTCTGGTACTATATAATGTATTATTTCTTATAGACATCATTATCTTTGTAGGCTCTTCAGTTCATTACCAGGGAAATTCATTTAAAAAAATAATAAATCTGTGGTTTAAAAAGTAAATACTGCCGAGAATGATAGCAATTACCAAATCTAAACAGTGTGGCCTTTGGGAACCACTGTGAAATTGTTTAGTGAATTAAATTATTATGCTTTTGCTATTCACATATCCACTTCCATTGACTGTTAAGGAATATGCTTCTTCAAGGAGGACAGATGAGGTATAGGTAAAGTTTATTTTTAAGATACTTAGGTAAAACAAAACAAACCAGCAACTGGCAGATGTTTGGTGACCTTGAAATGTGGCTTTTGTTTTGAGACAGTGTCTTTAAAATGACCAGTGCCACAATTGTAAAGCAGGGGAGTTGGAGGGCATTGGAGCATTCAGGAAGAAAATGAGAAATCAGTAATTTGTAGAACATGACTAACTGGAAATATTGTTTGGTCTGCTGGGGTTTGAGGGAGGGGAGGAATTTGTGAAGAAGGAAAGGGTTAAGAGATGCATAGAGCAGAGAAACGAGGGTCTAAGCTTTCCTAGGAATCTCAGGTCAGACCCTTGTTAAATTTTGTCCATATATTTATTGTTTGGTGTGGAATATTTTAGGGGAGTGTAATTTTATTTTCTATTTTTCTCTTATTAAATAATTTAAAGGGATGACATTCAGGGCTTTGGGAAGCAATTTTTGTTGTTGTTGGTTTTTTTCCAAAACTACTAATTGGATATCCACCATGGGATGGATACTTCCAACAGCTCTGCATAATAGGGATAATATTCCTATTTTATGGATGGGAAAGCTGAGGCTTGTTTTTTGTTGTTGTTGTTGTTGTTTTTGAGAGCGAGTCTTGCTCTGACTGAGGCTTATTTTAATTGGCTTTCCCGAAGTTTTACAGTTAGCAGCTGGAGCCAAGTTTCAAACCCGAATCTAGCTGACTCCAGGGGCCTTCTGTTGTTTCTGCTATCCCACTTCCTCACTAGTTGCATCCCAGAGATTTCATTGTTTGGTGCATAAATTTAGCCTAAAGCCATACTTCACCATTTTGTGTGAATAAATCTCTTCCTCAATTTATGACTCAGCTACCTGCTTTCTCTTTCTAACCTGTTATTTTGTACATCTATGATTTGTTAGCTTCCCATGTTCCCTTAGCTTCCCTGCCCTTAGATGTTAACCATTTTGATCAGTATCAAGTTGATTTTGCTACTTAATAACAGACTTTAGAGGATAAAAACTATAACCTCCTCCCTACTGAAAAATGACATTTGATTTGCTGTTGGTGGTATGTGCCCCATCCTTCTGCCCTGGCACTCCAGGGGAATCTAAAAGGAAGAGCTGAGAAACAGCATTCCAGGCTTAGAGCCTCCACATTCCTTGGGTTCTGTTGGAAGACTTCTTGGCAGCCTTGAAAGATGCCTGTGTTTTCATACTGATTTTCCATCCTGGGCCACCTGCTTTCTCCCTTCCTGCTGTTTTCCTTTTGTACCTATGTGGTTGGTGCTTCTGGGGCTTTTTATAGTGGCTTTCATCATTTATACTACTGAGTTTTGCAGGCGCTTTTCTTTTCAATTTTTGATGTTTGACAGTATAGACTTTTATTTATTTATTTTTAATATGTTCACTTCTGAACCTTTTTGGACTTCATGGTGACAGCCTCCCGGAGAGGAAAAACAAAACAAGGGAAATTCTAGGAAGCGGCAGAAGGTAGTTACTATTGATTTCTCTGGATGCAGATCCTAACTGTTGGCAAATTTAAAACTTACTTATTTTGAGTAGGGGTGGTTCTATAATGACAGTGAGAAGTTGATCTGGAAAAGATGCTGATTTGGACATGGCTGTTGTAAAACCAATGATGAAGCAAAACAAAAGAATAGTGCATTTTGACCGGGCGCAGTGGCTCATGCCTGTAATCCCAGCACTTTGGGAGACCGAGGCAGGCGGATCATGAGGTCAGGAGATCAAGACCTTCCTGGCTAACATAGTGAAACCCCGTCTCCACTAAAAAAACAAACAGAAATTAGCCAGGCGTGGCGGTGGGCACCTGTTATCCCAGCTACTCTCGAGGCTGAGGCAGGAGAATGGTGTGAACCCAGGAGGCAGAGCTTGCAGTGAGCCGAGATCACGCTACTGCACTCCAGCCTGGGTGACAGAGCAAGACTCTGTCTCAAAAAAAAAAAAAAAAAGAAAAAGAAAAAAGAATAGTGCGTTTCCAATTTTTAACCTTAGTTGCACAGAGTATGTTGAAAGCTACTGTTGCATTCACCGTGTCATTGGGAAGTGGGAAAGCTGCCAATCAAAGCAGCTAAACAAGAAGCAACTCAGGAATTAGGAGATGGGTGGCAAGTCTTTTGCCCCTGTCCAGAGGTAACACTACTAGATCTGGAGAGAGTTCTGTGCGTTCAGGGAATCTTCTTGATCTCTAAAAAAATTGAGAGGACTAGAGAGGAGTAAAGACTGGAACCTGGAAGGACTGATTTGTGAGGGACAAAGATTCAGAGAAGACATTGTCTTGAAGGTGATGAACCTGCCTTACCAAAATATTGTAAAAATTCTAAAAAGTTAATTGGGTCAACTTGACAATAAATGTTAGAAGGGAAAAATCTTAAAGTGTATAATTTGAAAGTAGAAAGTTTGTCCTGTCCACAATGTTTGCCATTTCATAGACTAAGGTGGTTGGGGGAGGTGGGGCAAAATTACTGCAGTTTCCAGTGACCATTTCCTTCTCTCAGTCCTGGAAATGCAGGCACTATTTAGCACTGAAACCATCTAGTGTTGGTGACTGTTTCTTACATAGTATGACCTGCCTCTATAAATACATCGTGTATAAGCTTAACCGGGACAGTAATTGGTGTGATCCTTTTCTTTTTCTGATCTGTAAGATCTGAGGCCCATGACCAAGGGAAAGAGAAGTACTTTTTAAAAAAAACTCTGACACTTTTGTTGTTTTGGTCTCATGGTTTCACTGAGGTAGTGTTCCACAGTGTAAGACAGGTTAGGATTGTATGTTCCAGAATTATGAACAAGAGTATCCTTGGGAATGATAAAAACCATGCTGCAGTGTTGCATGTGTATTTGTGTGTTCCATGTGGAAGACCTTCTGGGCTGTGTCTGTCTTTGCTGTTTATTTATCACCTGAAATGGTGCTGCTCAACCACTCTGTGACAGTGTTATTTTAACTTGAAATAGCATGAGGGTTAGGAGAAAATACCTCATGAATGTGAAGGGGGATTCTCCTGGGCGTATGTAATTGCAATGATTTGAAATGCTTTCACAGGTTTGTAGGAGAGCGTAATTTTTCTTCTTTATTTGCTCCTTTTATCTTTTTCTAAAGCCAGTATTACCTCCCCTCCCACCGCCCATATATACTTCTTATTCCCTTCTGCTTCCCCCTCCTTCTCTTTGTCCCACTCTCCTTCATGTAAAGAAACTCTTTCCTAATAAGAATCATAGGCATTCAGAGCTTCTTTTTTTTTTTTTTTTTTTTTTTTAAATTAACAGTTGATTTGACTTTTTAGTACTGTGTATGAGATGGGAAAAGTCAGGGCCGTTTGATAGTAATTGCTTCCTGGAAGAGTCAACCAACTTATTACAAGGGTGAGGAGTGTTTGCGGGCATTATTTTCCGGTTCCAGGTGTGTTTTGAGTGTTGCTGGTGGTGTTGAGATGGAGTATCTCTGTCTCCCAGGTTGGAGTGCAATACGGTCTCGGCTTACAGCAAGCTCCACCTCCCGGGTTCACCCCATTCTCCTGCCTCAGCCTCCCGAGTAGCTGGGACTACAGATGCCCGCCACCATGCCCAGCTAATTTTTTGTATTTTTAGTAGAGATGGGGTGTCACCATGTTAGCCAGGAAGGTCTCGATCTCCTGACCTCGTGATTCACCCACCTCGGCCTCCCAAAGTGCTGGGATTACAGGCGTGAGCCACTGCGCCCAGCCACTCAGCATTCTTGACATTTGGGGCTGAATAATTCTGTGTTGCGGGAGTATCCTGTGATTTGTAGGGTGTTTAGCAGCATCCTTGAACTCTACACACCAGCTACCAGTAGCACTCCTCAAGTGTGACAACCAAAAATATCTCCATACGTTGCCAAATGAGGGACAGGATCACTATGGTTGAGAATTTCTGCCTTAGAAAGAGGAAAATGAGGCCGGGCGCGGTGGCTCAAGCCTGTAATCCCAGCACTTTGGGAGGCCGAGACGGGCGGATCACAAGGTCAGGAGATCAAGACCATCCTGGCTAACCCGGTGAAACCCCGTCTCTACTAAAAAATACAAAAATCTAGCCGGGCGAGGTGGCGGGCGCCTGTAGTCCCAGCTACTCGGGAGTCTCGAGGCAGGAGAATGGCGTGAACCCGGGAGGCGGAGCTTGCAGTGAGCTGAGATCCGGCCACTGCACTCCAGCCTGGGCGAGAGAGCGAAACTCCGCCTCAAAAAAAAAAAAAAAAAAAAAAAAAAAGAAAGAGGAAAATGAATTCCCTGGAAGCAGAGGTTAGCCATTAACCTCATAGGGCTGGAGCCTTCATTTAAATGCTTTGGTGTATTTAAAGGACCTCTCAAGTATCAGTGATGAGGGCACATTTAGCTTGTTGAAATTCCTGCGTAATTCATAAATATCATATTAGCTCTTGGCTTCAACTTCCTACCACTAGAAATGTAGATTTTTTTCCCCCTTATTTTCAAAATGAGGAGGATTGTAGTAAAATATAGTAATCTCTGAGGTCGCTCCCAACCCTCACATTTTATGATTTTAGTGATAACAGACAGCTTATGGAATTACACAGTTGAAGAGTTGAAAATGTATTTGTGATCATTTAGCCAGCCCTTTTCTGTTAGTTCTGTCCAGTGTGATTTCCACAAATAGATCAGACCAGAAGAAAATAGTTGCTTTTTACAAGTGGATGTTATTAAATGCTCATATTTAGAATATTTATCAGAAGAGACTTATACTACAATGTTTACTTTTCTCACTGATTGAGATTCAGGTGACTTAACTGCCTAAGCTTCAACTATCCGTTGTTTGGAATTAGGCTTTGAAATGTTGGTCTTTATATTAATATTCCTATGCCTAAGCTGGTACTCTTACTGTCAAATAGCTTTATGCTCTGTGACGTTAATGAGGGAAACTGACTTCCCAGTGCCTTGGCTGATATATTGGTGTTAAATTGGTAAGCTTTCTATCCCAACTGCTTTATTTGTGCTTTAAACATAAATGAAAGCAGATTTTTTTTTTTTTTGGCTTGAGAGGTGGTTAAGAGGGAAATCTAATACCTTTTATGGGTTTATATGCTTCATATATGATGTGCCCAATCAGAAATAATAAGATACATGCCAGATGTGAAGGTACCAGCTAATATAATTATGCTGGAGATCATTTTCACCTTTTGAGGGCTGAATTACATTGAATTCATTTCTTCAACTCTTAACAGGATTTGGTTATAGTTACTTAAATTTGAATTGGGAGCTGAGATGAAGTACCAACACTTGTGCTTTTATTGGAAGGCTTGGATTGTGTATACCTTTTGTATTTCTGAAGCTTGATAAACTATAAAGCCTCGAGTATTCAGATTCATGGCAAGGCTTGGATGGGGAGGTATACTGTAGTACAAGCTAACAACTTAGTATGCTTTCTGTGGGCTCTTGCCTGGAAACCAAATCTGAAGGTATAGTGATCAGACACAATGCTATTCTTAAGCCTTCTTGGAAATAACAGGTCTCTTAGCCTGTGCTAAAGAGGTAATTTTGCATGTATTAAATATTCAACCAAGGGCATGATCTGTGCTTACTTTGGCAAACAAATAGATCCCAAAATGAATCAAACAAATTGTAATGCAGAACAAATTGAAATACTTGAGGATTTGTCTTAGATATTTAAACTCATATTTTATCCTCTGTGTCTTCATAGTACCCTCAGAATGAAAAGGATCTTTGGAAATGTCAGTGAAAGGGCAGTATAATCTCACACTGCAGTTGTGGTTCCGGACCCAGTCTGTGGGCCTATCTTTCCTTTCACTCCTAGCCATGTGACAGCACAAAGAGGGTACTTAAGGTGTTTATTTCACCCTGGAAGATTTTTATAAAGAGCACTTTTTAATGAAGCACAGCACATGGCATCATTATCATTTCTAACCCAGAGAACTCATTTTCAATTTTGCTATCAAAGAAAAATGACAAATAGAGAATGCAAGAAAAACCAGATGGACTAAGTGTATTAGGAGCTTAGTATGCATATTTTGTGTCACATATTAGCATTCATTAAGTCAAAAGGGAAAAAAATGAGTTTTGCCTACATGCATTAAACCAATAAGGCTGGCAAAGTTCCAAGCTAGCTCTTGTGAATTAATTGTTTTATAACTGTTTTAATTAAAATTGTTCAGTATATGATTAACCTAAAAGTTTTAATTTCCACAAAACTGTTGAACAAATGAGACATTAATATTTTACATTAACCATGGCAATATTGCTGTGGTTTTCAGAGCACTGCTTGTTCAAGCAAAGCATGGCAAGTGGTAGGTGGAAAGTGCTCTGTGTCTCATGCCACTACTAAGAAAACCTGCACATCAGAAGCAAATTCTATACACAAGCATTTATGTAGGCATCTCCCCAAACCCCCTGTTCAGACAGTCTAGTTAGAGCTGGGCACCTGTCATAAATTGTCAGGTTGAGGAGGTTAACGATATAACATGGCAAGAATACATTTATTGTCTTTTTCTTCCACCTGGCTTCATAGTAGTATTGGTGTACTGTGTGAGATCCTTAGATTAGAAGGGATTGGCCAGTAGGGATTATGAAATGATTCATGTTAAATTCTAGGGTTTTAATTTGGGATATAGGTACAAATGTTAGTTCTGGAATCAAAGGGAAGAAAGAGAAGATTTGGATGATCTATCACCTTTATTTGAGGTTCTTTAGGTTGGCATCAGGCTAACTTTGGTAAAACCACATCCCATTTTGCAAATGGTAAAACTGAGGGTTGGTAAAATTTCACTGTGTATAGCTATAGCTCCTGAAATACACAGATTTGCGTTTCTATCACTCATCCTTCTCCCCACTTTCCACATGTACCCCCATCCTAATGTACTTTACTTTGTTGATTGGGATGTCTTTCCTCTCTCCTCCCCTAAGCCTTTCGCTTTACTCTGTGGATTTGGGTCATGATGCTGTATAAATTCAAGGTAATGATGGTATTTGAACCCCACAGAAGGATATTTTAAAAGATAAGATTAATACTGCTCAGTGGAAATGATGATAAAACTCAGGCTGTCCTAAATGTCCAGGCAGTGATGCATTTTTTAAGGCGCTAGACTGAGCTTACTTTTTAGGTTGTATAACACTTGATATAAGCTGTCCTTGCAGGTTTAAAGCTGAGGAGTCTGGAATGCAGCATCTGAACCACAGAAATATATTGGCCTTGTGCTTACATAGTCAGGATCATATGGCATTGTGATCTATCCAGATTTCCAGCTGCAGTCCTGATGTGGTCTCTTCATTACCCTGTCCAGCTGTTTCTTCCTAGAGGGTGCGTGGTCTCTTCATTACTCTGTCCAGCTGTTTCTTCCTAGAGGGTGCTCTATGTTAGCCTTCCCTTCTGTATAATCATTCTCTTTCCTAAATTTTCCTGTTTAACTTGTTAAGCACCAGATTCTGAATAAATTATTCATATAATCAGTATTTTTGAAGTAGTTAATAATCAGAGTATAATAATAAATTTTATGATTATACAGGTTGCCATATTTGCCAGAAACCAACTTTACACAAGTGATTTTTGAGATAAATGCTTTATTGGGCATGTTACGATCTGTTCATTTCTTCAGACTCTCTTGATTTCTAGTATTGTGTGAAGTTAGGTCATTAGAAATGCGCATACCTGGACCATATTATTTAGGCTCTTCAGAGAATTGCCATCACGGAGTTAGAGTGCTATGTCCTTGGTAAATGGAGAGTAAGAGCCCTCAATTTAATAATACAGTATTTTATAGTCAAATAATGTATCTGGCTTTTGTGAAACCTTAAAAGTAATCTGGTATCTTAATGTTTCGTAGTACATATGCATATATGTGTGCGTATACACACATGCATTTAATACACACATACATATGTATACATATATTTACACATATATGTACATACACTCATACACATATAAAGAGCTTCTCTAAGAATTTGGTGCTAGGAAAAAATGTCTGTCTTCTGACCAAAATGTATACATTCTTCTAACTCTCATATGTTTGTTTAGTGAATGAATGAATGGATCAATACTACGTATTTAGGTAAGAGAACTATTGCGTTTCCCTGGAAATTCCAAACGTCATTTGGTAAGCAACTTTAGATACCCATCCTAAGTACTTGTTGATCAAATACTATTACTCTTTTGCTTGGTGAGTAGTATTTTTATCTACTTTTAACAGGTTCTTCTTTGGTTAAAACCTGAGTTCTAAAATAAAACAAACAAAAAACCTACTGACTTCTAAGCCATGATATGTCTGTATTGAAAAATATGCACTGGCATTGTACCATGTTCCCCATGATAAGGAAACAATAAGAGAAATTATGCATATGATTCCTGTCCTGTAAAGTCTAACAGGTGGCTCACACCTGTAATCCCAACACTTTTGAGAGGTTGAGGGAGGAGGATTGCTTGAGCTCAGGAGTTCCAGACCAGCCTAGGCAACACAGCAAGACTCCCATCTTGACAAAAAATAAAAAATTACCTGGGTATGGTGGTGTACACCTATAGTCATAGCTACTCGGGAGGCTGAGGTGGGAGGATTGCTTGAGCCCAGCAAATTGAGGCTGTGGTGAGTTATGATCATGCCACTGCATTCCAGCCTGGGCAACAGAGTGAGACTTTATCCCCCACCGCCAAAAAAAAAAAAACCCAAAAAACGAAAAACAAAAGACAGTACATGTCTGGCAAAAAGGAGAAGTGCCTGTCTTAGTCCATTTTCTACTGAAAATGGGTAATGTATAAAGAAAAGGAATTTATTTCTTACAGTTATGGAGGCTGAGAAATCCAGGGTTGAGGGGCCAAATCTGGTGATGGCCTTCTCGCTGGCGGGGACTCTACAAAGTCCTGAGGTGGCACAGGGCATCACATGCAAGGGGGCTGAACATGCTAGTTCAGATCTCTCTTCTGATAAAGCCACTATCCCTACTCCCACAATAACCCATTAATCCACCAGGGCAGAGCCCCCATGACCCACTCACCTCTTAAAGGCTGTATCTCTCCATGTCGTTACATTGAGGATTAAGTTTCAATATGAGTTTTGGAGCAGATGAACACTGAAACCATAGCAGTGCCAAAATCAAGCTTTTGTTTTGTTTTGTTTTGAGATGGAGTCTTGCTCTGTCGCCCAGGCTGGAGTGCAGTGAGATGTGATCTTGACTCACTGCAGCCTCTGTCTCCTAGGTTCAAACGATTCTCCTGCCTCAGCCTCCTGAGTAGTTGGGATTACAGGTGCATGCCACTACGCCTGGCTAATTTTTGTATTTTTAGTAGAGATGGGGTTTCGCCGTGTTGGCCAGGCTAGTCTCAAACTCCTCATCTCAGGTGATCTGCCCGCCTTGGCCTCCCAAAGTACTAGGATTACAGGTGTGAGCCACCAAACCCAGCCTCAAATCAAGATTTTGATAGTGGGGCTGTAGTAGTAGTTGGGAATATACTTCATTTATTCTACTTCTTTTCTCTATTTTATTACCTTTCTGAATGTGCTCTCTGCCCCCCTGGGGCCCATTCCCAATCCAGTAGCAGTAATTACCATTGGAATAAACCTCCTAGCTCTGAGGCCTGCAGTTTTTCTAAACATCTGTCTATAGCCTCACTTCCACCTCTACCTCTCTGTAAAACTATGTGTATACTTCTGTTCATCGGCTAAATCACTATACCTATCTCATTTGTTTTTCTGATGCAACAGCAGCCTTCCAAAAATACCACCAAGTCTAATAATCCTTTTGCTGTTCAATACATCTTTTGTCTGAGGCTTACAGTCACATGACAGCTGATGACAGGCAACAAATGATTGTTTAAATGGTGTGTAGTTCAACAGATGTGCCCATTCAGGTGACTCTTCTAATAGTTGACACGCAGTGGGTGGAAGGATTGGGTTGTTCCAGATATTCCTTGTTGTTGGGCTAGCTCGCTATTAGTGATTATAGTTTGACTGATTTTGCTTTTATTCAGTTTTTGTGGTTCTGTTTTGCTACTTGGTTTTGATACTTGTAGGTAGTGTGGGTTCCATTTTGGTATGTGAAATTTCATATCATGAAGAAAGTTATGATTATAATGTAGCTTTAGTAGTTCCCAGTGATCATTCCCAAATAATATTTTCTGAGAATGCCAGGTGTATATAAAAGTTATCTTTGAAAGTACACACGTAGTGTGCCACACCCTCTATCAAAACAGTAATCACGGCTGGCCCACATTACTGAAAGAAGGAGGGAAACTACCCATCCACTATTACTTTATAATACTTAAAACATGCAGACAAATACATTTTAGCACATGGTAATCTTTGTGAGGATATCCTGTCAATCAAGAGAATAAATATCTTTTCTCTTTCCCATGAACCTAGCAACCAATTTGCTTATAGTTCCTTCAAAGCTGTTGTTAAAATTATTTTGTGGTTGGTTATGTCACTTGGCTAGAAAAATGGTACTGGAATTAAGTCAGCTTTAGCCCTATGCTGCCCATCTTTCTTAACTTATGGTCAGCCATATGTTTAGACCAGATGAGGTAGGAGGTATGATTGGATACAAGTACATTCCTGGAAAATATAACCAAAATCATGTTCTACTTAAAGTGAATTACTGTGTTTTTTTTTCCTTCACATATGAACAGCATCTTCATACCTATGGCAAGAACCTGTCATTTTTTTTCTGATCACATATGTAAAAATCATTTATTGGTAGTAGCAATTAACATAAAAGTCAGGTTAGTGGTGTGGTTGGGGTGAGTGAGATTTGACCATTGAGAAGGGGGCTTTTGAGGTACTGTAATGTTCTCTTTATTAACCAGACCTGTGGTTGCAATGGTGTTCATTTTATAATTCTTCTGAAAAAGAGACATGTTTTCTACATTCTTCTGTATGTGTAATATATCTTGCTATATATGTATGTTTACTGGGGAAGAATTTCAAACATACCTAAATAGCACAAAGTAGAAAATGTTATCAGTAATCCTAACACGAAGAAATAATCGCAATTTTTTTGGACATATATCTTCCCAGTGTTTGGGGACCCATAAAAATAATAATGTATATCTCCTCCCATGAGTTCAGATTTTAAGAATGCATACATATATGTATGTATGTGTATGTACAATGTATATGTGTATATATGTATATATAAACGTGACTTTTGATTTATTGTAATATTTTGACATGAGGTTTCAGGAGTCTATAAAGTTAATTTTAATAGCCATATAGAGTACCATTGTTTGGATATATCATATTATTTGCCCAATCCTCTTTTATCTTAACATTTACTTGTTTCTAGTATCTATGTGTTATAAATTACATGTATTTATCTTGTAGGTATTTAAAATTTAAATAGGCTAAATTGGACCCTTCTTTATGTAGTATGTAGATATTTCATAAAAGGTACATTTTGTTGGGAAAGATAACTGTAGCTTCAAATGCTTTTTGAAAGATGATTTTTCCCCTTAAAGAAAATTGAAAACAATTTCACTTTTTTTTTCCTTTTATGAAGCATGTGTGTGTCCTTTGTTATAAGAAGGATATGACCCTGACATCTTCATACTCGATTGTTCTCTGTGAAGTTATTTTATTTATTCACTTACTGAACTCATTTATTGAACACCATTTGTATGCCAGGTGCTTTGTTTCAGATCTGAGGAAGTAGGGATGGAGACCTGGTTTCTGCTTTCACAACCTGGCAACACAATGGATAGCAGGGTTTGGGATGTTGTCGGTCCATAGACTCTTGAGTTTATGGATCCAACTGTTTTTGCTTAGATTACTTTGCTGTGATTTTTATTATTAGACAGGTGATTTAGGAGCTTATGTACCAGAGAAGCTGCTGCTTTTCTCTCTCTCCCCAGTCCTTCCACCCCCAGACTGTATGTTCTTCTTTAAGGTTGAGTCTTGGAATTCAGAACTTGGTGAGCAAGACCTGAGTAGAACAGAAATGGAAATGACCTTTTCATGCACAGCATGAGCATGACAGAGAATGGGCTGTGTGTTAACTCCTCTCTGATACTGCTGAGGTCCTTTCCAGCTCTAAAATTCTGTGATTTTTCTGATAGTTGGGCCTCTGAAGATCCTAATACCGAATCCTTTCTCAAACATTAAATTTGTAGTAGAAGGGAAAAATTAAATTCCTCCTTTTTGAGACACCAGCTGAACTTTGGAGTATAAATAGACTCAAGAGTGAAAGAAAGGAGAAAAGTGCATTTGCCCATCCCAGGAAATCACATGGTAATTGAGAGTGTGTCTGTTCTTCTTCTGTAAACAAAATCATTAGTAGCATGGTTGTTTTTTACCTGATCCCTCAAAAAAAAGAAAAAGCAGCTGAGTGCCATGGCACATGCATGTAATCCCAGCACTTTGAGAGGCTGAGGCTGGAGGTTGGCTTGAACCCAAGAGTTGGTTACCAATCTGGGTAACATAACCAGACCCTATCTCTACAAAAAGATTAAAAAATTAGCCAGATATGGCTTTCCAACTACTTGGGAAGCTGAAGTGGGAGGATCGCCTGAGCCCAGGAACTCAAGGCTGCAGTGAGCTATGATTATACTACCACCGTACTCCAGCCTGGGTGACTGAGCGAGACCCTGTCTCAAAAAAAAAAAAAAAAAAAAAAAGGATAGTTTTAGGGTTTCTATTTGAATAGACATTTCTGTGGCTTGAGTTTCGAGTTAGGAATGTTTTGGCATAGAAAAACCTGTTGGCCCAGAAACATCTGGCATCATTCACGATCAGGCCAAAGTAAAGGAAAACTAGTTTTTTAGGTAGAATGTTGGCACCTGGAAGAAGGGAGACTGTAAGTTCTCTTGCTGGGAAAGTATAAAAAGAAATGTTTAGTGGACAGGTGTGTGAGTTAAACTCTAGAGTATAATTAAGCAGTGTGGCTGCCCATTTTTTATTTGATTTGCTTGTGCTTCTACCACCTTCTTAATGTGTCGTTGGAATGCCTACATGTAAAAGGATTCTGATGGAGAACAAATTTCTAGACCATAAGTGACTGTCTTGGTCCCAGCACTCATTTTAGTTGCATAACCTTGGGCAAATCTCTCAAGAAATCTGTTCCTTCTTCTGTAGAATGGGGTAATAAACACTTACTCAGCCTATTTCACAACTTCGTTGGAAAGATTAAGAAAGCATATATGGAAGTATGTACTATAAGGTAATACTTAGGTAGTATAAAAAAAAATGAACAGGGATCAGCACAAAATGCTTGTTTTAGCGGCTGCTGCTGCTGGGGTGTGTGTGTGTTTGTGTGTGTTTTGTGTCTGTGTGCCTTTTTCTGTGTTTCTCTACCACCTTAGATTTGGCAGCCCTAGTATCTAAGTGTGAAAGTTTGGGATGGATCTCAGGGTTTTTTTTGGATTGGTGATGATGACTGGTATGGCTGTTGAATAAAGTATTGAAGATGCTATTGGTCCTTTAGGACAATTACTTTTGTCTCTCTCCTTTAAGGTCATTTGGATGAAGCAACAGTTTGTGTAGAGAATACTACTTTTTAAGATACTTTTGTCCTGTTTTATTTTATTTTATTTTCACTGTCAGTCCACAGAAATCTTTGAGCTGGCTGACAGAAATGTATACAAGCAACAGAATTAAAATAAGCAGAAAATTGGGGCATTGGGAAATGTGTAGGGAAAATACAATAAAGCCATGTTAAAGCTTCTGGGCAGAAACATGCAAGGCAGGGACTGAACCAGTAGGTAGAGGGAGGGCCCATATTTAGCTTCCCAAAGAACAGAACAAAGAGGGGCACATAACTTTTCTTTTTTCTTTTTTTGAAATGGAGTTTTACTCTTGTTGCCCAGGCTGAAGTGCAATGGCGCGATCTTGGCTCACCGCAACCTCCGCCTCCCCGGTTCAAGCAATTCTCCTGCCTCAGCCTCCTTAGTAGCTGGGATTACAGGCATGCACCACCATGCCTGACTAATTTTGTATTTTTAGTAGAGATGGGGTTTCTCCATGTTGGTCAGGCTGATCTCGAACTCCCGACCGCAGGTGATCCACCCACATTGGCCTCCCAAAGTGTTGGGATTACAGGTGTGAGCCACTGTGTCCGGCTGGAACGTTAACTTTTCTTGAGAAACTTCGTCAATGGAGATGATGTGTCCATGAACTCTATCTTGGATATACTTATCAATACACACAATGGTGATCTGTGAGACAGTTGCTTTTATACTATCAATGCAAATTAATAACATTGAGACAAAGCATGATTTCAAGAAAGAGTAACTATAAGGGGTCAAGATCATGTGTCTCTCACCTAGATAGCTCAAAGGACTGGCTTGAGCCATGGACAATTTTTAGAACATGTTGAGGAGAGGATAAGCTACCTGTCCTCAGGCAGTCTACCACAAATACTCTTTATCTCAGCTAGGAGCTGACATCTCTCCCTGAGAGGTTTCCAGTGATGTTGTGGCACAGTTTGTTGGCCAGAATCTTAGAGACCCAGGTATGGAGATGCCAGTGCTGTCTTGATAATTCAGTGTCTTCCCTGTTGGCATCTTCTCTTTCTTGGTTGTGGCACGTCTGGATCAAGGATTAGACACGTGAATTGATTTAGTTCTTTGCTGGAGAGGGCAGCAAAATGCCGGTTGTGATTTTTGGGCTTGGCTATGTTGGAAACTACCAGGAATTTGTGAACTGCCAATTACTCATTTTGTACTAGCTTTTGGGTGACCATTCAGTGGCTGTTATTTCAATTCATAGCTCAGAGTGACTGTATTAACATCATGTTTCTAGAGTGTGTTCCTAGACTCAAATCATGGTAAATGCTTTCATTAGATAGTTTAGCTTATGCCCTTTTTCCTACTTTTATGTTTCCCTGTCGTTACTAGCCCTGGATACTTAAAAAAAAAATCTTTGGAAAGGACTCTGTGTTTTTAGATATGGGGATTTTATTTTGTGCTTTAGTGGGGCACAGAAGGAGACTATCTGGTTAAGGCAAGAGATAGTGGTGCTAAAAAAGGAAATTTGGCGGGCCCATTCCTGGTACTTTTCGTAAGTATAGAAAGAGAATGACAGACTGGCTGGGGATTGTATTAAAGGGAGCCCTGATCCTCGTATGACCTTATTCCCTGAACCTAGAAAGATGGTCTGCCTATGTGGCAGTCATTCTATGGAGCTAAAGACAGTTTTGTTCTGCTTTCTGCCATGTATATTTAGGGGCCTGATGGAGAGATAGAAACCTGTTAAGGAATAATCATGGCTGTTTGGGCCTGTTGCTTCCTTCACTTATCCAGAAGCCAGCCTCACCAATGTCCATGGGCAAGTTTGTGTCCACACAAGTTGCTTATAACAAGAGGAAGGATTCTCATTAAGAATTTGGCCCTAAAATTAGGTCAGAATGAGGCTATATTTGTGTTTCTGTCAATAGTCTGAATTCCCTATTGGTAGAAAGGTCTTACAATTATGGGGTAACTTTGCCAACTAATAGTACTGGGGTTTGGTGTGGGTTAGTTACATCAGAAGTCACATCAACTTTTTGACATTAGTTTCTATTCCAGCATGTGCTCCAGAGAAAAGGAGATTGATACGGACTATTAAGCCAAAAATGAGAATCTGTTATTGAAACCCAGAAATTTGAAATAAGGGTTTAGTGATTGTTTTGTTTAGATGCAAACTTTTCTTCATAGATGCCTTAACTTCCTAAGTGAGTTTATATATTTTTCTAAATATGTAATCTTTTAAAAATATTGCAAATATTTAATTTATATATTTGCCATTTAACAGGTAAAATAGGACCAGGAAGTCTTACTCCTGTTTTGTAAAGGCACACTTAGAGAGTGACAGGTTTTCCAGTGTGTCTGGGACAAGCCTCCCAATGTGTCTGGGACAAGCCTGAAAAGAGTGCCATTTTGTCTCCCTGACCATTTCGCTGATTCTATACTTGTTGTTTATGAAACTTCATTATGTAACAGACGAAAAAGCAATTTCATGAGCAATTCCTGGAATAGGCAAGTGGAAAAACATTGCTCAGGTACCTTCTCTGGAGGCTGTATGTCTTCCATTCTGGCTGCCTCTCTTGAGAAGTGGAGTGGCACAGCGGTTAAGACCATGGGCTCTGGAGACTGCCTGGCTCTGGGTGCTGGTCTGACCCTTGGGCTGTGGGACCTTAACTTCTCTGTGCTTACTGTCCTTACCTGTGAGATGGAGATGATTGGAGTCTCCACCATGTTCATGTATCAACACTTCTAAGTGATTTAGAGCAGTGCCTGAGACGTTGTAAACACTCAACATATGTTGGTTGTTACTGTAATTTTAATAATAATACTAAATTATTATTATATGGCTGTCATGCCTGGGAGTTCATCACAGGGGCATGGGTGGGTGGGTAGGGAATAAGGGCTGAGAATCTAATCAGTTATTTTTAATTTATTGGGCAAAAATGAATCAAATAACAGTGGCAGGCATAATGAAATGAGTGTGTGGTGAGGATGCACTGTTTTATCACAGTTCCTCTAGCGTGGCCTGTGTGCTTTGATTGCAGGTCAGATGGCTAGGGAAAAGAGTAGTTAGGCTGAATGCTCTGTGGTGAGGCTGTGAGAGGGACAAGAAATGTGGGTCAGGACAGAAGGTGTACTGCAGGAACAAATTCTGAAGAGTGTGCACAGCATTCTATAATTTGGGTTTCCGTGTATTTTCTTTAGTTGGTTGCATTTGTTCATATGTTAGACTGGTGTCTTTAACCCTGTGACTGACACTTGACAATGGTATAGCTCTTTAAAAGAGGTGAAACTGGTCTGACCACAGTTTACCATTGATAGTGCTTTCACTTTTGCAACAAGACAGAGGGAGAAAGTCCCTGCTTCTCTGCTCTGGGAATCTTACCAAATCAATAAGGAGTCTCTGGTAGCACTAACCTCTTTTAATAGCCTAAGTGTGAGATCCTGACCTTTTTTTCTGCATGTGGCCTACTTTCTTGATGAGAAGCTGGCTTTTATATTAGAAGTTTTTTAGACTTACATGAAACTTGAATCTTGCTGTTTCCATTGTTGCTTTTAAAAAATAATTTTACAAATTTATTCTAATAATGTACTAATGTATTTTGTCTCCAGGACTATTGAAACTTTTTAAGATTTTTAACAGATTCATCTAGACACCTAAATCTCTCTAGGATTTGATCCTTCACCACCCAGCAGAATACTGTACCGTGATCATTTCTCAGGGTAGTTTTGGCTGAGGGTTTTTTTTTTTGAGATGGAGTCTTGCTCTGTCACCAAGGTTGGAGTGCAGTGGTGTGGTCTCGGCTCACTGCAGCCTCTGCCTCCTGGATTCAAGACATTTGCTTGCCTTAGCCTCCAAGTAACTGGGATTACAGGTGTGCGTCACCACGCCTAGCTAATTTTTGTATTTTTAGTAGAGACAGTGTTTATGCTGGCAAATTGGTCTCGAACTCCTTACCTCAGGTGATCCTCCCATCTCGGCCTCCCACAGTGCTGGCATTACAAGTGTGAGCCACTGCACCTGGCCTTGGCTGAGGTTTGACTCTTTGCACTCACAGCTCCATGATGTGTGTACTTGTATGCATATATATTCACATCTGAGGACTGATATCATTTCGCAGACCAGGAAACTAAGTGTGAGGAGTGAATTTTAAAATAATTTTTACATTATATATTGGCAGATCATCCATGTGCTTGTAGAAGGTATTATATTGGTAAGCTGGAGGTAGACAGGAAGACTGAAAGGGAAGGTAGAACCTGCTTGAATCCCAGTCTCTGCATACCTAAGGAGTAGAGTTGGCAACTCCTGAACCAAGGGTTCTGGTGTTCAGGATTATCTCCAGTTATTCTGAAGGATGGCATGACATTCTAAAAATAAGAAATTATTTGTAGTCACATCAGTGTGTAATATACCTTACAGAATATGAGAAGGGAGATGAAGCATTTGGAAATTCAAAGGAACTAGTTGTACACCCTCAGTTATGGCCCTGAGACTACCTAGTGTGGCTTTTATAACAATTTAAACCTGTATCCTGGGATGTTAGCATCTCTGAACAAACCCTTTCTCTCTCCTCCATTGAGATCACTTTCTTTAAATTCTTTGTGCATTTAGAGAATTGCTGAGGCAAGGCCATGTTCTAGTTTGCTCTTTAAAATGCAGATGTTTCTAGAAATGACTATAAACTGAGTCCTGAGCCACCTCTTGTAATTTTGCAGGTCTTGGTCTGGGGAAGATAAAGAAATGGAGGTCTTATGCTTCACAGTTTGGTTTAAGTCAACTAACTATGGCAAGGCATCTTGACTTAAGTGTGACTTAAGTCTGACAATTTAAATATTAGAATGGTAAGACATTTTTGTCTTACCATATGGCCTTTATAGCCATATATCCATCTTGGGGAGGAAAAACGGAAAATAAAGGATGATTACTTTTCGGTATTCTGTGGAAGTCTTACTTCTCTTTTTACTTAATTTTTCAGTGGATAGGCTCCCTCCCAGCTCTAAATTCTCATTTATTCCTGAAACTCTTTTTTTTTTTTTTTCTTTTTTCTTTTTTAAAAAAGTATTCTGAAACTGTTTTCTGACCATGCTTCATATATTGAAGTAGATTTTTTTCACAGAAGGGTAAAGGAAGTGCATTGTGTTTCATGTGTAGATGCTTTTCAAGGACACACAGCTTTTCATCATTCATTTTAACAGTGGACAATTTTGGTGCCTGTTTATGGAGATTCCTTGGGAATTATCAGCTGATAGAAAATTTCTGAAGAGAGATAGAAAATCTAATCTATTTGGATGTCTTGTTAAATGGAGCTTTTTGAGTATAAGGGTTTCTGAAGAAATATAGGCTGTCAGAACTGATAGAGTTTAGAGAGTCTCTGTGTACCATTCTCTATAAATAAAGAGAGCCGAAAGCCCAGAGAAGTGAGATGCTCGATGTTGAGATTTAGTTAGTGGCCCCCCTTCTGGTCTCTGAGCTGCCCATCACTCTACCTTGACTAATAGTGATAACTGATGTTTCTGGCAACAAATCCAAGGTACAAGTTTTCCAGGGTCTTCAAAGGAAAGCTACATTATATTAAAGTTCATGCTGAATATCTTTTATTGTGTTCTGATAGTTTGAAAATTGGTTATTTTTGTACTGTTGTAAAACTATAGTGCTTAACTGGAAACCCCAGCATTAACCCATCCTTTGCCAGCCTTTACTTCTATAGAAGTATAGAGCTAGGATGAGGAAGTTGTTGCAAGAGTGAGGGAAAAAGATGGTATCTTGTTAACAAAAGGTCTACATGGATGAAAGGAGAAACTGACACTTATAGTTAGGGAAATGGTAATGCTTACACGGTGATCTAATCTGGGTTTGAGTTTTGTTTTTGAAGTCACCAGTTTTTATTTTGGTGTTTTTCAGATATTCTTATAGCTTTCCTGGGGAGATATGTTTTTTGGAGACATTGCTCACACTGTTTACTCCTCTAGGTTAAATGTACTAGGCCATCTGTTGTTAATTTTGTAGTTGTATTAAATTCCATTCTTTGGCTGGATTATAAGGACCAAAAGCAAACTTAGACAGAAGCAGGAGCATTTGCAAATTACATAGCTTTGAGCCTAAATGTTGGTTTTTATAAATGCAGTTTTCAAATGGGCTGAGATTCTATTTTGAGTTTTGGGATCAGTAATTTAAACACAAGAATCTTTATGAGTTCTCTGGAAAAGCCCACTTTGAGACCCTGAACAGTTGTTATGCCAAACAGCAAGCTCTTGGGGTAAGGTTGGCAGTGATGCCGATAAATTACTTTTAAGATGCTTGGGACTGAAGGACAATGGTTTTGTAATGGTGTTTTAAGTTCTCAGGCTGACCTGTGAAATCTGGAAGTGCTCATCTGAAAGGCCAGTATTCTTTCTGACAGGTACAGGAAAAACTTGTCCCCTGCTTGATCCTCGCTTAAGCATTTCTTGGAGGAAGCCAGGCCTGTGGATCTTGGGGGCCAGAATAGAGACACTGAGAGCAACACTACTGGCATTTTCAATTTCTGCTGAGGCTGCAAAAACATTTCAAGGGAAATCTGAAGTTACTCTTCACTGTCTACAGCCTCTTGTATTGACTTCTGGGTGTTACAGATGGGACCAGCGTGTGTAAAAGCAGAATTTATATTCTATTTGGGTATCAGAATCAAGTTTCTCTTTTTAAAATAATTTTATGGTAAATTGATATGATTTCTGTTGTGAGTTGAACAAAAATGATGGCGAAATGGGGTTATTACTTAACCAAATTGCCTCGTGTACAGACAGGCTGAACTGGTGCTTTGCCTAGAGTTGGCCTGGAGTTTTCAGAAACTCAATTGTGGCCTTTATAAGGCTGTGCCTGGGGTTGTATTTCCAATCTCTCTCAACTTTTGTTCCTGTGGAAGGGAGGAAGTAGAGCTGTGACAGATATATTGCCAGATAGCACACAATAGCACACAAAACGAGAAAGACACGTTGTGAGCCATTCACGGAGACAGATTTACGCTCTGTGCTGCCCTCAAACCATAGATCCATCTATTTCAGAGAAACAACTTGCCCACTGTATTATATTTCAGACAGGGACATGGCTTAGAAGAGAGATGCTGACTCCTTCTGTTTAGCTTTTGCCAATAATGCTGCACGTTTTGCTGTAGTCAATTACTTTTGTGGGGATGGGAAAGGATGTTTGGCAAAGGAAAGCCTGGCTCTAGATTGGAAGTGGAAGAAGGGAGATATCAGGAGAGTAATTGGCCATGCTGTCGCCCTAGTGAAGTATATGTGTGTATTTTTGCTGGGTTTTGTTTCCAACCAACTATATTATCAGGCATTGGATTTTCTAAACTTACTTCACAATAAGAAAAACAAAGCTAGAGAGATTTTGACTGGCCAAGGCCAGAATGTTTGGCATTCATAGTTTCTCTTTAGTTCTCTCTGTAGGACCATTTCCTGGAGTTATAGAAGAATTGACCAATGTGTCAGTGTCTTTCATGTACATTAATGGGCGATAGTATTGGTAGTGGTTAATACAATAGCATGGGTTCTGGAACCAGTCTGCCGGGATTTACATTCAGGCTCAACAATGCCTTAGCTATGTGCCTCAGTTATCTCACCTATAAAATGGGGATTCCAGGTCTTACCTTATAAGGCAGCTCTGAGAACTGTTTAGTTAATACTGAGGCACTTATAACTGAGTGTTCAGTAAACTTAGCTATTGCATTTTAAAATTTGTGTTGATTTTATGGAAATAAGTGATGATGTGTGATACCTGGTAGATTGTTCGGCAGATATTTCAAATGTAAAAAAACAACTCTGCCTGTATTGAAATCTTTCTAGATCGATAGTTTTAAATAATGAAAAATATATTTTTGGGAATGATCTACATTTGGAAGAAATCAGGAAAGAGAAGACAGTGTGTGTGTACTTTTGCATTTCTATGTTTTGGGCTTATAAGATACGTGATTGTATATTTCATGTCAGTAATAATTTATTTTGGGGAGTAGAAGTAAATGTCAGTTACATACATCATCTATGGAATAGATTTTTAGTTTTATTTATTTGAACTGGATGACATGGTTGAGTGTTGCCTTGGTTGAATTTAGAGATTTGAGAAAATATTTCTTTTAATTTTTGTGACACACAAGGACCTTTGAATGAAATCAGTCCCCTTTTCTTTTTTTAAAAAGCTCTGTGATGAGAATTACCATTTCTTGACTAAACAGTTGTGTTTTCTTTTAACATTATATCCTTGTCTCTACATAGATACTACATTTTTTAGTTAGATACGTTTTGGAAGAGCATCGACTTTTTTTCCTGTTACATTGGAAAAATTTAATGGCATGTGTATGTTATTCTTATCATGAAGTGGGTTTAGGCATGCTGCCTTATACTAAGTAGAAATCCTATAGTAGTTGTTCTTCAGAAGTAATCCATTCATTCAAGTCATTCATTGATTCATTTCTGAATACTTAAGTATGGTTGTATAGGTGGGAATTGTCAGAATTGGCTTTTGATCATATTGTTTAGCAGTTATAATCCAGGTGGCAGATATACTATCTGATTCAATTACTTGCATGAAATCACTTTAAACAGGTATTAAGATGAGTTGTCCCTAGGCCTGTCTTTATCTACTTATTGTGCATGTGTGCTAGCAGACACGCATTACCATTATTGTTTTTTATTGTGTTAAAAAACGTATTACAAAATGTACCATCTTAACCATTTTAAAGCGTAGGTACTTCAGTAGTGTTAAGTATAGTCATTTCGTTGTGAAACAGAGCTCCAGAACTTTTTCATCTTGTGAATATGAAACTCTATACGCCTTAAACAACAACTCCCCTCCCTTGTTCCCTCCAGCCCCGGTAAGCACCATTCTCATTTCTCTTTCTATGAATTTGAGTATTTTATTTTATTTTATTTTTTTTGAGACAGGCTTACCGTGTTGCCCAAGCTGGAGTGCAGTGGCGCAATCTCGGCTCACTGCAACATCCACCCCCCCAGGTTCGAGTGATTCTCCTGCCTCAGCCTCCTGAGTAGCTGGAATTTCAGGCACGCACCACCACACCCAGCTAATTTTTGTATTTTTAGTAGAGGCAGGGTTTCACCATATTGGCCAGGCTGGCCTTGAACTCCTGACCTCAAGTAGTCTGCCCGCCTCAGCCTCCCAAGGTGCTGGGGTTACAGGCATGAACCACTGCACCCAGCCGAATCTGAGTATTTTAGATACCTCATCTAAGTGGAATTACATACTATTGTCTTTTTTGTGACTGACTTATTTCACTTAGCACAATGTCTTCAAAGTTCACATAGCATATGACAGAATTTTCTTTCTTAAGACTGAATACTGTTCCATTGAAGGTATATACCACATTTGTTTATCTCCTTATCCTGTGATGGTCATTTGAGTTGTTTTCACCTCCTGGCTATTGTGAATTAGTGCTTCTGTGAACACGAGTGTGCAAATATCTCTTCAAGATCCTACTATCACTTCTTCTGGATATATACCTGGAAGTGGGATTACTGGATCATATGGCAGTTTTATTTTTAATTTTTGAGGAACCTCTGTACTGCTTTCTGTAGGAGTCATACCATTTTACAGTCTCACCAACAGTGTACGTGTTCCCCAGTCTTTTAAATAGCCCCTTCCAGACTGACAGAGTGGCTACATAGAGAACAGGGCAGCTTTGAAGGTTAGGGTGACCTGTTCCAAGCTTTTTCAGACTCCTCGGGACTGGCTAATTATTTTCGTTAAGGTCATACTGCTGGACCAGGGCCTATAGGTTGACACTGACTTATGCATAGAATGTTGGCCTGTTGTTGATAGACTTAGGCTGCAATTGCTGTGAGTGATCTTGGGCAGGTTACCTCAACACTGTGTTCCCTGCCATTGTCATCTGCAGATGAGGTGTTTGTGCTTCTCTCTATTTCTTAATTTGTTCCAAAATCTTATTGTTTGTTGTAGAATCCAGACATCTAAAAAACATACTGTGCGTAGCTTGGTGTAATTATTTGATAGACTGGATTATTTTTTGCACCAATTAGTTCTGTTTTTTGTTAAACATCTCATTTTTTTTTTTTTTCTTACTCTTTAACTGCCCCAAATACTAAGTGATGAGGATGGAGACCTTGGCGATTGAGTGCTAGCAGTTAGTCCGAATGCCTGGGTTCAAATCCTCCATTTACTAGATGTGTGACCTTAGAGAATGTAGCAAACTGTTGTTTCACAGTTTCTCCATCTGTGAAATGGAAATAATAATACCTTTGTGAGATTTAGATGAGTTAATGCCTGTAAAGTGCTTTGCATGTGCCTAGCCCATAGTAAGCACTCAAGTATAAACTCTTAATTATCATATAATATGCTAATTATGATGGTGGTAAATGAGTGAGGTCATCTTCCATTTGGTCATACTCCACATTTGGGTAGCTTTAGACTTTCTGAAGATACTGTTTGCTTCAGTGTTTCTCTGTAGGTGGGGAGGATATACCTATTACACAGTTAGAAAAACTGAACAGTAGAGATTATGCTTTATATGGCTGGGATTAAAACTTCAGTCTTGTGTTTAGAGCCTAGTACTTTCTGGCCTGGCATGTTGTCCTACATTTAATGACTCTAGGGACTGAGTGGGTTTTAATGTTAGAATCTGGTAAGAACTCTTCCTGACCTCCTTGCCCATTTATAAACAGCCTTCCAGGGTGACCTGAGTGAGATCATTTTCTGGCTATATAATCCTGGTGGTATGAAAACATTAGATGTCTATAGTTTTTTAGAACTGTGACTTAGTACTAATACTAGCCTCTTCAGTACTCATACTCTTAAGGCTTAGTATTTGTCTCTTTAGTGATTTACATATTTGAAACCTAGCCATTCTTTTCAAAGGTGAGTAGATATTTTATATGTCTGCCTTCTGATAGGTAGCAGCAGTTGTGCAGTTACTCAGCTATTGGCAGTTCTGTTACTTAATACAGAGGCAGAGAGGGAAAGACTTATTCAGAAACAAAACCTCTGCTTGAAAAGTTCTCAAGGCCAGCCATGGTGGTTCGGCCTGCAGTCCCAAGCTGGCGTGGCCTGCAGTCCCAGCACTGTGGGTGGCTGAGGTGGGAGGATCACTTGATCCCAAGGGTTTGAGGCTGCAGTGAGCTGTTGATATGGCTCCGTTGTCTGGAGAAACACCCAGGGTCCCTGGTCTCGTGCTGAGAAAATCAGCGACATAGACACACATGGAGTGGTTTAAGGAGTGGAAAGTTTAATAGGCAAGAAAGAAGAAAACAGCTCCACCATACAGAAGGAAGAGGGCTCAGAACGGAAAACCCCCATTGCTAGGGGGAATGCTGTAGGTTATATTGGCTGGATGAGGCGGTCTCTGATTTGTATAGGGCCCAGGGGATTGGTTTGACCAGACTTGTCATTCAAGTAGCCCGTGAAAAACTGGTCCTCCCATCCTAGTCTTTTAATATGCAAATATGGCTACCTGGCTGGTTGCCATGATGTCCTGCACACATAACCTCTACCTGGCTGGTCGCCATGATGTCCTGCACACGTGGCAACAAAAAGTGGCAGGAACCGCCATACTGGGTGGAGCTGGCTTTTAGCCCTCTGCATTTGCATATCAATGCTTGCAGGTCTGGTTTTTCAGTTTGCTTTCTGTTAGAAAAGAAATGTTTTGGGGGCTGCTTTTTTAGTAAAAGAAAAAGCCTTACCAAGGACTCTTTTACCCTCTCAATCTGCTTAAAATAATTTCTTAATAACTCCTGTAGTATCATGAGTGTGCCACTGCACTGCAGTCTGTGTCTGAAAACCCCCCCCAAAACCCAAAACCAAAAACGAGACTGGGCACAATGGCTCACACCTGTAATCCCAGCACTTTTGGAGGCTGAGGCGGGTGGATCACTTGAGGCCAGGAGTTCAAGATCAGCCTGGCCTGTTACATAGTGAAACCCTGTCTTTACTAAAAAAAAAGACAAGCCAAAAATTAGTCTGGCATGGTAGCGCATGCCTGTAGTCCCAGCTGCTCGGGAGGCTGAGGCAGGAGAATCACTTGAACCTGGGAGGTGGAGGTTGCAGTGAGCTGAGATTGTGCCACTACACTTCAGCCTGGGCAATAGAGTGAATAAGACTCCATGTCAGAAAACAAAAAACAAAACAAATGTTCTCAAGTCATGTTCAAGAGATAATGGCGGACATAGTGGAACCTCCCTAAATCTGATTTTCCCAAACTATAAAATGAAGGGCCCAGATCAGGGGACGTTTAAGGGCCTTGCAAGTTGTAAGACTCAGCCATCTTGAGATTGGAAACAGCCCTGTAGGTTCTTAGGGCATGATGAAGACCTTTGAGGAGAAGTATTTTAACAGCTTTGTGTCTTGGGGAGGAAGAGGCATGGGGAGGTGATTAGGTGGGCATTAAAGGAACAACTGGAGAAAGGAGACACTAGGAGTCTGTTTTGATAATCCACATGTGAGGCAGGCTGCCCATTCCTGAGTGCCTGAGGGGCACCTGCACCTTGGGACAGGGTCAAGGTTTTCTCTGAGATAGGAGCTCCCACAGGCCTAGGAGCCTTCTTTCATGAGCTTGCTGCCCTGGTTCATGAGGGAGGGATTGATGGATCCATGCCCCCTTCTGTTTTTTTTTGCTAGCACTGTCTTCACACCCTGTTGCCGTTTATGTTTTTTGATGAATGATTAATTAGAAAAATAATCATTTGTAAATTGTGAGTGAACCAGACATTTGGCCCTGACTGTAGGGAAATGGCGCCTCTGAGCCGGGTGTAGCTTGCAGCCAGTACATCAGAGCTGCAGTATTCCCAGACCAGTGATGAATTTACATGAAGTTCCTTTTCAGCATGTTAATGACTGTTACAGCTGAGTAACTAGTGAAAAATAATAGCAAATGGGAAGAGTAAATATTTAATGCTTTTATATCATTTTTAGCTTACTGTGGAATATGTATTTTGATTTAGGAAGGATATGAGAGACTTAGACATTAGAGACAATGTTAGTTTGTCTAAGCCTCATTCCTTGTTTCCTTTTCTTTCTTTGTACTTAGTTAAATTAAAAGGATAAAGTGAGTTGTTGTGAGATGAATTTTACTAGGGGAGTGGTTTTTCTGTAAATTTCAGGTCACAAGATACGTCTTTCCTGGCAGTTAGAATCTATATGTTCAGTCTACTTCACTGATTAAGTGCCTGGTGTGTGCAGAGACTCATATTGTTTCTAAAATTCAGCTTTCATCGTTTTACTCTCCTGCTTAAAAACTTTAGTGACTCCACACTGCTTCTGGGCAGAAAGATATACTCAGTAGCCTGACTTTTTAGGGAGGGCCTCTGTGCTGTGAGCCCAGCCTCTTTGCAGGCTCTCTCCCTAAGGCAACTCCATGTGGCTACATTGCTCAAGCCACAGTGGTTGACTCCCTGTTCCTCTAACTCGCTGGAGGCTTCCTCACCTTGGCACCTCTGCTCAGATCATTTTGGGGCATGAAATGACCTTGTCTTTTTCTCTGTCTATCTAAAGCCTGCTTTTCCTCCAAGGCTCAGTTCTAGAAGTGTCTGTGACTACTCTGACTGGATAGGAGCCTGTTCATTTTGTAATATAGAGAAAATTGAAAGTAGGTCACAGTTCTCTATTCCTTCCCGTTTGCCACTTCTCTACCACAGAGAATTCATAATGAACCCTACTTTTCCCTACTTCCTATTTGGCCACCATCTAGTCTTAGACAAACTAAGCTGTTTGTCCAGGTAAACAAGTAGTTGTTGACTACAGAAATTTCTGATGATTACAATTGAAGTTAGTAGGGAAACAGGTCTCAAGGATACTGCTGTATTTTCTGAGAGCAGATGATTTTCAGACAGAAGGTTTTACCAAGAGCATTCTATAAAGTACTGCTTTAGTCTGAGTCTGCAATGGTAGAAATAGAGTGTCTAAAGAAAGGATCCATGCCTTTTTTTTTTTTTTTTTTTTTTTTTTTTTGAATAGAGGCAGTGTCTCATTATATTGCCCAGGCTGGTCTGGAATTCATGAGCTCAGGTGATCCTCCTAAAGTGCTAGAATTACAGGCATGAGCCAGCACACATGGCCAATCCATGCCTTTTTACTCTGTTGTAGAGAGTGTCTTGGAGTGTTCAGTTCAGACCCAGATAAAACAATAACCTTTAGAGGAAATGACCAAGATGACCAGAGGTGGATCTGAAAACATGAAGGCTGTGTGGGTAAGAGAGAACAAGGGAGTCCATGCCTTCTGTTTTCAAATATTTAGGATTCTATTTTCAGGAAGGAGGTATAGTAGATTTCATGTATGGAACCATGGAGTGAGAACAAAGATTGCTGGGTATAGGTTATAGGAAGATAAATTTTAGGCCAATATAAGAAATAATTTTCTCATAGTGCTGTGAAAAAATGAATTTCCCCAGGAGATAGTTTCCCAAGTAGGAAGGGATTTGAACAACAGTTGATGTTTGAAACGTGAATATATGTGGCCTTATAGTAAAGGACCACAGATACTCGAATGTCAGACTTTTAGGAACAAGTCATTTTCTACTCTAAGGTTTTGGAGGATTCGTAAAAGAAAGTAACACATCTCATTGTGTTTGAAAATAGGAATAAATCCCAATATGAACCAAAAAATATATTAGGTGCAGTTTTCTAAGTTGATATTGAAATAATGATGAAAAGTAAAGCGATCTGGAACTGGGGGTTCTTAACACACTGGGTTTAGGGACCTCGAGAATAGTGTTTAAGAATGATGAGAGATTTGCAGAATTTCAAAGGACTCATAAGCAGTTTCAAAAAGTATATTTAATATTACCCTTTATGTTTTTGAGGAACTTAAAAAAATTCTGTTGTTTTCAAAATACCATAGAAAAGTAATATTACAAAATGGTCTTGACATAAGTAATTTGGGTATGCTGTATTTTAAAGGCTTCTAAGAATTAAGAACCATGGCCCAGGTTGCAAATTTTAATGCATGAGTACCTTTTTTTTCTATAGAGCATAGCTTTTGTCACTGGGTTTAGATTCTCAGCAGTGGCTCTGATCCAGAAAACATTAAGAACCACTGGTCTTGAGTGGTCGTTCTCAACTTTTTTGGTCTTAACCCACTTAGGTGGGACAGAAGCTCCTTATCTCACCTATACCATCCAACATCAAAATAAGCACATGTTAATATGAACCATATACATATTTTGTTTTAGAAAAGTATCCCATAAGCTTTAAAAATGTGATTTTGTCATACTTACCTTGATATAGTAGATTGCAAGTTATTTGGAGACTACAAAATCACAGATGAATGTTTACTATACAAGTAATCTTTTTGGAGGTGGGCTTATTCTATCTATGTCTTCTTTAGCAGTGGGGATTTGGATCGTTCTTATTTTAACCATACCACATACGAGTCTCATTATTGGAAAATTACAGGACAAAAACAAGTGCTGTAAATATGTACCACTGCGTATCATGAGATTAAACAGATAATCTTCAAAAGTCAAATTTCTAATGATAAAAGTAAGTAATTTATATTTAAAAAGCAGGAATAGCAGCATTGCAAACTGTGATTGACTTAAGACCACAATGAGGTTACAGTGATAATAAATCATTCTTCTGGAGAATTGTGAGAATTTTGAAAGTTCTAACTGTTGGTGTGTGTAAGTGCATGGTAGGCACTTTGTGTAATTGTATAGTAGCTGACGTTCTTGGTATGCCAGTTTCAAGTCCTTTGTATACTTTGCTAACTTGCTGAGATTAATTTATTAATACAGAGTTTTAGGACTTCCCTCACTTATCTAAGGTAACTAGCTTTTTAAAGCTCATATTAGAGAAAACAAGTATCTTTGGAAACGGACTTGTGGGTACCAGTGATTTTAGAGCCTTATGTTAAGAAACACTAGTCTAATGGATCAATTTATAGGTAAATGATATTAGACACTTTGAGTAGGATTAAGATCCAGGAGACTACCTGAATAATGACCTTTCTCTCTCTTTTTAAAATATGATTGTCCTAATGCATATGATAACCCAGATACTCTTTCTCTTTAAATACCCTTTTATTTACCAACCCTCTTAAACCTGGCCCTGAAGTAAAGATCAACAGCTATGTGTGAATAATTTTTTCCTTCTCCTTTGCTTTGCTTTTCCTATCAAATTGAAATACCCTGGCACTTTCTTCCGTCTTTGAAAACACAAAAGAGGATTAGGCCATATAATGGACTATTTATGTGTCAAATTAAACGTTTTACTCTGAGGCTGTTTCTGAGTTATGCGAGCAGTAAAAATATGTATTAAGCTGCCAAGCCTTTTAAAAAATGCATATTATTTAGCTGATAGCCTGTAACAGTCTGATGGACCCATAATGGTGTTTTGAGTAAATATGCATTTGAACAATTTATGAAACTTATGTTTACATGTATATTAAACAGCCTGGGTAGGGAGTGACCAAAAGTTATTACCAGTTGACAGCTGTTGTCTGGTGACCAATTTGAAATGAATTGGTGGATTCCCTTCAATGTGGAGTAAACAGGATTCCCAGTCAGGGGAGCATGCTGAATAATTATCAGTGTGTGGGGCCTCAGCCCTGGAGGCCTGTGTGTTGGTTGAATGAGGTGCTGGAATAAAATATCTCAACTCTACAGTGAAGTTGCACCTTAGATTCGCATTTATGATCTAGTTTATTTTGTACTTGGAAATTTATAATTATATTCACAGAGTACAGGCTGTGCATAACAATATATTCTGCCCTCGGGAAGAGGGTTCATGTTTGTTTTATTTCCTTTTTTTTCTTTTATAACTGACATATAATCGTACATAGTGATGTTCAATACATACAATGTATAGTGATCAGATTGGGGTAATTAGCATTCCATCATCTCAAACATTTATCATTTCTTTGTGTTGGGTGCATTTAGTATTTTCCTTATAGCTATTTGACAATATGTAATATATTATTGTTAACTATAGTCATCTTCCAGTGCTATAGAACACTATAATAGAACTTATTCCTCCTATTTAGCTGTAATTTTGTATCCTTTAACAGAGCTCTCTCTATCTTCCCCGCACCCTCTTGTTTATTTCTTTGGCATCTATCCATCTAGGGCAATGATCTTGAAATTTTTATGATGTGTCCCTATCAATAATACATATTTTATATTTGTTCACTTCAAAATTATATGCATATTTACATATATAAATTTTATTCCAAAATTAGTTTAAAGTATTGAGATAAAACATTAATTATATATGGATAATTTGATTTTCTTTTTGTACCTGAATGAATCCTCTTTGGCACTGCCTGGGATGTGCAGATTTTGCCTTGGAGATCAAGGTGAGTGTCTTGAAACCTTTGTGTAATGAAAAGGGCATTGTGGATTGTAGTCATTCATAAACCTGGGCAAATCATTCAACTATCTTGAGGAGAATATGGATCCCTGCCTAGGGGGTTTCATAAAGACTACTGATAGTAAATGTCAGGTGTCTACCTTGACCACAGAATCACTTCCTCAGAGAGGCTTTCCCTGACCTCTTTTCTCCCTGATAGCTCCTCTTCCTGATCACTCTCTAACCCCTTTTTAATTAATTAATTTTCATTTATTTATTTATTTATTTATTTTTGAGATGGAGTCTGTCTCTGTCACCTAGGCTGGAGGGCAGTGGTGCGATCTTGGCTTACTGCAACTTCCGCCTCCTGGGTTCAAGCGATTCTTCTGCCTCAGCTTTCTGAGTAGCTGGGACTACAGGTGCATGCCACCACGTCCGGCTAATTTTTGTATTTTTAGTAGAGACAAGGTTTCACCATATTGGCCAGGCTGGTCTTGAACTCCTGACCTTGTGATGTGCCCACCTTGGCCTCCTGAAGTGCTGGGATTACAGGCGTGAGCCACTGCACCCAGCCATATATTTATTTATTTATTTATTTATTTGAGACAAAGTCTCTCTCTGTTGGCCAGGCTGGAGTGTAGTGGCGTGATCTCGGCTCACTGCAGCCTCCGTCTCCCAGGCTCAAGCAGTTCTCCTGCCTCAGCCTCCCAACTAGCTAGGATTACAGGCGTGTGCCACCATGCCTAGCTTAATTTTGTATTTATTTTATTTTTTTTAGTAGAGATGGGGTTTCACCATGTCAGCCAGGCTGGTCTTGAACTCCTGACCTCAGATAATCTGCCCGCCTCGGCGTGGCAGGCGTGAGCCACTGCGCCTGGCCAACTTCTTAGTTCTATTAAAACAACTTTTTACCATCTGAATGAATATTGTTTAAGTTTCTACTGGATTGTAAGCTTTGTGAGGGGGAGATATTTTTAAATTTTTACTTTTTTTTTCTGTTTACTGTTGTATCCATAACTCCTAAAATAGCACAAGCATGGCACATAGTAGGTACTCAGTAAATATTAGTCATGATTTGAATATTTCATTATTTAGTAGTTGATTAAGAAATAGAGACTGTTAATGTTTTCGTGGAGTATCCTACATATAATATAGTTGGTGTTCTAGGATAGAAGAAATAATTCTCCATGTATGAATTGCTCTCACTGTCACAGGATCCTTAGGGTGTCACTTTTCCAGCTGG